>NC_081861.1:93610619-94812512 GCF_963259705.1 Myotis daubentonii | reverse complement strand
CCAGCTTGATGTGTTTCTGTTGAGAAATCATTTGATAATCTGATGGGTGATCCTTTGTAGGTAATTCTCTGTCTCTCTCTTGTAGCCTTTAAGATGCTCTCTTTGTCATGAAGATTTGCCATTGTAATTATGTCATGTCTTGGTGTGGGTCTTTTGGAATCCATCTTGCTTGGGACTCTCTGTACTTGTGTAACTCCCTCCCCCCCCCCATATATGGGAAGTTTTCTGTCATTATTTCTTCAAATAGATTTTCTAATCCTTGCTGTTCTTCTTGTCCTTCTGGCAGCACTAATATGCGTTTGTTACTTTGTTTCATGTCCCAAAGCTCCCTTAAGCTCTGCTCTTGCTTTTTAATTTTTTTCTCCAGTTGCTGTTCAGATTGAGCTTGTTTCTCTACCTTATCTTCTAACTCACTATTTCAGTCCTCTGCTTCTTCTAGTCTACTGTTGAAACCTTCCATTGTGTTTTTGATTGTAGCTATATCACTTTTCATTTCTTCCTGATTCTTGCATAGGTTGTTGATTTTCTCATCCATCCAGTGAATGAATTGTACAACCATTACTCTGAATTCTTTTTCTGTCATGTTGCATGCTTCATTTCACTAATTTCCTCTCTTGCCATCTCCTCATTTTCTTTCCTCTGGGGGTTGTGTTGTCTCCCCATTTTGACTATCACCTGATGATTCAAACGGCGAGTTGTGTGGGCCTGAGCCATGTGCAGTGAGAGCTTCACACCACCCTAGTGTCACTGAAGAACTCTGACACTAAGATATGTGACTGTCATGGGTTTGTGGGAACCAGGCTTGCCCAGAGGCAGCATTACCAGCACTCAGTGTGGCCTCATGTGCGCACCTAGAATCAGGGACCTCACCTGCACCACGCTGAAAGAGACCCCCTTGGCGTGTGTTGAAAATCAGAGCCCCCTAACGTGTACCAAGAGTCGGATTTCCCCAAGAATCCAGTATCTCAGCCTCGCGCTGAGATTCAGGGTCCCTGTGTGCACATCACCAAGAATTGGAGTCACTGGCTCTTAGTGTGAATACACTGGGAATCAGGGATCCCAGGCGCGCGCATGATAAAAAACAGAGTCAAGTCACTGGTGCTTAGTGCTGCCTCCTGCCTGCAGAATCAGGGTACTGGTCAGCTTGGGGGACTTCAGTGTGTGCTTGCCCAGAATCAAAGTCAGGTGGCACTACCACCCTGCATGGGCTTCGGGTTTGGTCGCCCGATTGCCTTGTGGGGAACAAATTCCCAGTGTCTGAGCACTCCTAGGCTCAAGTTCCTGCAGAGGTGCTATGGGGAACAGATTCCCAGTGTCTGAAAACTCTCAGGCTCAAATTTCTGCAGTAGCACACGCTGTGGGAGGGGCGTGTCTATCAGTTACTATGGCACTGCCCACGAGCTTGCGTGGAGGGGGATGGGCTCTGTTACAGAAATCTGCCGCAGAGATGTCTAGATTCTTGGTGTCTGTGGGTCTGTAGCTGTGGTCACAAGTCTCTGTCCCCAGTGGCTGCAGGGCCCTAGTTTGCATCTGAGTCCAGACTGCGTGGTTCTTAGGCCAGGATCCTAGTCTCAAGCAGCTCTGTTTCTCAAGATGGCGTGTTCTCTGTAGTATTGTCTGTGTCATGGGTTGGGCATTTTTGAATGTAAGTTATTTGATTAATCTTGTCCAACTCACCACCTTCCCTCTGAGAATCATCACAAGGCCTTCATTTGTTTCTCAAGCCTAAATCCTCTGGGTATAATCTAATACCCATTTTAATTTGGCCCCTCTTTGCCAAATGTATCTCCTATTATTTGCTTCAAGGATAACCACTGGGTTTCTTAATCTAGGCCTTTTCACCACACCGCACCACACACAAATAATAGTCATTCCTGTCTTTGCAGCTTTGCTCCGACCATTTCTTTTTCCTAGAGAAACATTTCCTCTTCCATACCTATACAGGTTTCATCCCTACTTAAAGAATCAACACAAGTGTGATCACTCCCATGAAGACATTACTAAGAATGAATTTATAACTATTGGCACTCACATTTCTCTCCTCTTTTTACTTTTTTTGTTTTTTTATTATTTTTTAATTGTTTTATTGCTTAAAGTATTACAAAGAGTATTATATATGTCTCCCTTTTTTCCTCCTCTTTACCTGCCCCTAGCCTCCCATACCCCCCCAGTGTCTTGTGTCAATTGGTTATGCTTATATGCATGCATACAAGTCCTTCAGTTGATATTTCAGCCACCCCCACCTCCCTCCCCGGCCTTCCCCCTGTAGTTTGACAGTCTGTTCGATGTTGCTCTGCCTCTGTATCTACTTTTGTTCATCAGTTTATAATGGTCTTAATTATCCATAAATGAGTGAGATCATGCAGTGTTTTTCCTTCATTGACTGGCTTATTTAACTTAGCATAATGCTCTCCAGTTCCATCCATGCTGTTGCAAATGGTAAGAGTTCCTTCTTTTTTACAGCAGCATAGTATTCCATCGTGTAGATGCACCACAGTTTTCTAATCCATTCATCTGTTGATGGGCACTTAGGCTGTTTCCATATCTTAGCTATGGTAAATTGTGCTGCTATGAACATAGAGGTGCATATATCCATTCTGATTGGAGTTTCTGTTTTCTTGGGATATATTCTTAGAAGTGGGATCACAGGGTCAAATGGGAGTTCCATTTTTAACTTTTTGAGGAAACTCCATACTGTCTCCCATAGTGGCTGCACCAGTCTGCATTCCCATCAGCAGTGCACGAGTGTTCCTTTTCTCCACATCCTCTCCATCACTTGTTTGTTGATTTGTTGATGATATCCATTCTGACAGGTGTGAAATGGTACCTCATTGTAGTTTTGATTTGCATTTCTCTGATGATTAGTGACTTTGAGCATGTTTTCATATGTCTCTTGGCTTTCTGAATGTCCTCTTTTGAAAAGTGTCTATTTAGGTCCTTTGCCCATTTTTTTTTTATTGCATTGTTTATCTTCCTTTTGTTAAGTTGTATGAGTTCCCTATAAATTTTGGAGTTTAAACCCTTATCGGTGATAACATTGGCAAATATGTTCTCCCATTCAGTGGGCATTCCTGTTGTTTTGTTGATGGTTTCTTTTGCTGTGAAAAAGCGCTTTTTTAAATGTAGTCCCATTTGTTTATTTTCTCTTTAGTTTCCATTGTCCTAAGGAGCTGTATCAGTGATGAATTGTTTCGGCATTGTCTGAGATTTTGTTGCCTTTGGATTCCTCTATTAATTTTATTGCTTCACATCTTACGTTTAAGTCCGTCATGCATTTTGAGTTTGTTTTTGTGTATGGTGTAAGTTGGTGGTCTAGTTTCATCTTTTTGCATGTATCTGTCCAATTTTCCCTACACCATTTATTGAAGAGACTGTTTTGACTCCATTGTATATTCTTGCTCCTTTGTCAAATATTAATTGCGCATATTGGTTCGGGTTGATTTCTGGGCTCTCTATTTTATTCCATTGATATATATGTCTGTTCTTGTGCCAGTACCCAGCAGTTTTGAGAACAGTGTCTTTGTAATACAGTTTGATATCTGGTATTGAGATCCCACCTACTTTGTTCTACTTTCTCAAGATCACGGCAGCTATTTGGGGTCTTTTTTTATTCCAGATGAATTTTTGGAGAGCTCCTTCTAGATCTGTGAAATATGCCATTGGTATTTTAATGGGAAGTGCATTGAATTTATAGATTGCTATGGGTAGTATGGACATTTTAATGATGTTGATTCTACCAATCCAAGAACATGGTATGTTCTTCCATCTGTTTATGTCTTCCTCGATCTCTTTTTTTCAACCTCCTGTAGTATTCTGAGTAGAGGTCTTTTACCTCTTTAATTAAGTTTATTCCTAGGTATCTTATTTTTTTGGTGCAATGGTAAATGTGACTGCTTTTTTAGACTCTTTTTCTGTAAGTTCACCATTGGTGTATAGAAATGCCATAGGTTTCTTGGCATTAATTTTGATTCCTGCTACATTGCCGAAATCATTTATTAAGACCAATAGCTTTTTGATGGAGTTTTTAGGGATATATGTACATTATCATGTCATCTGCGAATAAGGAGAGTTTCACTTCTTCTTTTCCAATTTGGATGTTTTTTATTTCTTCTTCTTGTCTAATTGCATTGGCTAATACTTCCAGTACTACGTAAAACAGGAGTGGTGAGAGTGGGTATCCCTGTCTTTTTCGTGTTCTTAAGGGAAATGGTTTTAGTTTTTTTCCATTGAGTATGATGTTGGCTGTGGGTTTGTCATATATGGCTTTTATGGTGTTGAGATATGATCCTTCTACTCCCACCTTGCTGAGAGTTTTATCAGAAATGGGTGTTGGATTTTGTCAAATGCTTTTTCCGCATCAATTGATATGACCATGTAGTTTTTTTCTTTAAATTTGTTTGTGTGATGTGTCACGTTTATTGATTTGCAGATATTGTACCATCCTTGTATCCCTGGGATAAATCCTACTTGGTCATGGTGTATGATTTTTCTGATGTACTGCTGGATCCGATTTGCTAAGATTTTGTTGAGGATTTTGGCATCTATATTATGAGGGATGTTGGCCTGTAATTCTCTTTCATTGTGTTGTCTCTATCTGGTTTTCATATTTGGGTGATGCTGACTTCATAGAATGAGCTTGGAAGTGTTCCTTCCTGTTGAATTTTTTGGAATAGTCTGAGGAGGATAGGTTTTAGTTCTTCCTTGACTGTTTGGTAAAACTCCCTTGTGAAGCCATCTGGCCATGGGGTTTTGTTTGCTGGAAGCTTTTTGATTACTGCTTCAATTTCTTCCATAGTTATTGGCCTATTGAGATTTTTAGATTGTTACTGATTGAGTTTTGGAAGGTTGTATTTATCTAGGTGTATATCCATTTCCTCCAGGTTGCCTAGTTTGTTGGAGTAGAGTTGTTCATAGTATTTTTTAACAATAATTTGTATTTCTGTGGGGTATGTTGCTATTTTGCCTCTTTTATTTGTGATTTTGTTTACTTGAGTCCTCTCTCTTTGCTTCTTGGTGAGTCCTTCTAGAGGTCTATCAATCTTTTTTATCCTTTCAAAGAACCAGCTCTTGGTTTCATTGATTTTATGTATTTTTTTTTGGTCTCTATGTCATTTATTTCTGCTCTAATCTTTATTATCTCCTTCCTTCTGCTTACTTGGAGCTTTTCTTGTTGCTCTCTTTCTAATTCTTTGAGTTGTAGAGTTAGATGATTTACTACCATTTTTTCTTGTTTTTTTTTTTTTTTTTTTGAGGTAGACCTGTAGAGCTATAACCTTCCCTCTCAGAACTGCTTTCATTGTATCCCATAGGTTTTGGATTGTTGTGTTTTCATTGTCATTAGTTTCCAGGATGTTTTTAATTTCTTCTTTGATCTCATTGGTAACCCAATCAGTATTTAATAACATGCTATTCAGCTTCCAAGTGTTTGAGTGTTTTGGGTTGTTTTTATTGTGGTTTATTTCTAATATTATGCCATTGTGGTCTGAGAAGATTATTGGTATGATTTCAATCTTCTTGAATTTGGGGTGATTTTCTTGTGATCCAATATGTGGTCTACTTTTAAAAATGTCCCATGTGCACTTGAGAAGAACATATATTCCGTGTCTTTGGGGTGAAATGTTCTGAAGATGTCAATTAAGTTTATATGATCTAGTGAGTCATTTAGGATTGCTGTTTCTTTGCTGATTGTTTGTCTAGAGGGATTATCCAGTCATGTCAGTGGTTCATTAAAGTCCCTTAGATTGACTGTATTGTTGTCAATCTCTCCTTTGATATCTTCCAGGAGTTTTTTTTATGTATTTGGGTGCTCCTGCATTGGGTGCATATATGTTTACCAGGGTTATATCTTCTTGTTGTATTGATCCCTTTAGTATTATGAAGTGGCCTTCCATTATCTCTTGTTATGGCCTTCACTTTGAGGTCTGTTTTTTCCAATATAAGTATTGCTACCCCAGCTTTTTTTTGCCATTTACATTTGCCTGAAAGATGTTTTTCCATCCCTTCACTTTCAGTCTGTGTGAGTCCCTTCTTCTGAGGATGGTCTCTTGCAGACAGCAAATATATGGGTCATGTTTTATTATCCGTTCAGCCACTTGATGTCTTTTGATTGGAGCATTTAGTGTATTTACATTTAAAGTTATTATTGCAAGGTACTTTTTTGTAGTCATTTCTTTTTGTGTGTGTGTGGCTGTTTTCTTTCTGAGCTTTTTATTTCTTCTTTTTACACCAGTCCTTTTAGCATTTCTGCATTTCTGGCTTATGGTGATAAACTCCCTTAGCCTTTTTTTATATGTGAAGCTTCTTATTTCCCCTTCAATTTTGTATGATAGCCTTTCTGGTAAGAGTATTATTGGATTCAGTCCCTTGCTTTGCATCACTTTTTAAATTTCCATCCATTCTTTTCTGGCCTGATGTGTTTCTGTTGAAAAATCATTTGATAATCTAATTGGAGATCCCTTGTATGTATCTTTCTGGCTCTCTCTTGAAGCCTTTAAGATTCTCTCTTTGTCCTGAAAATTCGTCATGGTAATTATGTGTCATGGCGTGGGTCTTTTCGGGTTCATCTTGTTTGGGACTGTCTTTGCTTGTGTGACTTTTTTCTTCTGCTCCTCAGGCCATTTTTCTTACATTATTTCCTCAATTAGATTTTCTAAACCTTGTTCCTCTTCCTGTTGTTCTGCCACTGCATTTATTGTAATGTTGCTTCGTTTCATGTTTTCCCATAGCTCTCTTAGGCTCTCTTCCTGTCTTTTAATGTTTTTCTCCAATTGAAGTTCAGTTTGGGTGTGTTTTGCTTCCCTGTCTTCTAATTCGCTAATTCGGTCCTCCGCCTCTCCTAGTCTACCTTTGAAACTTTCCATGGTGTTTTTTATTGCAGCTATATCACTCTTCATTTTTTCTTGATTCTTACATAAGTTATTGATTTTTTCATCCATTTCTTCATGATTCTTACCTAAGTTGTTGATTTTTTCCTCCATCCATTTTATGCACTCTAGGTCCCTTATTCTGAATTCTTTTTCTGACATACTGCATGCCTCTGTTTCACTTAGCTGCTTTTCTGGCGATTCCTGCTTTTCTTTCCTTTGGGGGTTTCTTTGACTACCCATGTTTGGTCTCACCGACAGATCTAGATGTTGAGTTGTTCAGGGGCTGGTCCTTGGATGGCATGGCTCCTCGGGCTGTGGTTTCTCCTCGTTCGGTTGTGGTAGCAGCTGCTCTTCAGTTGGCAGCAGCTCCTCTGCTTGGTGCTGTTCACAGCCATGGTGACTTCTCTGGCTGGTGGGGGTAATTTACCCATTCGTTAATGAAGTGTACTCTCCAGGTGTCTGGTTATGTGGCTTTCTTTCTAGCACTTTAGCAAGACAGGATGAAATTCATCTTAATAAGACATGACCCAAAGGGCACAAAGCATGAATGTACTCACTACACTGATAACTCCAATATAAGTGACCACTTGAGAAAAGAGAATTATGGGAGAGAAAAGAGCGCACAACTGATATCGAAGAGAGAAAAAATAGGAGAGAAAAGAAAAAAGCAGAAGACACCACAGAACCAATATATATGGAGAAGACACCACAGAACCAATAGATAAACCAAACAAATACAAACACCAAACATCCAATAAGGAGGGTGCGGGCAGAATCTGTAGAAGCTGAGCTGATATACAGGAAATAAGGTTAAGAATTGGATAAATATGGGGAGGACCTCACTTCAGTATAGCAGAGGTAGAAAAGGGATGAGTGGATAAGAAGAGAATGAAGGGGAAGAAAATAATATATTTACAAAAAAGTTGATGTAAAAATGGTATAAAATAGAAAATAGAAGTAAAATTAAAATAAAATTGAATGATGAAAAAATAATGTGAGAAGTAGAAAATAAAGCAACAAACAAAAAAAAGAAAAACAAAGAAAAAAGCAAAAAAGAGCAACAAACAAAAAAAAAGGAAAACAAAGAAAAAAGCAAAAAAAAAAAAGCTAACAAAATAATATTAAAAAAATAAAAATGAAAATTGAAATGTTTTTCCTTTGGCTGGCTTAAGATCCCAGTTTTCTGGAATGTCTGTGATTTTTTTTTTCTGTTGCTGGGCCTGAAGGCCTGAAGGCCTCTCTAAAGGCCAGACCCTGTTAACTCCCAGGGCCTAATCAGATTTTTTTAAATCCTTTGTACCATTAAGGGTGGAATCTCGGTGTGGCTGTATTCCTTGCCTGGAGCCTGGAGGGAGGGGTTATAAGTTCAGGAGAAAATGGCTTCCCAGGTCCTGGGCTCAGGCGTGACTCAGCACTCAACTTGCTGCCATCTCTCCTGGATCCCCTTCTCCCCCAGCCTCTCCCTAGATTCCACTCATCCGCACCTTCTCCCGCTCCTCAGCATGGGTGAATGTCTTTAACTGAAATGTCCTATGAACACGGTTCGGTGAAGAAAAAAAAAACACACCAAAAAACAAATGCTGGCCGCAGGAACAGGGAAGACTGAGTCTCTGTAAGCTCCTCTCTTACTGGCACTGCATAGTCTGGTCAGCGCTTCAGGCTGCCCTCTTTGGGCTCAGTCTTCCATAATTATGGCACCCAGATCACAAATCCCCCAGAGCCAACAGTCCTGTGGATGGCCTTTCCCCAGTGAGCGGTTGTGCCTGTCCCAAGGGACGCGGTTTCCCTCTAACCCTCTGGGCTCAGAGATCTGGCAAACTTTCCTGCCCAGATCCCTGTTTTTTTACCTTTCCAGGGGAGCTCTGCCCTTCCCTGCTGCAAACTGTCTCACCAGCTGAGTTTCCTTAGCCAATTTTGGGTGGATGTTATTTGTTTCAGCTGCTCATTCTATTTGCTCCAGGACAAGCCTTGGGATGAGTCGCCTATTCCGCCGCCATCTTGTCTCTCCCCCCGCCCCCAGTGTTGTTTTTTCTCCTCTCTTTCTTATTTGACTATAATATTTATCATCCATGCCATAAAACTTAATACTAAAGAATAGCAGGAACCTCAAAGTTGGAAGAGACTTGAAAAGCTATTTGGTATAACTGTTTACTGAGGAAAAGGTAGTTCAGGAAATCCTGCATCCCTGTCACTCAGGGAATGTATTCACCATGAATATTCCTGGGTCTTAAGTCCACCTTCTGGATCAGAATTTCATTTATCAGGCCTAGAAGCCTCAATGCATATCTTTCTGTGGCACACTGCTATGCCCAAGCAAGTTTAATAACTGTGGGTGTAATTTGACCTGACACTCAGCCCAGCAACTGTTGTTTTCCTAGGAAAAGCCCAGAGTTATTTTATTCATTGATATTTGTTCCCCATGTTCTGGGACTGTCTAGCTGAGCAGTCAGTGGTTCCTATCTTATAGATTTGTGGGGACTCAGAGGTGAATTTTGCCACTAGGCAGGAATAGGACTGAGAAAGTGAAGACATAATCCCAAGATCACAGGGAACTAACCATTGCATTCCCTGGGACATTGTCTTTGTTCCTCTAGAATTTCCAGAGTAGCTTTAATTTACTCCTACATGTCATGAAGTTCAAAAATACCACCTCTATGATTATGAGAACATTGACCCATAATCCCAGCTTTGTATTTATAACCCAGCAGGTTAACTGCTCTGTCCCTGAATTTCCTCATGTGGAAAACAGGGGTTCTAATGGTACTAACTTCACAGTGTTGATGTGAGAATTAAATAAGATAATGAACAGGAAACTGACTATCATATAGGAGAGGCTCAATAAATGATAATTGTTATTATTCCCAGAGACTCTGTGGTTCCAAATAGCCTTCAACTGTTATCACCTAGTCTCAGGCAGACAATTCTAAGTCCCAAATGCTCATTTACTGAATTTTATGAAGTTTGAATGTATCCAACTCCTATACAGCAAGTCCTCAGATTGCAACAAAATCTGATGACCTGAAGGAGGCTCGAGATAAGGCTGAAGAAATGAGCAGGGGTCGAGCACCAAGGATTTTTGGTCTGCCCTACATAGGAAGCCGAATGAGTGATTGGTACCCTGGTAAGAGGTTGAGAGAACCTGGCTCAGAGGCCTTATGGGATCATGGTTCTCACTCACTGGTAGAGTGTGCAGGATGGAGAGAGTTGGCAGGGATGGACACAGGTACCAAGTTAGAGAAAAAGATAAGAGGGACTTGGGTATGAGGATCACAAACAAAAAGACCCTTGTTCATCATAAGCCAGACATCTGGCAGATCCCAGAGCGAAGACTTCCAAACCTCAAAGAAGAGCCTCTAGGTCTTTGTGTGGGGCACAGCGAGTGGGCAAGCCACTCCTCCTCTACACACACATACACACACACACACACCAGAACAATTCAGCACTTCTTTCAAATATTGGGGTTTTGTATAAGATTTTGCTTGAAGAAAGGATAGTTCTACTGACAACAGTGTGATGATTACCAGGGGGAAAGGGTATGGGGAGAGGCAGAAGAGGGCAAAGGGGGGATAAATGGTGATGAAAGGAGACTCTATTTGGGGTGGTAAACACACAAAACACTATACAGATGATATGTTATAGAATTCTACACCTGAAACATATAATTTTATAAATTTTAAGCCATTATCACACCAATATATCAAATAAATAAAAACAAATAAATAAAATGAAGAAGTTAAAGGAATATTCAATATGAATACATTGGAACCTAAGAAAGGAATGGATGTGCATAATTTTCTATGGGCAAAGAGCCAAGAGAGCAGCTCAGCCCACCTGACTACCAGTCCTGTGCCTTTTCTCCTCCTCATGGCTGACTTCATAAGTATAAATGAGCCAACTCTCAGGAGAATCACTTTGGGGAATTTGTTAGAGATGTACATTCCCAGGCCTCACACAAGACCTTCTGAATTTGAACCTGGAGCTGGAGCCTCAGGAATCTGGATCTAGCTCTCCAGGTGATATTGATGCATCACACCCTCAAGTTTGAGAACAATTATTCTATTCAATGTAAAAATCTGGCTTCTCATTAACACTAAGGCAGCTTCTCTTCATATAGCTCTGCTGGCACAAAATTTACTAGCCCTTGAAGCAGCCCATTCTATCCAGGAACATTGTTGACTGACTAAAATGTATTTCTTATAATAATATTGAATTTTTTTCGCTCTGATGTGGCCACCTGGGTCTTTCAGACCCCATCTACCCCTTCTGCCCTCTGAGAGTCCTTCAAAGGTCTGAGTTCCTGTCTTTATGAATCTTCTCCAGACAGAACACTTTTATCTCCTTTCATTTTCTCTTATATACCTAGGTTCAAGGTCCCTCCCCAGCTTACCCTCTACTCTCTGGAAAAATTTCCATGTGTTTGCAAACTTATTAATATTTGAGGCCCAAAGCTTGACATATATTAGGTGATGGTCTGTTCAGGAGAGACAGACTCTGAATGCTGACACTGAGTTGCCCCATCACAGAATCCCCCTAAGCCTAGGCAATATATCCTGACTCCCTCTTGTATGATCAACCTTGTACTTACTAGTACATAAGGATTTAATATTTTCCCACTAACTGTCACTTTGTTCCAAGTTGCACAAATAAATGTATTTTTTGTACAATCCCGAATAATTATCCCATCCAGCCTAATACCATTCATAAATTTGAACAGTCTAGATTCATCTAAGTTACTGATACAGATATAGAGTAGAATGGAGCTAAAGGTAAAACCCTACGGCACTCCAAAACAGATGTCCACATTAATTAGTCCTCATTGAGATCAGTCATTCAGTCACAAATTCACCCAACAGTTTACAATGAAATCACAACTTTGAATAATTTGATTTCAATAATGTGTTGGTCAATGTCTCCTTGCATGCTGTCAGTCTAGTAATGCTGACAAAGGACAAAATTAGATGAATATGGAATAATTTTTGCAGCTATCATAAAATTTTACTTGCTTTCTTTTAAAGGATTTCTAAAAATGAAAAACATCACCTGAATTGCAACAAGTTTTCCCCAGAAAATATTGTATTTTACTTTTAAAAAATTAATTTGGGAGGACATATAATTCTATGAGCTCTCACATATGCATAGATTCATATAACAATTACCATAATCAGATAAAGCTCAGTTAAAAATAACCTCAAATTATGCCTTTACACTGTCCTGTCTTAGTTTCATTCTCCTGCACCCCAACCCCTGGCAACAACTGATCTGTTCTCTGTTCCTAGTTTTTCTTTTACTAAAATGTCATGTAAATGGAATCATAGAGTATGTAGTCTTTTGTCTCTGACTTCTTTTCCTTAGCATAATGTATTTGCAAATCCATTCATGCTGTCATTTGAATCAGTGGTTAGTTCTTTTTTACTCCTGTGTAGTATTCCATGGTATAGATATATCACAATTTGTCCATTCAACTGTTGTTCGATATTTGAGTTGTTTCCAGGTTTTGGTGATTTCAAACAGCGCTACTAGCAGCATTCATGCACAGGTTTTTGATTGAACATACATTTTTAAATTCTATAGGCAAATACCTAGAAGTGAGTCATACAGTAAATGTATTTTTAAGTTTTAATAAACTGTCATACTATCTTAAAAAGTGGTTTTACCATTTTACATTCCTACAACATTGCTTGGTTTTGGTGAACCAGTACTGAGTTCCACTCTTATCACTCCTTTTGGATAGAATTCAGGGCCTTCATCTTTATATGCTTTACAGCACCTAGATCAAGGCCAGATAGAAAGCAAATAGTTGCAGGTTGTTTATTCATTATTATGTGTGTTTTTACACTTTTCACAATGCCCTTTTAAAATTCATTCTGCTTAATGTATCCCTTGTCACTTATAGAATAAAAGCCAAATGTTTCAGGGTCATATTGAAAGTCTTTCATAAGCTTGTCCTTGCATCTCTTTCCCAGACTCATCACCATGTATCATCATAGTCGGCATTCCAGCAATACCAGGAAAACTTCATTATATTGTTTTTTACTTAGAATGGCCCCAATTTTATACTAATTTTACTGTGAAAAATGTCAGCTACATAAGTACCCATTACAGGCCAATCTATGTTGATTTAAATCATATTTAATACCCACAATACTTTATATTATCTCTACTTAACAAACTTAGAAATGTAAGTTCATATAAATTAAATAACTTGTCCAAGGCCACTCACCTAGTGAGTTCTAGAGCTGGAAATCAAACAGAGGACAAGATAGAGCCTCAAATCCTTATCCTGGTAGTCAAGGCCCTTTATGATCTCCTTCCAGTGTTTGTTGAAAGGTAGTGTAATATAGAGGTTCTGAGCATAAGTTTAGTCTGGGTACAAATTTCCTGGATTTGAATTTTTGCTCTGCCATTTACTGGCTATGAGCTCTTGAGTAAGTTAATTAATTCCGCTAAGCTTCAGTTTCTGAACTGTCAAGTGGGGATGATGATGATAGTAATATTAACCTATCTCATAGTGTTTTTGTGAAAATTAAATAAGTTAATATATAATACACTTTCAGCCATGTGCCTGGCATATGGTAAGTGATCCACAAATATTAACTCACAGTATTACTTTCTGTCTGAATTTTATTCCACATTCATCACTAGGTACCCAGTATTCCGCATTGTCATGACTCCATTCATTTATCCATGCTGTCCCTTGTACCTCATCTGTATGTATGTAAATAAAATTAATTCTTCTTGGCCCAGCTCAAATGCCACCAACTCTATATATCCTTCCATGATACTTCTCATTATAGATCTGATCAATTTCTGCATTGATTAACTTGTATAAGTACCTGTCTCTTTTGTGCCTTCTTATATATAAGGACAGCAACTTATTCCTTTATTTGTTGCTCACAGTGTGCAGCATGATACATGGCACAGGGTATTCAAGTGCAGGAAATTGTTGTTGAATTGTATTCATCTTTTTCTTGTTACTCCTAGCAGTGCTAGCTTCAGTATGAAACAAGCTGATGGAAGCTTTGCTCTGAAGTTAGGCCAGTTGTGGCTTTCATCTCCTCTTTGCAGCCACTTTTATTTTGTGTTAATATTTTCCATGTGAGCAGCTCTCATATAAAGCCCTGCATGTGGAGGTGTCTAGAATAGGCCTGGCTCAGGCAAACCACCCTATAGTTAGTAAATGTTGTCCACTTTGGGGTCTGCTCTTCTAGTGGAAATGTGAGTCAGAATGAAATTAGAGGGCACCTCTAATTTCTTTACACTGATTCTAATGACACCAAACACCACCCAAACAATTGCATAG
This sequence comes from Myotis daubentonii, assembly GCF_963259705.1. NCBI lineage: Eukaryota > Metazoa > Chordata > Mammalia > Chiroptera > Vespertilionidae > Myotis > Myotis daubentonii. The sequence continues at coordinate 94,798,346 of NC_081861.1, read as the reverse complement.
AAATGGTTCTCTCCAGATTTCTAGCACCTGAGGTAACTTCCAATTTGACCTTTTTTGTTTCATCTAGCTTCATACAGCATACTCCTAAACAAGTGATGCTCATCTTTTTGACTCATATGAGAATGCAGACAAGAGTCTCCCAGGATGACCTATCCTCTGGTATTTGTTGGAGCATGGATTGAGAGTCAGTGGGGAGTGTGGATAGGCAAGAGTGGAGATGAATTGGAACTTGGACTGGCCAGAGAAAATTTGCAATAGTTTATCCCAAAAATATTGAGGATGATCTCAGCGGGAGAGCTATTATTTAATGAGCCAGTACATTCATTTGCCCTTCCATCTCTATTGAGGAGGGGAAATCCATTAGCTTTAGACTCATGTCATCTGAGTATATTGACTTTTTCCCCTTTTCTTTTCTATGCCATCCTAATTTCTGGTCAATTCTCATCATTTGTTGTAAACATTGGCATATTATTTGCTGTATTTTCCCCCTGCCATTACCCTAGATGACTTCAGGGTTCTGACAGATGACCTGTCTAACATCTGGGCTCTCAGATCCTTTGAGTTACTCATCTGAAGTATGTTTGTCCTCTATCTCATTTCAGCCACCCTTGCTGTTGTCATCTCCCAGAACTGCTCCACTCCTTTTTTTTCCTTCCTCACCTCCCCCCACTCTGCCTTCCCTTGGCAATCACCACACTGTTGTCTTTGTCCATGAGTTTTTTCTCATTTTTTTTCTTTTTTACTCAATCTCTTCAAACATCCAGTTACTATCACACACCATTCCAACTTTCCTTTCAGTTACTCCCAGGCAAGTCTTTGGCATTATTCCTATGTAAGCAGGCCCTTACTATCACATAATCTTGTCTATGACCTTTTGCAGGTAGCATTCAGATCCTTAGCTCCTCCCATCTTCTCTTCTCACCCTCTAACTATAGTCTATTCCAGCAGGAGTTAATATTATAAATTATCTTCCTCCTCAGCCTGGGAATGCACACCAAGACCAAACCACCAAGGCCATGCCCTGTTAGCCATTGATCTCTGTAGGGTTGCTCAGATTAAAATTAACCAATGATTAAATTAACCAGAGCCCCAGGCTCAGAACCAGAGCTAGAGTGTGTGAATACAACAATGGTTTTGCTAGAGTACTGTGTGTAGTGGGGTGTATAATTATAAACATTATTGGGGCATTAGACCTCCAAGAAAATGCCATTTATAAATAGGACTTTGTCCCTTTTGTCACTAGAGTGTTCTTTTAATGATTTAAAGCCCAGAGATCTTAAATAAAAAATAGTCAAACACAACTTGATTATAATGCAGCAGTTTGATCAGGGCCCAAAAGCCACATTTCTAATGTAATAGTGGCCTTTAGTATTGTAATTGAAAAGGGTTGATGAATTACTAGTGCCTGGGCAACCAGGTCCTGAATCCCTGGATGCTCTTTATAAGAGCTATGACTATACACAGGACCTTCCCTCCAGGGTAGACTAAAATAACGGCACATTCCTGGTGTCAAACATTGTTGTCATCCCTGCTAGAACCTTCTGCTAGAATTGTTTTCTATAACTGAATAAGAAAGACTAACCTTCTTTTTCTACAGTCTGACCAAGTGAGAAAAGCTCAAATTCTTTTATTCCCTGTGTGCAGGGAACCAATTCCAGCATGTCATAATTTCAAGACTTTCATCAAAAGGTTGATGAGACTTAGGGAGTCAACAGGGTTGAGTCACACATGTAGTCACCTGTTGGGAATGGCTAAAGGCATTTCCCCAAACCTGAATAGGAAACTGATTGTGGCTTCCAGACAGTTAAAAGGCATATTAATCTACATGTTATTGCCTCCTACTGACCAAACACCTGAATAGCCGTAGGCTAATTCCCCCAAACTGACAATGCTTCTGTACCCTTTGAAACCTTACCCTTTGAAGTATATTATCTCCACCTTGCCTTAGGACAAATTGTGTAAATAAAAGCAAGGATCCTAGACAAGAAGGGAGTCTTCAGTTCCTTTAGCTGAAGGTCCTCTGACCCCCAATGCCTTTCAAAATTATATCTCGTCTCCAGATTCTTTATTAGTCTCTGGATTTCGATGCCATCTATGCACAGCCCCTTTTCCAGATTCCTGAACCCTTCTAGATGCTGGAACAAGAACCCTGGCACCTGTGGTCTAGAGAAGAGGTGACTCTAAAACTTTTATTTGTTTTATTCACTTCTATGAGTCTGCACTTTCTGTATAAATACCCATTAATTTAACACTGGGAAAAACTCTGTTCTTAGTTTCACCTTTGGAACTACAAAATTGCTAATGATTATATAAGGATTATGTGATAGGAGCAGGACTGAGAGTGCAAGTGCAAATGAGTCCAATCAGGAGGCACAAGGTCCACCACTGAAGTGCATGTTAGAGTCTGGTGGTCCATTCCACTGCCACAGTCAGAAAATCTCTACAAAATACCAGAAATTACTGTAGCATCAGAATACTTGGGTTTCAAATTATAACCTTTTTCTAGTTGTATGAGCTTGGGCAAGACACTTTACCTCTCTGAGACTCAGAGTCTCCATCTATAAAATTGTAATACTACCTGCTACACTAGGTCATTGTGAGTTCTGAATGGAAAAAATGGTACGGAAGCATTTGACTTCTTAGTCCTTTCACCTTTTCTATAGGTAATTTGACAAAGAATTTCCTTTTATTAGCAATATATCCAAAGACCAAAGTGCAGCGCAAGCTACAGGTGAGATTGTTGAGCAGTGTGTGGTACTCTGTCCTATTGTATGAATCCCTAGGGTTTTTTTAACTTAAAAAAAACCATAATTGAATATGTCAAATTCCCATGGTAGACTAAGTCTTTCCTTCTCAGGATCTAGTAGTCACTTAATAGTATGAATTTAGGAGTAGGACTGATTGGATTCAAATTGTGCTCCATCATTTACTAGCTATGTTACCTCATGCAAAAAAATCTTAATTCTCAGGTATCAGTCTCTAAAATGAGAATAGTAATGGAATAAATGCATTTAAAACACTTATAACAATGCCTCACTCATTATAAGTGCTACAGAAGTATTTACTTTTATTATCATCATGCAAGTGTTAGTCAAAATGCATTGCCTTCATCTGTTATTACTTTGTGACATGCCTCCACCAATGTGAATAGGAACTCTTCCAATGCAAATAATACACTATTCTTGTAAATTTTTCAAACAATAGTACATGAGGAAATAAAGAATGAACATCATCTTTTTCTTTACAGCAGCAATAACTACAGTTTTCTTGTTTGTAGTTATATCTTGGAAAATATATCTCAACAGGGTGGGGCAAAAGTAGGTTTACAGTTGTTCATATGGAAAATAATACTATATAATATGGCTAATATGCAAAACATCCCCTCAGGAGTTTGACCACAAGACTGGGAGTTTGATCACTCGCTATGATGCTGACCACCAGGGGGTGGCACGGAATGAAGGAAGGCCCCAGCCGGCAGCCAGAAGGCCCCAATCAGCCCTGATCTCCATCCAGACTTAGTGCACAAATTTTGTGCACTGGGCCTCTAGTAATTAATAAATAATGATACAAGAATAAACTCTGTTTCACATCCTCACAACTACTTTTGCTCCACCCTGCATAGATCATGCTATATGTTTTGGATCATACTACACATATTGTATCATCAGCCCTTTTTACTTATATTGCTTAGTTTTTTATTTTCAAAAATTCTGAGGTCAACCATAAGATCATTATTAGTATTTTAGCATATGGTGGTTGAGAAAATATATATATACTAAAAGCCACACTAACTCTGTATCACAACCACATCTACAAATGTTTGAAAGAAGCATAGCTCTTTTATGTTTAACACAAATTGTTTGTTTAGCCTACAGATGTACCTAGGAATTAAAGGATCCCTTACTATAATTCTAAGATGATAGTCTAGGGTTTTATGTAAGTGGTAGAAACTGGGGGTCCTGGTGAGTAGTCCTTTGCTAATCAATGTCTTGAGCTGGCCTTGGCTGCCAGGCCAAATTGCCCTGTTGTTTAAGAAACAAACCTCTGTGTGAGTCAGCCAGTAAGGAGAAATAGAGGAAGAAAGGAGAAAAGGGAGAGAAGAATGTAGCCACCACAGAATCCACCAGGAAAATCAACAAAGCAAGTCTATTATCGGGAAGATGATTTGGGGGGGTTAGTTACGGGGAGGAGGAGATATTTGAGGTTTGGAAAGAACACTGATGAAAGACAGTGAAGCATTATTTTTTTTCCTTTCCCATTATTAATTAAAAATAATAAAACAAAAATAATAGTCACTAACTGTTCCTATAGTCTGGAAACCAATAAATATTTAGAAGACATAGACACTTGTTAGCAAGGCAGAAGAATATGAGATTCATACTTCTTGAGTTTTCAGCTCCAAATAACTCAGGGCAGGAAGTGGAAGAAACCTGTATACTAAAGTACACCCTGTGAAAATATTTGATTCAGAAAAACTTAACTCTGAATTCACTGTAGAGATGGTGGCCATGGCCTGTGCTCCCTAGAGTTATGGATTTCACAGACCAAAGCATTCTATTTTAGTGGGACATCTAATTTATAAGGTTGTCAGCTCTTTGTTTTGCCAAGTAAGGACATTAAAATAACAAACTCAAGTCTACAGTTTCTACTATTTCTTAAAACAAAGGACATTTAAACACCAAAAAGGTAGTTATAATTAATCTCATAATAGTTACTTTTTTAACTAAAGAATATTAGCTATATGCAAACTTCCAGCATAGTCTTTATTTTTATAATTTTACTATAGGCCACTGAAAATATAGCCACATAATCCTTCAGGTCCAGTATTTGGAAATATCAGCCTAAATTATGTTCTTAATAATCATTTAATCAAACATTATATTTGGCCTAATGCAATCTGAACTTAAATTTTCCTTTATCTTCAACAGAGACAAAACACTTGGCCAGCACCCTAATTAGGGTAAATCTTCAGATCCTGTGAAGGTATCAGATTACCTCCTCTAACAGTTAGCATCCAGACAGGAAACAAATGGCACAGTCAAATTGGGAACTTGAGGTAAATTTAATAGAGAAAAAAATAGCTTATTTGCAGAAGATGTAGACAGAGTAGTGTAGAAAATTTGGGTTATAACTGTAGGGTGCCTAGCCCTTCCCAAGTACTGAAGTGATGAAGAAGGACACATGAAGATATAACTACAGAACAACCAACATTATACTCAATGGGAAAAAACTGAAAGCATTTCCTTAAGAATCAGAAACAAGAGAGGGATGTCTTCTTTCACCACTCTTATTCAACATAGTACTGGAAGTCATATCCACAGCAATCAAGCAAGAAGAAGAAATAAAAGGCACCCAAATTGGAAAGAAAAAATTAAAACTGCCATTATTCACAGATGGCATGATATTGCATATAAAAAATACCCCAAGAAATCCACCAAAACCTATGAGCTCTAATAAGTGAATTCAGAAAAGTAGCAGGACACAAAATCAACATCAAGAAATTGATGGCATTTTTATACATCAATAATGAACTCTCAGATAAGGAAATTAAGAAACAATCCCATTTACTATTACTACAAAAAAAGAGGAAGTATCTAGTAATAAATTTAACCAAGGTTGTAAAAGACCTGTACTTTTACAAAAGTATAAAATACTGAAGAATGAAATGAGGAAAAGTATAAGATACTGAAGAAAGAAATGAGGAAGGTACAATTAAGTGGAAGCATGTACCGTGTTCATGGATATAAAAAACTTAACATCATTAAAATGTCCATACTACCCAAATCAATCTATAGTTTAACACAATTATAATCAAAATACCAGTGGAATATCACAGAGATCTAGAACAAGTATTCAAAAAATTTACATGGAACTAAAGGGTGTCCCAAAATTCACGCAAGAAGTAATTTTGATAGAAAACACAGGTTTATAATTAAAAATTGTAAATTTTTATTGATTCATGAAGTATACAGTATAGGGTTATGTATGGAATAAGATATCTGGTAAATGGCCTCCACAGCTTTGTTGGCACATACACACTCTTCTGTTATTGCCCGAGCAGCCGCATTTTCGAAGAAGAATGGTCCGATGATGCCTCCAGCCCCAAATCCTCACCAAACAGTGACACATTGTGGATGAATTTGTTTCTCAACAATCACTAGGGGATTTTCTGAACCCCAAATGCAACAATTTTGTTGATTAACCAAGCCATCAAGATGAAAATGAGCCTCATCGAAATTCAGCCACATTTATGCAAAACGGTCATGGAAAATTTCAACAAAAGAGTGTGTATGTGCCAGCAAAGCCGTGGAGGCCATTTACTCGATATCCTATTCCATACATAACCTTATAGTGTATACTTTATGAATCAATAAAAAATTACAATTTTTATATTATAAACCTGTGTTTTCTATCAAAATTACTTCTTGCGTGAATTTTGGGACACCCTTTTACAAGAGACCTGGACAGCCTCAGCAATCTTGAGAATGAAAAACAAATTTAAAGGTATAACATTACCTATTATCAAAGTATACTACAAGGCCATAGTAATAAAATAAAGCTTGGTATTGGAACAAAAACAGGCACATAGATCTATGGAACAGAACAGGAAGCACAGAAATAAACCCACACATTTATGGTCAATTAATATTTGACCAAAAAAGCAAGAACATATGGTGGGGTAAATACAGACTCTTCAAGTAATAGTGTTGGGGAAAATTGGACAGGTACTCACAAAAACATAAAACTAGACCAAGAACTTACACCATACATAAGAATAAACTCAAAATAGATAGCAGACTTAAATGTAAGTTGCAAAACCATAAAAATCCTAGAAGAAAACAAACATAGGCAGTACAATTTAAGACATTTCTCTTAGAAATATTTTTTGCCAAAATATCTCTGTGGGCAAGGAAAACAAAGAAAAAAAATAAACAATTGGAACTATTTCAAACTAAAAAGCCTTTTCACAGCAAAAGAAACCACTAACAAAATAAAAAAGGAAACCCACTGTGTGGAAGAACATATTTACCAATGATACATGTTATAAGGCATTAATTTCAAAAATATATAAAGAACGTATACAACTCAACACCAAGAAGACAAAGGGCCCAATTAAAAAATGGGGTTGAGGGGCAGGAGGGAGGGGGGTAAGAGATCAACTGAAGGACTTGTATGCATGCATATAAGCATAACCAATGGACATAAGACATTGGGAGGTAGGGAGGCTAGGGGATTGTCAAGGGTGGGGGAAAAAAAAAGGACACATATGTAATACCCTTTGTAATACTTTAAGCAATAAAAAAAAAGATAGGGATGTTTTAAAAAAATGGGCATAGGATCTGAACAGACACTTCTGCAAAGAGGACATTCATATAGCCAATAGACATAAATAATTCTCAATGTCACTAATCACCAGAGAGATGTAAATTAAAACTACAATAAGGTTCCACCTCATGCCTGTCAGAATAGCTATAATCAATAATTCAACAAGAACAGGTTCAATCAAGGTGTGAGATTCAAGTCAGACCCAGCCTCTGGGTTAACGAGTCCCCATCCACTGGACAGCTGGCACAATGACATTGCGGTTGAACCTCACTGGCAGTAAGTCAAAGGGGAGAACCCTCCCACATTTAGGACATCAACAATAAAGTCCCAATTACAACAGAAGACCCCAAACAATGCACACAAAAGGCATTCCTAGAGCATACAGCTCAGGTGAACAAAGAGAATAAACCACTGGACCCCTCAAGGCACTTTCTACATAAGGCCATCCCACAAAAACTGGGAGACATAGCAGTTCTATCTAATACATAGAAGCAAATAAAAAGAGATAGCTAAAATGGGGAGACAAAGAAAGAACCCTCAGATGAGAGTAAAGAAGGTATCTCCAGAAAAATAACTAAATGAGATGGAGGCAAGCAACCTATCAGACATAGAGTTCAAAGCAATGGTTATAAAGCTGCTTAAGGAACTTAGTGCAAATTACAATAGCATGAAAAAGGAAATAGAGGCAATTAACATGAACCAGATATAAGTGAATAATGATATATCTGACATGAAGAACACACTAGAAGGGATTAAAAGTAGATTGGATGAAGCAGAGGACCAATTCAGTGATTTGAAAGACAAGGTAGAAATAAATACCCAATTAGAGCAGCAAATAGAAAAAAAAAAGAATTAAAAATCAGGAAGATAGGTTAAAGGAGCTCTGGGAGAACATGAAACTTAACAACATCTGCATTACAGGAATACCAGAAGGAAAAGAGGATGAGCAAGGAACAGAGAACCTGTTTAAAGAAATTATGACAGAAAACATCTGCAACCTGGCGAAGGAAAATGTCACACAAGTTCAGGAGGCACATAGAATTCCAATCAAGATGAACCCAAAGAGGTCCACGGTGGGAAACCGCCTATTGTCTTCACTGGCAGAGAGGTATGGACAGAGAACCTAGAAGGCTGGTGACCCTTGAAGCGCTAGCAAAAGTCAGAGCTGTGCACCCACTTTTAGTCCAGACAATGGTAGCTGAAGCAATTTCCCCACCAGATAGTCATGTAAATCCTTATTGATAAGATAGTCTGTGTGTTACTGGAAATTGCCTGCCTAAGGGCTATGCTATGGGTGTATCCCAAACCAATAAAAGGTTGGCGAGGCCTGAGCACCTGTGGAAGTCCTTCCTCTTGAGTTGGACTTACCGGCCTGGCCCCCCAATATTTCCAAATTATCTCTTGTCTCTTCTCTTTCATTTGTGTGCGGCTCCTCTTCCAGATCCTAAACCCTGAACCACGCGGGACATGGGGGAAACATTTACAACAGTCCACAACTAGACACATCATAATTAAAATGGCAAACATTAAAGACAAAGAAAGAATATTAAAGGCAGCAACAGAGACAGAAAATTACAAACAAATGAGTTCCCATTAGAATGTCAACTGACTTTGCAAGGGAAACACATTAGGCTAGAAGGGAGTGGCATGAAGTAGTTGAAGTAATGAAAATCAAGTATCGCCATAATAAATTCAATAAAAAGTTTATATCCCATGTGTCATTGACAGTCTTTCAACACACTTATGATACAATAGGATGGTTTTGAGAGCCATGTTAGAAAAAAAGTGAAGTAGAATTTCTCCTTTCTTCACACCCAGTGGCTCCTTGCACAACAGCAGTGATTACATGGAAATAATATCTAGTAGTGATTAAGAGCACAAACTCAGGAGCCAGACTAAATGGGTTGGAATGTTGACTTTTGCATATATTAGTTGTGTGACCTTGGACAATTAAGTTCTCTTATCTGAGTTTCTTCACCTGTAAAATGGACATAATGATGGTGTATAGTGTATAGATTTATGATGTTAATCCACTTAAACTATTTAGGGGCAGTATTCCTAATATTACTCTACTGTAGTTAATGAGGTCTCATAGTTTGTAATTCAGTTTCCTAAAATATCCATTGCTTCCATATACACCACTGTTTCAACCATCCAGGCTCATGGAATCAAAACCAGGGACAGGTATTTATAAGTTTAGGCATTCTGCCTGTGTTGAGTTATACCCTGCACATTCTGACCTATTCTACTGGGTTACTGCTACAAAGCCCAAGGGATTTTGGTTTGGAGGATGGGGCTAGGTTTCCTATCCTTATTTTTTTGTTGACCCAGAGCTATAGAGTTGAGGGGGCTGATTGAACTGATCAGTAAATTCAAAAAACCCATGTTATTAATCTGCTTATTTACAATCTATTCACTTCCCAAAAGGACTTTAGTCAGTTTACAAAAAAATACATGGATAAAATAAATATTTATTCCCATGATAAAAGGAAGAGATTATGGAAGTAGTAAAAGGATAAAAAAGAAAAATATTTATAGCAGAAACCTCAGGATTGCTCTGAGCATTATAAAAGCCAAGGCAAAGAGATGAGACAGAATAAAGGGCATTTTTCTAAAGAAAGGAAACTACTAGTATATCAGGAGAGGAATTCTTTTCCACATCTGTAAAGATTTTTTTTCCCATTTGTGTCAATATCATTATAGTGTCCTGAGTAACAGTTTTATAAGCAATGTAGAAATAATCTATATGTGATCATTTCTTTAAGAAATTTTGGACCTTTTTTTGGATATATGCTTTTAATTTCATGTAGGCTTTACAATAACCATGATGTATAAATAGCACAATTGAATAATTGGTGAAGTCCACCACTTTCTTATTTTTAATGTTTAATTCTTTTCTATTATAGTTTATATTCAATATTATTTTGTATTAGTTTCAAGTGTTCAGCATAGTGCTAATAACTATGTATTGTGCAACTTGGATATTGGAAATATCAAGGGAAAACACTTTGTACAGCAATTTTGGATTTAAAAATAATTAAAAGCATATTTATATTATAATCCAATAAGAAATTGTATGGGGTACAGAGTACATGGCTTTCTAGAGATATAAAAATAAAGGATTTGGCACATATTAAGTACCTACTGGACAGGGAATCAAGCACAGGGCTAGAGAGCAGTATTTATTTTTCAAATAAACTATATATTCTGCATCATTACATTAAACAACTGCTCAAATACACTTAACTTATTCATTTGTTTACTGAAGATATTTATTGAGAAGCCATTTATGTGGCAATCATTATTTTAGGTGTTGGGAATACAGCAGGGAAGAATGCTAACCCTTGGGCTCATGTAGCTCACATAATAAAGTGGCAGCACTGAATATCAGCAGATGAGATTAGAAAGGTAAACTTGGATCCAAAATAAATAATCCTTTGTGCTATATCAAGGAAATTAGAGTATAATTATATAGGTTTCACCTCATAAGCAGTGAGCCTTCCCTTTAGTGTGTTTAAACTGATAACAATAGATTGTTTCTTCCTTTTATGTATGTTCTTTCTGAAGAAAATTAGAATTTTTCTAATACAACTGTGCAGAAACAAAAATTAACAAGCACTATATCTTAAGAATGATATAAATTGAATCAATATTTAAGGAAATAATTATATTTAGCTATAGTTGAGTCTTTTTTCAGTGAATTTCATGTATTAACATTCAAATTTTATTTTAGTCTTCAATTAAGTAATTGTTGAAAGTATTAAATATGTCTCCTTTTCCCCCCATTGACCTCTCACTACCCGCAACTGCCCCCAACACATGCCTTCACCCCGCTACTGTCTGTGTGCATTGGTTATGCTTATATGCATGCATATAAGTCCTTTGGTTGATTGATCACCACCCTCTGACCCTCCCCTGCATTCCTTCTGAGGTTTGTCATCTCTTCGATGATTCTATGTCTCTGTATCTATTTTTGTTCATCAGTTTATTTGTTCAATATATTCCACAAATGAGTGAAATCATGTGATATTTATCTTTCCCTGACTGGCTTATTTTGCTTAGCAAAATGCTCTCCAAGTCCATCCATGCTGTTGTGAATGTTAAGAGTTCTTTCTCTTTTATATCAGTGTAGTATTCCTTTGTGTAGATGTACCACAATTTTTCATGCACTCATCTGCTGATGGGCACTTAGGCTGTATCCAAATCTTAGCTATTGTAAGTTGTGCTGCTATGAACATAGGGGTGCATATATCTTTTCTGATTGGCATTTCTGATGTCTTGGGATATAGTCCTAGAAGTGGAATTACTGGGTTAAATGGAAGTTACATTTTTAACTTTTTGAGGAAAATCCATACTGTTTTCCACAATGGCCGCACCAGTCTGCATTCCCACCAGCATTGCATGAGGGTTCCTTTTTCTCCACATCCTTGCCAGCACTTGTCGCTTGTTGATTTTTTTCTTTATTGATTAAGTTATTACATATGTGGCCTTATCCCCCCAATGGTCCCCACCGCCCACTCCTGTGCTCACCCTCCTGGTGTCTGTGTCCATTGGGTAGGTTTATATGCATGCACAAAGTCAGTTGGGTAATCTCTACTCTTTACACACCTCCACCCTTACCTTCCCTCTGAAGTTTCACAGTCTGATAGATGCTTCTCTATCTCTGGATCTGTTTTTGTTCATCAATTTATGTTGTTCATTATATTCCACAAATGAGTGAGATCATGTGATAGTTATCTTTATCTGACTGACTTATTTCACTTAGCAAAATGCTGTCCAGTTCCATTCATGCTGTTGCAAATGGTAAGAACTCCTTTTTTTTATGGCCTAATAGTATTCCATTGTGTAGATGTACTGCCCTTTTTCAATCCATTCATCTACTGATGGGCACTTAGGCTGTTTCCAAATTTTAGCTATGGTAAATTGTGCTTCTTTGAACATAGAGGTGAATATATCCTTTCTGATTGTGTTTCTAATTTCGTGGGATATATTCCTAGAAGAGTTCTATTTTTAGTTTTTTGAGGAAACTCCTTACTGTCTTCCACAGTGGCTGCACCAGTATCATTTCCACAAGCAGTGTATGAGGGTTCCTTTTCCTCCGCATCCTCGCCAGCACTTGTCATTTGTTGATTTGTTAGTGATAGCCATTCTGACAGGTGTGAGATGGTACTGCATTCTCATTTTGATTTGCATCTATCAGATGATTAGTGACTTTGAGCATGTTTTCATGTGTCTCTTGGCGTTCCTTATGTCCTCTTTGAAAATTATCTATTTAGGTCTGTTGCACATTTTTTGATTGGGTTGTTTATCTTCCTTTTGTTAAGTTGTATGAGTTCTTTGTAAATGTTGGAGATTAAACCCTTCCTGTGATGACATTGGCAAATATGTTCTCCTATGCAGTGGACTTTCTTTTTTATTTGTTTATGGTTTCTTTGTTGTGCAAAAGCTTTTTATTTTGATGTAGTCTCATTTGTTTATTTTCTCTTTAGCTTCCATTGCCCTAGGATCTGTATTGGGGAAGATATTGCTTATGCATATGTCTGAGATTTTGATGCCTGTTGATTCCTCTAATATTTTTATGGTTTCCTGTCATGTCTACATCTTTTATCCATTTAAGTTTATTTTTGTTTATGGTGTAAGTTGGTGGTGTAGTTTCATTTTTTTTGCATGTATCTGTCCAATTTTTCCAACATTATTGAAGAGACTGTCTAGACTCCATTATGTATTCTTGCCTCCTTTGTCAAATATTAATTGAGGATAGTGGTTTGGGTTGATTTCTGGGTTCTGTATTCTATTCCATTAGTTTTTATGTCTGTTCTTGTGCCAGTACCAAGCAATTTTGAGAATAGTGACTACGTAATATAGCTTGATATCTGGTATTGAGATCCCTCCTACTTTTTTCTACTTTCCCAGAATGGCTGCAGCTATTTGGGGTCTTCTTTGTATTCCAGATGAATTTTTGGAGAGTTTGTTCTAGGTCTTTGAAATATGCCATTGGTATTTTAATGGGGACTGTATTGAATCTATACATTGCTTTGGGTAGTATGGACATATTAATGATGTTTATGCTGCCAATCCATGAACATGGTATGTTCTTCCATCTGTTTATGTCTTCTTCTATCTCTTTTTTCAGTGTCCTGAAGTTTTCTGAGTATGGGTCTTTTACCTCCTTATTTAAGTTTATTCCTAAGTATCTTAATTTTTTTTTTTTGGTGCAATGGTAAATGGGATTATTTTTTAGTTTCTCTTTCTGTGAGTTTATTATTCTATATAATAAATAGGTAACATGCAAATTTTTCTTTTAAGGTGTCTGAGTCATGACCAGTCAATGGGTTGCACTCGCACAGGATCTGGGGAACGTGGTCAGGGGCTGGGACTTCCGCCCCCAGTGGATGCACGCCCAGGCCTGCCCAGCGCTAATGTCCCACCCAGAACTGAGGTGAAGCTGCCTGCCTGCATCCCTGGCCAGAGCTGTGACACTGTCTGTCTTTGTCCCTGATCTGGGACATGGCGCTGCCTGCGTGCCACCCCCCCCCCCCCACCTCCAGCCCAGCACAGAGCTGCTTTGGTGTCTCCGTGATCTTTGCAACTGAGCCAAGGAGGAAACCGGGAGGGGAGAGGCCCAGAGCTGTGAATTCCCAGTGCTTTAGTCATTTGAAAACAGCCTTGCTTGGAATGTGAGGTGGCTGTACATTCAGCTGAGAAGTGAGGCTGAACACTACCGTGGCAGGGCTCCCGTTGGTCTGAGGCTTGAGCGTCCACCACAAGAAGCAAAAAATGGAGGGAGGGGCCCAGAGGAAGGGTGGATAATCTATGGAAATGTGTCTAGACTTTCCCCAGCCCTCTCCCTCTTTCCATTGCCTACAAAAGCCCCAGGCCCTGGCACAGCTCTGTCTCCACTTTTAGTCCCCTGTTCTCCATCCACAGAGGAAAGAAATAAGGAAGGAGTCCATGCTGCCTCCAGAAAGTATCTATATACCTGATTGGCAGGTCACCTCCTGTAGATGGAGGCCAGACTGCACCTTAGGCCATGGGGAGCAGGCCTAAGCATTCAGTAGGACATTCCGTGAGGGCTCCCAGTCTGTGAGGGGGGCAGGCCTGGTTGAGGGAGCCCCCCTCCCCAGTGCACAAATTTTCGTGCTCTGGGTATCTAGTTGGTGTATAAAAAGCTATAGATTTTTGGCGTTAATTTTTTATCCTGCTACATTGCCAAATTGATTTATTAAGTCAAATTTTTTTTGATGGAGTCTTTAGTGTCTTCTATCTGTGAACAATGACAGTTTTATGTATTCTCCAATTTGAATAACTTTTATTTCTTCCTCTTGTTTAATTGCTATGACTAGCACTACCAGGAATATATTGAACAGGAGTGGTGAAAGTGGGCATCCCTGTCTTATTCTCATTCTTAGTGGAAATGAGTTTAGTTTTTGCCTATTGAGTATGATGTTTGCTATAGGTTTGTCATATAAGGCTTTTATTATGTTGAGGTATGATCCTTCTAGTCCCACTTTGCTGAGGGATTTTGTCAAATGTTTTTTTCTGCATCAATTGATATGACTGTGATTTTATCTCTCAATTTGTTTATGTGATGTATCATGTGGATATTGTACCATCCTTGCATCCCCAGGAAAAATCCTACTTGGTCATGGTGTACAATATTCCTGATGCTATACTGGTTCCAATTTGCTAGAGTATTGTTGAGAATTTTGGCATCTATGATCATGAGGGATATTAGCCTGTAATTCTCTTTCTTTGTGTTGTCTTTATGGGGTTTTGGGATTAAGCTAATGCTGGATTCATGGAATAAGCTTGGAAGTGCTCCTTCCTCTTGAAGATTTTTGGAATAGTCTGAGGAAGATAGGTTTTAGTTCTTCTTTGAATGTATGGTAAATCTCCCCTGTCAAGCCGTCTGGACTTGGGATTTTATTTGCTGGAAGCTTTTTGATGACTGCTTCAATTTCCTCCATAGTTATTGGCCTATTGAGATTTTCAGATTCTTCTTCATTGAGTCTTTGAAAGGTAGTATTTTTCTAGGAATATGTCCATTTCCTCTAGATTGTCTAGTTTGTTTGAATAGAGTTGTTCATATTATTTTTTACAATCTTTTGTATTTATATGGGGTCTGTTGTTATTTTGCTCTTTTATTTGTGATCTTTTTTTTTATTTGGGTCCTCTCTCCTTGCTTCTTGGTGAGCCTGGCTAGAGGTTCACCAATCTTGTTTATCCTTTCAAACAACCAGCTCTTGGCTTCATTTATCTTTTGTATTTTTTTTTTTTTTGGCCATTTATTTCTGCTCTGATCTTTATTATCTCCTTCTTTCGCTCACTCTGGGATTTTCTTGTTGCTCTCTAATACATTTAATTTTAGAGTTAGATGATTTATTACCATTTTTTCTTGTTTTTTTGAGGTAGGCCTGTAGAGCTATAAACTTCCCTCTGAGGACTGCTTTCACTGTGTCCCAAAGATTTTGAATTATTTTGTTTTCATTTTCATTCCTTTCCTGTATATTTTTAATTTGTTCTTTTATCTCTTTGGTAACCCAATCATTGTTTAATAACATGCTAAACAGCCTCCAAGTGTTTGCATTTCTTTATTATTTTTATTGTAGTGTATTTCTAATATTATGACATTGTGGTCTGACAAGATGTTTGATATGATTTCAATCTTCTTGAATTTGGAGAGACTTTGCCTGTGATGCAAAATGTGGAATATCTTTGAAAATGTCTCATGTGCACTTGAGAAGAACGTATATTCTGTGGCTCTGGGGTGCAATGTTCTGAAGATGTAAATTAATTCAATCTCATCTAGTGAGTCATTTAGGATTGCTGTTTCTTTGCTGATTTTTTGGTTTAGAACATTCATCCAGTGATGTCATTGGGTTATTAAAGTCCCCTACTATGATTATATTTTTGTCAATCTCACCCTTGCTTTATTCGAGGACATTTTTATGCATTTGGGCACTCCTGCATTGGGTGCATATATGTTTACCAGGGTTACATCCTCTTGTTGTGTCAATCCCTTTAGTATTATGAAGTGGCCTTCCTTATCTCTTGTTATGGCCTTCACTTTGATGTCTATTTTGTCAGATATAAGTATTGCTACCCCTGCTTTTTATTTATTTCTATTTTTGGGGAAAATATTTTTCTATCCCTTCACTTTCAGTCTGTGTAAGCTCCATATTCTGAGGTGGATCTCTTGTAGACAGCATATAAATGGGTCATGTTTTCTTATCCATTTTGCCACTTAATGTCTTCTGATTGCAGAATTTAGTTCCTTTATGCTTAAAGTTATTATTGATAAGTACTTGTTTGGAGCCATTTATATTTTCTGTGCCTGTTTTCCTTCTCCCCTTTTTATTTCTTCTTTTAACACCACTTTAGCATTTTATGCATTGCTGGCTTGGTAGTGATAAACTCCCTTAGTTTTTTTTTTTGTTTTTTTTTGTTTTTTTGTCTGTGAAACTCCTTATTTCCCCTTCAATTTTGAATGGTAGCCTCGCTGGATTGAGTATTCTTATATTCAGTTACTTACTTTGCATCTCTTTGTAAACTTCCTTCCATTACTTTCTGGCCTGATGTGTTTCTGTTGAGAAATCATTTGATAATGTAATGGGAGACAGCTTGTACGTAACTTTCTGTGTCTCTCTTTCAGCTTTTAGGATTTTCTCTTTGTCCCGAACATTTGCTATCGTAATTATGATGTGCCTTTCTGTGGGTCTTTTTGGGTTCATCTTGTTTGGGACTCTCTGTGCTTGTGTGACTTTTTTCTTTCCCACATCAGGGAAGTTTTCTGACATTATTTCTTCAAATAGGTTTTCTAACGCTTGTTCCTCTTCCTGTCATTCTGGCACCCCTATTATTCGTATGTTCCTTCATTTTATGTTGTCCCAAACCTCCCTTAGGCTCTCCTCCTGTCTTTTAATTGTTTTCTCCAATTGCAGTTCAGTTTGGGTGTGTTTTGCTTCGTGTCTTCTATTTTGCTAATTCGGTACTCTGCTTATCCTAGTCTACTGTTGAAACTTTCCATGCAGCGATATCATTCTTTATTTCTTCTTGATTCTTACATAAGTTGTTGATTTTTACGTGCATCCAGTTTATGAAGTGCATGATCCATATTCTGTATTCCTTTTCTGACATATTGCATGCCTCCTTTTCACTTAGCTGCTTTTCTGGCAATTCCTCATTTTCTTTTCTTTGGGGGTTTCTTTGTCTCCCATTTTTGCTCTCAAGGAAGGATCTAAGGGTTAACTCATGCAGGTGCTGGTCATCGGGCGGCAGTGGCTCCTCGGGTGGTCATGGAAGCAGATGCTCCTCAGTTAGCAGCAGCTCCTCTTGTGGGTGCTACTCACAGCAGTGGTGGCTCCTCTAGCTGACAGGCAAAGGCTGATCATGGGGCTGTTGCTCCTTTGATGGGGTGGACTACATGTGATGCTGCTGCTCCTCAGATAGGGGCAGGCTGTGCTGACTGTTGCTCCTTGGATTTGTGTGGGCTGATCGTGCAGCTTCTGCTCCTCAGATGGGGGCAGGCTGCTCCCGGGGCTGCTGCTACCTGGAGAGTAGTGGGCTGCTCACACAGCTACTGCTCCTCGGATGGGTGTGGGCTGTATGAGCCTCTGCTCCTTCTGATTTGAGATCTTAATCACATATTCTGAATCCCTTCACAGCAATATCTAGGTTCACATTTGTTGAAATAAAGTTTCCTTGGGTCAGGAGTTCAGGAGAAGCTCAGCTGATTCTTGCTCAGTTTCTCAAGATTGCAGTCAGGATATCAGGTCAGGCTTTAGTCATCTAAAGGCCTGATTGGGGATAGAATATCCACCTCCAAGATTGCTTCCTCACCTAGTTACTGGAAGGAGGCTGGTGTTCCTTGATTATGGACTTCCCAATAGAGCTGCTTCATGGTCCTAACTTTTGTTGATTTTTTATGATAGCCATTCTGACAGGTGTGAGATGGTACCACATTCTCATTTGATTTACATCTCTCAGATGATTAGTGACTTTGAGCATGTTTTCATATGTTTCTGGGCCTTCTGTATGTCCTCTTTTGAAAAGTATCTATTTAGATCCTTCACCCATTTTTTGATTGGATCTTTTATCTTCCTTATCTTAAGTTGTATGAGTTCTCTGTAAATATTGGAGATTAAACCCTTATTGGAAATATCATTGGCAAATGTGTTATCCCATGCAGTGGACTTTCTTTTTGTTTTGTTGATTTTTTTTTTCTGTGCAGAAGCTTCTTATTTTGATGTAGTCCCATTTGTTTTTCTCCTTCGTCTCCATTGCCCTAGGAACTGTATCAGTAAGGATATTGCTACGACATATGTCTGCTATTTTGCTGTTGATAGAGTCTTTTAAGATATTTATGGTTTCCCGTCTTACATTTAAGTCCTTTCACATTTTGAGTTTGTATTTGTGTATGGTGTAAGTTGGTGATCTAGTTTCATTTTTCTTTTTCTTTTTTTTTTTTTTGCATGTATCTGACCAAATTTCTCAGCACCATTTATTGAAGAGCCTGTCTTGACTCCATTGTATGTTCTTGCCTCCTTTGTCAAATATTAATTGAGAATAATGGCTTGGGTCAATTTCTGGGTTCTCTGTTCTGTTCCACTGGTCTATATATCTGTTCTTGTGCCAGTACCATGCAGTTTTGAGAACCGTGGCTTGTTTGTATAGCTTGATATCTGGTATCAAGATCCCTCTTACTTTGTTCTTCTTTCTCAGAATGGCTGCAGCTTTTATGTTTGTTTGTTTTTTGTTTTGTTTTATTCCAGATGAATTTTTGGAGATTTTGTTCTAGGTCTGTGAAATATGCCATTGGTGTTTTAATGGTGATTGCATTGAATCTACAGATTGCCTTGGGTAGTATAGACATTTTAAATATATTGATTCTACCAATACATGAATATGGTATGTTCGTACATTTGTTTATGTCTTGCTCTTTCATTTTTTTTCAATGTCCAGTAGTTTTCCGCATACAGGTCTTTTACATCCTTAGTTAAATTTATTCCTAGGTATCTTAAGTTTTTGGGGCGATGGTAAATGGGATTTTTTTTTTCACTTCTCTTTCTGTGAGTTAATTATTGGTGTATAAAAAGGCCATGAATTTCTTTGTGTTAATTTTGTATCTGATACATTGCCGAATTCATTCATTAGATTTAGTAGTTTTTTGATAAAGTCTTTGGTGTTTCCTATGTATAGTATTATGTCATCTGTTAATAAGGACAGTTTTTCTTCTTCTTTTCCAATTTGGATGCCTTTTATTTCTTTATCTTTTCTGATTGCTATGACTAGCACTTCCACTACTGTATCAAACAGGTGTGGTGAGAGTGGGCATACCTGTCTTGTTCTTGTTCTTAGAGGAAATGAGTTTAGTTTTTGCCTATTGAGTATGATGTTGGCTGTGGGTTTGTCATATAAGGGTTTTATTATGTTGAGGTATGATCCTTCTATTACCACTTTGCTGAGATTTTTTATCAAGAAAGGGTATTGGATTTTGTCAAATGCTTTTTCTGCATCAATTGATATGATTTTGTGATTTTTGTCTCTCAGTTTGTTTATGAGATGTATCGCATTTATTGATATATGCATATTTTACCATTCTTGCATCCCTGCGATAAATTCCACTTGGTCTTGATGTATGATCTTTCTGATGTAATGCTGGATTCTATTTGATAAAATTTTGTTGAAGAGTTTGGCATCTATGTTCATAAAGAATATTGGCATGTAGTTTTCTTTTTTTGTGCTATATTTATCTGGTTTTGGGATTAGGGTAATGCTGGCTTCATAAAAGGAGCTTGAAAGTGTGCCTTCCTCTTGATTTTTTTAGAATAATTTGACTAGGATAGGTTTTATTTCTTCTTTGAATTTTGGTAGAACTTCCCTGTTATGCCAACCAGACCAGGGCTTTTATTTGCTGGAAGATTTTTGATCACTGCTTCAATTCCTTTGGTAGTTACTGGCTTATTCAGGTTTTTTGATTATTCTTGATTGAATTTTGGGAGCTTGTATTTTTCTAGCAATATGTCCATTTCATCTAGGTTGTCCATTTTGTTGAAATAAAGTTGTTCATAGTATTTTTTCATAATCATTTGTAATTCTGTGGGATCGGTTGTTACTTCACTTCTTTCATTTCTGATTTTGTTTATTTGGGTACTGTCTCTTTGCTTCTTGGTGAGCCTGGCTACAGTTTCATAAATCATATTTATACTTTCAAAGAATAAGCTCTTGGTTTTATTGATTTTTTGATTTTTTTCTCTCTATGTCATTTATCTCCGCTCTGATCTTTATTATTTATTTACTTCTCCTTACACTGGGTTTGTCTTATTGCTCTCTTTCTCTTTGAGTTGTAGGGGTAGATAATATTTTCTTTTTTTAATTATTTTTTTTTTTTTACTGATTAAGGTATTACAGATGTGTGGTTATTCTCCAACTTCCCCCAACCCCCAATCCTGCCTTCATCCTTACCCTCTGTTGTCTGAGGGTTAGATAATTTATTACCATTTTTTCTTGTTGTTTGACATAGGCCTGTAGAGCTATGAACTTCCTTCTCAAGACTGCTTTCGCTGTGTCCGATAGATTTTGGATTGTTGTGTTTTCATTGTCATTTTTTCCAGGATGTTTTTTTATTTCTTCTTTGATCTCTTTGGTCACTCAGTCATTTTTGAATAGCATGCTATTTAGACTCCAGGTGTTTGATTTTTTAATTGTTTTTATTGTAGTTGATTTCTAGATTTATGCCATTGTGATCTGAGAAGATGCTTGATATAAATTCTGTCTTCTTGAACTTGAAGAGACTTTGCCTGTGTCCCAGTATGTGGTCTATCTTTGAAAATTACTCATGTGCACTTCAGAAGAATATATATTCTGTGGATTTGGGGTAGAATGTTCTGAAGATATCAATTAATTCCATATGATGTAGTGAATCACTTAGGATTGATGTTTCTATGCTGATTTTTTGTTTAGAGGATTTTTCCAGTGGTGTTAGTAGTGTATAAAGTCTCCTACTATAACTGTATTGCTGTCAATCTCTCCCTTGATATCCTCCAGATGTTGTTGTTGTTGTTTTTTAATGTATTGGGGTGCTCCTGTATTGGGTGAATATATGTTTACTAGAGTTATATCTACTGGTTAAATTGCTCCCTTTAGTATTATGAAGTGGCCTTCCTTATATCTTGTTATGGCCTTCACTTTGTAATCTAATTTGTCAAACATAAGTATTGCTACCCCTATTTTTTTTTTTTCGTTTCCATTTCCTTGAAAAACGTTTTCTCATCCCTTCACCATCAGTCTGTGTGAGTCCTTTGTTCTGAGATTGGTTTTCTGTAGACAGCAGATATATGGGTCATGTTTTCTTATCTACTCAGCTACCCCATGTCTTTAGATTGGGGCCTTTAATCCATTTATATTTAAAGTTATTATTGATAGATACTTGTTTATCACCATTTTTATGCTTTATGCCTATGTTCCTTCTTCCCTTTTTATTTCTTCTTTATACAGCAGTCCCTTTATCATTTCTTGTATTGCTGGTTTGGAGGTAATAAAATCCCTTAGTCCTTTTTTGTCTGTGGAGAACCTTATTTCACCCTCAATTTTGATTGATAGCCTTGCTGGGTACAGTATTATTGGATTCATACCCTCGCTTTGCATGACTTTGTATATATTTCATTCCATTTCAGCCTGGCCTGGTGTGTTTCTGTTGAGAAATCAGTTGATAGTCTGATGGGAGATCCTTTGTAGTTAACTTTCTGTCTCTCTCTGGCAGCCTTTAAGATTCTTACTTAGTCATTGGTGTTTTCCAATTTAATTATAATGTGTCTTGGTGTTGATTTTTTGAGGTTCATCTTGTTTGGGACTCTGTGAGCTTCTTGAACTTGTGTGAGATTTTTCTTCCAATATCAGGGAAGTTTTCTGTTATTATTTATTCAAACAGGTTTTCTATTCCTTGCTCAGTTTCCTCCTATTCTCACACCCCTATTATGTGGATTTTGTTTCATTTCATGTTGTCCCAAAGTTCTCTTAGGCTCTCCTCCTGTTTTTTTAAGTTTTTTTTTTCTAGATGCTGTTCTGCTTGGGTATTTTTTCCTACCTTGCCTTCTGTCTCACTGATGCAGTCCTCCACTTCTTTTAGTGTACTGTTGATGCTTTCTATTGAGTCCTTTATTGCAGCAATATCATATTTCATTTATTCTTGGTTCTTCATTTCCTCTTTGTTCTTACACATATTGTTGAATTTGTCTCCCATCCTTTTCAGCAACCTTATGACCATTACTCTGAATTCTTTCTCTGTCATATTGCTTGCATCTATTTCATTTACTTCCTTTTCTGGTTATTCCTCCTTTTCTTGTGTATGCAGGCTGTTTCTTTTTCTCCCCATGATCGCTCCTCACAGGGTTTATGGTTATGTATCTCTCTCTCTTCTGCATTGACTTAGAGGCACAAAATACAGCACAAAAAGACACAATGCACTGGGCACCAAACACAAATGTATTCATGATACTAATACCCCCAAATAATGGTGACCACCAGAGAGAAGGGAATTAGGGAATAGAATAGAGTGCAAAAATGATATTTAGAGAAGAAAAAACTGTGAGAGAGAAAAAAAAGAAGAAAAAAGAAGGGGGATTATATATGTATATGGGGCGAGAGCTCCAATAAAACAACAACTAATCGAAAAATGCAAACAACAAACACACAGAGATGAATCCAAACTTCAAACAACAACTAATACATAAAATGCAAACAACAATCCTCCAAACAATAAACACCCAGATGAATCTGCGGAGACAGAGCTATTTTACAGAAAGTAGGGTCAAGGAATTGAATGATTGGGGAAATTGCTAGTATTCAGTATAGGGGAGGTAGAAAGATAATGAGTGTATAAGAAGAAAAGTAAAAAACAAAATACAAATATATATATATATATATATATACACATATACATGCTATTAGTAGAAGAAGAGAACATGTGAGGAAAAACAGAATAACACACACACACACACACACACACAAATCTAACTGACAGTCAAACAAGCAACAACAAGACAGACAGAAAAAAAATGCAAAAAAATTTTTGGATAGTTAAGAAAGGGAAGAGAGAAGTATGTATAGGCTTGGAGATGTGGAAAGGGAATTAGATATATGAGTAAGATTAATTTTTAACAGGGAGTAAGAAGAAAGGATAGAGAAAAACTAAAGCTGGAACACAGTAAGAGAAAAAGCACCAAAAAAAGAGGAAAAGTGAGGATGAGAGATAGAGTAAAATAATGCTCAAAGGATAATAAAAATAGAATGTAGAACACTAATCCCAAAATTAAATTAAATTAAATAAAGAAAAAAATAAATCTTTAAAAAAGGGTAAAATAATAGTAGTAACAATTATAGTTAAAAATAAAAATTATAATAATAAATAAGGTAAAATCAAGTGAGAGAAAATAAAATTAGTTTCTTAAGTAAAAGATAAAAAATAAAAATATGAAGTAGTGAAGGTTGTTCAATTCCTGTACTGTTCTGCTTGGCACATCTATTTCCTTTCAGGTAGTCAGCACATTATTGAATTTCCCTGCAATATACTGCACCTCTGTGACATAAGCCACAACCCTGTTTTCAAGTAGGTGGGATCTCTCTGCTCTCTTTGGTTCTCAGTGTGCCTTTAGTTGTATTTACACACAAGGGTCAATTTCTGATACAACCTCTGGGTGGCCATGTTTCTGGAGCTAAAAGGCCTCTCTCCCCAATTATTCAGATTTTGATTTTCCTGCCACACTTAATACTGGGTTGGAGGGACAGACTGCCCCAGAGCTATTTTTCTGTCCATCTCTCCCCATTTTGACCCCTAGTTTCCACAGAAACAACTTTCCCTTGCAGTCTCAGTGAGTGTTTTTAATTGGAAGATGCTATGTACTGGACTTAGCCTGCAAAAGTAAGGATTTAAAAAGAAAAAAGAAAAAAAAGCCAGAGGAGGCACGCAGACTCGTGTCTTTTTCCCCTGGCACTGTGTACAACTTTTCCCCTTCCTCTGCGCATGTCTCTGTGTGTGCCTCTGCTTGTGACCCTGTGCATGTCTTTTTCCCCCTGGCTCTGCAAGCATCTCTGCACACTTCTTTTCCCCAGGCTCTGGGCAGCTGGTACGGAACTTCAGGCTGCCTTTCTGGGCCCAGTCCAGCTGTGGGTTAATATCTAGAGTCCTCTTCTGCCAGTAGCCCTGTGGATCCCCTTCCACATTCAAGGGCTACACTGACCCCAACGGCCATGGATTTTGTGGTGCGCAGTCTTCCTCTGAGACTCTAGTTCCCACTGCATGTGTTTCTCCCTCCAGCCTGGATCCCAAATCTCACCTTTCTCTAGCCAGGGGTTGGCAAACTCATTAGTCAACAGAGCCAAATATCAACAGTACAACGACTGAAATTTCTTTTGAGAACCAAATTTTTTAAACTTAAACTATATAAGTAGGTACATTGTTATTAACTTAATTAGGGTACTCCTAAGGCTTAGGAAGAGCCACACTCAAGGGGCTAAAGAGCCGCATGTGGCTCGCGAGCTGCAGTTTGCTGACCACGGCTTTAGGCCATATCTGACCTTTCTGTCCACGGATTGCCTCACCAGCTGTGTTTAATTCGCCAGTTCCGGGTAGGTGCTGTTTGATTCAGCTGTTCCTTCTATCTGCTCTGTGAGAAGGTGCATGGCCCATATGCATTTTCTGTGCCCCTTTGTCTCCCCCTGAGCAGACATCCCAGGTGCCCGCGGTCAGGGAGGCTTGAGTTCCGGCATTCGTGGGTTCACAGCTGAGGTAGCTGGTCCCTGGGCATTGTGATTGTTAGGTCCCGGGATATATCCGAGGTCTTCCTGGTTGAAGGTTAGGCTGGGATTCTGATCACAGCCAGCCTCCCAATCACAGCCAGTCTCCCCTTCAAGATAGTGTGGCCTCTGCGGCAGAGCTGGCCACTCTGGGAGAGATTTTAGCCACATTAGAGGCTGCTTGGTCGGCAGGGGTGGGGGGTGGGGGGCGGGGCAGTCTGCCAGTCCCCAACAGTCCCTTGGAATATAGTTGTTCTTCACTCACAAATACAGACACTCCCCACATGAACGTGCACTCTCCTTTTGTTCTCTCACTCACACACTATCTTGCATCCTGCTATCTGGTTAGCAGCCATCTTGGATCCTTCTGGAAGTTTTATGATTACCGCTTTCATTTCCTCAGTAGTTATCAGCCTATTCAGGTTTTCTAATTTTTCCTGATTGAGTTTTGGAAGTTTGTATTTTTCTAGGAATATGTTCATTTCGTCTAGGTTGTCCAGTTTGTTGGAATATTGTTTATTGTATATTTTTTACAATATTTTGTATTTCTGTGAGGTCAAGGGTTACTTCAACTCTTTAGTTTTTGATTTTTTTTATTTGGGTTCTCTGTCTTTGTTTCTTGGTGAGCCTGACTAGATGTGCATCAATCTTGTTTATTCTTTGAAAAAAACAGTTCTTAGTTCTATTAATATTTTGCATTATTATTATTATTATTATTATTATTATTATTTTGGTCTCTATGTCACTTATTTCCATTCTGATCTTTATATTTCCTTCCTTCTACTTACTCTGGGATTTTCTTGTTTCTGTCTTTTTAGTTCTTTAAGTTGTAGTGTTAGATAATTTATTACCAGTGTTTTTGTTTGTTTGTTTGTTTGTTTGTTTGTTTGTTTTTGGTAGGTCTGTAGTGCTATGAACTTCCCTCTCAGGATTGCTTTTACTATGTCCCATAGATTTTGAATTGTTGTATTATCATTTTCATTTGCTTCCAGAATGTTTATTTTATTTTATTATTTCTTCTTTGTTCTCTTTGGTAACACATCCATTGTTTAATAGCATGTTATGTAGTCTCCAAGTGTTTGATTGTTTTTGTTTGTCTTTTGTGATCTTGGAAGATACTTGATATGATTTCAATCTTTTTTAATTTGTAGAGACTTAGCCTAAGTCCTAATACTTGGTCTATCTTTGAAAATGTCCCTTATGCACTTGAAAAGAATGTATATTTCATAGCTTTGGGGTGGAATGCTCTGAAGATGTCAATTCCATCTGATCTAGTGAGTAAATTAAGATTGCTTTTTCTCTGTGGATTTTTTTTTTTTGTCTAGAGGATTTAACCAGTGGTGTCAATGTGGTATTAAAGTCCAGTACTATGGTTGTATTGTTGTCCACCTCTCCCTTAATATCTTCCACAAGTTTTTTTTATGCATTTGCCTGCTCCTGTATTGGGTGCACATATGTTTACCAGAGTTACATTCTCTTGTTGAATCAATCCCTTTAGTATTATGACGTGACATTCATTATCTCTTATTATGGCCTTCACTTTCAGTTCAATTTTGTCAAATACAAGTATTGCTACTCTAGCTTTTTTTTTTTCATTTCCATTTTCCTGAAAATATATTTTCCACCCATTCACTCTTCATCTGTGTGAGCCCTTTGTTCTGAGTTGGGTCTCTCGTACACAGCATATATGAGTCATGTTTTCTCATCCATCCAGCTACCCTTTGTCTTTTGATTGGAGCATTTAATTCAATTTAATTCATTTACATTTAAGGCTATTATCAATAGGTACTTGTTTGTTGCCATGTTTATTCTTTATGCTTGTGTTTCTTCTTCCTTTTCTATTTCTTCTTTTTACAGTAGTCCCTTAGCATTTCTTGCATTGCTGGCTTGGTGGTAATAAACTTCGTTAGTTTTTTTTTTTTTTTTTTTGTCTGTGAAGCTCCTGAATTTGCCTTCAATTTTTAATGATAACCTTGCTGGATAGAGTATTCTTGGATTCATTCCCTTCCTTTGCATCACTTTGTATACTTTACCAGTAGTGGCAAACTCAGTCAACAGAGCCAAATACCAACAGTACAACGATTGAAATTTCTTTTGAGAGACTAATTTTTTAAACTTAAACTACATGGGTAGGTACATTGTTATTAACTTAATTAGAGTACTCCTAAGGCTCAGGAAGAGCCACACTGAAGTGTTGGGAGCCATTAGAGATATTGGCTTAGACAAAGCCATCTTAAGAATTATAAGTTTCTGGTTCCTCCAGAAACTCCTAATTACCAGAAACCACGTATGTCCTGAGGTTTGGTCAGCAGCTAAAGATAACCATCCTATTCCCTGAAGCAACTACCGCCACATAGGAGCCTGCAACAACCCTGCTGATAAGCTAATAGGCTTCTCCACCCACATCCCTTCCCTAAAACAGTATATATCCTGCCGCGGTAAGAATAAAATTTGGAGGCTTGATCAGGACTTGTCTTGCCTCCATTCTTTCGTGTCCCTTGTTTGTTTCATTCTCCTAGGGTGTCTCTTCATTCCCCCGTTGTTGTCCCGCGGGTCGGGACAGTCTGGCGCCCAACGTGGGGTGACTTGGGGACCCCCTGCGAGAACGTCTGCTTGGAAGCGCCTGGCCAGGCACCCCTTAGAGTCGCCGCACAGTATTGACTCGTGAGTGAAGACTCGGCATCTGGATCGCCACGGTTTCGCCTGCCCGTGAGACAGATCGTTGTGAAGGTAAGCAGACGAAATTTTTCAAACGAGAATTTCAAAATACCTCTTGAGAGCCTTCACCCTCTTTGGCACCCCCTTTGGCTGGCCCTTTTAGTTTTCTTGATCTCCCTCTAGTCCACTAATAAGCACTTCACCTTGCCGTTAGGGGAAGAGTGAAGGGTACCCGACACCGGCAGTGAAAACTCTGAATCACTGGGAAAAGTAATTTTTCTCTGGCCCGACCTGTGTCACCCTCTCTGGCAAACTCTGAGCTCGCTATGTCTTAGTGGTTGCCTATCCTGGTATGGGGCTTATACATCCCAACCTATGACACGCGAGCAGAGGCCGTAAGGTAAAAGGAGAGCGGTTACATAAGGATCACCAGAGATTTAAGAAATTCCCAGCTGACCTGGCACGGGGTTTATACGTCCCAGAGGCTTACGTGGAGGAGGAAATCTTGAGAACTACCCAGCCAAAATAATGGGCAACTCATTGAACTCTCATGAGGTATTTCTAGGTGGGCTCAGGGAGTCCCTCAGGACACGGGGAGTAAGGGTTAAGAGAAAGATTTAAGAATTTCTCAGAGGGCTCAGGGAGTCCCTCAAGGCGTGAGGATTTCGGGTTAAAAAGAAAGATTTAAGGAATTTTTTCACTTTCGTCACTGACCTTTGCTCATGGTTTATTATAAACTTTTGATTTGCATGTTTAAAGTGTTAAAATTTTAGAAGGTAATCTTTTATAGTTTTTGCATGTTATTATAGAACATAACCCTTGGTTTCTTGAAAAAGGTACATTAAATCTTAAAAGTTTGCCAAAAAGTTAATCAGAACTTGCCAAAAATTGTTTCCCTTTGTGGAACATGGCATTTCATTTCCTAGAGGCTTTAGGAGAGGTCAAGGAGAATGAATCTCCTCCCCCTTGCACCCTCCGCTCCTTAAGAGGAGCAGAAAAAAAAAAAAAGGGGGAGAAATGGCCTTCATGGCTCCCTCCACCTCCATGTCCTAATCCTGAAATGTTTAATTTGCCGTTAATAGAATCACCTGTGCAAAAAGGCCAAATTATAAAGAAATTGGAATAGTAAAAGGTACTCCTTAAAATCAGGCTGAAAAAATAGTGCCATGGTCATCTTAATGTGTTTTCTTATCTTAATTTGTATTTGGAATCTAAAACCTGTAATAAGAAATGAAATCCCGCTACCGAATCCGCTTCTGGTGTGGAGAGATTCAAAAGTGGCAAGAGAGAGCAGAGTTACAAGCTCTCCTGCAATGAGATTACTTAATGTTCTGTTTAAGAATTACCTGAGAACATGTCGGGAAGTGCAAAGTCTAGCCAAGGTCACCTTGGGTGCTAGCTATTACTTTGGAAAGCGAAAAAGGAAAAACATTTTAAAATCTGTTTTTCTATTAAGCATGACTTTGGGGAAAATATGCAATCTGAGTCATTTGCTGAAACTTCCCCCAAAGCAGGATGTGGTGGAAAGAAAAAGGGAGCACATGGTGATCTAATATGGACACCCCTTCCCCAGTATTCTAATTTAAAGTCTCCTCGTAATTGAAAAGTTTTACAAAATTTAAAATGCGTCTGGGATTTCTGTTCACGTGTAAAGAGAAAACCTGGCTTGAAACTGATGCGCGCAAATTCCGATTTTGGACATTTAGATAGAGTTTTAAGCTAAAATCTCTTTGCAAATGAGCAGAATAAAACCCAAGACTGATTATTTCCTAAATAAAATGGCGAATTTGACCCAGGGTAGAAATTCTAGCAACAAGATTGGTATTTTTCCATAATAATGTTAAATGAAGCCTATTCCAAAGCCAACTTTAAGACCTCTAAAAGAAAAATCAGTAAAATTGTCTCTGTTACAAAAATTTGCTAAAGTAAATGCCTTAAAATAATTGAATTCGAACCCCAAGAATTATTAAAAATATCTTAATTTTAAAAATCAAGTAGCCCAGTAAAAAACCGGCCCTTTGTTAATTAAAAAGGCTAGCCATGCCTTTCTGATGGAGAAAGGGGCTGCTTCCCGCCTGTAGCAAATTCTTAAAGAATGTGGTTAATTTACATCTGATTGATCCAGGGTAGGCCAAACCTGTTCTTCCAGGGAAAACAGTTCCTCCCTCGCCTCCCCGCCCCCCAGGCCAATTTTGAAACTTCCCGCCAACAAGCAAGGGGCTGAAAACAATGTAGCTAAACCTTGTTTCTTGACCTTCCCCAGAGGAAAAAATTATGGTCCTTTTAAATCAAAGGCTGGGCCAAGCCTGCCTTGCCAGGCTCAACTGTGGTTTTCCAAAGCTGCTGTGAAATTTAAGAACTTGGAGTTTACACCTAGGTATCTTGAAATAACATAATACTGAATTAAATGAGATATGAGTATGCCTCATACAAAATCTAGAGGACAGTATTAAATCTGTTGGTTGATTATATCTTGCATTTTTAAAGTTTAGTCTTAATGTTACTGATTGAGAAATGAGTTTAAATTTAATTAATATCTCTTAATAATAATAAGTATATAATTTTTAAATCATATGATGGTCTTTTCAAGTTGGATTTCAAAACTATAACCAAGGAATGACTTTGAGAAATTTCACGGGCCCTGAAATGTTTTCAAAGGTTTATTCTCTCTTTTTAAAGGATATTTTAATTTAGCCAAATTAATGGAAAAGGCATGGAAAGCTTTATCAAATAAAAATTAATAAATATATTTTAAGTTTTTGCCTCTGAGAAAGGGCAAAACAAGTTATTTTGTTTAATATTTCTTAGAATACAGCAGTGGAATTTTAAGATGTAATTTGAAATAACAAAAGCTACTTGCTGCTGCATTTTAAATTAGGCTGGAAGTGGTGCAGCGTTTGCCCCTTGTGAATCAGAAGTTTACTAAATACTAAATTTACTTGCTTTGCTTTTTAAAAAATACTTAAATTTACTAATCTTTGTAAGCAATTGAATCCTAATAAAGTAAAATTCTTCTAAAAAGGTTACTGAAGGCTTCCCATGATCCCTCTGTATATGCAAATAAGCCGAAAGGGAACACTGTTTAAAAACATTATTTTAAATTTAATAAAAAGGAGAAATTTTAATATTTTGAAATATCTTCCACTAATATTTATGGGATAATCTAATGATTTGCTGTTAAAATACCAAATCTGAACATAAGTACAGTCACCATAAATGTTTAATGACTGTGACTTGGAATACATGGCCTTGCGGCACTATCAGTCAACATCCAAGAAATAACCCTATAGGTTACTTGGTGTAAGAAAGAAAGTTTTTTCCTTTTTTAAGGTAAAGTTCTCCAAGTGTAATCCAGCAGGAGGAAGATAAACCAGACAACCAACAGCCCAGAGACCACCTGGGGCATGGTAAATTGAAATATGGTAACAATTAATTCAGATAAAAACTGTAATTCAGAAAACCTCCCTAAGTTTTACCTAGGTTACCCACGGACCCTAGATAATGTGTTTACCCAAAACTGTAATTTAGATAGCATACTGTCTCTGCTTCTGTGCTTTCTTTTTTTTTTTAAAACTAGGTTCCTCATTCTAAACCTTGAGTTTAAAATTAAGTTGTCATGACCTAGAGCAAAGAATATTCTTACATGGTATTATTCTACAAGTTTCATTAATAATTTTTGATGCTTTACAACAGTGTCTTGTGCATTTATCCCAAACAAATTTACAAATGAATTTGAATGTTTTACATGAAGGGATTTATTCCTTTCCACTGTGTGGAGGGCCTCCTGGGGAAGGCACTTAAGCATTCTGTATTGACCTCTCTTGACTTTTTTTTGCCAAAAGGAGCTGTAGCTACCGGTTCCGCCGGATTAGGGACAGCATTACACACCTATAATAAATTATCTAACCAGCTAATTGATGATGTCCAAGCTCTCTCAGGCACTATCCATGATCTCCAAGATCAGATAGATTCATTAGCTGAAGTAGTACTACAAAATAGAAGAGGGTTAGATTTGCTCACAGCAGAACAGGGAGGAATATGCTTAGCCCTACAGGAACGCTGCTGCTTCTATGCCAACAAATCCGGGATCGTCTGAGACAAGATAAAGAAGTTACAAGAAGATCTAGTGAAAAGACGGAGAGAATTATTCGAGAACCCCCTTTGGAGTGGCTTAAATGGACTCCTGCCCTACCTGCTTCCTGCTCTCGGCCCCCTTAACTTTGTAAAACAGCAGGTTGATAGCATCCTGGCCAAACCCATTCAGGTACACTACCATTGTCTAGCCATGTTAGACCGTGAATGTGATTATAATGACTGCTAAAACTCCCTCCCTGCCGGGACAGCATGACGCCAGAGCCATGCTTGCCTACTCCCCATAGAAGGAGAAAGGCATGGGCACCCACCTGGGTGCACGGCAAAGCACTGCAAGGGAAGGTCACAAAAATTTTCGACCGCCTCTGGATTTCCCTGTGAGCACACCTGGTTTGCATAGAGGTTGGTATCCATACATAACTATCGGCTCTGCCTCTCCTCCCCAAAAGATACCAAGAGCCACTTTCGGTGGGACCCCACCATCCCACGGGAGGAACCGGTCCCTACTCCTCCAGTCGGTTAAAGCCCGCCCCTTAATAAGGAATAAGGGAGGAATTGTTGGGAGCCATTAGAGATATTGGCTTAGACAAAGCCATCTTAAGAATTATAAGTTTCTGGTTCCTCCAGAAACTCCTCATTACCAGAAACCACGTATGTCCTGAGGTTTGGTCAGCAGCTAAAGATAACCATCCTATTCCCTGAAGCAACTACCGCCACATAGGAGCCTGCTACAACCCTGCTGATAAGCTAATAGGCTTCTCCACCCACATCCCTTCCCTAAAACAGTATATATCCTGCCTCGGTAAGAATAAAATTTGGAGGCTTGATCAGGACTTGTCTTGCCTCCATTCTTTCGTGTCCCTTGTTTGTTTCATTCTCCTAGGATGTCTCTTCATTCCCCCGTTGTTGTCCAGCGGGTCGGGACACTGAAGGGGCCAAAGAGCCGCATGTGGCTCCCGAGTCGCAGTTTGCTGACCACGCTTTATTCCAATCCCTTCTGTCTGATGTGTTTCTGTTGAGAAATCAGTTGATACTCTGATGGGAGTTCACTTGTAGGTAACTTTCTCTCTCTCTCTGGCAGCCTTTAAGATTCTTACTTTGTCATTGATAAAATGCGGCCTTGACTTACGAGTGTCCCGATTAACGAGTTTTTCAAGATACGAGCCGTCTCTTGGACGATTTTTTGCTTTGAGTTGCAAGCTAAAATTCGGGTTACAAGCCAGCTTCAGATACACCACCACTAGTTAGTGCAGCAAACTTCACAGTGACTGTCACAACATCAGCCCAGCATCACGTGTCTCACTCATTCACTTTTTGATTTGACATATGAGTAGTTTGAGTTACGAGCTCTCTCACAGAATGAATTAAACTTGTAAGTCAAGGCTCCACTGTATTTGCCAATTTAATTATTTTTTTATTTTTTTTATTGCTTAAAGTATTACAAAGGGTATTACATATGTGTCCTTTTTTTACCCCCTCCCTTGACAGTACCCTAGCCTCCCCTATCCAACAGTGTCTTATGTCCATTGGTTATGCTTATATGCATGCATAGAAGTCCTTTGGTTGATCTCTTACCCCCATCCCTCCTGCCCCTCAACCCTCCCCGGCCTTCCCACTGCAGTTTGACAATCTGTTTGAGGCAGCTCTGCCTCTGTATCTATTATTGTTCAAGAGTATATAATGGTCTCTATTATCCTTGAATGAGTGAGATCATGGGGTATTTTTCCTTCATTGACTGGCTTATTTCACTTAGCATAATACTCTCCAGTTCCATCCATGCTGTTGCAAATGGTAAGAGTTCCTTCCTTTTTACAGCAGCATAGTATTCCATCCTGTAGATGTATCACAGTTTTCTAATCCATTCATCTACTGATGGGCATTTAGGATGTTTCCAGATCTTAGCTATGGTGAATTGTGCTGCTATGAACATAGGGGTGCATATATCCTTTCTGATTGGTGTTTCTGGTTTCTTGGGATATATTCCTAGAAGTGGGATCACAGGGTCAACTGGGAGTTCCATTTTCAGTTTTTTGAGGAAGCTCCATACTGTCTTCCATAGTGGCTGCACCAGTCTGAATTCCCAAAAGCAGTGCACAAGTGTTCCTTTTTCTCCACATCCTCTCCAGCACTTGTCGTTTGTTGATTTGTTGATGATAGCCATTCTGACAGGTGTGAGATGGTAACTCATTGTTGTTTTGATTTGCATCTCTCGGATGCTAAGTGACTTTGAGCATGTTTTCATATGTCTCTTGGCTTTCTGAATGTCCTCTTTTGAAAGGTGTCTATTTAGGTCCTTTGCACATTTTTTGATTGGACTGTTAATCTTCCTTTTGTTAAGTTGTATGAGTTCCCTATAAATTTTGGAGATTAGGCCATTATCAGATATGACATTGGCAAATATGTTTTCCCACACAGTGGGTTTTCTCGTTGTTTTGTTGATGGTTTCTTTTGCTGTGCAGAAGCTTTTTATTTTGATGTAGTCCTATTTGTTCATTTTCTCTTTAGTTTCAAGTGCCCTAGGAGCTGTAACAGTGAAGAAATTGCGTCAGCATATGTCTGAGATTTTGTTGCCTTTGGATTCTTCTAGAATTTTTATGGTTTCCTGTCGTACATTTAAGTCCTTTATCCATTTTGAGTTCATTTTTGTGTATGGTGTAAGTTGGTGGTCTAGTTTCATATTCTTGCATATATCTGTCCAATTTTCACAACACCATTTATTGAAGAGACTATCTTGGATCCACTGTATGTTCTTGGCTCCTTTGTCAAATATTAATTGAGCATATTGGCTCGGGACGATTTCTGGGCTCTCTATTCTATTCCGTTGATCTATATGCCTATTCTTGTGCCAGTACCAGGCAGTTTTGAGAACAGTGGCTTTGTAATACAACTTGATATCTGGTATTGAGATCCCACCTACTTTGTTCTTTTCCAGGATTGCTGCAGCTATTCGGGGTCTTTTTTATTCCAGTTGAATTTTTGGAGAGTTTGTTATAGATCTGTGAAGTATGCCGTTGGTATTTAAAGGGAAGTGCGTTGAATTTATAGATTGATTTGGATAGTATGGACATTTTAATGATGTTGATTCTACCAATCCATGAACACAGTATGTTCTTCCATCTGTTTATGTCTTCCTCTATATCTTTTTTCAATGTCATGTAGTTTTCTGAGTAGAGGTCTTTTACCTCTTTAGTTAAGTTTATTCCTAGGTAGCTTAATTTTTTTGGTGCGATCCTAAATGTGATTGTTTTTATAATCTCTATTTCTGAAAGTTCACTATGGGTGTATAGAAATTGCCGCAGATTTCTTGGGGTTAATTTTGTATCCTGCTGCATTGCCAAATTCATGTATTAAGTCTAGTAGCTTTTTGATGGAATCTCTAGGGTTTTGTATGTATAATATCATGTCGTCTGCAAATACGGACAGTTTTACTTCCTCTTTTCCAATTTGGATGCCTTTTATTTCTTCTTCTTGCCGAATTGCAATGGCTAACACTTCCAGTACTATGTTGAACAGGAGTGGAGAGAGTGGGCATCCCTGTCTTGTTCCTGTTCCTAAGGGAAATGGTGTTAGTTTTTGTCCGTTGAGTATGATGTTGGCTGTGGGCCTGTCATATATGGCTTTTATTATGTTGAGGTATGATCCTTCTACTCCCACCTTACTGAGAGTTTTTATCAAAAATGTATGTTGAATTTTGTCAAATCCTTATTCTGCATCAATTGATATGACCATGTGGTTTTTTTCTTTCAATTAGTTTATGTGATGTATCATGTTTATTGATTTGCGGATATTGTACCATCCTTGCATCCCTGGGATAAATCCAACTTGGTCATGGTGTATGATCTTTCTGATGTAGTGCTGGATCCGATTTGCTAACATTTTGTTGAGGATTTTGGCATGTATGTTCTTGAGGGATATTGGCCTGTAATTCTCTTTCATTGTGTTATCTTTACCTGGTTTTGGTATTAGGGTGATGCTGGCTTCATAGAATGAGCTTGGAAGTGTTCCTTCCTCTTGAATTTTTTTTGTAGTAGTCTGAGGAGGATAGGTTTTAGTTCTTCCTTGAATGTTTGGTAAAACTCCCCTGTGAAGCCGTCTGGTCCTGGCCTTTTGTTTGATGGAAGCTTTTTGATGACTGCTTCAATTTCTGCCATAGTTATTGGCCTGTTGAGATTTTTAGATTCTTCCTGATTGAGTTTTGGAGTGTTGAATTTTTCTAGGAATTTGTCCATTTCTTCCAGGTTGTTTAGTTTGTTGGAGTAGAGCTGTCCATAGTATTTTTTAACAATCATTGGTATTTCTGTGGGGTCTGTTGTTATTTTGCCTCTATCGTTTCTGATTTTGTTTATTAGGGTCCTCTCTCTTTGCTTCTTGGTGAGTCTGGCTAGAGGTTTGTCAATCTTGTTTATCCTTTCAAAGAGCCAGCTATTGTTTCATTGATTTTATGTATTGTTCTTTTGGTCTCTATGTCATTTATTTCTGCTCAAATCTTTATTATCTCCTTCCTTCTGCTCACTCTGGGGTTTTCTTGTTGCTCTCTTTCTAATTCTTTGAGTTGTAGAGTTAGATGATTTACTACCATTTTTTCTTGTTTTTTGAGATAGGCCTGTAGAGCTATAAACTTCCCTCTCAGGACTGCTTTCATTGTGTCCCATACGTTTTGGATTGTTGTGTTTTCATTGTCATTAGTTTCCAGGATGTTTTTAATTTCTTCTTTGATCTCATTGGTATCCCAATCAATATTTAATAACATGCTATTCAGCGTCAAGGTGTTTGAGTATTTTGGGTTGTTTTTATTGTATTTTATTTCTAATATTATGCCACCGTGGTCTGAGAGGATCCTTTTTATGATTTCAATCTTCTTGAATTTGGGGATACTTTGCTTGTGACCCAATATATGGTCTATTTTTGAATATGTCTTAGGAGCATTTGAGTAGAGTGTATATTCCCTGGCTTTGGTTTGAAGTGTTCTGTAGATGTGTATTAAGTCCATCTGATCTAGTGAGTCATTTAGGATTGCTGTATCTTTGCTGATTGTTTGTCTAGAGGACTTATCCAGTGCTGTCAGTGGTGTATTACAGTCCCCTACTATGATTGTATTATTGTCGATCTCTCCTTTGATATCTTCCAGGAGTTGTTTTATGAATTTGGGTGCTCCTGCATTGGGTGCATATATGTTTACCAGGGTTATATCTTCTTTTTGTATTGATCCCTTTAGTATTATGAAGTGGCCTTTTTTATCTCTTGTTATGGCCTTCACTTTGAGGTCTATTTTGTCTGATATAAGTATTGCTACCCCTGCTTTCTTTTCCTTTCCATTTGCCTGAAAGATATTTTTCTATCCTTTCACTTTCAGTCTGTGTGAGTCCCTTCTCATGAGGTGGTTCTCTTGTAGACAGCAGATGTATGGGTCATGTTTTTTTATCCATTCAGCCACTCGATGTCTTTTGTTTGGAGTATTTAGTCCGTTTACTTTTAAAGTTACTATTGAAAGGTACTTGTTTGTAGCCATTTCTTTTTTTGTGTGGCTGTTTTCTTTCTGGGATTTTTATTTCTTCTTTTTACACCAGTCCCTTTAGCAATCCTTGCATTGCTGGATTGGTGGTGATAAACTCCCTTAGCCTTTTTTTGTCTATGAAGCTTCTTATTTCCCCTTCAAGTTTTAATGATAGCCTTGCTGTATAGAGTATTCTTGGATTCAGTCCTTGCTTTGCATCACTTTGTAAATTTCCATCCATTCTTTTCTGGCCTGATGTGTTTCTGGTGAGAAATCATTTGATAATCTATTGGGAGATCCCTTGTATGTAACTTTCCGTCTCTCTCTTGCAGCCTATAAGATTCTCTCTTTGTCTTAACATTTGTCATGGTAATTATGATGTGTCTTGGTGTGGGTCTTTTCGGGTTCACCTTGCTTGGGACTCTCGGGGCTTGTGTGACTTTTTTCTTCCCCACATCAGGGAAGTTTTCTGATATTATTTCTTCGAATAGGTTTTCTAACCCTTGTTCCTCTTTCTGTTGTTCTGGCACCCCTATTATTCATATGTTGTTTCGTTTCATGTTTTCCCAAAGCTCCCTTCGGCTCTCCTCCTGTCTTTTAATTTTTTTCTCCAATTGCAGTACAGTTTGGGTGCGTTTTGCTTCCTTGTCTTCTAATTCACTAATTCGGTCCTCCACTTCTCCTAGTCTACTGTTGATACTTTCAATGGTGTTTTTTATTGCAGCTATATCACTCTTCATTTCTCCTTCGGTCTTACTTAAGTTGTTGATTTTTTCGTCTGTGTCTTTTAGCTTCTTCTATATGTTATTGATTTTTTCATCTGTTTCTTCTTGCTTCTTGCATAGGTAGTTGACTTTTTCATCTGTTTCTTCTAGCTTCTTGTAGAAGTTGTTGATTTTTTCCTCTATCTGGTTTATGCACTCTAGGACCCTTATTCTGATTTTTTTTTCTGTCATGTTGCATGCCTCTGTATTACTTAGCTGCTTTTCTGGAGAGTCCTCCTTGTCTTTCCTTTGGGGGTTTGTTTCTCTACCCATGTTTGATCTCACTGACATATCTAGACGTTGAGTCGTTCAGTGGCTGCTCCCTGGGTTGCAGTCGCTCCTTGGGCTGTGGCTGCTCCTCGGGCGGTTGCGGTAGCAGCTGCTCCTCAGTTGGTAGCAGCTCCTCTGGTGGGTGCTGTTCACAGCTGTGGTGGCTCTTCTGGCTGGTGGGGGGAGGCTTCACGTATGGCTGCTGCTCCTCAGACAGAGGGTGTGGTGCTCAGGAGGCTACTTTTGCTGGATCTTTCCAGGGGAGTTCTGCCCTTCCCGACTGCAAACCATCTCACCAGCTGAGTAATTTCGCCAATTCGGGGTATGTGTTATTAGTTTTAGCTGCTCACTCCATTTGCCCTGTGACACGACCAGGGACGCATCTGCCTAAATCGCTGCCATCTTCAATCCTCTGCCAATTTAATTATGATGTGTCTTCGTAATGGTCTCTTTTGGCTCATCTTATTTGGGACTCTGTATTTTTAGGAATTAAGTGACTTTTTACTCCCAAAGTCAATGAAATTTTCTTTCATTATTTCTTCAAACATGTTGTCAATTCCTTCTCAGCTTCCTATCCTCTGTCACTCCTTTTATGATGATGTTGTTTCTTTTCATGTTGTTCTAAAGCTCCCTTAGACCCTCCTCCTACTTTTTAAGTTTTTTCCAGTTGCTGTTCTGCTTGGGTGTTTTTCTACCTTTTCTTCTAACTTACTGTTCTGGTCATCAGCTTATTCTAGTCTACTGTTGAAATCTTTCATTGTGTTCTTTTTTGCAGCTATGTCATTCTTCATTTCCACTTGATTCTTACACATGTTGGTGAATTTCTCATCCAGTCATTTGATCATCTGTATAACCATTACTCTGAATTCTTTATCTGACAAATTGCTTTCCTCCATTACATTTATTTCCTTTTTTTGTTGATTGCTCCTTTTCTTTGAAATGGGGGTTGTTTATTTTTCTCCCCATCTTTGTGGTTTTTTTGTGACTGTTTCTATGTATTAGATCAAACTGCTATGGCACTTAGATTTCTTGGATTTGTCTTATGTAGTAGATGCTTTTTGTGACCCAGTGATGCAGCCTCTCAGGTCTTCTGGGCTGGGTATTCTAAAGGTGCCCCGTACTTCAGATATTTGGGTACTCTTGATGTAGTTGGGTCTTGAATGTTATTGTCTGGGTTTGTAGATGGAGTCTTATCTAGGCATTTCTGGTTATGTGGCTCACTCTCAACCACTTTGTGTCAACCATTGTGGAGGTGCTTACTGAATAGCACAAAATACAACATGATACGTCACAACACAAAAGGAACAGAACACTAATTTACATAAGACACCTATAACCACAATAAAAGTGACCACCAGAGAAAAGAGAATTAGGAGATAGAAATGAGAACAAAAAAGGATTGTGAGAAACTATAGCAATAGTAGAAAAAAAAGGAAAGTAGTAAAAAAAAAAGCATATGGAAAGAAAACACAACAAAACAACCAATTAAACCAAAAGACACCTAGAAAATGGGGGGAGGGGAGCATAATCTATAGAGACAGATTTTAAATACATAAAATAAGGTTAAGGAATTGGAAGAATAGGGGAAGGAACAAGGTTTAGTAAAGAGGAGGGTGAAAAATAATAAGTGGATAAGAAGAAAAATACAATAACAATATCTATTTATTTATTTATTTATTTATTTATTTATTGAAAGGGAGAATAGAAGAGAGAGAAGATAAGGCTGAATTTAGGAAGTAAAGTTTATTTAAAATTATTAGAAAAAAGTGCAAGAGAGGAGAGGAAAACAAAATTAAGTAGTGAAGAAAGAGAAAAGAGAGGGGAAATGGAGTTGGAGCAGGGAAGAGGGAATTATATATATGAATAAGCCAATAGAGACTACAATAATAATAACATATCAATAAGGCATATAAAAAAGATCAATTTTTAACAAGGGGTAAGAAGAAAGGAAAGAGAAAAGCTGAAGCAGGAAAAGGGGAAGAAAAACAGGATAAGAATGTGAAAAACTAAGAGAAAAAGGTGAAAAAAGAAAATAAAATTACAATAAAAAGGTAAAAATACAATAAAGAAATAAATAATAAAATTTTTTAATAAAAAAATAAAAAAAGTGAAGTGTCGTTTGCTTTAGCTGCATTTTAATATCCCATAGGGGCTGGTTTAGGGCTCCACTCTTCTGTTCTCTCTGCCAATTCTTGGCTTTCTTTTAGGTAGTTAGGTGCTGACCACTCTCAGGCACTGTCTTCAGCATTTAGCATCCTGTTGAAGCTCCAAGTAATTCACTGCTCCTCTGCTTGTGTCTGTCTCCACAGGCCTTGGCTGCAAGCAGGCAGGGCCAATCTCTATAAGCCCAACTCTACCCTAAAATGATACGATTACTGGATTATATCTTTTAGACACTTTTAATAATATAAAATGCATTTATAGACATACATATGCATATTTACATTTTTAAACATGAAAGGACAAAGCAGAAACATATTCCCCTCTCTCTCCCCTATCTTGCCTTGTAGGGCTGGGCCCTCAGCACAAGCCCCCTCCTTTTCTGAGTGACCACAGGAATGCCAGTATTGACCTAACTTCCCCAACCACCACCTGAGTGGACCAATGAAGCTCCAGGAATGCAGTTAAGGTCCTGATAAGGCTATAGTGGGGGACGGCCCAAGCCTCAGAATGTCCTGGTCACTTCCTGACCTTTGTGCTCTAAGACCCTGATGAAAAACCCTGACCTAAATGACCAATCTCTGTAGCCCACGTCACCCCCTAAGCCCACCCAAATAACTAGCCCTATATAACCTTTGTTCTCCTGGGACACGGGCTCTCACCTTACCCCTGCGTCAGACAGAGGCTGGGAGCCAAACCTAGGTTTGATTAATAAGATTAATAAAGACTCCTTGCTTTTGCATCGGAAGAGGCTCCCTGGTGGTGGATTATTGGGGACCCCGAACTCTGGGCATAACAAACACACTATTCTATGCTTTCAGTTCTCTGTGAGAATAATCGAACTTAAATTCTTCATTGACTTCTAAACACTTAGGAGCTCCTACTTTGTGAACCAGTAGTGGCTGGCATGTAGTAAGTGCTCCACAACTGTTAACTAATTCTGAGATCACAAGATCTCCATAACTCAAAATAAGTGAACAAAAAATAAGGTAGTAAAGTGAAGCATTTAAAAATGAGCCCTGGCTGGGTGGCTCAGTTGGTTGGAGCATCGTCCCATACAGCAAATAGTGTTGGGTTTGATTCCCAGTCAGGGCACATACCCAGGTTGTGGGTTTGATTCTGAATCACGGCACGTACGGGAAGCAACAAATTGATGTTTCTCTCTCACATCAATGTTCTTCTCCCTCTCTCTCTTTCTTAAAAAAAATCAATGAACGTATCCTCAGGTGCGAATTAAAAAAAAATAAAAAGAAGCAAAATATATGGAAAGAGTAAAAATTTAATATAATTTTTGAAAAATACTTTTAGAGAAAGACAGAATCACAGGCCACTTACAACAACTGTTTGTGGAGGGACAGAAGGTAAGTAAAATATATCTTTTAAAATCTCAATAATAAAACTCAATCTAGATATTATAATTAGCTGGGGTTTTGTAAGTACACTACAAATCCATAGACAATGCATGATCTCTTTTGTTTTCCTTTAAGTATCCTAGTAGAGGCCTAATGAAAAGGAATGGTAGTGATGGAAAATAGAATGATAATTATCACTAAGTGATATTTAATTCCAGCAATATTTGAGGATTTAGCATGTCAGAAGAGAAAAGAAAAAAATAAAACAAGATTATCCAAGGTTGTGGACAGTCAGGAAGAGGATTTTCAAGGAGAATGATAATTAAAGTCTCCCAACCCTTCTGATTTAATAATACCTAGGTCACACCCCATGGATTTTACCTGAATTTTCCATCTACTTTTTGGAAGAATAATGGACATAATTATTAGGGAGATGAGGGTGAAGTGACAGACTGTTTTTGTTGGAGACAAAGTCTCTAATACTGTACCCTGAATTAAGGACATGGTTCAGAGTAAAGTGGCCTCCTTTCACATGTAGGAATAAGATACACCTTAACTTAGATGAAGTGAACTCAAGTACAGGGTACATGTCAAAATTACAAAAGGAAAATCAGAGTATGCATTCTTGAATCGAAATCATTTACAATACTAACAAAGCTGTTCCACTCTACTTAAACTCTAAGGCTACAGAAAAGGAAATGAAATTAACAATACCTAGTTTTTATTTTTTATTTATTTATTTATTTATTTATTTATTTATTTATTTTATTGCTTAAAGTATTACAAAGGGTATTACATATGTATCCATTTTATCCCCCCGCCCTAGACAGTCCCCTAGCCTCCCATATCCCCCAGTGTCTTATGTCCATTGGTTATGCTTATATGCATGCACACAAGTCCTTTAGTTGATCTCTTACGCCCCTACATCCTGCACCCCAACCCTCCCCGGCCTTCCCACTGCAGTTTGACAATCTGTTTGAGGCAGCTCTGCCTCTGTATCTATTATTGTTCAAAAGTTTATAATGGTCTCTATTGTCCATGAATGAGTGAGATCATGTGGTATTTTTCCTTCATTGACTGGCTTATTTCACTTAGCATAATGCTCTCCAGTTCCATCCATGACATGGCAAATGGTAAGAGTTCCTTCCTTTTGAGAGCAGCATAGTATTCCATCGTGTAGATGTACCACAGTTTTCTAATCCATTCATCTACTGATGGGCACTTAGGCTGTTTCCAGATCTTAGCTATGGTGAATTGTGCTGCTATGAACATAGGGGTGCATATATCCTTTCTGATTGGTGTTTCTGGTTTCTTGGGATGTATTCCTAGAAGTGGGATCACAGGGTCAAATGGGAGTTCCATTTTCAGTTTTTTAAGGAAACTCCATACTGTCTTCCATAGTGGCTGCACCAGTCTGCATTCCCACCAGCAGTGCACAAGTGTTCCTTTTTCTCCACATCCTCTCCAGCACTTGTCGTTTGTTGATTTGTTGATGATAGCCAGTCTGACCGGTGTGAGGTGGTACCTCATTGCTGTTTTGATTTGCATCTCTCAGATGATTAGTGACTTTGAGCATGTTTTCATATGTCTCTTGGCTTTCTGAATGTCCTCTTTTGAAAGGTGTCTATTTAGGTCCTTTGCACATTTTTTGATTGGATTGTTTATCTTCCTTTTGTTAAGTTGTATGAGTTCCCTATAAATTTTGGAGATTATGCCCTTATCAGATATGTCATTGGCAAATATGTTTTCCCACACAGTGGGTTGTTTTGTTGATGGTTTCTTTTGCTGTGCAGAAGCTTTTTATTTTGATGTAGTCCCATTTGTTCATTTTTTTCTTTAGTTTCAAATGCCCTAGCAGCTGTATCAGTGAAGAAATTGCTTCAGCATATGTCTGAGATTTTGTTGCCTTTGGATTCTTCTAGAATTTTTATGGTTTCCTGTCGTACATTTAAGTCCTTTATCCATTTTGAGTTTATTTTTGTGTATGGTGTAAGTTGGTGGTCTAGTTTCATTTTCTTGCATATATCTGTCCAATTTTCACAACACCATTTATTGAAGAGACTATCTTGGCTCCACTGTATGTTCTTGGCTCCTTTGTCAAATATTAATTGAGCATATTGGTTCGGGCCGATTTCTGGGCTCTCTATTGTATTCCATTGATCTATATGCCTATTCTTGTGCCAGTACCAGGCATTTTTGAGAACAGTGGCTTTGTAATACAACTTGATATCTGGTATTGAGATCCCACCTACTTTGTTCTTTCTCAGGATTGCTGCAGCTATTCGGGGTCTTTTTTTATTCCAGATGAATTTTTGGAAAGTTCGTTCTAGATCTCTGAAGTATGCCGTTGGTATTTTAATGGGAAGTGCGTTGAATTTATAGATTGCTTTGGGTAGTATGGACATTTTAATGATGCTGATTCTACCAATTCATGAACACGGTATGTTCTTCCATCTGTTTATGTCTTCCTCTATATCTTTTTTCAACGTCCTGTAGTTTTCTGAGTAGAGGTCTTTTACCTCTTTAGTTAAGTTTATTCCTAGGTAGCCTAATTTTTTTGGTGCGATGGTAAACGGGATTGTTTTTATAATCTCTCTTTCTGAAAGTTCACTATTGGTGTATAGAAATGACTCAGATTTCTTGGGGTTAATTTTGTATCCTGCTACATTGCCAAATTCATGTATTAAGTCTAGTAGCTTTTTGATGGAATCTCTAGGGTTTTGTATGTATAGTATCATGTCGTCTGCAAATAAGGACAGTTTTACTTCCTCTTTTCCAATTTGGATGCCTTTTATTTCTTCTTCTTGCCGAATTGCAATGGCTAACACTTCCAGTACTATGTTGAACAGGAGTGGTGAGAGGGGGCATCCCTGTCTTGTTCCTGTTCTTAGGGGAAA
Organism: Myotis daubentonii; assembly: GCF_963259705.1. Taxonomy (NCBI): domain Eukaryota; kingdom Metazoa; phylum Chordata; class Mammalia; order Chiroptera; family Vespertilionidae; genus Myotis; species Myotis daubentonii. The sequence goes on along the minus strand of NC_081861.1, from coordinate 94,753,540 downwards.
TGGTGTTAGTTTTTGTCCATTGAGTATGATGCTGGCTGTGGGCCTGTCATATATGGCTTTTATTATGTTGAGGTATGATCCTTCTACTCCCACCTTGCTGAGAGTTTTTATCAAAAATGGGTGTTGAATTTTGTCAAATGCTTTTTCTGCATCAATTGATATGACCATGTGGTTTTTTTCTTTCAATTTGTTTATGTGATGTATCACGTTTATTGATTTGCGGATTTTGTACCATCCTTGCATCCCTGGGATAAATCCTACTTGGTCACCGTGTATGATCTTTCTGATGTACTGCTGGGTCCGATTTGCTAAGATTTTGTTGAGGATTTTGGCATCTATGTTCATGAGGGATATTGGCCTTTAATTCTCTTTCATTATGTGGTCTTTTCCTGGTTTTGGTATTAGGGTGATGCTGGCTTCATAGAATGAGCTTGGAAGTGTTCCTTCCTCTTGAATTTTTTTTGTAGTAGTCTGAGGAGGATAGGTTTTAGTTCTTCCTTGAATGTTTGGTAAAACTCCCCTGTGAAGCCGTCTGGTCCTGGCCTTTTGTTTGATGGAAGCTTTTTGATGACTGCTTCAATTTCTGCCATAGTTATTGGCCTGTTGAGATTTTTAGATTCTTCTGATTGAGTTTTGGAATGTTGTATTTTTCTACATTATGTCCATTTCCTCCAGGTTGTTTAGTTTGTTTGAGTAGAGCTGTCCATAGTAGTTTTTAACAATCATTTGTATTTCTGTGGGGTCTGTTGTTATTTCGCCTCTATCGTTTCTGATTTTATTTATTTGGGTCCTCTCTCTCTGCTTCTTGGTGAGTCTGGCTAGAGGTTTGTCAATCTTGTTTATCCTTTCAAAGAACCAGCTCTTGGTTTCATTGATTTTCTGTATTGTTTTTTTGGTCTCTATGTGATTTATTTCTGCTCTAATCTTTATTATCTCCTTCCTTCTGCTCACTCTGGGGTTTTCTTGTTGCCCTCTTTCTAATTCTTTGAGTTGTAGAGTTAGATGATTTACTACCATTTTTTCTTGTTTTTTGAGATAGGCCTGTAGAGCTATAAACTTCCCTCTCAGGACTGCTTTCATTGTGTCCCATAGGTTTTGGATTGTTGTGCTTTCATTGTCATTACTTTCCAGGATGTTTTTAATTTCTTCTTTGATCTCATTGGTAACCCAATGTTTAATAGCATGCTATTCAGCTTCCAGGTGTTTGAGTATTTTGGGTTGTTTTTATTGTAGTTTATTTCTAATATTATGCCACCGTGGTCTGAGAGGATCCTTTTTATGATTTCAATCTTCTTGAATTTGGGGATACTTTGCTTGTGACCCAATATATGGTCTATTTTTGAATATGTCTTAGGAGCATTTGAGTAGAATGTATATTCCCTGGCTTTGGGGTGAAGTGTTCTGCAGATGTCTATTAAGTCCATTTGATCTAGTGAGTCATTTAGGATTGCTGTATCTTTGCTGATTGTTTGTTTAGAGGGCTTATCCAGTGCTGTCAGTGGTGTATTAAAGTCTCCTACTATGATTGTATTGTTGTCGATCTCTCCTTTGGTATCTTCCAGGAGTTTTTTTATGAATTTGGGTGCTCCTGCATTGGGTGCGTATATGTTTATCAGGGTTATATCTTCTTGTTGTATTGATCCCTTTAGTATTATGAAGTGGCCTTCCTTATCTCTTGTTATGACCTTCACTTTGAGGTCTATTTTGTCTGATATAAGTATTGCTACCCCAGCTTTCTTTTCCTTTCCATTTGCCTGAAAGATATTTTTCCATCCTTTCACTTTCAGTCCGTGTGAGTCCCTTCTAATGAGGTAGGTTTCTTGTAGACAGCAGATGTATGGGTCATGTTTTTTTATCCATTCAGCCACTCGATGTCTATTTTTTGGAGCATTTAGTCCGTTTACGTTTAAAGTTATTATTGAAAGGTACTTGTTTGTAGCCATTTCTTTTTTCTGTGTGGCTGTTTTCTTTCTGAGCTTTTTATTTCTTATTTTTATACCAGTCCCTTTAGCATTCCTTGTATTGCTGGCTTGGTGGTGACAAACTCCCTTAGCCTTTTTTTGTCTGTGAAGCTTCTTATTTCCCCTTCAATTTTGAATGATAGCCTTGCTGCATAGAGTATTCTTGGATTCAGTCCTTTGCTTTGCATCACTTTGTAAATTTCAGTCCATTCTTTTCTGGCCTGATGTGTTTCTGTTGAGAAATCATTTGACAATCTAATGGGAGATCCCTTGTATGTAACTTTCCGTCTCTCTCTTGCAGCCTGTAAGATTCTCTCTTTTTCCTGAGCATTTGTTGTGGTAATTATGATGTGTCTTGGTGTGGGTCTTTTCGGGTTCACCTTGTTTGGGACTCTCTGGGCTTGTGTGACTATTTTCTTCCCCACCTCAGGAAAGTTTTCTGATATTATTTCTTCGAGTAGGTTTTCTAATCCTTGTTCATCCTTCTGTTGTTCTGGTACTCCTATTATTCGTATGTTGTTTCGTTTCATGTTTTCCCAAAGCTCCCTTAGGCTCTCCTCCTGTCTTTTAATTTTTTTCTCCAATTGCAGTACATTTTGGGTGTGTTTTGCTTCCTTGTCTTCTAATTCACTAATTCGGTCTTCCGCTTCTCCTAGTCTACTGTTGATACTTTCAATGGAGTTTTTCATTGTAGCTATATCACTCTTCATTTCTTCTTGGGTGTTACTTAAGTTGTTGATTTTTTCATCTGTTTCTTCTAGCTTCTTCCATATGTTATCGATTTTTTCATCTGTTTCCTCTAGCTTCTTCCATATGTTATCGATTTTTTCATCTGTTTCTTCTTGCTTCTTGCAGAGGTTGTCGATTTTTTCCTCCATCCGGTGTATGCACTCTAGGACCCTTATTCTGAATTCTTTTTCTGTCATGTTGCATGCCTCTGTATTACTTAGCTGCTTTTCTGGAGAGTCCTCCTTCTCTTTCCTTTGGGGGTTTCTTTGTCTACCCATGTTTGATCTCAATGACATATCTAGACGTTGAGTCATTCAGTGGTTGCTCCCTTGGTGGCAGTGACTCCTTGGTCTGTGGTTGCTCTTCGGGCAGTTGCGGTAGCAGCTGCTCTTCAGTTGGCAGCAGCTCCTCTGGTGGGTGCTGTTCACAGCTGTGGTGGCTCTTCTGGCTGGTGGGCCGAGGTTTCACGTACAGCTGCTGTTCCTCAGCAGAGGATGTGGTACTCAGGAGGTTGCTGTTGCTTGGATTTGCTGCGTTGATTTAAAGGCACAAAATACAACACAACGAGGCACCACATACCAGGCACTATACACAAATATATTCACGATATTAATAACCCCAAATAAAGGTCACCACCTGAATTAAGAGAATTAGGGGATAAGGAAGAAGGAAGAGAAAAAGATTAAAGAGAAAAAAGAAAAGAAAAGTAGGGACCTAAAAACGGAGTGCAAAAATGAAATTGGGAAAAAGGAGGGGGGAAAATAAAAGCGAGAAAAGAAAAAAAAAAAAAGCGAAAAGAGAGAATGAAGTGGAAGAGGGGAAGAGGCTTTTTATATGAGGAGAATACTCCTATAGAACAGCCATTAATCCCAACAAATTCCAGCAACAGCTCCCTGGATATGAATGCAAACTAGAAACAACCAATAATATAACGATGAAAATAGAATGGAGAACACTAATCCCAAAATAAAATAAAGAGAAAATAAAATGGCACTTTAAAAAATGGTAAAATGGTAGCAGTAATAATACTGGTTAAAAATAAGAAGGTATTAATTAAAAGGGTAAAATCACGTGATGGAAAAAGAAGAAAAGAAAAGAAAAAAAAAGAATAGGAATAAAAAGAGAAAAAATTGGTTTCTTAGTGAAAAAGTGAAAAAAGAAAAAAAAAATTGCAGTAGTGAAGGTCCTTCGTTTCTTCTATTCTTCAGTGTGGTTCGCCTTAGACCTTCCAGGTATTCAGGAGAGTGTTGAGTTTCCCTGCGATATACTGTTCCTCTGTGTTGTAAACCACAGTCCTTATTTTAAAGCATGCCACATTTATTTCCCAGACTGCCTTATTTTGTGTTTAGCAAAGAGTCAGTTTGTGGGTCAGCCTCTGGGTGGCAGTGTTCTGGGGTTGGTCTCTGAGGCTATAGGGCCTCTCTGTCCAGTGGAAGTTCACTGCCCAGAGCTGACTGCGTAATAGTTAGTTACCGGCGCTATGTTGTTGCTGGGATTGAAAATCCCTCTATAGGCCAGACCCTGTTAACTCCCAGGGACTTGTCATGTTATCTTAATCCTTGATCTCGTATAGGGTGGAATCTGGGTGTGGCTGTGCTCCTTGTCTGGGGGCTGGGGGGAGGAGTCTCACTCTCGGGAGAGGATGGCTGCCCCAGTCCTGGGCTCAGGGGTGTCTTGGCACTCAATTCACTGCCACCTCTCCGGGCTCCCCCTCTCTCCCCAGTCTCTCCCCAGGTTCCACTCCTCCGCACACTCTCCCTCTCTTCAGCACAGGTGAGTGTCTGTATCCGAAATGTCCCATGAACAGGATTCAGTGAAAACAAACAAACAATCGCCGGCCGCGGAAACGGGGAAGGCTTGGTTTCTATAAGCTTCTTCTCTTACCGGGACTGCATGGTCAGGTCAGCTCTTTAGGCTGCCCCCTTTAGGCTCAGTCCTCCGTGATCACAGAACCCAGCTCTCAATTTCCCTGGCGGCGCCAGGAATCCCGCGGTTCTCCTTTCCCCCGTCAGGGGCTGTGCCTGTCCCTTGGGACGAGGCTGTCTGCCAGGCGGTCTCCCTCCGACTCTCTGGGCTCAGAGGTCTGGCAAACTTTCCTGCCCAAATCCCTGTTTTTTTTTACCTTTCCAGGGGAGTTCTGCTCTTCCCGGCTGCAAACCCTCTCACCAGCTGAGCAATTTCGCCAATTCGGTGTGGGTGTTACTAGTTTCAGCTGCTCATTCCATTTGCTCCCCGACACGACCTGGGACTCGTCTGCCTATATCGCCGCCATCTTCCGTCCGCTCTCGGTAGAGCTAAGATTTAAAATCAACAATACCTAGTTTTTAAAGGTCTGAGCTGCCTTAGCTGGTTTGGCTCAGTGGATAGAGCATTGGCCTATGGACCAAAGAGTCCTGGGTTTGATTCTGGTCAAGGGTACATACCTTGGTTGTAGGATCCTCCCCAGTCTGGGCCCTGGTCAGGGCTTGTGCAGGAGACAACCAATCCATGTGTTTCTATCACATTTATGTTTCCCTCTGTCTTTCCCTCTCTCTTCTATTCTCCCTGAAAACTCAATGGAAAAATATCCTCAGATGAAGATTAGTCAAAAATAAATAATGTCATGAGCAATACCAGACCCAGATAAAGTGGGAAATAAGTCAAGGATTTACCCATATTATATCTGAGCAAATATAAGATTTTGATTAGACCACCCACTTTGAATATGTGAATAATTCAAAGAAATACTTTGGCAGATGTATAAAAAAAATACTCCAGACTTACAAGGAAAGAAAAGAAAGAGGAAAGAAAAAATTCTACAAAGAGATATGAAAAATCCATTTTTGGTGAAAACATTGTGCAAAAACTGGAAAAAAAATTCTCAGTGTTTCAAACTCTAGAGGTAATTACATCAATGTCATTTCATTGAAACAAGACAACAGATTAGGTGATAGAAAACTGAATGAAATGAAAATGGAGATTGCAGAACTAGTTAAGCAAACGAAGGACCAAAGCAAAAACATACAGAAAAGGAAAAAGAAGACACACTCAATAACAAAATCAGAGAAAGTTAGTAATATAAGAGAAACAATGATGAGCCACCATAAAGAAAACTGTTGTCCTGAGATATATTGCCAAGCAAAAAGCATACTATATTTCATGGGGAAAAGACATAGACACCAATTCACATTCTGATAAAATTATAGAATTTTGGAATATTCTTCAGACCTTTATATAGTAAAAACAAGTCACAAAGTTCACACAATTAAATCTGTAAACTCTTCTTAAAGGTAATCATCACAATAAATAAGAAAAAATAAAATACTCTCATTTGCAACAACATGGATAGATCTTGAGAATAACATGCTAAGTGAAATAAGTCAGTTGGAAAAAGTAAAAAAAAAAATATTATTTTATTCATATGTGGGATGTAAAAGTGAAAGCAACAAGTGGTAAAACAAATGAAAGGTCCTGGGTACAGATAAATGCATGCTGGTTACCAGAGGGAAATAGGAATGGGGAAGGTAATAAAGGCTAAAGGGAATCAATTACATGGTGATGGAAGGAGATTTGACTTTGGGAAGGCAACACACAATGCAATATACAGATGATGTATTATATAATTATACACTTGAAATCTATATAATTTTATTAACCAATCTATCATGCCATTTGGGCTCATTTCCTTTTTTAAACACCAATAATGAACTATCAGCAAGGGAAACTATTAAAAGACTCTCATTTACAATTGCATGGAAAAATACGGAGGAATAAATTTAACCAAGGATTTAAAAGATATGTACTAACAAAATTACAAGATACTGAAGAAATAAATTGAAGCATATACAAATAAATGGAAGCATATACTGTGCTCATGGATAGGAAGTATTACATTTATTAACATGCCCATGCTATCCAAAGCAATTTGTATATTCAATGCAATTACTATCAAGACACCAAAAGCATATTTCATAGAACTAAAACAAATAATCCAGAAATTTATATGGAACTGCAAAAGACCCTGAATAGCCAGAGTAATCTTGAGAAAGAAAAACAGCCTGGCCAATGTGGCTCAGTAGTTGAGTGTCAACCTATGAACCAGGAGGTCAGGGCACATGTCTAGGTTATGGGCTTGAACTCCAGTGGGGGGCATGCAGGAGGCATCCAATCAAAGATTTGCTTCCATCATAGATGTTTCTTTCTTTTTAATTGTATTTTATTTATCCTTCATTCTCTCTCTCTCCCTCTCCTTTCCTCTCTGAAATAAATTATATATAGAGAGAAAACTGGATGAATTACTGAGAAAACTGGGTGAATACATGCCAAAAAATTGAAACTAGACCACCTTCTTACACTATATACAAGAATATACCTAAAATGGAGTAAGGACTTCAATTCAACATAAAAGAAAATATAGGCAGTAAAATTTAGACATTTCTCAAAGTAATATATTTCCTGATATATCTCCACAGGCAGGGAAAACAAAGGAAAAAATTAAACAAATTGGACTAAATCAAACAAAATTTTTTGCCCATCAAATGAAACCATTAACAAAATGAAAAAAAAAGCCTACTGAATGGAAGAACACATTTGCCAATGATATATCTGATAAAAGGTTAATGTCTGAAATATATAAAAAACGTATACAACTCGACACACACAAAAAATACCCAAGCAATTTAACTAAGAAATGGACTAAAGAACCTGAATAAACAGTTTTCCAAAGAAGACATAAGGATGGCCAATAAACATATGAAAAGTTTTTTGACATTACTAATCACCAGAGAAATACAAATCATAATCACAATGAGATACCACCTCATACCTGTCACAATGGCAATCATCAAAAAATCAACAAACAAGTCTTGGTGAAGATGTGAAGAAAAGGGAACACTCATGCACTGTTGGTGGGAATACACATTGTTTCAGCCACTATAGAAAACATGAAGTTTTCTGAAAAAATTAAATATGAACGACCTTATGGCCCAATATTTCAATTTTGGGGTATATATAAGAAGAAACCCAAAACGCTAATTTGAAAGAATATATGCACAACTATGTTCATTGCAGCATTATTTATAATAGCCAATATTTGGAAGCAGCCCAAATGCCGATCAGTAGATGAGTGGATAAAAATGCTGTGGTACTACAGAGTAAGGATAATCAAAACAGCATGGTATGGGCAGAAAAACAGACATACAGACCAATGGGATAGAATTAAGGACCCAGAAATAAAACCCCACATATATGAGTAAATAATTTTTGACAAAGTAGCCAAAAACGAGCAATAGAAAAAGCCTCTTCTATAAATGGTGCTGGGAAAGTTAGAAAGCCATATGAAAAAGAATAAAACTGGATTACAGTTTGTCTGCATTTACAAAAATTAATTCAAAATGGATCAATGACCTAAATATAATATCTGAAACAATAAATTACATAGAAGAAAACATAGGTACTAAAATAATGGATCTAGACCTTAGAAAAGATTTTATACATTTGATTCCAAAAGTAAAGGCAAAAGTAAATGACTGACACTATGTAAAACTAAAAAGCTTCTGCACAGCAGAAGAAACTGCCAAGAAAACAAAAAGGCAACCACCAAAATGACAGGTGATATTTGTAAACAACAGCTTCAACGAAGGGTTAATATTCAAAATATATAAAGAACTCATACAATTCAACAACAAACAATCAATCCAATTAAAAAATGGGCTAAGATCGGGAAATAGCCCATGTGCTCATTAAATCAAAACCACAATGAGATACCACCTCTGTAGGTAAAAATGTTATGGTACATTGACACAATGGAATACTATGCAGCTGTAAAAAAAGAAGGATCTCTTATCCTTTGTGATAGTGTGGATGATGTGGAGATTATTATGCTAAGTGAAATAAGCCAGTCAGAAAAAGATAATTATCATATGATCTCACTTATATGTGGAATCTAAGGAACAAAATAAGCTGATGAACAGAATAGGACCAGAAGCATGGATGCATGGAACAGACGGACAGATCTCAGATGGAGAGGGATGGAGGGATGGGAAAAGATTATCCAAAGAACTTATATACACATATGCATAGCCCATGGACACAGACAATATTGTGGTGAAGGCCTGGGGTGTGGCAGTGGCTGGGTGGAGAGGGTCCAAGGGAGATGGGGGACACCTGTAATACTGCCAACAATAAAAAATAAATTATAAAAGAAAGAAAAAATGGGCAGAAGACCTGAACAGACACTTTCCCAAAAAGACATACAAATGACCAACAGGTATTTGGAAGGAGATTTGACTTTGGGTGGTGGGCACACAATGCAATATACAGATTATATATCACAGAAGTCTACACTTGAAACCTATGTAATTTTATTAACCAATATCACACCAACAAATTTAATATAAAAATAAAGGAGGCGACCTAAAACAAATATTGAATTTTAATGATATGCAAACTAAAGTCTTTAGGTGTGAGGTGGAGCAATGTCTGCAACTGACTCTGAAATGCATGAAAAAAATCAGATGAATTGGTGGATAGATAAAAGAATACAGTAAAGTAATAAAGTGATAAAGTAAATGTAGCACAATGTGAACTCTTGCAGAACCTATACAATGGGTTTATGGGCATTCACTGTGCAATTATTTAAACTTTTCTGTATTTTGGAAAATTTTTATATTAGAATACAGAAAGAAATAAGCTATGGTATACATAATGGAATGCTACCCTGCCATAACAAAGAAGAGACTCTCACGAAAAACATAAACCGATGAACAAAAATAGATCCAGAGACATAGAAGCATTGATCAGACTGTTGAATCTCAGAGGGAAGACAGGAGAGGGTGGGGGTTGGGTAAGAGAGCAACCAAATGACTTCTATGCATGCATATAAGCATAACCCATGGATACAGACAGTAGGGGGTGAGGGCATGTACTGGGGGGTGGGAACAGCTGGGAAGAGGTCAATGGGGGTAAAAGGAGACATATTTAATACTTTAAACAATAAATAATTTTTAAAAAAGAAAAGAGTGTTGTGTTGGATTGTGTGGCAATGGTGGGGGGAAGGTAAGCCAAGGAGGGGGCACAGATGGGGACTTCTATAATAGTGTAAGCAATATAAACAAAGTAAAAAAAATTAAACATAGACACTGTAGTTGCACTGCTCCAGCATGCAGGTCCCTTGAGCCCACTGCCCCAGCAGATGGTTCCTGGGCCCCTCTGTGAGCCACCCCAGGGCAAGCTCCTCTCTAACCAAAAGCCCATGACTCACTCAGCAGAAACTGAGACTTTTCCCTCCTGGGCTGCCTGCTTCTGGACACCTCAGTGAGCTACTGAGGGGTCACCTCCCTGGACAAGGTCGTGCTGTTTCAGCCACAGATTCCAAGATTCCTGCATCCCCAGCCACTGGCTCCAGTACCCCCTTGTGATTTGCAGAGTGAAATCACCCTGGCAAGAGTCCCAGTGCCTCATCCGCAGACTATGGGACAGTTGCTTCTCACCATCATGGGCTCCGGGAACCTCGCAGTGATTTGCAGAGTGATGCTACCCCAACAAGAGTCACACAACACTGGCCAGAGTCACATGACCTGAGCCTAAAGGCCTGCAACCCCTTTCTCACAGGCCATGGATTCCAGGATCCCACAGTGAGCATATGCCAGTGAGACTTCAGGCAACTCTTTTCACAAGAGCTGTGAGCCCCCACTGAGTGCAACCTTGAACAAACAAGGATGCACTCCCCCAGCAGTAAAAAATCTGAATTCACTCATCCTGCATACCTGCCCTTAGACACCTGCGCACAGACACCTCTATTGTGCAGCTTCAGGGCTTCAAGGCTTCAGTGCCAGGGCCCTTCGGAGTGCTTCAGTGTGCCTTGCTGGCAAACATACAGCAGGTGCCCCTGTGAGCCACCACCACAGGTGCAGCAGCAAAACCTGAGTCTTCCCACCCCACAGCTGCAGAACTCTGGACACTAAAGTTGCATGCTTTTCCAGAGTACAGGCCTGCCAAACCCTCAGCTCCACAGGCAGCCCTTGGGCGCCACTATGAGCCCTCGCTGGGCGTGCACTTATACAAATGGGGAAACACTGCTGGGGTCTAGGAACTCTGAATCGCCTCTTCTAGGATACCTGCCCACAGACACCATAATCACATGGCTTCAGCGCCAAGGCCCTTCAGAATGTGTCAGTACACCCTGCTAGCAAACACATCATGGAGGCCCCTGTAAGCCACCACTGGGGGTGCATGTATATATCCATGGAGCAGCAGCAAAAGCTGAGTCTGTCCACCCCATAACTACAGAACTCTGGACACCACAGTCACGCCTTTCCAGAGCGCAGGCTTCCTGAGCACAACCACTCCAACAGATGGCTCCTGGGTGCCACGGTGAGTCCCCAATGGACACGCAAAATTTCAACCAAGGGCGCAAGACAGCAAAAATTGGGACACCCCCTTCCACAGCTGTAGACTTCTAGACACCGCAGTTGTACCTTTCCAGCTCGCAGGCCTACATCAGGAGAAGCCAAATAGCTTACATAGGGAGATACACTAGATTACAAAGCCCAGGAGACCTGAGAGATCACACCAGTAGCATCACCCCCAAAAGAACCTGGGTAGTAAAGCAATCAGATCTACAATTAAAATGTTACAGCAAAACATGGGAAGAGAAAAAAGCAATCCTAAAAGGAAAGAAAAAGAGAAATCACCAGAAAGGGACTTATATCAAATTGAGGCTAGTAACATTTCAAAGAAAGAATTCAGAGTAATGGTTATAAGGATGCCTAAATGGCTGGACAACAAATACACACAATTCAATGACAAATACACACAACTCAACAAGAATTATAAGGAGCTGAATAAGAATGTCACCAACATGAAAAGGAACCAAGAGGAAATGAAGAACGACATAGTTGCAATAAAGAACACAATGGAAGGCTTAAACAGTAGACTAGAAGAGGCTGAGGACCGCATCAGTGAATTAGAAGACAAGGTAGGAAAAAACACAAAAACACAGCAGCAACAGGAAAGAAGATTTAAAAAGCAATAGGAGAGCATATGGGAGTTTTGGCACAACACAAACTGAAACAACATTTGCATAATAGGTGTATTTAGAAGGAGAGGAAGAGAACCAAGGTATAGAAAACCCATTTGAAGAAATAACGACAGCAAACTTCCCTGATATTAGGAAGAAAAAAACTATGTAAGTCCAAGAAGCACATAGAGTTCCAAACAAGATGAACCCAAAAAGACCTACACCAAGACACATCATAATTAAATTGGCAAACACCAATGAAAAAGTAAGAATCTTAAAGGCTGCCAGAGAGAGACAGAAAGTTACTTACAAGGGATCTCTTATTAGACTATCAACTGATTTCTCAACACATGAGGCCAGAATGGAATGGAATGAAATATATAAAGTTGCTGGGGTCCAACCCCAGCGGGTCCAGGGGTCCCCAAAGGTGTGGACGGATTCGGCAAAGAAGGAATGACACGGAGACAGTGTTCAGTTGATCAGCAGCCTATCCAGGATCTCTAGCCAGGATCTCCAGCCAAGTTCTGGTCTGGATCTCCAGTCAGGTTCTGTGTCCATGTTCTCTTGCTAGGTTCTCCAGGTTCTCCAGCCAGGTTCTGTAGCCATGTTCCCTCGCTAGGTTCTCCAGTCAGGTTCTGTCCAGGTTCCCCAGCCAGGTTCAGTCACCAGGTTCTAGTCAGGTTCTCTTGCCTATTTCTGTAGTCAGGTTTAGTCCAGGATCTTTTGCCATGTTCTCTCCAGCAAAGTTCTTCTGTCTTCTAAGTTCTGTGTAGGTTCTGTCTTCTGAATTCTGTCTGTTGTTGTCTTGTTGCATCTGTATTTAAACCAGTTGATTCCAATCCTATCAATCTCAATTACAAAGGTTAGGGCGTTTCTTATCTCCATTCCAGGGAGTAAAGATTATGTAGCTTAAGCATGATTGTTCATAGTTAAAGTGATTAATTAACCGCCTGGCATTTAGTTGAAGAGTTTTATTCCCTCCCTAACTTCAGGGGAAAATCCCTACCTGGGGATTCAACCTTTCTTGGAGAGGTGACCTTGGTTAAAACACAGCACCAAGAAGGTGAGCAAACATATTAAGAACCGTATGCCATATATGCCAGGTCCCTTGAAACAGGAAGAATGGACCGGCTCCCGGCATAAAGTGATGCAAAACAAGGGACTGAACCCAAGAATACTATACCTAGCAAGGCTATCATTCAAAATTGAAGGTGGAATCAGGAGCTTCACAGACAAAAAAGGGCTAAGAGAGTTTATTACCACCAAGCCAGCAATGCAAGAAATGCTAAAGGGGCTGCTGTAAAAAAAAAAAAAAAAAAAGAAGAAGAAGAAACAGAAAGGCAAGAAGAAATACAAACATTAAGAATAAAAATGGCAAGAAACAAGTACTTATCGATAACGAAATTAAACATAACTGAATTAGGTGCCTTGTTGTGTTGTATTATGTGCCCTTAAATCAACAAAGCAGATCCAAGCAACAGCAGCCTCCTGATCACCACACCCGCTGAGGAACAGCAGCTGTACGTGAAGCCTCACCCCACCAGCCAGAAGAGCCACCAAAGCTGTGAACAGTACCCACCAGAGAAGCTGCTGCCAACTGAGGAGCAGCTGCTACTGCAACCGCCCGAGGAGCAACCACAGCCCAAGGAGCCACTGCCACCGAGGGAGCAGCCACTGAACGACTCAACATCTAGATATGTCAGTGAACTCAAACGTGGGTAGACAAAGAAACCCCCAAAAGAAAGAAAAGGAGGACTCTCCAGAAAAGCAGCTAAGTGATACAGAGGCATGCAACATGACAGAAAAAGAAATCAGAATAAGTTCCTTGAGTGCATAAACCGGATGGAGGAAAAAATCAACAACATATACAAGAAGCAAGAAGAAACAGATGAAAATATCAACTACTTATGCAAGAAGCAAGAAGAAACAGATGAAAAAATCAACAACTTAAGTAAGACCCAAGAAGAAATGAAGAGCAATATAGCTGCAATAAAAACCATCATTGAAAGTATCAACAGTAGACTAGGAGAAGTGTAGGACCGAATTAGCGAATTAGAAGACAAGGAAGCAAAACACACCCAAACTTTACTGCAATAGGAAAAAAAATTAAAAGACAGGAGGAGAGCCTAAGGGAGCTTTGGGACAACATGAAATGAAACAAGATAGGAATAATAGGGGTGCCAGAACAACAGAAAGAGGAACAAGGGTTAGAAAATCTATTCCAAGAAATAATATCAGAAAACTTCCCTGAAGTGGGGAAGAAAAAAGTCACACAAGCACAGAGAGTTCCAAGCAAGGTGATCCCGAAAAGACCCACACCACGACACATCATAATTACCATGGCAAATGTTCAGGACAAAGAGAGAATCTTAAAGGCTGCAAGAAAGAAATGGAAAGTTACATACAAGGGATCTCCCATTAGATTATCAAATGATTTCTCACCAGAAACACATCAGGCCAGAAAAGAATGGACTGAAATTTACAAAGTGATGCAAAGCAAAGGACTGAATCCAAGAATACTCTATCCAGCAAGGTTATCATTCAAAATTTAAGGGGAAATAAGAAGCTTCACAGACAAAAAAAAGGCTAAGGGACTTTATCACCACAAAGCCAGCAATGCAAGAAATGCTAAAGGGACTGGTGTAAAAAGAAGAAATAAAAAGCTCAGAAAGAAAACAGCCACACACAAACACAAAAGAAATGGCTGCAAACAAGCACCTTGCAATAATAACTTTAAATGTAAATACACTAAATGCTCCAACCAAAAGACACTGAGTGGCTGAAAGGAAAAAAACATGACCCATGCATTTGCTGTCTACAAGAGACCCACCTCAGAAGAAGGGACTCACACAGACTGAAAGTGAAGGGATAGAAAAATATCTTTCAGGCAAATGGAAATGAAAAAAGAGCTGGGGTAGCAATACTTATATCTGACAAAATAGACATCAAAGTGAAGGCCATAACAAGAGATAAGGAAGGCCACTTCATAATACTAAAGGGATTAATACAACAAGAAGATATAACCCTTGTAAACATATATGCACCAATGCAGGAGCACCCAAATACATAAAAAAAACTCCTGGAAGATATCAAAGAAGAGATCGACAGCAATACAATCATAGTAGGGGACTGTAATACACCACGAACATCACTGGATAAATCCTCTAAACAAACACTCAGCAAAGAAACAGCAACTCTAAATGACTCACTAGACAGATGGACTTACTTGACATCTTCAGAATGCTTCACCGCAAAGCCACGGAATATACATTCTACTCAAGTGCTCATAAGACAAATTCAAAAATAGACCACATATTGGGTCACAAACAAAGTCTCCCCAAATTCAAGAATATTGAAATCATACCAAGCATCATCTCAGACCACTATGGCATAATATTAGATATAAACTACAATAAAAACAACCCAAAATACTCAAACACTTAGAAGCTGAATAGCATGTTATTAAATACTAGGGGCCCGGTGCACGAAATTCGTGAACTGTGTGTGTGTGTGGGGGGGGGGAGTGTTCCTCAGCCCAGCCTGCCCCCTCTCACATACTGGGAGCCCTCAGGCGTTGACCCCCATCACCCTCCAATTGCAGGATCGGCCCCTTGCCCAGGCCTGACGCCTTTGACAGAGGTGTCAGGCTTGTACAGGGGACCCCCATCTCCCCCTGATCACTGGCTCTGGCCCCCTCCAAGGCCAGAGGCCTCTGGCCCAGGAATCATGCCTGGGCAGGGGACCCACATCTCCACTGATCGCTTGCTCCACCCCCCGCCCAAGCCTGACGCCTCTGACCCAGGCTTCAGGCCTGGGCAAGGGGACCATCATATCCCTCCAATCCCCGGCTCCGCCTCCCACCCAGGTCTGATGCCTCCGCCAGAGGAGTTGACCCTCATCACCCTCCGATCACCAATCACCGGATCGGCCCCTTGACCAGGCCTGAGGCCTCGGCCACAGGAGTTGACCCTCATCACCCTCCGATCACCAATCACCGGATCGGCCCCTTGACCAGGCCTGAGGCCTCTGGCAGAGGTGTCAGGCCTGGGCAGGGGACCCCCAGCTCCCCGTGGTTGCAGGCTCCGCCCCTGCCCAGGCCTAATGCCTCTGGCTGAGGCGTCCGGCCCGGGCAGCGGGGACCCGCAGCTGCAGTGGCCCCGCGATCGTGGGCTCCTCTTTAGGCCCAGGCAAGGGAACCCTAGCTCCCGGGACTGCCAGCTTTGACCGTGTCCAGCTCCCATCGCTGGCTCCACCCCTACTTCCTACTATCACTGGCCAGGGTGGAAAAGGCACCTGATTCTCCGATCATGGCTGAGGGGTAGGGCAAAGGCGGCCCCAGGGCCGCCTTTGCCCTGGCCCCCAGCTCTTAGCTCCCTCCTGGGTTTCCGATCATTGTCAGTGGCAGGGGGCTTCTTCCTGCTTTCCCTTTCGCCTCCCTGCATTGTGCTTACATATGCAAATTAACCGCCATCTTGTTGGCAGTTAACTGCCAATCTTAGTTGGCAGTTAATTTGCATATAGCCCTGATTAGCCAAGGAAAAGTGTATCATCGTACGCCAATTACCATTTTTCTCTTTTATTAGATAGGATGGATTGGGTTACCAATGAGATCAAAGAAGATATTAAAAACATCCTGGAAACTAATGACAATGAAAACACAACAATCCAAAACCTATGGGACACAATGAAAGCAGTCCTGAGAGGGAAGTTTATAGCTCTACAGGCCTATCTCAAAAAAACAAGAAAAAATGGCAGTAAATCATCTAACTCTACAACTCAAAGAATTAGAAAGAGAGCAACAAGAAAACCCCAGAGTGAGCAGAAGGAAGGAGATAATAAAGATTAGAGCAGAAATAAATGACATAGAGACCAAAAAGCAATACAGAAAATCAATGAAACCAAGAGCTGGTTCTTTGAAAGGATAAACAAGATTGACAAACCTCTGGCCAGGCTCACCAAGAAACAAAGAGAAAGGACCCAAATAAACAAAATCAGAAATGATAGAGGTGAAATAACAACAGACCACACAGAAATACCAATGATTGTTAAAAAAAACTACGGACAGCTCTACTCCAACAAACTAGACAACCTGGAGGAAATGGACAGATTCCTAGAAAATTACAACATTCCAACACTCAATCAGGAAGAATCTAAAAATCTCCATAGGCCAATAACTATAGAAGAAATTGAAGCAGTCACCAAAAAGCTTCCAACAAAAAAAAGCCCAGGATCAGACAGTTTCACAGGGGAGTTTTACCAAACATTCAAGGAAGAACTAAAACCTATCCTCCTCAGACTACTACAAAAAATTTAAGAGGAAGGAACACTTCCAAGATCATTCTATGAATCCAGCATCACTGTAATACCAAAACCAGGTAAAGACAACACAATGAAATAGAATTACAGGCCAATATCCCTCATGAACATAGATGCCCGAATACTCAAAAAAATCTTAGCAAATCGGATCCAGCAGTACATCAGAAAAATCATACACCATGATCAAGTAGGATTTATCCCAGGGATGCAAGGATGGTACAATATCCGCCAATCAATAAACGTGATACCTCACATAAACAAATTGAAATAAAAAAACCACATGGTCATATCAATTTTTGCAGAAAAAGCATTTGACAAAATCCAACACTCATTTCTGATAAAAACTCTCAGCAAGGTGGGAGTAGAAGGATCATACCTCAACATAATAAAATCCATATATGAAGGGCCACAGCCAACAACATACTCAATGGACAAAAACTAACACCATTTCCCCTAAGGACAGGAAGAAGACAGGGATGCCCACTCTCACTACTCCTGTTCAACATAGTACTGGAAGTGTTAGCCATTGCAATTAGACAAGAAGAAGAAATAAAAAGCATACAAATTGGAAAAGAGGAAGTAAAACTGTCCTTATTTGCAGATCACATGATATTATACATACAAAACCCTAGAGACTCAATCAAAAAACTACTAGACTTAATACACGAATTTGGCAATGTAGCAGGATACAAAATTAACCCCAAAAATCTGAGGCATTTCTATACACCAATAGTGAACTTTCAGAAAGAGAGACTAAAAAAACAATCCCATTTACCATCGCACCAAAAAAATTAGGCTACCTAGGAATAAACTTAACTAAAGAGGTAAAAGACCTCTACTCAGAAAACTACAGGACGTTTAAAAAACATATATAGAGGAAGACATAAACAGGTGGAAGAACATACCCTGTTTATAGATTGGTAGAATCAACATCATTAAAATGTCCAAACTCCCTAAACAATCTATAAATTCAACGCACTTCCCATTAAAATACCAGTGGTATATTTCACAGATATAGAACAAACTCTCCAAAAATTCATCTAGAATAAAAAAAGACCCCGAATAGCTGTAGCAATCCTGAGAAAGAACAAAGTAGGTGGGATCTCAATACCAGATATCAAGTTGTATTACAAAGCCACTGTTCTCAAAACTGCCTGGTACTGACACAAGAACAGACGTATAGATCAATGGAATAGAATAGAGAGCCCAGGAATCGACCCGAAACAATATGCTCAATTAATATTTGACAAAGGAGGCAAGAACATACAATGGAGCCAAGATAGTATCTTCAATAAAGGGTGTTGGGAAAATTGGACAGATATATGCATGAAAGTGAAACTAGACCACCAACTTACATCATACACAAAAATAAACACAAAATGGATAAAGGACTTAAATGTACAACGGGAAACCATAAAAATTCTAGAAGAATCCAAAGGCAATAAAATCTCAGACATATCCCGAAGCAATTTCTTCACTGATACAGCTCCTAGGGCACTTGAAACTAAAGAGAAAATGAACAAATGGGACTACATCAAAATAAAAAGCTTCTGGACAACCAAAGAAACCATCAGCAAAACAATGAGAAAACCCACTGCGTGGGAAAACGTATTTGCCAATGTCATATCTGATAAGGGCCTAATCTCCAAAATTTATAGGGAACTCATACAACTTAACAAAAGGAAGATGAACAGTCCAATCAAAAAATGGGCAAAGGATCTAAATAGACACCTTTCAAAAGAGGACATTCAGAAAGCCGAGACATATGAAAACATGCTGAAAGTCACTAATCATCTATGAGATGCAAATCAAAACAACAATGAGTTACCATCTTATACCTGTCAGACTGGCTACCATCAACAAATCAACAAATGACAAGTTCTGGAGAGGATGTGGAAGAAAAGGAACACTCGTGCACTGCTGGTGGTAATGCAGACTGGTGCAGCCACTATGGAAGACAGTATGGAGTTTCCTCTAAAAACTAAAAATGAAACTTTCATTTGACCCTGTGATACCTCTTCTAGGAATATATCCCAAGAAACCAGAAGCACCAATCATAAAGGATATATGCACCCCTATGTTCATAGCAGCACAATTCACGATAGCTAAAATCTGGAAACAGCCTAAGTGCCCATCAGTAGATGAATGGATTACAAAGCCGTGATACATCTACACGATGGAATACTATGGTGCTGTAAAAACGAAGGAACTCTTACCATTTGCAAAGGCATGGATGGAACTGGAGAACATTATGCTAAGTGAAATAAGCCATTCAATGAAGGAAAAATACCACATGATCTCACTCATTCATGGAGAATAGAGACCATTATAAACTTATGAACAATAATAGATACAGAGGCAGAGCTTCCTCAAACTGGTTGTCAAACTGCAGTGGGAAGGCCGGGGAGGGTTGTGGTCAGGAGGCAAGGGGGTAAGAGATCAACCGAAGGACTTGTATGCATGCATATAAGCATAACCAATGGACATAAGACACTGTGGGTAGGGGAGGCCAGGGGATTTTCAAGGGCGGGGGAAAAAAAGGACACATATGTAATACCCTTTGGAATACTTTAAGCAATAAAAAAAAAACTTAAATGGATTAAATGCTCCAATCAGAAGACATTGGGTAGCTGAATGGATAAGAAAATATGAACCACATATTTGCTGTCTGCAGGAGACCTACCTCAGAACAAAGGATTCACACAGACTGAGAGTGAAGTGATGGGAAAAAATTTTCAGGCAAATGGAAATGAGAAAAAAGCTCGGTTTTTGATACTTATATTTGAAAAAAAATGGACCTCAAAGGCCATAACAAGAGATAAGGAAGGCCACTGCATAATACTAAAGGGAACAATTCAACAAGAAGATATAAGTGTGGTAAACAATATGCACCCCACCCAATACAGGGGCACCCAAATCATAAAAAAACTTCTTGAAGATATCAATGGTGAGATAAATAGAAATACAGTCATAGTATGGGACTTTAATACTGCACTGACACCACTGGATAAATCCTCCAAACAAAAAATCAACAAAGAAACAGCAATCTTAAATGACTCACTAGATCAGATGGACTTAAATGACATCTTCAGAATATTTCACCCCAAACCTATAGAATATAAATTCTTCTCCAGTGCATGTGGGACATTTTCAAAGATAGACTACATATTAGGACATAGGCAAAGTCTCTTCTCAAATTCAAGAGAATAGAAATCATATTAAGCATTTTCTCAGATCACAATGGCATAAAACTAGAAATCAACTACAATAAAAACAATTAAAAAAATCAAACACTTGGAGGCTAAATAGCATGCTAATAAACAATGACTGGGTTACCAAAGAGATCAAAGAAGAAATAAAAAGCATCCTGGAAAAAAATGACAATGAAAACACAACAATCCAAAATCTATAGGACACAATGAAAGCAGTCCTGTGAGGTAAGTTCATAGCTGCACAGTCCTACCTCAAAAACAAGAAAAACTGGTAATAAATTTCTAACATTGAAACTTAAAGAAGTAGAAAGAGAGAATCAAGAAAAGCCCAGAGTGAGCAGAAGAATGGAGCTAATAAAGATCAGAGCAGAATTAAATGAGATAGAGACCAAAAAAACCCCCCAAAACACAAAAAACAAAAACAACCCCAAAAAACAATACAAAAGATAAATGAAACCAAGAGCTGACTCTTTTAAAGGATAAATCATATTGATGAACCTCTAGCCAGGCTCACCAAAAAACAAAGAAAAAGGACCAAATAAACAAAATCAGAAATGAAAGAGGTGAAGTAACAATTGACCCCACTGATATGCAAATGATTGTAAACAAAATACTACAAAACACTCTACTCCAACAAACTGGAAAACCTCAATGAAATGGACACATTCCTAGAAAAAATAGAAGCTTCCAAACCTCAATCATGAAGAATCAAAAAACCTGAATAAGCCAATAACTACTGATGAAATTGAAACAGTAATCAAAAAGCTTCCAGCAAACAAAAGCCCAGGACCAGATGGCTTCACAGGGGAGTTTTACCGAACCTTCAGACAAGAACGGAAACCAATCCTGCTCAGACTATGACAAAAAAAATTCAAGAGGAAGGCACACTTTCAAGCTCTTTCAATGAAGCCAGCATTACCCTAATCCCAAAACCAGACAAAGAAACCACAAAGAAAGAGAATTACAGGCCAATATCTCTGATGAACATAGATGATAAAATCCTCAACAAAATTCTAGCAAACCGGATCCAGCACTACATTAGAAAGATCATACACCATGACCAAATGGGATTTATTCCAGGGATGCAAGGCTGGTACAATATCTGCAAATCAATAAACGTGATATATCACATAAACAAACTGAGAGACAAAAATCACAGAATCATATCAATTGATGCAGAAAAGGCATTTGACAAAGTCCAGTACCCTTTTCTAATAAAAACACTCAGCAAAGTGGGAACAGAAGGATCATTCGTTGACATAATCAAAGCCTTATATGACAAACCTACAGACAACATCATACTCAATGGGCAAAAACTAAAACCATTTGCCTGAAGAACAGGAACAAGACAGGGATGCTTGCTTTCACCTCTCCTGTTCAACATAGTACTAGAAGTGCTACCCAAAGCGATCAGACAAGGAAAAGAAATAAAAGGCATCCAAATTGAAAAAGAAGAAGAAAAATTGTCATTATTCGCAGATGACATGCTACTGTACGTAGAAAACCCTAAAGACTCCACCAAAAAATTATTAGACTTAATAAATGAATTTGGCAATGTAGTAGGATACAAAATTAATGCCAAGAAATCTATGGCATTTTTATACACCAATAGTGAACTTATAGAAAGACAGATTAAAAAAAATACCATTTACCATTGCACATACAAAAAAATTAAGATACCTAGGAATAAACTTAACTAAGGACGTAAAAGACCTAAGAAAACTTCAGGAGATTGAAAAAAGAAATAGAGGAAGACATGAACAAATGGAAGAATATACCATGTTCATGGATTGGTAGAATAAACATCATTAAAGTGCCATACCACCCAAAGGAATCTATCAATGCAACCCAATCCCCATTAAAATACCAATGGCATATTTCAAAGACCTAGAACAAACTCTCCAAAAATTCATCTGAAATATGAATGACCCCAAATAGCTGCAGCAATCTTGAGAAAGAAGAACAATGTAGGAGGGATCACAATACCAGATATCAAGCCACTGTTATCAAAACTGCCTGGTACTGACACCAGAACAGACGTATAGATCAGTGAAACAGAACAGAGAAACCAGAAATCAACACAAGCCAGTATGCTCAATTAATATTTGACAAAGGAGGCAAGCACATACAGTGGAGTCAAGACAGTCTCTTTAATAAATGGTGCTTGGAAATTTGGTCAGACACATGCAAAAAAAAAAAAATGAAATTAGACCACCAACTTACAATACACAAAAATAAACTCAGAATGGATAAAAGGGCTTAAATGTAAGATGGGAAACCATAAAAATATTAGAGGAATCCAAAGGAAGCAAAATCTCAGATATATGCCAAAGGAATTTCTTCACTGACAAAGCTCCTAAGGCATTGGAAACTAAAGGGAAAATAAACAAATGGGACTATATCAAAATAAAAAGCTTCTGCCCAGCAAAATAAACAAACAAACAAACAAAAAACAAAACAAAACAACAAGAAAACCCACTGCATGGGAAAACATATTTGCCAATGACATCTCTGATAAAGGTTTAATCTCCAACATTTACAGGGAACTCATACAACTTAACAAAAGGAAGATAAACAACCAAATCAAAAAATGGGCAACGGACCTAAATAGACACTTTTTGAAAGAGGACATACATAAGGCTGAGAGACATATGAAAACATGCTCAAACTTACTAATCATCCGAGAAATGCAAATCAAAACGACAATGAGGTACTACCTCACACCTGTCAGAATGGCTATCATCAACAAATCAACAATTGACAATGCTGGTGAGGATTCGGAGAAAAAGGAACCCTCATTCACTGCTGGTGGTAATGCAAACTGGTGTAGCCACTATGGAGAATAGTATGGAGTTTCCTCAAAAAACTAAAAATGGAATTTCCATTTGACCCAGTGATCCCACTTCTATGAATATATCCCCAGAAACCAGAAACACCAATCAGAAAGAATATATGCATCCCTATGTTCATAGCAGCACAATTTACAATAGCTAAGATTTGGAATCAGCCTAAGTGCCTATCAGAAGATGAATGGATTAAAAATCTTTGGCACATCTACACAATGGAATACTATGCTGCTGTAAAAAGGAAGGAATTCCTACCATTTGCAACAGCATGGATGGAGCTGGAGAGCATTATGCTAAGTGAAATAAGTCAGTCAGAGAAAGGTAAATATCACATGCTCTCACTCATTTGTGGATTATAATGAACAACATAAACCAATGAACAAAAACAGATGTAGAGACAGAGAAGCATTGATCAGATGCTCAAAACTCAGAGGAAAGGTAGGGGAGGGTCGGGGTGAGGGGGAGAGATCAACCAAAGGACTTGTATGCATGCATATAAGCATAAACGATGGATTTGGACAACAGGGGGTGAGGGAAGGATTGGGGGGATGAGGGGACATTGGGGGGATAAGGACACATTTTTAATATCTTAATCAATAAATGGAAAAATGGGAAAAATATAACAGCTCTTTGAATAAATATTTGTTGAATGAATAGTAAAAAATAAAATAATAAAATAATAAATGGTGTTGGGAAAACTGGAAAGATACTTGAAAAAAAGTGAAACTAGACCACCAACTTACACCATACACAAAAATAAACACAAAATGGATAAAGGACTTAAACATAAGATGGGAAATCATAAGAATTTTAAAAGAAGGCAAAGGCATCAAAATAGCAGACATTTGTCGTAGCAATATCTTTACCGATACAGCTCCTAGGGCACTTGAAACTAAAGAGAATATAAACAAATGGGACGACATAAAAATAAAAAGCTTCTGCACAGCAAAAGAAACCATCAACAAAACAACAAGAAAGCCGACTGCTTGGGAGAACATATTTGCCAATGTTATCTCCCATAAGAGTTTAATCTCCAACATCTACAGGGAACTCATACAACTTAACAAAAGGAAGCTAAACAATGCAATAAAAAAATGGGCAAAGTACATAAATAGACGCTTTTTGAAAGAGGATATTCAGAAAGCCAAGAGACATATGCAAACATGCTCAAAGTCACTAATCATCCATGAGATGCAAATCAAAACAACAATGAGGTACTATCTCACACCTGTCAGAGTGGCTATCATCAACAAAACAACAAATGACAAGTGCTGGAGAGGATGCGGAGAAAAAGGAACCCTCGTGCACTGCTGGTGAGAATGCAGACTGGTGCAGCCACTGTGGAAGACAGTATGGAGTTTCCTCAAAAAGTTAAAAATAGAACTCCCATTTGACCCAGTAATCACACTTTCAGGACTATATCCCAAGAAACCAGAAACACCACTCAAAAAGGATATATGTTCCCCTATGTTCATAGCAGCACAATTTACCAAAGCTAATAATTAGAAACAGTCTAAGTGCCCATTAGCAGATGAATGGATTAGAAAAATGAGGTACATCTACACGATGGAATACTATGCTGCTGTAAAAAAGGAACTCTTACCATTTGCAACAGCATGGATGGAACTGTAGAGCATTATGCTAAGTTAAATAAGTCAGTCAATGAAAGAAAAATACCACATGATCTCACTCATTTATGGGTAATAAAGAACATTATAAACTGATGAACAAAAAATAGATTTAGAGGCAGGGCAGTATTGAACAGACTGTCAAACTACAGCGGGAAGGCTGGGGAGGATGAGGGGGGGAGTAAGAGATCAACTGAAGGACTTGTATGCATGCATATAATCATAACCAATGGACGCAATCTACTGGGGGGTAGGGGAGGCCTGGGGAAGTTCAATGTGGAAAAAAAGGAGACATATTTTTTACTCTTTGTAATACTTTAAGCAATAAAACAGAATTTAAAAGAAGAAGCTAGTTAGGCAATATGATTTGGTGCAAACGGTAGTGGACTGCATATTTCTGAGTTGTAGACCTAAGTTTTGGCCCTTTCATTGAGCTCTCTTGGGGCTTGAGGTGCAGCATTCTCTTTTCTGCACCCCAATTTTCTATCTATCAAGTGGAGTGGTTAGACTAGAGTAGAAAGTGTTTTTTTTCCAGCACATTAGTTACAGGAAATATTCTGCTAAAGGAGCTTTCATAGCCAAATTATTTGAACTAATGTTAATTATTATAATTTCTATTAGAGGTTTATGATACATAATAGAGTATTAAGGGTCCTTGGAAAACTTAAAATATAAAACACTGTTAAACTTTGCTTTACCCAGTATTTTTCAAACTTATCTAAACATATAATTTATTTTTATTATAGTAACTATTAGCATCCTATGGGGATACTATTTCATGGAACTCCCTCTTGGAGAATTGCATTCGTCCTTTGAGCATCCTGAAGTTGGTTAATCCACGCCTGAAATGAATTCCACAGTATGGTGCTTTTTCTATTGGATGGGTAGCAAGAATATGTATTGGGGAGATTGAATGTATACTCACACAGAGAGACATATACATAGGCATACACACATTATGTGTACATGTTCATACACAGAAGGACATACATGCCAGGTATCTTCGATTTGCCCCTCAAAAATCCATTCTCAGAGATGCTGAACTGAATAAACGTCATTTCTGGGTTGTAGGGCCTTCTGCCTTTAGCCAAGAGGAGGAACCATTAAAAAAAACAAAACTAAAAAAACAGGGAGGTCAGGATTATTATTCCCTTAGTTTCCTCTCTGAGAACCTGCCTTGGGTTGCTTGAATCTCTTAACTGAAAAATACTTCTCCTTTGAAGGTGGCCAACTCTACAGAACTTTCTCTTCTAGCAGCTGCTCCCTCCCTTAGTCCTCCCCTCAGGTGATAACAACTTAAAGGCTACTTATCTTGGTTTACTGCCTTAATCTCTTATTCTCAAACATCAACCCCTTTGTAAATAGCCTCTTTGTAAAGACATCTGGTTCAAATTATCCTATATTAAGTGTGTTTTCTGCTTCTGGTTGGGACCTTAACTAATCCACTGCTTTAAAAAAATATCTTTATTGTTGAAAGTATTACAGATGTCCTCCCCTCCCATTGACCCCCCCACCCTCCCCCCTTATAACCTCCTCAGGCCTTCCCTGCATTGTTGTTTGCCCATGGGCTCTGCGTACATGCATATAAATTCATTGGTTAATTTCTTTCTGCACTCTGTTCCCTTACCTCTGAAATATGTCAGTCTGTTGCATGCTTCAACATCTTTAGATCTTTTGTGCTTATCAGTTTATTTTGTTCATTAGATTCACCATATGAGTGAGATCATGTAATACTTGTCTTTCTCTGACTAGCTTATTTTTCTTACCATAATACTCTGCAGTTCCCTCCATGATGTCTCAAAGAAGAGATCTTTTTTTTACAGCTGCATTGTGTAAAGGTACCACAGGTGTTTAATCTATTTATCCACTGATGGGCACTTGGGCAGATTCCATATCTTAGCTATTGTAAATAATGCTGCTATGAACATAGGGGTGCATATATTCTTTCTGATTGGTGTTTCAGATTTATTAGGTTATATTCCTAGCAGTGAGACCACTGGGTCAAATGGCAGTTCCATTTTTTTTTTATTTTTTTGAGGAAACTCCACACTGTGTCCACAGTGGTTGAACCAGTCTGCATTCCCACTAACAATGCTCGAAGGTTCCTTTTTCTCCACATCCTCGCCTGCACTCATTATTTGTTGGCAGCCATTCTGGCAGGTGTGAGGTGGTACCTCATTGTCCCTTTAATTTGCATCTATCTGGTGATTAGTATGCTCAATTAATTTTTGACAAAGGAGGCGAGAACATAAAATATAGTCTCTTCAATAAATGGTGTTGGGATAATTGGACAAGTACATGCAAAAAAAAAAAATGAAACTAGACCACCAGCTTACACCATACACAAAAGTAAACTCAAGCCCAGCGGGCGTGGCTCAGTGGTTGAGCATAAATCTATGAACCAGGAGGTCAAGATTTATTCCTAATTAGGGCACATACCCAGGTTGTGGCCTGGATCTCCAGTAGGGGACATGCAGAAAGCAGCCAATCATTGATTCTCTTTCATTAATGATGTTTTTATCTTTCCCTTTCCCTTTCTCTCTGAAATAATCCTATCTAATTAAAGACAAAAAGGGTAAGTAACCGTACCTCTGCTACACTTCCCATTGGCTAATCAGGGAGATATGCAAATTAACCGCCAACAAAGATGGCGGCTGGCAGCCATGCAGCTGAAGCGAACATGAGGCTTTCTTGCTCTAGTGATGGAGGAAGCCAAGGTTCCCTGCCTGCTGCAGCCAGGCTCTGAGCTCTGGAAGCAACAATATTTCAATTATAGAAGCTAAACAAACCCTAGATACCTGCTTTCAGCCGGCCGCAGCCTCAGAGCTGGGAGCGCCACTGACGGCAACAATGTTTCAATTATAGAAGGTAAATAAATCCCAAAATTAAAAAAAAAAAAGGAGAGACTGGGAGCTTCAGTTGCCCGCCTGCCTGAAAATGGCCCTCAGCCCCTCACCCAGACTGGCCAGGCACCCCAGTGGGGACCCCCACCCTGAAGGGGGTGTGGCCATCCTGAAAACAGCCATCAGCCCCTCATCCAGGCTGGCCAGGCACCCCAGCGGGACCCCCACCCTGATCTGGGACACCCTTCAGGGCAAACCAGCCGGCCCCCACCCGTGCACCAGGCCTCTATCCTATATAGTAAAAGGGTAATATGCAAACTGACCCTAACAGCAGAAAGACTGGGAATTACTGGTCACTATGACACACACTGACCACCAGGGGGCAGTCGCTCAATGCAGGAGCTGCCCTCTGGTGGTCAGGGCACTCTCACATGGGGGAGCTCTGCTCAGCCACAAGCCAGGCTGATGGCTGCCAGTACAGCAGTGGTGGTGGCAGCCTTTCCTGCCTCCTCAGCAGCACTAAGGATGTCTGACTGCAGCTTAGGTCTGCTCCCTGCTGGCAAGTGGACATCCCCTAAGGGCTGCCGGGCTGCCAGAGGGATGTCTGATTGCCATCTTAGGCCCAATCCTCCGGGAAGCAGGCCTAAGCCAGGAGGTGGTCATCCCCCGAGGGGTCCCAGACTGTGAAAGGGCACAGGTTGGGCTGAGGGCCCCCCCCACCCCGAGTGCACAAATTTTTGTTTACCGGGCCTCTAATATATATATATATATATATATATATATATATATATATATATATATATATATATATATACTCTAAATGGATAAAAGACTTAAATGTAAGTTGTAAAACCATAATTATCCTAGGACAAAATGTAGACAGCAAATATCAGACATCTCACTGAGCAGAAATTTCACTGATACATCTCCTAGTGCAAGAGAAATCAAGGAAAAGTAAACAAATGGAATTGCATCATTTTATTAAACAAAAAGCTTCTGCACAGCAAGAGAAACTAGCATCAAAATGAAAGGGGAACCTACTGTATAGGAGAATATGTTTGCTGCTAATCTACTGCTTTTGAGTTTGAGGGTCATGTGGGCCTAGAGGCATACAGTAGTAGAGAATTTGATTAATGGTTTTAAAACTCAGTAGAGGAACCTAAACTAGAGTTAGAGATTTGGGATTCATTGGTTATACCGTAGAAGGAAGTGGAAGCTGTGACAGTGGAGATAATTGCCCAGTAACAGTATAGAGTAAAAAGAGGACTTAAAAGGGCAGGAAGGAGCCTGCAAGGAAGGAACACTCTCACCTCTTAGAAATCCCAATTTTTAAGCAGATAAATACAAAAGGTTGTTTAATAAGCAAGAAGTCCTACAAAAAGGAGGTGGATAAATTTAAGGGATATTTAATCCAGACCGTCTCTACCTATTACAAACACTTTCTTAGTGATTTAATTTGGAGGTCTTTTAGGTTCTGGTGGTGCTTAGATTTTCTAAGATATATACTGCTAATTAAGAGCCTTCTCTTTTTTAAAATTAAAGTTATTGGGGTGACATTGATTAATATGATCATAGAGGTTTCAGGTGTGGGTTTCTATGTTACAAGATCTGTATATTGCACTGTGTGCCCACCACTCAGTCAAATAATCTTCGATCACTATATATTAGATTCCCTTCTCCCTCCACATCCCACCTCCTTCCCTCTGGCAACCACCACACGGCTGTTTGTGTCCAAGGGTTTCAACTTTATAGCTCACATATAAGTGAAATCACATGATTCTTAGCTTTTTATGTCTTACTTATTTCTCTTAGCATGATATTCTCAAGGTCCATCTATGTTGTCGCAAATGGCAGTATTTCATCCTTTCCTATGGCTAGGTAGTATTCCATGTGTATATGTACCACATCTTCTTTATCCAGTCCTCTATCGCAGGACACTTTGGTTGTCTCCATGTCTTGGACACCATGAGTAATGCTACAATGAACATAGGTGTGCATATATCTTTGGGAATACATGTTTTCAAGTTTCTCAGCTATATACCCAGGAGAAGGATTTCTGGGTCATATGGTAACTCTATTCTTAATTTTTTGAGGAATCACCAGACTATTTTCCATAGTGACTGTACCAGTCTAAATTCTCACCAGCAGTGAATGAGGGTTCCCTTTTCTCTGCAACCTCTCGAACACTTGATATTACTTATCTTGTTGTGGGATCCTTCTAATAAATTTTTTTTCTGTGTCCATAATCATCTATGCTTTTATTGATTCACATATTGTCCCTTTAGATATTGACATGACTGACTGAATTATAATTAAGTTATCCTTTTTGCTTCAGGCAGAGAAATATGTTTTCTTTTGACATTATGTGTTAATTTTATTGACAAACTTGAGATCTATAATTGTCTCATTAGACCACAAAAGTGTAGTTCTCCCAGCAAAAAACAATTAATAGTGAAGATTTAAGTTTTTATTCTTGCTTTTATGGGGAAAGTATTCTAGCCCACAGGAATTTAGGGATAAGTTTATAAAAAGCAGCAGCATGGAGTCATGATAGTTCCTTAGATTAGCAATCAGAAAATCTGGGTTCTAGATCTGGAAATAAAGTAAATTTCAGTGTGACTTTTTGGCCTTAGTTTTCTCACCCGTAACATGAGAGAATTAGATAAAATTAATATTTTTAGAAATGGGTTCCATTGAGCCCTGGGAAAATCCTTCAGAAGGCACCTCAGGAAGCAAAGGGAGACTGAAAAAGTGGATTATGTTCCATATCCCTGCTCTTCTAAAGAAGTTCTGCTTTTTCTTTTATAGATATTTAACTCTACGTAATATTTCATTTTAAATAAAAACTTCATTGCAAAACCAACCAAATGAGCAACACCACCATCATCACTACCACCACCAACAAACACCCAAAATGCCTAAATTATCTTTGAGGTTCTTTCCAATGCTGAAAGGCTAAAAGTCTACAGATTAGGGCATGTATAGGACTAGTCTACCTAAAGAGGACTGCTTTGAGAGATCTTTCTTCTTGCTCCAGGCATGCTCATTATGTTGGCAGAGAAAAGCTGTAGCAAACTGATCTTAGCCTCCTGGTTTTATTGCTGTCTGAGTCTGTTTTAACTCCTGATCTCTAGATTTCTGGTGGCAGAAAGAGAATGGCTATACATTATCATGATATGCTTTTGTCCACCTCCCACTGAACATTATTCAGGGCTATGTGGGAGAGAGTTACTATTTAGGTAAGATGGGCCATGGGCCAAAACTGGAAAGCAAACAAACTTGAAATGTTTCTCTCACCAAATCGTGCTCTCTAATCTCTCTCTTTCCATCTTTATTTATACTTCTGTTAATTTTGTGGTTGGAACAAGTCTAAATATAAATGAAATCTTCCCCAGATGGTCATGATCTCCAGCCAGGTCTCAAAAGAACAGGGAATTGTGTTGCTGTCACCATTTGCTTTACATCTGGAATCTCAAAAGAGGATACAACCAGGGAAAGCCTTGGCCTTTGCTTCCTAACAAGAATACTGATGTTGGGTTGTGTGGAAACTAAGCCAGAAAAGACAATGGAGAAAGAATCCTCTCTTGATTTCAGCAATGAAGGGGGTGCAGTTAACATGCACCTCCGCAGGAGGCATGAATTGGTTGGCAGGAATGCCTTTTGCAGACAGGCCAGAGAGAGAGACACTGAATGGGGCACCCTCATGAATAGATTTCAGCTGACTTCACAGGAACTTTAGAAAGACCAAAAAAATAAAAAATAAAAAAAAATTAAAAAAAAGAGCTCAAACTGCTGAGAGTTAGCTAGAAAAAGAGGCAGCAAACATGATATCAGAAGATCAAGGAGTCATTCTCTCAAGGCTGCTGCCTCTTCTCACTACTTCTCTCTGCCTCCAATTATTAATTTCCAAGGGGTTCAGGAAGAAAGGAGTAGGGCTCAAGAGTGGAATCCCATTGGCTTATATAATATTACTTTTTACATTTTTCCATAGACCAAGACTTATAAACATAATGTCATAAAAATTATATTTATTTCAATAAACATTAAATTGAGTGCCTATTAAGTACCAGACCATGTGTTAAGCCAATAAGTTCATGGTCCAATGGAAGAAAGAGTAAACACAATTTTAACACAAAACATTGACTGAAATGATAGAGGTCAGAACAGCATGTTACAGAAGCATAGAGGAGAGCCACTTGACTTAAAAGCACGTAGTTTCATAGAACATCAGAGCTGGAAAGAAACAGAGAACATACAGTCCAATCCTTCTCTGTACAGATGGAAAATGTGAGGCCTGGAATAATGAAAGGACTTGCTCAAGGACATATAGCCAGGCAATGGCAGAGCTGAAATTCTAGTTTAGAGAATCAGATTCAGTCAGCCTTCTGCCATTCTGCACAATTAATATTTGGCTTCCTTCAAGATGGGTCCTTTGGCCTATAAATTATTTCATAATGCTGGCTTGGGAAAATATCTCTGAGAAGTTAGTAATTTTTTTCTGCAGTCAGTAGATATGGCTATTTGGCCTCCTGGAAAAGCACAGTAGATCTGTCTCTGTGTGTTCTTTCTCTTCTTATGATAGCCTCTACATGAACAAGCCTCACACAAAATTCTGCCATCACCTAGCAGAGCAGCAATACTAGGGTCCCTGGGTTTATCACCTCAGAAGCAGTGAAATTCTGGGTGGGAACAGGACCACTTGGGTCCCCTCTTTCCTCCCTACTTCAAATGTAGTTTCAAATATAATCTCAGGGAAGAACAGGATAGGCAATGTTCTATAATCTAATGTAAGTTTTGGTATACCTGTCAGGTATTTTAACTCCTGCTTGTATGGCTCCAGTAACAGGGAGGCCACTCTCCTAAAAAATAGCCTGTTCCATCTCAGGGAAAATTTGTTAGAAAGCACTATCTTATGATTAATAGAAAATTTATGTTTTCTTACAGTTTCTTCCCATTGGGATATTTTTATTAGGTTGATCTCTTCTGTCTTTCACACTTTTAAAGACCACAATTATGTCACTTCAGTTTTCTCTTTCCAGATTCAATAATCCAATGTTCTTTAATTTTTTCCTCATGGGTCTTGGATTCTAACCCTCTCTCTTATTGTGATTATCTGGATCCATTCTTGCTTGGGGTTAAGAAGAGAATGGGGTGACATACTCTTTATTGTACTGCTAGTGTGAGTGTTAACTGGCAGAGATTTGAAATATTTATTTGGCAACACCTATAAATATTTAAAGTATACTTATAATAGGAAAAACATAAGTACTCATTAAAGAACATTGATTTTTAAAGTTTGATATAACCATACTATGAAATAAAATGCTAGCACTGATATGATTAAAGTAGATATATATAATAATATGCATTTTAATGAGCATGGATTACTTTTACAAATTGAAATAAATTAAGGTTATATAAAGGAAAGATGGCCGAAACCGGTTTGGCTCAGTGGATAGAGCGTCGGCCTGCGGACTGAAAGGTCCCAGGTTCGATTCCGGTCAAGGGCATGTATCTGGGTTGCGGGCACATCTCCAGTGGGGGGTGTGCAGGAGGCAGTTGATTGATGTTTCTCTCTCATCAATGTTTCTAACTCTCTATCTCTCTCCCTTTCTCTCTGTAAAAAATCAATAAAATATATTTAAAGAAAACAAAAAGGAAAGATGGATAAAGAAATGAAGTTGATCTGTCCTCTCTTCTTCCTCATTTACAATAGCCACCCCAAAGTTTTTTATATAGAGGCAGCTGTAGCACAGAGTTGACTTCAGGCCATAGGGCCAGACTGCCTAGGTTTGAATCCAACCTCTTCAACTTAGAGCATATAACCTTGGTCAAGCTAACTACTGTGTCTATACCTCTGTTTGTTTGTTTTTTTCTTTTGTGAAATGGGGATAGACATAGTACTTACTTCATGGAGTTGTTCTGAGGATTAAGTTATTTAATACATATAAAACACTTAAGCGATGATTGGCACATAACAGTTTACTAAATATAAGTAACAATTATATCCATTATTGTATTATTGTCAATTATACTCTACTAGGGGCCCGGTGCATGAAATTCGTGCACTGGGTGGGGGGGGGGAGTGTCCCTCAGCCCAGCCTGCCCCCTCTCACATACTGGGAGCCCTCAGGCGTTGACCCCCATCACCCTCCAATCGCAGGATCAGCCCCCAGCCCAGGCCTGATGCCTCTGGCCCAGGCCTGATGCCTCGGCCAGAGGAGTTGACCCTCATCACCCTCCGATCACCAATCACCGGATCGGCCCCTTGACCAGGCCTG
This sequence comes from Myotis daubentonii, assembly GCF_963259705.1. Taxonomy (NCBI): domain Eukaryota; kingdom Metazoa; phylum Chordata; class Mammalia; order Chiroptera; family Vespertilionidae; genus Myotis; species Myotis daubentonii. Next base: position 94,719,726 of record NC_081861.1, on the reverse strand, counting down.
AGGCCTCCGGCAGAGGTGTCAGGCCTGGGCAGGGGACCCCCAGCTCCCCGCGGTTGCAGGCTCCGCCCCTGCCCAGGCCTAACGCCTCTGGCCTAGGCGTCCGGCCCGGGCAGCGGGGACCCGCAGCTGCAGCGGCCCCGCGATCGTGGGCTCCGCTTTAGGCCCAGGCAAGGGACCCCTAGCTCCCGGGACTGCCAGCTTCGACCGTGCCCAGCTCCCATCGCTGGCTCCACCCCTGCTTCCTGCTATCACTGGCCAGGGCGGAAAAGGCGCCTGATTCTCCGATCATGGCTGGGGGGCAGGGCAAAGGCGGCCCCAGGGCCGCCTTTGCCCTGCCCCCCAGCTCTTAGCTCCCCCCTGGGTTTCTGATCACTGTCAGTGGCAGGGGGCTTCTTCCTGCTTTCCCTTTTGCCTCCCTGCATTGTGCCTACATATGCAAATTAACCGCCATCTTGTTGGCAGTTAACTGCCAATCTTAGTTGGCAGTTAACTGCCAATCTTAGTTGGCAGTTAATTTGCATATAGCCCTGATTAGCCAATGAAAAGGGTATCGTCGTACGCCAATTACCATTTTTCTCTTTTATTAGTGTTGATCCTCTCAATCATGAAGACTTTAAATATTCATTACCCTGACTCCTTTGTTTACTTAATCCCTCACAAAAGATAAATTACTAAGCCTTAACTTCTGTTAGGTAAAGACATACGGTATAATTCCTATTGCTATAGAACAGAAAGGTTTTGATAACAGCAATTTCATATAGTTCAACCTAATACCTCTCCAAGTTTTCACCAATCATTTCACTCATTTCCTATATTAGGCTTTTAAATTTGGACTGTTACAGCAGTTATTCTTTTAATCAGTCTATGAAACCCTTGGTTTTCTTCCTATACTAATTTGCCTTAAATATATACCCCTAGTGGTGTCTGTACCCTAAACCTACTGATCATGTTTCATCCCTGATCATAGCCTACCAATGGACTATTAATGATCAGAGCAGCAGTCCTTATCACCTCCTTTTTGTTTTAACATAAAATAATATTCACATGTATAATAACTAGTCATGAACATTCTCAGAATTTGGCAAAGCCCCAAAACAAATTCTGCAGGGTAGTGAAGGACATTCACTGCAGACTGTTTTGGTGTGTAATTCATAGAAGCATATTACAAGATTATGAGTAACAAAATCAGCCATTTAAATTAAGTTGGCTATTTTGAAGGATGTCAGAAAAATTTACCTGATAATATTTAGTGCTTTTAAATAATTTCTAGTGAATTTTTAATGATAAACAAAGTTAATAGAAGTAACCTATCAAGTTCTGGAAAACTTCCTTGGAATTTGATTTGAAATGTCACATTAACTTCCTTGAAACCACTGATCAAGTCAACCATGACTGAACACTCCCCCCAACAAAGTATTGTGGTTTGCGATTGCTTTTCTCACCATTCCAACTGAGCCTAAAATTTGTGAAATCACCTTCGTATTTATAATAATGTGTACAGCGTATATTTATTGAGCATTTATTATGTATTTTACCAGGCACTTCATCTATTGTGCTTTTATTAACAGAGGCATTCATAGTTTCATTCTCACTCATGAGCAAAGTAAATGTAGAGGTGCTACTCACCCTTTGTTTGTCTATCATTATTTTCTTCTTAATAAGGCATGTACCTGAGTATAAGATGAAATAAGACTGGGAAAAGGTCATGTGTAATTCTTAGTAAACTAGCTTATAACTCCACCCTACCTTCTCTCCTGCTCAAACAAAGTGCATAACAAAGCAAATTAGTGAATGGTCTTATTATAGGATGACCATGCGTCTACTTTATTTTTTAAATTATTTTATTTTTTCCCTTTTTAAAATTACATTTATTGGGGTAGTACTGGGCCAGAGGTGCAATAGATAACATGTCTGACTACGGATCAGAAGACCAATCTTCTTTTTAGGTAAATCATTTGCAAACTTTGATACTTTAACTCTTATAGGTAACACATTAATTTAAACACAGCAGTCGGTTGCAGCACTGGGTTTGGTCTTCCCCCCAAAAAGTTCAAGGCCTTTTGGCTGGCTTTCAAGAGTGTCTGTGCTCTGATTCTCTTTTGTGAGTACCCTTCCCATATTCTTTGCTCTAATCAAATGAAACTCCTCCCTGTTCCTTATTTACACTAACACACCGTGTTTTCTCTTCACATCAAGAACTAGTGCTGGAGGCAGAATTCAGTCTCAGGCAAGTAGTCTGGCTCCAGATTCCAGATGCTTATTCACTATGTTCTACTGCCTCTCATGCAGTTCTTGCATTATTCTCTGGGCAGGGATGTCTCCTTCCTGTGTATTTTTTGTCATCTATGAAAATTTTCATATAGTACATCCCTTCATTTAATGTATGTTGAAGTAATACCCTATCTTGCTTGTATGGTAAAATGTAAAAAGAATTAAAAAATAAATTTATCAAAGTTTAGGGAAGCTAAATTAAAAATTGTACACAGTGTATTTTTATATCAGGCCCTATCCCTGTGGCAAACCAAAAATGAAAAAAAAATACTGGAGATAAGAAAGCAAACTATGTCCTGTGATTCGCACAATCTAAGTCTCTATCAGCCGTGAGAATACAGTTCACTTTTTATTGCTTCACAAAGATTACAGATGGCTTCTAGCATAGCTACTCCTTCAGATTAAAAGTTAAAAGCTCTAAAACTACAAGGCAACTTACACAGCCACTGCATTAGAATTTTACTGCTTCATGTATAGCATGTCTCACCTCTTCTGTTTATTACTCCAGAGTAGTTATTTGACATTGAGTGAATTGAATATCTGAACTTTGCTTTCCCCATCTGTAATATGGGAATAAGTTCCCCATTAGCTGGTTATTATCATTAATGTTCATAATGTATATAATGGGGGTAATTACAGCGGTGGATCATAATACATACTGGGGTGCATAGGTTCTGACCAGTGGCTTTAAAAAGACAATATTGACACTTATAGAATATTAAGCAGCAACATTTTTTCTTTCTTGAAATCTAGAATCACCACTATTTCCTGCTACTAATTTCTCATGCTCAATTGAGCACCAAGTCTTAACTATTCTGCTTCCTAAATATCTCAAATATGTCCCCTCATTTGTAAACCTTCATTACTTCTCACCCAGATGGCTGCAACAGCCTCCAATTGGTCTTCCTTTGGTCTTGCCCCAGTTCAATCCACTTACCACACTGTTGCCAGGGTAATCTTTCTGAAGTGTAAATCTAATCATGTAATTCTTTAACTGAAAACCCTTCAATGGTTCCTTATAATTCTTGTGCCATGATAAAGAGAAAATTCCTTAATGTGCTTACTCACCAGTTATGTCTGATCTCTGCTTCCCTTTAAAGTCTTATCTTTGATAATTTCCTACACATGCACTATACTGTAAAAATGAATTCATTGGCGTTCTACTTCTCTCTCTCTCTCTCTCTCTCTCTCTTTCGTTCCAATGTTTCAAAGTCCTTATTGTGGCCTACAGGTATTATATCTTTTTGTTTCAACCACTTGCTTTCTTACTGTTTTTGAATGCACAAAGCACACTCTCACTTTAGGGTTTTATCACATATAGTTCACTCTGCCTGAACTGCTCTTTCCCCACATTTACACATAGCTCTTTTCATTTTCATTACACCTCTGGCAAAACATCACCATGATAGCACCCCACCCTATTCCTTTTTTATCTTCTTGGCTTGCTTACTTTTCATATGACTACCTGAATATATATAGAAAGTGGGGGAAATATATATATATTTGCCCTCCCAGAATATTTGCTCCATGAGAATGGAGACTTCATTTCAACTATCTTACTTCTGTAGCATTTCTAGTGCCTAACACAGTGCCTGTCATAATATAGGCACTCAATAAATATGGGTTAAATGAATGCATTAATATTCTTCCTTCTATTTCATTTTTTCTTACATTTCCCCCCTTTTCCTTGCTAATGTCTATGCCATTTTTAGATTGTACTTTATTTCCAGCAAAGAGCTGGGTTAAGTAATGTTCTTCTGGTTTTCCCCCACTTTCTATATTTTCTCTTATGCTAACACTTATCAGATTATTTCTCTGTGGAAAGGTTGAATGGACCCAGATCATGGCAGTCATAATTAAGGCTATTTAGGCTTCATCCTATTATTTATGAAGTATTTTTTAAAAGTATGCAGGGGAATATTGTGCTTTTAAATTGATATTTATTAAAATGATTCTGACTATAGTATGGAGGATATACACTGAGTGGCCAGATTATCATGACCACCTGACGTTTGTAAGCAAATTAGCCAAAGGCCTGTTCGATCACCTTTGCTGTCTGCAGTTACCAACATAAAATGTCTTCAATTCGCACAGGAACACAAGGATTGGACAGTTGAGCATTCGAAAAAAGTCATGTGATTGGATGAATTACTTTTCCAGTTGCATTATGCAGATAGCAGAGTGAGAATTTGGCGGAAACAGCATGAAAGCAGGCACCCCCACATGCATGAATACAACCTTTCAAGCTGGTGGGGGCAGTGTTATGGTTTGGGGCATGTTTTCCTGGCATGATTTGGGCCCTTTAATTCCTGTGGAACAACGTCTAAATAGCACAACATACCTAATTATCATTGCTGATCAAGTTCATCCTATGATGTTGATGGCGTATCCCAATGGAGATGGCTTCTTCCAGCAAGACAATGCACCACGCCACAGTGCTCATACTGTGCAGGAGTGGTTTCAAGAACATGAGGGAGACTTTACCTTGCTTAGGTGGCCCACACAATCATCAGATCTCAGTCCAATTGAGCATTTGTGGGATGAAGTGAAAAGAGCCATCAGGCAGCTGGTTCCACAACCATCAAATCTCACAGAACTTGACAGTGCTATTCATCAGGCATGGTGTCAAATTCCTCGCATCACCTTTCAACATTTCGTGGAGTCAATGCCAAGAAGAATCGCAGCAGTATTGAAGGCAAAAGGTGGCCCAACGAAGTACTGATGGAGTGGTCATAATAATCTGGCCACACGGTGTAATAAATCAATACAGGGAGAGCAGAGAGATATGAGAATATGAAGATAAAGACCAAGACAAGGAAAAAGACTAGATACAGCCGTGGGCAAACTACAGCCTGCAGGCTGGATACGGCCCATTTGAAATGAATAAAACTAAAAAAAAAAAAAGATCGTACCCTTTTATGTAATGATGTTTACTTTGAATTTATATTAGTTCACACAAACACTCCATCCATGCTTTTGTTCCGGCCCTCCAGTCCAGTTTAAGAACCCATTGTGGCCCTTGAGTCAAAAAGTTTGCCCACCCCTGGTAGAAGCATGCAGAATTGAGAACAGGTCTTGAGCTGTCACAAAGGAAGAATTAACAGAGTTCTGTGATAATTGTATATGATAATAGACAATGCAAACCATGTCAATTACAATGCTAAGATACTGAGCCTGGATAGATATAGAGTTGAGCCAGAGTGGTTCAACGGGAAATCTATTTGGAAATGATCAGCAAACGGTTGGAAATTTGAAGTCAGCACAAAGTTAAAGGTATCCTGATAGGTTAAGGAGTCACTGTTTTTAGAAGGATCTTGCTTCTGAGGAAGACAATGGAGAAGGAAGAGACACTCGAGTGTGGTATTAATTATATGGTGGTATCTAAGGCTCTCAGTGCATTTCTCTTTTCCAAGTTCAGAGGAAAATTTTTCTCTAAAAAGGAAATATAGCTAAAGTAGATCAAGTTCTGCCTAGTTCTTTTCTAGTTCTTGTGCTAGGCCTATAGTAGACATTTGATATTCACAACAAATCTGTGAAACAGCTTATGTTATCCCCTTTACACAGATGAAGAAATAAAAGCTCAGAAAACTTTAATGCAGCGAGCAAATGGCACAGCTGATATCACAACTAGACCTTTATGACTTCTTTCTATTGCACCAAATCTCAGTGAGCAATTTTGATCAATAGACCTTTTATAAATTTTAAGGGTTTGGGGATGACATAAGTGATGGGAAATATTTGCATGTAATGGATGTATAGAAGAAAGATGCCTCTGTGGTTAGTTCTAACATGGTTAGGTTTGACAAGATCTACTCACCTCTGTGGCAGGTTGCCCACTTCTTAAGTATATTCTGACCTTGGTCTAGAAATGAACCTAGGTTTATGGAAGACTTTCGGGAAAAATACTAACTTCAAGTCTTTTTTGATTCATTGTACTACTGGTAATTGAAGCCTAAAGTCATATCTGAGGGTATGGCCTCTGTTTTGAAAGAAAATATATTTACCAGTACATGCATTTCCAAGTTATGAGAAATTAAAACTATATTAATCTTGAATGAACAATGAAGAACTACACTTGAGTCCTTTTCCATTTGTTTGTTGGGTTTGGGGAGCTGGCTTCCTCAATCTGATTTTTAGGGGATGGATTTGATGTGCTAGGTTTGATGAAGGACTGTCAGGGTCAGAGAAAAACATCATCTGGAAGCATAAAGATGGGCTGAGGAAATGGAACATGGTAGATGGACTCTGGGAACAGTTGTCGAGTTTAGTTTAAATATTTTCTTTTCCTACATTATAATATCTTTTAAGAAAGCTTGTAAGACACCAGAGTCTGGTGTTGCCTGTGTCTTGGGGAATGAAGACAGAAACGTGCATTTTTCTAGGGCCAAGTGATTTAGGGACTATAATAGCCCCTGATAAAGCGGTGGTTAAGACATGGCTTAAGAAAAGAGGCAGAGAAGTCTGAGGTTATAGGTGACAAGAGACCAGGAGGAAAGATCTGTGGTAAATGTGCACACTTATTAGGAAGTCGAAAAAAAGAAATAAGGAGAAGATTCTGTAAACATGGGTTTTCTTTCTCTATCAACCTAAGGTCCCCTACCATTTTGGCAACCTGGGACATTTTGTGAGTTGCCACCATAGCAGTGTTTTACTATAGCCTGGAGTCTACTTACTTTTCCTGAGGCCATCTCCTCACCAGGCTTGCCAGTTTCTTTTTTTTCTGTTTCATTGAGCTTTGCTGGTGGCAGGGAGGAGGGAAGTTTCTGAAGTTATCAGCTGGCATCATCATTTCTGCCCCCCTTCACCCTCGGCAGCTGGGGCGGAGAAGGGGGAGCTGCAGGTTGGAACAACAAGCTACCTTAAGGCCATAATGAGGGACAGGAGGCCTTTGATCAGCTCCCCGTTGATGGGCTGTTTTTCCTCATATCTTTTTTTTCCTTTCTTTTAAAATGTATTTATTTATTTACCATTTGGTCTGTGGTGAGCAGACCCAGTTAGCTATCTAAAGGTCACTAGGATGGAACCATTTGACCAGAGCGCAATTTTTCACCTTGCCAAGGACACTCTGTTCTACTGTATCTCAGCACTGTCAAACATAATTCAAAACCATTTTTTTTCTTCTTCTCTTTCCTTCATTCTTTTACCCTTTCTCCTTTTATTATACCCACTTTTATTGGTTCAGGTACTCTAATTGTATCTCTTTGTCTTCTCTCTTTCCCCCCTCCCACACTTTGCAGTCTCTATGACCTTTCCCCCTTGTTTCTTTTTCCCAGGTTTGACCCCTTCTGCCTGAGTGAACTTGAAGCAACATCCCCTGGCCAGTGGAACATCTCTGGGCCTGGTGATCTGGGAAGGCAGAAGATAGGGGAGAGTAAAGAGTATGGTTTTCATCTCTAAACTGATACTAAATTTAAGCTATTGTTGAGGTAATGGTGGAATGCTAAATTGAGCCAGGCACTGGTAAGATGAGGATAAGAAGCTACATTGCAGAAGGTGTTTGATTTGGGAAAGGACTGAGGACATATGAAAACTGTAAAACAGGGAAACTAGACATTATATTTCTTGAAGGCCAATGGGATTACGATCAGAAGTCTGAGACACTTTGGCACAGCCTATTTAACATGATTTCTGGGATGACTCAATCCTCCTACATTTCATTTCTTTCCCCACTTTGGTCTGATATATCTGTAAGAGGCCTGAAAGAAGAACAATGTTTTAGACAATAGAAGAGTCAAGTAAGCCATGGGCTGGTTGGAAGTAGTGAATTGAGATTTGGTCATGGTGATCATTGAACCTGTTTTAGCTCCTCTGAGGTTACCTCTGAATCACTATTTTTTAAAAAAATTAAATCTTATCGTTCAGATTATTACAGTTGTTCCTCTTCCCCCCCCAATAGCTCCCCTCCACCCAGTTCCCATCCCAACCTCTGCCCTTACCCACCCCCCCCACTGTCCTCATCCATAGGTGTATGATTTTTGTCCAGTCTCTTCCCGCACCCACCACACCCCTTCCCCACCCCCCGAGAATAGTCAGTCCATTCCCTTTCTATGCTCCTGATTCTATAATATTCACCAGTTTATTCTGTGCATCAGATTTTTTATTCACTTGATTTTTAGATTCACTTGTTGATAGATGTGTATTTGTTGTTCATAATTTGTATCTTTACCTTTTTCTTCTTCTTCCTCTTCTTAAAGGATACCTTTCAGCATTTCATATAATGCTGGTTTGTTGGTGATGAACTCCTTTAGCTTTTTCTTATCTGTGAAGCTCTTTACCTGACCTTCAATTCTGAATGATAGCTTTGCTGGGTAAGTAATCTTGGTTGTAGGTTCTTGCCATTCATCACTTTGAATATTTCTTGCAACTTCCTTCTGGCTTGCATAGTTTCTGTTGAGAAATCAGCTGACAGTCGTATGGGTACTCCCTTATATGTAACTGACTTTTTTTCTCTTGCTGCTTTTAAGATTCTCTCTTTGTCTTTTGCTCTTGGCATTTTAATTATGATGTGTCTTGGTGTGGTCCTCTTTGGATTCCTTTTTTGGGGGGTTCTCTGCGTTTCCTGGACTTGTAAGTCTATTTCTTTCACCAGGTAGGGAAGTTTTCTGTCATTATTTCTTCAAATAGGTTTTCAATATCTTGCTCTCTCTCTTCTTCTGGCACCACCATAATTCAGATTTTGGTATGCTTGAAGTTGTCCCAGAGGCTCCTTACACTATCTTCATATTTTTGGATTCTTTTTTTTTTTCCTTATCCGGATGGGTGTTTTTTGCTTCTTCGTATTTCAAATCTTTGACTTGATTCTTGCGATCCTCTATTCTGTTGTTGGAACTCTGTATAATATTCTTTATTTCAGTCAGTGTATGCTTAATTTCTAGTTGGTCCTTTTTCATATCCTCAAGGGTCTCACTAGATTTCTTGAGTGTCTCACTAAATTTATTGGCAGTTTCTAGAAAATTCTTGAAAAACCTTATAAGTGTGATTTTGAACTCTATATCCTGTAGTTTGCTTTCCTCCATTTCTGGCATTTGTGACCTGTTTCTTTGTCTCCACATTTTTATGCTTCCCTGTGTTGATAGAGTGGCTTTCGGAGCTAGGTGTCCTATAGGGCCCAGTGGCTCAGCCTCCCCACTTACTTGAGGTGGACACTCTTGGTGCACCCCTTTGTGGGCTTTGTGCACAGTCTTATTGTAATTAAGCCTTGATGGTTGTATGTATCACTGGGAGGAATTGACCTCCAGGCCAATTGGCTGTGAGAATTAGCTGTGTCTGCAGTGGGAGAACTTCTGTGCTGGAGACACCCTTCTGGGATAAGACTTGCTTCAGTGGGGCTTTGGTGCTCACTGAGTCTGCCCACTGAGTGTGTCCCTTATGGATCTGAGGAGTTGTAATCTGGATGGTCCCACTCTGACCACTGGGTACACTGGCTCTTGGATCTCTAAGGAGGTGCTAATTTTGCCTCTGCCTGAGGCTACCCAGCAGGAGCTATGGAGGGATCTGCAGATTCCTCTTCTTTGTTTGGGATTTGGAGATGCCCAGATGAGGCCCAGCTGTGAAGCAATGCAAGCTGCTATGGGGCCATGGGCCTTCTTTTGGATGTTCTTGGTCTCTCTGACCCAGCTGCAGTTTGTTAGTTAATTTTCAGATTGCAAAGGGCCAGGCCTTTCATATGCAAAAGCCTCTGTGCACAGCTTGGGTGGGGCGGGGTCTCAGGGGATCAACAGGGTGGAGCAAGCAGCTATGGATGCTCCTCAGTCCTACCCTAGGAGACCCCGGTCTCAGTGTCCCGGTAATCGCTGCAAGCACCTCTGAGAGAAAACTGCCCTTGAGTTCTGACCGATGCCAGACAGTCCAGTTTCTCCCCATGTGAGTCTGGGCCCCCAGAGACTCACCCGGAACTGGAGTTCAGAGCACTCAGGAGCTTGAGACTCCCTTCCGATTGAAAAAGACAGCTGCCTCAGTTGCCAGCCCTTTCCACATGTACCTCTGTACCTCTGCACTTTACTTCCACACCTCCTTAGAGTCTCAGTGTGCTTTTTTCTTTCCTTCTAGTTGTAGAAATTCAACTCAGCCAGCCTTCCTGTGGTTCTGGATGATGTCTGTTTTGTCTTTTAGTTGTATTTTTGAAGTGGTTGTTTGAGGCAGCAATTTCTGGTGTTTACCTATGTCGCCATCTTGGTTTCTCCTGAATCACTCTTAGTGCCTGAGTTTATTGCCTTTCTTCTTTGGGAAATTTATGAGGTGGCAATAAAATGAAGGTAAAAAAGGCCTGAATTCACATGCATAGGCCCAATTCCCAACTCCCAGAACTAGGGAAATTTCTCCTGCCTAGCTCTTCCCATGATCATTAAAGCTCAGGCACAGGGACTTGCCTGTGTTTGTTGTTGCTGTCTATCTCCATGTAGGTGATTCTCACTATCCAGGACCAAGGCCTCAGTAGAAAAGGAGGAAGCCTAGTTTGAATGATTAAGGATTGTTATCTCCTGAACAAAACTAGACCACAGGTAAAGAAGGGAGAAGATCTCTAAAGAAAGGAGGTAAAATGTTCATATGAATCCATATGGAAATAATGAGAAGTTCAAAGGTAACATTACACAGGTAGGCCAGACAAAATAATAATAATAAATAATAATAATAATAATAATAATAATAAAACTTTTAAAAATGTAGGTTTTTAAGTATTAGCACAGGTTACTGTGAAACATTGTTGCATTTTTCTGAGGTATTAAAAAATGAGGTATAGTCTCTGCTTTGGATAAGTCAATGCTATACTCCCTAGAAGTCTTATAATTATTTTTTGGCTCTACCCTTGTAAAAGATATTGGCAAATTGGAGTTTGTCCAGAGAAAATTGAAGTACAACATAAGTTATGGCCTAGATTGAAGAGCTCAAGAAACAAAAATGACTTTGGGAAAGACAAAACCCATAGACAGTGTGATTAACATCTTCGAACACTGAAGCTTTAACGTGAAAAATGGACTAGATAGTCTTTGTGTCACCTAACTGCATAAATGGGGGAATGAGGAATACTATATGGGGTAAGAGGAGGGGATAATAAGTAAGAATTAGGTCAAGCAGAAGCCTTGAGTAACGTTTTCATGCTAAACCTTTTTGGAAGAAGGAAGATTATACTAGTATATAACAGAGTCTGAGAGCCTCTCTCTACTACTGTGTGCCCTGCAAAGGGTTTAAGGGCTACAGAAAGAACTTTCACAGTAAGTTAGAGTAGGTGTGAGAGTTAGGAGTAAATATGTCCAGCTCTTATTAGAGATATAACAACCTTTTAATGCATATCTATTATATAATACTCCCTCCAGACTGGAACTTTTAATCTACCTTGCATGCCATAACCCAGTTCCCTACTCATTTTTTTAAAAATTTCTTTATTGATTAAGGTATAACATATGTGTCCTTATCCCCCACAGCCCCCCACCACCCCCTCTGGCCCTCACCCACCTGTTGTCTGTGTCCATTGGTTAGGCTTATATGCATGCATACAAGTCCTTTGGTTGATATCTCCACCTTACCCCCATTCTCCCCTACCTTCCATCTGAGGTTTGATGGTGTGATCAATGCTTCTCTGACTCCGGATTTGTTCTTTTTCATCAGTTTATGTTGTTCATTATATTCCATAAATGAGTGAGATCACGTGGTATTTATCTTTCTCTGACTGGCTTATTTCACTTAGCATAATGCTCTCCAGTTCAATCCATGCTGTTGCAAATGGTAAGAGTTACTACTTTTTTTTTTTTTTTTTTTTTTTTTTTACCGCAGCGTAGTATTTGATTTTGTAGATGTAACTACAGTTTTTTAATCCACTCATCTGCTGATGGGCACTTAGGCTGTTTCCAAATCTTAGCTATGGTGAATTTTGCCGCTATGAACATAAGGGTGCACATATCCTTTCTGATTGGTGTTTCTGGTTTCTTGGGATATATTCCTAGAAGGGGGATCACTGGGTCAAATGAGAGTTCCATTTTTAATTTTTTAAGGAAATGCCATACCATTCTCCACAGTGGCTTCAGCAGTCTGCATTCCCACCAGCAGTGCAGAAGGGTTCCTTTTTCTCCATATCCACTCCAACACTTGTTGTTTGTTGATTTGTTGATGAGAGCCATTTTGACAGGTGTGAGATGATACCGCATTGTTGTTTTGATTTGCATCTCTTGAATAATTAGTGACTTTGAGTATGTTTTCATATCTCTCTTTGCCTTCCTTATGTCTTCTTTCAAAAAGTATCTAATTAGGTCTGTTGCCCATTTTTTGATTGGGTTGTTTATCTTCCTTTTGTTAAGTTGTATGAGTTCCCTGTAAATGTTGAAGATTAAACCCCTGTCAGTGATAACATTGGCAAATATGTTCTCCCATGCAGTGGGCTTTCTTATTTTGTTGATGGTTTCTTTTACCGTGAAAAAGGTTTTTATTTTGATGTAGTCCCATTTGTTTATTTTCTCTTTAGTTTCCATTCTTTTAGGAGCAGTATTGGTGAAGAAATTTCTTCAGGATATGTCTGAGGTTTTTCTGCCTGTGGATTCCTCTAGTATTTTTATCATTTCACATATTATTTTTAGTCCTTTATCCATTTTGAGCTTATTTTTATGTATGGTGTAAGTTGGTGGTCTAGTTTCATTGTTTTTTTGGCATTTATCTGCCCAATTTTCCCTACACTATTTACTGACGGGACTGTCTTGACTCCATTGTATGCTCATGCCTCCTTTGTCAAATATTAATTGAGCATAGTGGTTTGGGTCAATTTCTGGGTTTTGTATTCTATTCAGTTCATCTACATGTCTGATCTTGTGCAAGTACCAGGCAGTTTTGAGAATACTGGATTTGTAATACAGCTTGATATCTGGTACTGAGATCCCACCTACTTTGTTCTTCTTTCTCGAGATAGCTGCAGCTATTAGGGGTCTTTTTTATATTCCAGATGAAGTTTTGGAGAGCTCATTCTAGGTCTGTGAAATATGTTGTTGGTATTTTAATGGGGAGTGCATTGAATCTATAGATTGCATTGGGTAGTGTGGACATTTTCATGATGTTGATTCCACCAATCCGTGAACACAGTATGTTCTTCCCTCTGTTTATGTCTTACTCTATCTCCTTTTTCAGTGTCCTGTAGTTTTCTGCATATAGATCTTTTACCTCCTTAGTTAAGTTTATTCCTAGGTATCCTGGGTGCAATAGTAAATGGGATTTTCTTAGCCTTTCTTTCTGTAAGTTTACTATTGGTGTATAGAAATGCCATAGATTTCTTGGTGTTAATTTTCTATCTTGCTACATTGCCAAATTCATTTATTAAGTCTAATAATTTTTTGATGGAGTCTTTAGGGTTTTCTATGTACAGTATCATGTCATCTGCGAATAAGGACAGTTTTATTTCTTCTTTTCCAATTTGCATGCCTTTTATTTCTTCTTCTTTTCTAATTGCAATGCCTAGTACTTCCAGTACTATGTTGTACAGGAGTGGTGAGAGTGGGCATCCCTATCTTGTTCATGTACTTAGGGGATATGGTTTTAGCTTTTGCACATTGAGTATGAGGTTGGCTGTGGGTTTGTCATATATGGCTTTTGTTAGGTTGAGGTATGATTGTTCTATTCCCACCTTGCTGACAGTTTTTATCAAGAAAGGGTGCTGAATTCTCTCAAATGCTTTTTCTGCATCAATTGATATGACTATGTGGTTTTTATCTTTCAATTTTTTTATGTGATGTATCACATTTATTGATTTGCCGATATTGTACCATCCTTGCATCCCCGGGATAAATCCTACTTCATCATGGTGTATGATCTTTCTGATGTATTGCTGGATCTGATTTGCTAGGATTTTGTTGAGTATTTTGGCATCTATGTTCATGAGGGATATTGGCCTATAATTCTCTTTTATTGTGTTGTCTCTATCTGGTTTTAGTATTAGGGTGATGCTGGCTTTACAGAATGAGCTGGGAAGAGTTCCTTCCTTTTGAATTTTTTGGAATAGTCTGAGGAGGATTGGTTTTAGCTCTTCCTTGAATGTTTGGTAAAACTCCCCTGTGAAGCCATCTGGCCCCGGGCTTTTGTTTGCTGGGAGCTTTTAGATGACTGCTTCAATTTCTTCCATAGTTATTGGCCTATTGAGATTTTTAGAATCTTCTGGATTGAGTTTTGGAAGATTGTATTTTCCTAGGAATATGTCCATTTTCTCCAGGTTGTCTAGTTTGTTAGAGTTGTTCATAGTATTTTTTAACAATTCTTTGAATTTCTGTGGGGTCTCTTGTTACTTTGCCTGTTTCATTTCTAATTTTATTTATTTGAGTCCTCTCTCTTTGCTTCTTGGTGAGCCTGGCTAGAGGCTCATCAGTCTCGTTTATCCTTTCAAAGAACCAACTCTTGGTTTCATTGAACTTTTGCATTGTTTTTTTGGTCTCTAGGTCATTTATTTCTGCTCTGATCCTTATTATCTCCTTCCTTCTGCTCACTCTGGGCTTTTCTTGTTGCTCTCTTTCTAATTCTTTGAGTTTTAGAGTTAAATGATTTACTATCATTTTTTCTTGTTTTTTTTTGAGGTAGGCCTGTAATGCTATAAACTTCCCTCTCGGGACTGCTTTCATTGTGTCCCATAGATTTTGGATTGTTGTGCTTTTACTGTCATTAGTTTCCGGGGTGTTTTTAATTTCCTCTTTGATCTCATTGGTAACCCAATCATTATTTAGTAGCATGCTATTCAGCTTCCAAGTGTTTCATTTGTTTGGATTTTTTTTTTATTGTAGTTTATTTCTAACTAGAGGTCCAGTGCACAAAAATTTGTGCACTCGGTGGGGGTCCTTCATCCTTGCCTGTGCCCATTCACAGGCCGGGACCCCTTGGGGGATGTCCACCTGTCAACTTAGGCCCACTCCCCAGGGAATCAGGCTTAAGCTTGCCATCAGACATCCTTCTGGCAGCCAGGGAGCCCTCGGGGGATGTCTGACTAAAGCCTTAGGCCCCCAAGGGATCAGGTCTAAACCGTTAGTTGAACATTCTTAGTGCTGCCACGGAGGTGGGATAGGCTCCTGCCACCACCACTGCACTGGCCAGCCATGAGCCAGCTTCTGGCTGAGTGGCACTCCCCATATGGAAGTGCACAGACCCCCAGGGGGCAGCTCCTGCATTGACCATCTGCCCCCTGGTGGCCAGTGTGCCTCACAGCAACCGGTCATTCTGCTGTTCAGTCAATGTGCATATTAGCCTTTGATTATTATTATATACGATGTCTCTATTTCCTTCCTTTTGCCCCTCTACCCAGCTCTTGCTCCCCACTTCTATCTGGTCATCACCATAGTCTTGTCTGTATCCATGGATTGTGCATATATTTTCTTTGGCTAATCCCTTCTTTAAATTCACTCTTTAAAATTTTTATTTTCAGATAAGTGCTTATAACTGCACTATTATATATTTTCTATTATATTATTTAGAATTAAGATATTTATTAATTGAACCCTTGTAAATTTTAGCAAAATTTAATAAATTATGCTAGAAGCAATTAGGATATTTTTCATGTAATGCAGATACATTTCAATTAATTTTTTATTAATTTTTAATTTTTTAATATTTTAATTGAAACAATCTCATACATGTAAAAAAAGTATAAAATACTACAGCATATTATACGTACCCTTCACCCAATTTCTTAGGTGTTAATAATTTAAACATAACCATTATACAACTAACAAAATTTGGAATATATTTTTCTTATAATCTCTTTAATGTTACTTAATCCATTTACTTTGTTTTTCTTAATCTTCACCCAACGATATTTTTCCATTAAATTTTAGAGAGAGTGAAGGGAAAGGGAGAGACACATTGATTGATTACCTCATGCACATGCTTTGATAGGGACTGGGGATCAAGCCAGCAACTGAGGTACATGCCCTTGACTGGAATCGAACCTGGGACCCTTCAGTCCATGGGCTAATGCTCTATCCACTGAGCAAAACAGGCTGCAGCTTAATTCATTTACTTTTCATCTACATATGTCTTTTTATCTAAAGTAGGTTTTGTTTTTTATTCACCCTCAAAATCTGTCTTTTAATTGGTGCATTTATGCCACTGACTTTCAGAGTGCTTACTGATAGAGTTACTACCATATCAGGCGGCTTCTGGGGCTTCTGGGTCAGATTTGCCTTGCCGCGTGGTACTTGCTGATCAGGGTCCCAGGGCAGCAAGGCAGGGTTGGCTCCTGGGGCTTCTGGGGCAAGGTGGGGCAGGGCCTGCCCTGGATGGCAGCATGCTGGAGGCTCATGCTGTCCCGCCCTGCCTACAGTATGCAAATTAGCCACCATCTTTGTTGGCAGTTAATTTGCATTTCGTGCTGATTAGCCAATGGGAGGCATAGCAAAGGTTTGGTCAATTACCATGTTTGTCTATTATAGATAAGATATTATGCCATTGTGGTCTGAGAAGATGCTTGGTATGATTTCAGTCTTCTTGAATTTGGGGAGACTTTGTTTGTGACCCAGTATGTGGTCTATTTTTGAAAATGCCCCATGTGCACTTGAAAAGAACGTATATTCTGTGGCTTTGGGGTGAAGTGTTCTGAAGATGTCAATTAAGTCCATCTGATCTAGTGAGTCATTTAGGATTGCTGTTTCTTTGCTGAGTTTTTGTTTAGAGGATTTATCCAGTGATGTCAGTGGTGTGTTTAAGTCCCCTACTATGAATGTGTTGTTTTTGATCTCTCCCTTGTTATCTTCCAGGAGGTTTTTTATATATTTGGGTGCTCCTGTATTGGGTGGATATATGTTTATCAGGGTTATAGCCTCTTGTTGTATCGATCCCTTTAGTATTATGAACCTTCCTTACCTTTTGTTATGGCCTTCACTTGGAGGTCTATTTTGTCAGATATAAGTATTGCTACCTCAGCTTTATTTTCATTTCCATTTGCCTGAAAGATATTTTTCCATCCCTTCACTTTCAGTCAGTGTGAGTCCCTTGTTCTGAGGTGGGTCTCTTGTAGACAGCATATATATGGGTCATGTCTTTTTATCCATTCAGCCACTTGATGTCTTTTGATTGGAGCATTTAGTCCGTTTACATTTAAAGTTATTATTGAAAGGTACTTGCTTGTAGTGATTTCTATTTTTGTGCCTGTGTTCTTTCTTACCTTTTCGTTTCTTCTTTTTACAGCATTCCCTTTAGCATTTCTTGCATTGCTGGCTTGGTAGTGATAAACTCCCTAAGCCTTTTTTTTTGTCTGCAAAGCTCCTGATTTCCCCTTCAATTTTGATTGATAGTCTTTTTTTTTCACTTTATGTCTTCTTTTTATTATTATTTTTTTTATTGCTTAAAGTATTACAAAGGGTATTACATATGTATCGATTTTATCCCCCCGCCCTAGACAGTCCCCTAGCCTCCCATATCCCCCAGTGTCTTATGTCCATTGCTTATCCTTATATGCATGCATACAAGTCCTTTAGTTAATCTCTTAACCCCCTTCCACCTGACCCCCAACCCTCCCCGGCCTTCCCGCTGCAGTTTGACAATCTGTTTGAGGCAGCTCTGCCTCTGTATCTATTATTGTTCAAAAGTTTATAATGGTGTCTATTGTCCATGAATGAGTGAGATCATGTGGTATTTTTCCTGCATTGACTGGCTTATTTCACTTAGCATAATGCTCTCCAGTTCCATCCATGCCGTTGCAAATGGTAAGAGTTCCTTCCTTTTTAGAGCAGCATAGTATTCCATTGTGTAGATGTACCACAGTTTTCTAATCCATTCATCTACTGATGGGCACTTAGGCTGTTTCCAGATCTTAGCTATGGTGAATTGTGCTGCTATGAACATAGGGGTGCATATATCCTTTCTGATTGGTGTTTCTGGTTTCTTGGGATATATTCCTAGAAGTGGGATCACAGGGTCAAATGGGAGTTCCATTTTCAGTTTTTTAAGGAAACTCCATACTGTCTTCCATAGTGGCTGCACCAGTCTGCATTCCCACCAGCAGTGCACAAGTGTTACTTTTTCTCCACATCCTCTCCAGCACTTGTCGTTTGTTGATTTGTTGATGATAGCCAGTCTGACAGGTGTGAGATGGTACCTCATTGCTGTTTTGATTTGCATCTCTCGGATGATTAGTGACTTTGAGCATGTTTTCATATGTCTCTTGGCTTTCTGAATGTCCTCTTTTGAAAGGTGTCTATTTAGGTCCTTTGCCCATTTTTTGATTGGATTGTTTATCTTCCTTTTGTTAAGTTGTATGAGTTCCCTATAAATTTTGGAGATTAGGCCCTTATCAGATATGTCATTGGCAAATATGTTTTCCCACACAGTGGGTTTTCTCGTTGTTTTCTTGATGGTTTGTTGGCTGTGCAGAAGCTTTTTATTTTGATGTAGTCCCATTTGTTCATTTTTTCTTTAGTTTCAAGTGCCCTAGGAGCTGTATCAGTGAAGAAATTGCTTCGGCATATGTCTGAGATTTTGTTGCCTTTGGATTCTTCTAGAATTTTTATGGTTTCCTGTCGTACATTTAAGTCCTTTATCCATTTTGAGTTTATTTTTGTGTATGGTGTAAGTTGGTGGTCTAGTTTCATTTTCTTGCATATATCTGTCCAATTTTCACAACACCATTTATTGAAGAGACTATCTTGGCTCCGTTGTATGTTCTTGCCTCCTTTGTCAAATATTAATTGAGCATATTGGTTAGGGCTGATTTCTGGGCTCTCTATTGTA
Organism: Myotis daubentonii; assembly: GCF_963259705.1. NCBI lineage: Eukaryota > Metazoa > Chordata > Mammalia > Chiroptera > Vespertilionidae > Myotis > Myotis daubentonii. The sequence goes on along the minus strand of NC_081861.1, from coordinate 94,700,772 downwards.
TTCCATTGATCTATATGCCTATTCTTGTGCCAGTACCAGGCAGTTTTGAGAACAGTGGCTTTGTAATACAACTTGATATCTGGTATTGAGACCCCACCTACTTTGTTCTTTTTCAGGATTGCTGCAGCTATTCGGGGTCTTTTTTTATTCCAGATGAATTTTTGGAAAGTTCGTTCTAGATCTCTGAAGTATGCCGTTGGTATTTTAATGGGAAGTGCATTGAATTTATAGATTGCTTTGGGAAGTATGGACATTTTAATGATGTTGATTCTACCAATCCATGAACACGGTATGTTCTTCCATCTGTTTATGACTTCCTCTATGTCTTTTTTCAACGTCCTGTAGTTTTCTGAGTAGAGGTCTTTTACCTCTTTAGTTAAGTTTATTCCTAGGTAGCTTAATTTTTTTGGTGCAATGGTAAACGGGATTGTTTTTATAATCTCTCTTTCTGAAAGTTCACTATTGGTGTATAGAAATGCCTCAGATTTCTTGGGGTTAATTTTGTATCCTGCTACATTGCCAAATACATGTATTAAGTCTAGTAGCTTTTTGATGGAATCTCTAGGGTTTTGTATGTATAATATCATGTCGTCTGCAAATACGGACAGTTTTACTATCTCTTTTCCAATTTGGATTCCTTTTATTTCTTCTTCTTGCCGAATTGCAATGGCTAACACTTCCAGTACTATGTTGAACAGGAGTGGTGAGAGGGGGCATCCCTGTCTTGTTCCTGTTCTTAGGGGAAATGGTGTTAGTTTTTGTCCATTGAGTATGATGTTGGCTGTGGGCCTGTCATATATGGCTTTTATTATGTTGAGGTATGATCCTTCTACTCCCACCTTGCTGAGAATTTTTATCAAAAATGGGTGTTGAATTTTGTCAAATGCTTTTTCTGCATCAATTGATATGACCATGTGGTTTTTTTCTTTCAATTTGTTTATGTGGTGTATCACGTTTATTGATTTGCGGATATTGTACCATCCTTGCATCCCTGGGATAAATCCAACTTGGTCATGGTGTATGATCTTTCTGATGTACTGCTGGATCCGATTTGCTAAGATTTTGTTGAGGATTTTGGCATCTATGTTCATGAGGGATATTGGCCTGTAATTCTCTTTCATTGTGTTGTCTTTACCTGGTTTTGGTATTAGGGTGATGCTGGCTTCATAGAATGAGCTTGGAAGTGTTCCTTCCTCTTGAATTTTTTGTAGTAGTAGTCTGAGGAGGATAGGTTTTAGTTCTACCTTGACTGTTTGGTAAAACTCCCCTGTGAAGCCGTCTGGTCCTGGGCTTTTGTTTGACGGAAGCTTTTTGATGACTGCTTCAATTTCTTCCATAGTTATTGGCCTGTTGAGATTTTTAGATTCTTCCTGATTGAGTTTTGGAATGTTGTATTTTTCTAGGAATTTATCCATTTCCTCCAGGTTGTCTAGTTTGTTGGAGTAGAGCTGTCCATAGTATTTTTTAACAATCATTTGTATTTCTGTGGGCTCTGTTGTTATTTCGCCTCTATCGTTTCTGATTTTGTTTATTTGGGTCCTCTCTCTCTGCTTCTTGGTGAGCATGGCTAGAGGATTGTCAATCTTGTTTATCCTTTCAAAGAACCAGCTCTTGGTTTCCTTGATTTTCTGTATTGTTTTTTTTGGTCTCTATGTCATTTATTTCTGCTCTAATCTTTATTATCTCCTTCCTTCTGCTCACTCTGGGGTTTTCTTGTTGCTCTCTTTCTAATTCTTTGAGTTGTAGAGTTAGATGATTAACTACCATTTTTTCTTGTTTTTTGAGATAGGCCTGTAGAGCTATAAACTTCCCTCTCAGGACTGCTTTCATTGTGTCCCATAGGTTTTGGATTGTTGTGTTTTCATTGTCATTAGTTTCCAGGATGTTTTTAATTTCTTCTTTGATCTCATTGGTAACCCAATCAATATTTAATAGCATGCTATTCAGCTTCCAGGTGTTTGAGTATTTTGGGTTTTTTTTATTGTAGTTTTTTTCTAATATTATGCCATCGTGGTCTGCGAAGACGCTTTTTATGATTTCAATCTTCTTGAATTTGGGGATACTTTGCTTGTGACCCAATATATGGTCTATTTTTGAATATGTCTTAGGAGCATTTGAGTAGAATAAATATTCCCTGGCTTTGGGGTGAAGTGTTCTGAAGATGTCTATTAAGTCCATCTGATATAGTGAGTCATTTAGGATTGCTGTATCTTTGCTGATTGTTTGTTTAGAGGGCATATTCCAGTGCTGTCAGCGGTGTATTAAAGTCTCCTACTATGATTGTATTGTTGTCGATTTCTCCTTTGATATCTTCCAGGAGTTTTTTTTTTATGAATTTGGGTGTTCCTACATTGGGTGCATATATGTCTTTCAGGGTTATATCTTCTTGTTGTATTGATCCCTTTAGTATTATGAAGTGGCCTTCCTTATCTCTTGTTATGGCCTTCACTTTGAGGTCTATTTTGTCCGATATAAGTATTGCTACCCCAGCTTTCTTTTCCTTTCCATTTGCCTGAAAGATATTTTTCCATCCTTTCACTTTGAGTCTGTGTGAGTCCCTTCTAATGAGGTGAGTTTCTTGTAGACAGCAGATGTATGGGTCATGATTTTTTATCCATTCAGCCACTCGATGTCTTTTGTTTGGAGCATTTAGTCCGTTTACGTTTAAAGTTATTACTGAAAGGTACTTGTTTGTAGCCATTTCTTTTTGTGTGTGGCTGTTTTCTTTCTGAGCTTTTTATTTCTTATTTTTATACCAGTCCCTTTAGCATTCCTTGTATTGCTGGCTTGGTGGTGACAAACTCCCTTAGCCTTTTTTTGTCTGTGAAGCTTCTTATTTCCCCTTCAAGTTTGAATGATAGCCTTGCTGGATAGAGTATTCTTGGATTCAGTCCTTTGCTTTGTATCACTTTGTAAACTTCAGTCCATTCTTTTCTGGCCTGATGTGTTTCTGTTGAGAAATCATTTGACACTCTAATGGGAGATCCCTTGTATGTAACTTTCCATCTCTCTCTTGCAGCGTGTAAGATTTTCTCTTTGTCCTGAACATTTGCCATGGTGACTATGATGTGTCTTGGTGTGGGTCTTTTCGGGTTCACCTTGCTTGGGACTCTCTGGGCTTGTGTGACTTTTTTCTTCCCCACCTCAGGAAAGTTTTCTGATATTATTTCTTTGAGTAGGTTTTCTAATCCTTGTTCATCCTTCTGTTGTTCTGGTACTCCTATTATTCATATGTTGTTTCATTTCATGTTGTCCCAAAGCTCCCTTAGGCTCTCCTCCTGTCTTTTAATTTTTTTCTCCAATTGCAGTACATTTTGGGTGTGTTTTGCTTCCTTGTCTTCTAATTCACTAATTCGGTCCTCCGCTTCTCCTAGTCTACTGTTGATACTTTCAATGGAGTTTTTCATTGCAGCTATATCACTCTTCATTTCTTCTTGGGTGTTACATAAGTTGTTGATTTTTTCATCTGTTTCTTCTAGCTTCTTCCATATGTTATCGATTTTTTCATCTGTTTCCTCTAGCTTCTTCCATATGTTATCGATTTTTTCATCTGTTTCTTCTTGCTTCTTGCAGAGGTTGTCGATTTTTTCCTCCATCCGGTTTATGCACTCTAGGACCCTTATTCTGAATTCTTTTTCTGTCATGTTGCATGCCTCTGTATTACTTAGCTGCTTTTCTGGAGAGTCCTCCTTCTCTTTCCTTTGGGGGTTTCTTTGTCTACCCATGTTTGATCTCACTGACATATCTAGACGTTGAGTCGTTCAGTGGTTGCTCCCTTGGTGGCAGTGTCTCCTTGGTCTGTGGTTGCTCTTCGGGCGGTTGCAGTAGCAGCTGCTATTCAGTTGGCAGCAGCTCCTCTGGTGGGTGTTGTTCACAGCTGTGGTGGCTCTTCTGGCTGGTGGGGCAAGGTTTCACGTACAGCTGCTGTTCCTCAGCAGAGGGTATGGTGCTCAGGAGGATACTGTTGCTTGGATCTGCTGCGTTGATTTAAAGGCACAAAATACAACACAACAAGGCACCACGTACCAGGCACTATACACAAATATATTCACGATATTAATAACCCCAAATTAAGGTGACCACCTGAATTAAGAGAATTAGGGGTTAAGGAAGAAGGAAGAGAAAAAGATAAAAGAGAAAAAAGAAAAGAATAGTAGGGACCAAAAAAAGGAGTGCAAAAATGAAATTGGGACAAAGAAGGGGGAAAAATCAAAGCGAGGAAAGAAAAGGAAAAAAAAAAGAGCGAAAAGAGAGAATGAAGTGGAAGAGGGGAAGAGACTTTTTATATGAGGAGAATACTCCTATAGAACAGCCATTAATCCCAACAAATTCCAGCAACAGCTCCCTGTATATGAATGCAAAGTAGAAACAACCAATAATATAGCGATGAAAATAGAATGGAGAACACTAATCCCAAAATAAAATAAAGAGAAAATAAAATGGCACTTTAAAAAATGGTAAAATGGTAGCAGTAATAATACTGGTTAAAAATAAGAAGGTAGTAATTAAAAGGGTAAAATCAGGTGATGGAAAAAGAAGAAAAAAAAAAGAACAGAAAAAAAAAGAAAAAAAATTGGTTTCTTAGTTAAAAAATGAAAAAAGAAAAAAAAATTGCAGTAGTGAAGGTCCTTCGTTTCTTCTATTCTTCAGTGTGGCTCGCCTTAGACCTTCCAGGTATTCAGGAGAGTGTTGAGTTTCCCTGCGATATACTGTTCCTCTGTGTTGTAAACCACAGTCCTTATTTTAAAGCATGCCACATTTATTTCCCAGACTGCCTTATTTTGTGTTTGGCAAAGAGTCAGTTTATGGGTCAGCCTCTGGGTGGCAGTGTTCTGGGGTTGGTCTCTGAGGCTATAGGGCCTCTCTGTCCAGTGGAAGTTCACTGCCCAGAGCTGACTGCGTAATAGTTAGTTACCGGCGCTATGTTGTTGCTGGGATTGAAAATCCCTCTATAGGCCAGACCCTGTTAACTGCCAGGGACTGATCATGTTATCTTAATCCTTGATCTCGTACAGGGTGGAATTTGGGTGTGGCTGTGCTCCTTGCCTGGGGGCTGAGGGGAGGAGTCTCACTCTCCGGAGAGGATGGCTGCCCCAGTCCTGGGCTCAGGGGTGTCTCAGCACTCAATTCACTGCCACCTCTCCTGGCTTCCCCTCTTTCCCCAGTCTCTCCTCAGATTCCACTCCTCTGCACACTCTCCCTCTCTTCAGCACAGGTGAGTGTCTGTATTCGAAATGTCCCATGAACAGGATTTAGTGAAAACAAACAAACAATCGCCGGCCGCGGAAACGGGGAAGGCTTGGTTTCTGTAAGCTTCTTCTCTTACCGGTACTGCATGGTCAGGTCAGCTCTTCAGGCTGCCCCCTTTAGGCTCAGTCCTCCGTGATCACAGAACCCAGCTCTCAATTCCCCCGGCGGCGCCAGGAATCCCGCGGTTCTCCTTTCCCCTGTCAGGGGCTGTGCCTGTCCCAAGGGACTCGGCTGTCTGCTAAGCGGTCTCCCTCCGACTCTCTGGGCTCAGAGGTCTGGCAAACTTTCCTGCCCAAATCCCTGGGTTTTTTTTTACCTTTCCAGGGGAGTTCTGCTCTTCCCGGCTGCAAACCCTCTCACCAGCTGAGCAATTTCGCCAATTCGGTGTGAGTGTTACTAGTTTCAGCTGCTCACTCCATTTGTTCCGGGACATGACCTGGGACGCGTCTGCCTATATCGCCGCCATCTTCCGTCTCTGATAGTCTTAATGAATAGGGTATTCTTTGATTCAGTCCTTTGCTTTGCAACCCTTTGTATACTTCCTTCTATTCCCTGCTAGATTGATGTGTTTCTGTTGAGAAATCACTTGATAATCTGGTGGGGGATCCTTTGTAGTTAACTCCGTCTCTCTCTTGCAGACTTAAAATTTTCTCTTTGTTATGAAGATTTGCCATTTCTATTATGATGCTTCTTGGTGTGGGTCTTTTTGGGTTCATCTTGCTTAGGACTCTCTGTACTTGTGTAGCTTTTTTCTTCCCCATATCTGGAAAGTTTTCTGTCATTATTTCTTCAAATAGATTTTCTAATCCTTGCTGCTCTTCTTGTCCTTCTGGCAGCCCTATTATGCATATGTTACTTCGTTTCATGTTGTCCCAAAGCTCCCTTAGGCTCTCCTCCTGCTTTTTAATTTTTTTTTCTCCAGTTGCTGTTCAGATTCAGCTTGTTTCTCTACCTTATCTTCTAACTCATTAATTCCGTCCTCTGCTTCTTCTAGTCTACTGTTGAAACTGTCCATGGTGTTTTTGATTGTAGCTATATCACTTTTCATTTCTTCCTGATTCTTGCATAGGTTGTTGATTTTCTCATCCTTCTGGTGAATGAATTGTACAACCATTACTCTGAATTCTTTTTCTGTCATGTTGCATGTTTCAATTTCATTAATTTCCTTTCTTGGCAACTCTTCATTTTCTTTCCTCTGGGGGTTGTGTCATCTCCCCATTTGACTATCTCTAGTTGGTTCAAACGTCGAGTTGCGTGGGCCTGGGCTGTGTGCAATGGGAGTTTCACACCAGTCTAGTGTCACTGAAGATCTCTGACACTAAGATATGTGGTTGTGGTGGGTTGGTAAGAACCAGGCTCACTCAGAGTCAGTGTTACCAGTGCTCAAGGCACACTTAGAATCAGGGACCCCCTGAACCATGCTGAAACAGAGACCCCCCTGAAGTGTGTTGAAAATCAGAGCCCCCTAGCATGTGCCAGGAGTCAGAGTTCCCCAAGAATCTAGTATCAGATTCTCTGTTGCTTTGCGTGAACTCGCATTGAGAATCAGGGTCCCTGTGTGCACATGCATCAAGAATTGGAGTCACTGGCTCTTAGTGAGAATGCACAGGGAATCAGGGATCCCAGGCGTGGGTGATAAGAAATACAGTCAAGTCACTGGTGCTTGGTGCTGCTTCCTGCCCTTAGATTCAGGGTCCTGGGGCCCTTGCTGCGGGGAACAAGTTCCCAGTGTTTGCGTGTTAGCTCCCAAGCTAAGGTCCTGTAGCCCATGCTGCAGGAAACCAGTTCCCAGGGTTTGCACATTAGCTCCCAGGCTAAGGTTCCTTTAGCCCATGCTTCCCGGGACAAGTTCCCAGTGTTCGTGCGCTTCCAGGCTAAGGTTCCTGTAGCCTTGCTGTGCAGGACAAGTTCTGGTGTTCGTGCGCTTCCTGGATAAGTTTCCTGTAGCAGCACTGAGGCCCTGGCAAGGGGTGGGTCTATCAGTTACTATGGCACTGCCCAGGAGCCTGTGGGGAGGGGGATGGACTCTGTTATTCACAGAGATCTGCCACGGGGATATCTGGATTCTTGGTGTCTGTGGGTCTGTAGCTGTGGTCACAAGTCTCTGTCCCCAGTGGCTGCAGGGTCCTGGTTTGCATCTGAGACCAGACTGGGTGGTGCTGAGGCCAGGATCCTAGTCTCAAACAGCTGTTTCTGAAGATGGCATGGTCTTTGTGCCCACACTGGCCGCCCAGGAGTGTCCGCCTGGGAGCAGGGCGCCGCCATCTGAGACTGCCCAGTTTAGCAGACCCTTAGAAGACCTGCAGAATCTAACTGTCCCTAGCTCATACACACACAAACCACACACATCCACACACTCCTCTATCACTCCCTCGTGCGCTCACACTCTCTCTTTCCCTACCTTCCTGCCAGTTGCCATCTTCCTGCTGGAAGATTTTTGATGACTGTTTCTATGTCCTTCATAGTTATCGGCCTACTTTATTTTTGATTCTTCCTGATTGAGTTTTGGAAGGTTCTATTTTTCTAGGAATATGTCTATTTCCTCTACGTTGTCTAGTTTATTAAAATAGAGTTGTTCATACTATTTTTTTTTAACACTCCTTTGTATTTCTGTGGGGTCTGTTGTTATTTCATCTCTTTCATTTCTGATGTTGTTTATTAGGGACCTCTCTCTTCTTGTTGAGCCTGGCTAAGGGCTCATCAATCTTGTTTATCCTTTCAAAGAAACAGCTGGGTTTTTTATTGATCTTTTGTATTTTTTTTAATTCAATGTCATTTATTTTTGCTCTGATCTTTATTATCTCCTTCCTACTTATCAATCTGGCCTTTTCTTTTTGATCTTTTTCTAATTTTTTGAGTTGTAGTGTTAGATAATTTACTACCATTCCTCCTCCTCCTCCTCCTCCTCCTCCTCCTCCTCCTCCTCCTCCTCCTCCTCCTCCTCCTCTTCCACCTTCTTCTTCTTCTTCTTCTTCTTCTTCTTCTTCTTCTTCTTCTTCTTCTTCTTCTTCTTCTTCTTCTTCTTCTCCTTCATTTTATTTAGGTAGGCCTGTGAAGCTATAAACTTTCTTCTCAGGATTGCTTTCATTGTGTCCCATAGAATTTGGATTGTTTTGTTTTTATTGTCATTATTTTCCAGGATGTTTTATTTTTTTTATTTTTTTTATCTTTATTTCTTCATTGGTTAAGGTATTACAAATGTGTCTTCATCCCTCCATTAACCCCCAACTTCCCATCCCACTCATGCTCTGTTGTCCATGTCCATTGGTTTGGCTTATATGTATGCATACATGTCCTTTGGTTGATCTCCTCCCCTTACCCCCACCCTCCCCGACTTTCCTTCCTGGGATTGACAGTCTGATCGCTGTTTCTCTGTCTCTGGATCTGTCCCTGTTCATCAGTCTATGTTGTTCTCTATATTCCACAGATGAGTGAGATTATGTGGTATTTATCTTTCCCTGACTGGCTTATTTTGCTTAGCATAGTGCTCTCCATTTCCATCCATGCTGTTGCAAATGGCAAGAATTCCTTCGTTTTTACTGCAGTGTAGTATTCCATTGTGTAGATGAACCACAGTTTTTTGAGCCACTCATCTGCTGATGGGCACTCAGGCTGTTTCCAAATCTTAGCTATCGTGAGTTGTGGTGCTATGAACATAGGGGTGCATATATCCTTTCTGATTGGTGTTTCTGGATTCTTGGGATATATTCCTAGAAGTGGAATCACTGGGTCAAATGGGAGTTCCATTTTAAACTTTTTGAGGAAACTCCATACTGTTCTCCACAGTGGCTGCAGCAGTCTGCATTCCCACTGGCAGTGCAGAAGGGTTCCTTTTTCTCCACATCCTCGCCAACACTTGTCGTTTGTTGATTTATTGATAATAGCCATTCTGACAGGTATGAGATGGTATCGCATTGTCATTTTGATTTGAATCTCTCAGATGATTAGTGACTTTGAGCATGTTTTCATATATCTCTTGGCCTTTCTTCTGTCTTCTTTCATAAAATATCTATTTAGGTCCCTTGCCCATTTTTTGATTGGGTTGTATATCTTCCTCTTGTTAAGTTGTATGAGTTCCCTGTAAATGTTGGAAATTAAACCCTTATCGGTGATAACATTGGCAAATATGTTCTCCCATGCAGTAGGCTTTCTTGTTGTTTTGTTGATGGTTCCCTTTGCTGTGCAAAAGGTTTTTATTTTAATGTTGTCCCATTTGTTATTTTCTCTTTAGTTTCCATTCTGTTAGGAGCAGTATAGGTGGAAGAGGGGGTCCCCTGGGGGTGAGGACGACAGAGCCCAACACGCTGGGGCGTCTGCATGCACGACTCTGGAGACCAGGTTCAGAGACACAGATCTAAGTTTATTGGGGAAGTACAGCCATATATAAAGGGGTAAGCAGCCAATGCAATAGGGACACGCTTGCTATGTTATCCAATGGGCGTGAGGGTCAGGGCTAAGAGTATGTGGCTTTTGGAGATTTGTCAGGCAGGTGTTGCCACTTCCTGGTGTGTCAAGGAAGCCTGTTTGCTGGAGTGTGCTCACAGCATTGCTTTGGCCGCAGCACTGAGATAAATCTCTTGAGCTCTCCCCAATCTCCCCCTTCCCTTTTTATAAGCTCCTGCTGGTTGTGGATAATCATAGCTTGCTGTGCATCTATTCTTTGGATCATGGAGTAAAAGAAGCGAAACAAGCAGCATGCAAGGAGGCTTCCTGCTGCTAGGACGGCCCATATGAATATGTTAGCAGGATTTAACCAGGGGGTTAGACGGCTGAGGGCATCACTTAAGAAACTAAACTTAATGGGTTTTACTTGGGTATTGTTGATTCTTAGGATTTCTCGCTGGAGCTGATAGGTGCTGTTTAGCAATGCCTGGCTGAATGGACCTTTAAGGGGACTTGCTAATTTTTTGTGCTCCCAGGAGGCACTTCTCACTGGAATGGGCATTACACAGATGGCACACATTAATAGGAATAATGTTCCTGCCAAAGGATTGGCTTCTGGTGCCAGGCTTGTGGCTTGATCCTGTAGATTCTTGATGTCTTCCCAGGTAATGTTGTGGGCCCGCTGGTGTCTTGGTCATCTCTGCTGCCGGGGCTGGTTGTCCTCGATGGTCAGGTCCTCCATTTCCTCTACCCGGGGTGATGGTGATGGTGGTCTACAGCTCATCGCTGGTGGTGCAGGGTTTGATGTCACGGGCAGGAATCCACGCGGGATTTTTCTCACCTTCTGGAAAAATACAAGCAAACCCTCTCCCTTGGGTTCAGAGTGGGTCGGGTCCCTTCCAAGCCCCAGTTAGTGGACCTCTCTACCAGACCAGAGGGAGAGGTGTTGGTATGTCTCTGAGACCTCCCCAATGTTTGAAAATGGGAGGAAGACCGTCAGGGGCAAAATGAAAATAATTGAGGGTTATGAGAGCCTGTAATAGTTGCTGTTGATGCATTAATCTTTGGTCTATCTTCCCCCCCCCCCACCTTTTTTCTTTAGTAAGCTGGATTTTTAACTCTTTATTTTATCTTTCTATTATGGCTTGCTCTTGTGGGTTGTATGGTATGCCAGTAACGTGCTTGATGTTATGTTTCGTGAGGAATTGCTGAAAAGCCTCGCTAGTGTAGCAGGGGCTGTTTTCTGTTTTAATTTCCCAGGGGAAGCCTAATGTTAAAAATGCCCCCTTGAGGGTTGCTACTGCATGGCGAGTCTTTTCACCTGTGTGAGCCTGAGCATACGTGGCCCCAGAGAAAGTGTCCATGATTACATGTACATACTTGAGCCTACTGAAGCTGGGAATATGGGTCACATCTGCTTGCCATAAGGCATTGGGTTGGAGCCCCCAGGGGTTGGCCCCTTGTGGCTGGAGGGGGCCTAAAGGCAATAGGGGGCTGCAGGTTTTGCATGCCCGTATGAGATGCTTGTAGCTAGAGAGGGTTAAATGAGAAGATAGCTTGTGCAAGCTAGCTGCCTCTATCTCTGGATTGTTTTGCTCTTGTCTTCATGGCTGGGGCATTCCTGATAATTCCTCTCTGTTGCAGGAATCCACATGGTCTTGGAATTGTTTTCTGAAAATATACAAATGTATTCTCAACCAAAGGTTAATAAAGGAAACTTTATTTGGGGTTCTATTTATTTTTGCTTAAATGAATTTCCTTTGGCTTATTTTGACACCACGTATGTTTTTCATAGGTGACTTGCTGTTAGAATTACAAATGAAAAAAAATTTTTCTAGATGTAAATTAGTTACAGGATATTTTTCCTTACATGGTATTTTTCCACTTATCCCCCCTTTTTTGATTTAATTATTAGGGAGATTTTTGGAAAATTTATAATGCAGTCTAGATAACTTTAAATTTTAATTTTTTGCACAAAAATATGACTGTTTTAGGTTCATTGCATGTTAAGCAATTTTTCCATGAAATGAAAATTTTTGTTAATACTTCTTGAGCCAATTTAAATTAATCTGAAAACTTGACTACTATTTTACTGTCAAATTTAATACTCTAATAACAATCTTATTTTATACTGTAAATATTAATGGAAAGGATTATTTTGCATCCTTGAGAAGGCCCTGAGAATTCCTGGTGTTAGGCTGGATTTAGATATAGGGTAGGCGCTGTTAGCCAAGTTTCTGTTTTTTGGGTATCTATCTCGGCTGGGCCAAGTCTCATTCTGTTATCTGGGTCCCAATCTGAGGTGGGCTTGGGAAGCGGGAAGCAGCCATGGGGGCAGGAGACCTCCCTCAGAAGGGGCGAGTGTTTAAGCTCCTGTATAATTGGGGGGGGGTGAGGATCTATGCTCCACCTCTGTTGGCCCCCAAATTCTCTCCTGAGGCCCCTCTGCAACTGTGCCTGTCTTAGGTCTGGCTAACCATCCATCCTCCGGGGCCAAGCAGGGTGATGTGAGGTTTAGTTCTGTATCCTTGGTAGCCTATGTCCCTATGACCTCCACGCCTAGTAACTGTGCCTTGGCATCCCCTTGGCAAAAAGGGCAAGAGAGGTCAATATAGAATGCTTAAGTGCCTTCCCAGGGGGCCTTCCACACAGTGGAAGGGATTAAATCCTTTCATGTCCTTAAATTATATTGCTGCCAAACGTTTAAAGAATTAGTTTGTAAGCTTGTTTGGAATAAATGCTGTTGTAAAATATTAAAAATTATTAATGAGCTTTTGTTATTTTAAATTATATCTTAAAATTCTACTGCTGTATTTTAAGAAATATTAAACAAAATAACTTGTTTTGCCCTTTCTTAGAGGCAAAAACCTAAAATATATATTTATTAACTTTTATTTGATAAAGCTTTCTATGTGATTTTAAGTATATTAAATTGGCTTTATTAAAAGATTCTTTAATAAGAGAGAATAAACTTTTGAAAACATTTCAGGGCTCATGAAATGTCTCAAAGTCATTCCTTGGTTATAGTTTTGAAATCTAACTTGAAGGACCACCAAATACATATGTGTATATATGATCCAAAGACCACACACTTTCCGTAATTATTAAGGGACACTAATCAAACCAAAACTGATCCCTGTATACAAAAATTTCGGTTGTGATTATAGAATTTATTCTCTTTTCTAATAAGACCAATGAGTAATATATTTTGAATTCAGAATTTTTCAGAGAAAGCACAAGATTTTCTTAAAAATGAATTTCTATATTTTAGGCATTTAGTTACCACAATTATAATTTTTTTCCAATTTATTTATTTATTTATTTTTTTAAAATATATTTTATTGATTTTTTACAGAGAGGAAGGGAGAGAGATAGAGAGTTAGAAACATCGATGAGAGAGAAACACTGATCAGCTGCCTCCTGCACATCTCCTACTGGGGATGTGCCCGCAACCCAGGTACATGCCCTTGACCGGAATCGAACCTGGGACCTTTCAGTCCGCAAGCCGATGCTCTATCCACTGAGCCAAACCGGTTTCGGCCCAATTTAATTTAATTAGAACTTTAAACTCTTAGCTGGCAAGTTAAACATTCAGCATTTCTTTAGATTAATAAGAGCAGGTGCTTCCTTCCTTATGTAATTTTAAGTATATTGTATTAGTCTAATTTAGTATTGGAAGAGTTAAAGAGAAGAAAACTGGACAGAAAAATTGTTATGCTTACCAGTAGCTGGCATCTTTGAGTCCGGCATAGTTTAGATAAGTAAATATTAACAAAGAACTCTCTCTCCCTGCTCTCACTGCCAATGGCCTTTTTTTTTTTTTCCTGCATTAACCATTTGGATATTGGGGATATTGTTGCAGATCCGGTGGCATTTGCTGCAGCTGTGGGGTTAACATTCACAGGAAAGAGTCCAGGGGTCTCCAGCCCTAAGGACTTCTTTGCTCTATCCTTCTGGCTACACAAGAATTGATATATCCCCGTCCATGGATTATCATCTGTGTCCCCCAGAAAAGGAGTACTTGGGGGCTGCTGGGCAGTTAAACTTTTTGTTCGCTCTGCAAGGGGAGTGGGGGAGTGACTCCAACAGGAAACCTTCTGGTGAGACTCCCCTGCTTTCGCCTCCCTAGAAGTCCCTTCAGGAGGTTTTTCTGTCTCCGTTTCAGCCTTCCTTGAGCTTTGAGAAACTACTTTTGGCTTGTCGAAAACAACCCAGGGATCTGCGGGGGCAGAGGGCTCTGGAGGGGGATAGGGAGGCAGAGGGTCTTCTGTTCCCCCGCCCGCACCAACAGTGGTGGAGAGAGCCTCCGGTATGGGAAGTGCAGGCTCAGGTGGGGCCCCACTTAGGCAGGCTAAAATTGCTAAAATAGCAGGTGTGAGAGAAAGTGGAAAAGTCTTTCCCTCATGGACATCTGCTGATCTTATCCTCTGTAATGCTTTCTCCCATGTACTGGGGTCCCAAATGGGGGCTTCTATTAACCAAGGGTTAAATGCTATTAGGACATCCCAGAGCTTTTGTAGCTCCTTTTCTGTTACATTTACTCGCCTACTCTGTAACAACACATGAAGCACGCGAGCCTGATGGGCTCAGGCGGAGGGGGGAAGGTTTCCCATAGTTACAGAAGGTCACTCACCCGTCCTGGTGCATGCCATGACAGGGTCCCTGTTTGAGGCGCCAGATGGAACAGGGGGTCCCCCGGGGGTGAGGGCGATGGAGCCAAATGCGCTGGGGCGTCTGCATGCACGACTCCGGAGACCAGGTTCAGAGACACAGATCCAAGTTTATTGGGGAAGTACAGCCATATAAAAAGGGGTAAGCAGCCAATGCAATAGGGACACGCTTGCTATGTTATCCAATGGGCGTGATGGTCGGGGCTAAGAGTAGGTGGCTCTTGGAGATTTTTCAGGCAGGCGTTGCCACTTCCTGGTGTGCCAAAGAAGCCTGTTTTCTGGAGTGTGCTCACAGTGTTGCTTCGGCCACAGCACTGAGATAAATCTCTTGAGCTCTGCCCACATATAGGTGAATGTATTTCTTCAGTATATGTCTGAAATTTTGCTGCCTGTTGATTCCTCTAGTATTTTTATGGTCTCCCGTATTATGTTTAAGTCCAATATCAATTTTGAGTTTATTTTTGTGTAAGGTGTAAGTTGGTGGTCTAGTTTCATTTTTTTTTTTTGCCAGTATCTGTCCAATTTTCCCAACACCATTTATTGAAGAGGCAGTCTTGTCTCCATTGTATGTTCATGCCTCCTTTGTCAAATATTAATTTAGGATAGTGGTTTGGGTCAATTTTTGGGTTTTGTATTCTATTCAGTTGATCTACAAGTCTCTTCTTGTGCCAGTACCAAGCTGTTTTCAGAATGGTTATTTGTAATACAGACTGATATCTGGTATTGAGATCCCACCTACTTTGTTCTTTCTAAGGATTGCTACAGGTATTTGGGGTCATTTTATCCTCCAGATGATTTTTAGCGAGGTCTGTGAAATATGCCGTTGGTATTTTAATAGAGAGTGTATTGAATCTATAGATTGCTTTGGGTAGTGTGGACATTTTCATGATGTTGATCCTACCAATCCATGAACAAGGTATGTTCTTCTATCTGTTTATGTCTTCCTCTATATACTTTTTCAGTGTCTTGTAGTTTTCCACATACATATCTTTTACTTTCTTAGTCACGTTTATTCCTAGATATCTTAATTTTTCTGGTGCAATGGTAAATGGGATTGCTTTTTTAGGCTCGCTCTCTGTTAGTTCATTATTGGTGTATAAAAAAGCCATAGATTTCTAGGTGTTAATTTTGTATCCTGTTACATTGCCTAATTCATTTATTATGTCTAGTACTTTTTGATGGAGTCTTTAGGTATTCTATGTACAATATCATGTCATCTTCAAATAATGACAGTATTACTTCTTCTTTTCCAATTTGGATGCGTTTATTTCTTCTTCTTGTCTAATCATTGTGGCTAGCACCTCCAGTAATATGTTGAACAGAAGTGGTGAAAGTGGGCATCCCTGTCTTGTTCCTGTTCTTACGGGAAATGGTTTGTTTTTGCCCATTGAGTATGATGTTGGTTGCAGGTTTGTCATATAAGGCTTTTATTACGTTGAGGTATGCTCCTTCTATTCCCACCTTGGTGAGAGTTTTTATCAAGAAAGGGTGTTGGATTTTGTCAAATGCTTTTTCTGAATCAATTGATATGACTATGTGATTTTTATCTCTCAGTTTGTTTATGTGATGTATCACCTTCATTGATTTGCAGATATTGTACCATCCTTTGCATTCACAGGATAAATCCTATTTGGTCAAGGTGTATGATCTTTCTGATGTACTGCTGGATCTGATTTGCTAAGATTTTGTTGAGGATTTTGGCATCTATGAGGGATATTGGCATGTAATTCTCTTTCATTGTGTTGTCTTTACCTGGTTTTGGTACTTGGGTGATGCTGGCTTCATAGAATGTGCTTGGAAGTGTTCCTTCCTCTTTTCTTTTCTGGAATAGTCTGAGGAGGATAGGTTTTATTACTTCCTTGAATGTTTGGTAACACTCCCCTTTGAAGCCATCTGGCCCTGGGATTTTGTTTACTGTAAGCTTTTTGATGACTGCTTCAATTTCTTCCATTGTTATTGGCCTATTGAGATTTTTAGAACCTTCCTGGTTTAGTTTTGGAAGGTTTTATTTTTCTAGGAATATGTCCATTTCCTCCAGGTTGTCTAGTTTGTTAGAATAGAGTTGTCCATAGTATTTTTTAACAATCCTTTGTATTTTGGTGGGGTTTATTGTTATTTTGCCTCTTTCATTTCTGATTTTGTTTATTTGGTTCCTCTCTCTTTGCTTCTTGGTGAGCCTGGATAGAGGCTCGTCAATCTTGTTTATCCTTTCAAAGAACCAGCTCTTGGTTTCATTGATCTTCTGTATTTTTTTTTTTTTTGGTCTCTATGTCATTCATTTCTTCTCTGATCTTTATTATCTCCGTCCTTCCGCTCACTCTGGGCTTTTCTTGTTGCTCTCTTTCTAATTGTTTGAGTTGCAGAGTGGGATGATTTATTACCATTTTTTTTTTAGGTAGGCCTCTAGAGCTATAAACTTCCCTCTCAGGACTGCTTTCATTTTGTCCCATAGATTTTGGATTGTTGTGTTTTTATTGTCATTAGTTTCCAGGGTGTTTTTAATATCTTCTTTGATCTCTTTGATAACCCAACCATTGTTTAATAGCAAGCTTTTAAGCTTCCAAGTGATTGAATTTTTTGGATGGTTTTATTGTAGTTTATTTCTAATATTTTGCCATTGTGGTCTTAGAAAATGCTTAATATTTCAATCTTCTAGAATTTGGGGAGACTTTGCTTGTGACCCAATATGTGGTCTATTTTTGAAAATGTCCCATGTGCACTTCAGAAGAACCTATATTCCGTGGCTTTGGGGTGAAATATTCTGAAGATATCAATTAAGTCCATTTGATCTAGTGAGCCATTTTGGATTGCTGCTTCTTTGCTGATTTTTTGTCTATAGGATTTATCCAGTGATGTCAGTGGTGTAGTAAAGTCTCCTACTATGATTGTATTGTTGTTGATCTCTCCCTTGATTTCTTCCAGGAGATTTTTTATTTATTTATTTATATGCTCCTATGTTGGGTGCATATATGTTTATCAGGGTTATATCCTCTTGTATCAACCCCTTTAGTATTATGAAGTAGCCTCCCTTATCTTTTGTTATGGTTTTCATTTTGAGGTATATTTTGTCCAATATAAGTATTGCTACCCTAGCTTTGTTTTCATTTCCATTGGCCTTAAAGATATTTTTCCATCCCTTCAATTTCAGTCTGTGTGAGTCCCTTATTCTGAGATGGGTCTCTTGTAGACAGCATATATAGGGTCATGTTTTTTTTATCCATTCAACCACTTGATGACTTTTGATTGGAGTATTTAGTTCATTTACGTTTAAATTTATTATTGAAAGGTACTTTTTTCGTAGCCATTTCTATTTTTTTGTGCCTGTTTTCTTTCTTAATTTTTTATTTATTTAATTTTTATTTTATTTATTTTTATTTATTTATTTATTTTTTACATCAGTCCCTTTAGCATTTTTTACATTGTTAGCTTGGTGGTGATAAACTCCCTTAATCTTTTTTTGTCTGTGAAACTTCTTATTTACCCTTCAATTTTGAATGATATCCCTGCTGGATAGAGTATTCTTGAATTAAGTCCCTTGTTTTATATCACTTTGTAAATTTCCTTTCATTCTTTTCTGGCCTAATGTTTTCTGTTGAGAAATCATTTGATAATCTAATGGGAGATACCTTATATTTAACTTTCTCTCTCTTGAAGCCTTTAGGATTCTCTCTTTGTCCTGAACATTTGCCATCATAATTATGATGTGTCTCTGTGTGGGTCTTTTCTGGTTCATCTTATTTGGGACTCTCTCTGCTTGTGTGACTTTTTTCTTCCCCACCTTAGGGAAATGTTTTTTTGTTTTGTTTTGTTTTTGTTTGTTTTATATACCCAAAGGGAGATATAAGCAGACACCAAACTCTGTTCAGGCAAATTATGCTTCATATAGTCAATGCCTTCACAGCACCTCACACACTGTGGTCACTGATGAGCTTCACAGTCAACCAGCCTGAGGGTAGATCCCATGCATGAAAATGTAAAAGACAATCAAGACTCAATATAACTTTCAGAAGGGATGTTTTTGGAGCACCCAGAACTGGAGATCAAGGATACTGCACCACTGGACCACACAGGACACTTACTATATAAGTTCACCCCACAAATACTGGGAATCATAGCACGTCTATCTCTAATACATAAAGACATACAAAGATGCATCCAAAATGGAAAGACAAAGAAACAGGATCCAAATGTAAGAACTGGAAAAAACTCCAGAAAAAGACCCAAGTAAAATGGAGGCAAATGATATTTCAGATACAGATTTCAAAGTAATGATTATTAGGATGCTCAACAGTATGAAATGGGTCATATAAACCATAAACAAAAACCAGTCAGAAAGGATGAATGCACTGGAATGACTAAACATCAGGTTGTATTAAACAGAGGACTGAACCAATTATTTGGAGGACAAGTTAGAGAAAACACTCAATCAGGGCAGCATTTTTTTTTTTTAATGAGGATAGTCATCTTTGGGATAACATACAGTGTAATAACATCCACATCATAGGAGTACCAGAAGGAGAAGAGAGTGCAATGGATTGAGAATTTATTTGAAGAAATAATGACTGGAAAGAAAAGAAAAGAAAAAAAGAAAAGAAAAGGAAAGATAAAGATATATAAGTCCAATAATTGCAGAATCTCAAGACATATCACATTTGAAATGGCCAAAGTTAAAGAAGAAGAATCTTAAAAGCCACAAGAGAGAGAGATGTTAGTCATGTATATGGAAGCTTCCATGTGACTGACAGCTGATTTCTCATAAATAACCTATCAGGCCAGAGGGATTGGCATTAAATATTCAAAGTGATGAAAAGCAAGGACCTACAAACAAGATGACCTTACACAGCAGGGCTATTTTTGGAAAATGAAGCAGAAATAAAAAGTTTCCCAGACAGGCCAGTGTGGTTCAGTGGTTGAGTGTTGGCAATAAACCAGGAGATCACATTTTGATTCTTGGTCAGCGCGCATGCCCGGGTTATGGACTTAGTCCCCAGTAGGGGGCATGCAGGAAGCAGCCTATCAAGAAGTATCTCTTATCATTGATGTTTCTATCTCTTTCAGTCTCTCCCTTTCTCTCCCAGCAATCATTTTTTAAAAAATTTTAAAGAAGAAAGCAAAAACTTAAATAGAAAAGGGCTTCCCAGATGAAGAAAGAAAGAAAGAAAGAAAGAAAGAAAGAAAGAAAGAAAGAAAGGCACTTGTTTCCACCAAAGCAGTGTCACAAAATAATGTTAAAGTGAAAGAAGAAGAAGAAGAAGAAGAAGAAGAAGAAGAAGAAGAAGAAGAAGAAGAAGAAAAAGAAGAAAAGGAGAAGGAGGAGAAAAAAAAAAAAAACAGGAACAGATCCCTAACCAGTTTGGCTCAGTGGATAGAGTGTTGGCCTGTGGACTCAAGGGTCCCAGGTTCGATTCTTGTCAAGGGCATGTATCTTGGTTATGGGCATATCCCTAGTAGGGAGTGTGCAGGAGGCAGCTGATCGATGTTTCTCTCTTATCAATGTTTCTAACTCTCTATCCTTCTCCCTTCCTCTCTGTAAAAAATCAATAAAATATATTAAAAACAACAACAACAACAAAACAGGAACATAGTTAAAAGAATAAATGACTACAAGCCTATAAAAAAGAAACATCTTAAGTAAAGAGTATAATTTTACATTTAAATGAACTTTTAAAAGAACGAAAAAACAAAGCTTTAAATGAGTAGAAGTAAAGAAATAATAAAGATCAAAGCAGAAATGAACAAAATAGAGTCTAAAAATAAATACAATAGATCAATAAAACCAAGGACTGGTTCTTTATAAAGGTAAACACGATTGACAATCTATTAACTGCACTCATCAAGAAAAAAAGGAAGAGGGAATAATAAACCCAGAAATAAAAGAGAAGTGACAACTAACACCAAAGAAATATAAATTACTATAAAAATATTATGAACAATTATATGCCAACAAATAACATTCTGGAAAAAATGAATAAGTTCCTAGAAACGTACACTCTTCCCAAACTGAATTAAGAAGAATCAGAGAATCTGAGTAGATAGATTACAATTAGTGAAAAACAAGCAGTAAACAAAAACATTTCCAACAAAACAAAATACTGGATGGATTCACAGGTAAATTTTACCAAGCATTCCAAAGGTTACTAACACCTATCCTTCTCAAACTATTCCAAAAAGTTCAAGAAGAAAGACTCCCAAGCTCACTTTATGAGACTATCATTATCCTAATTCCAAAACCAGGTAAAGACAACATACAAAAAAGAAAATTATAGACCAATATCCCTTATGAACATAGATGCTAAAATCGTCAAAAAACTATTAGCAAATTTGATCCAGCAATATATTAAAAAGATCATACAGCATGTCAAGTGGAATTTATTTTGTGGATTCAATGCTGATACAATATTCACAAATCAACAACTGTGATATACAACACAAACAAAAAGATAAAAATCACACGATCATATCAATAGATGCAGAAAAAGCATTTGCCAAAATCCAGAAACCATTTTTGATAAAAATTCTCAAAAAAGTGAGAATAGCAAGACCATGCCTCAACATAATGAAGGCCATGTATGACAAACATGCAGCTGACATCATACTTAATGAGCAAAAACTAAAAACATTTCCCTTAAGAACAGGAGCAAGATAGGTACGTTCACT
The DNA here is from genome assembly GCF_963259705.1 of Myotis daubentonii. NCBI lineage: Eukaryota > Metazoa > Chordata > Mammalia > Chiroptera > Vespertilionidae > Myotis > Myotis daubentonii. Next base: position 94,679,812 of record NC_081861.1, on the reverse strand, counting down.
TTCACCAATCTTATTCAACATAATAGTGGAAGTCCTAACCACAGAAATCAGACAAGAAGAAAAATAAACACATCTTGAGCGGCTGACATCAGAAGCATATACATCCAGAAACTCTGCAACCACGACCCCCAGGGACCAGCTACGAACCTAGGAACATGGATCTCAAGCAGCGCGAATAGTTAGACTCAGACGAGCCCTGCTCCTCCTCACGGAAAGGTCAGATTTCGCATAAATAAAGAGAAAGAACTATATAACCAAACACCTGGAGAAGAGAGATCATGGGGAGACAAAGAAACAGCCCGCATATGAAAGAAAAACAGGCATCACCAGAAAAGGAAGTAAATGAAATGGAGGCAATGGAGGCAAGCAACCTGTCAGAGAAAGAAGGCAGAGAAATGGTCATAAGGTGGATGAAAAGAATGGGAGAAAAATTTAACAATATGTGTAAGAACCAAGAAGAAAAAAGAAGAACCAAGAAGAAATGAAAAATGACATCACTGCTATAAAGAACTCAATAGAAAGCAACAACAATAGACTAGAAGGAGCAGGTGACCTCATCAGTGAGCTAGAAGACAAGCTAGGAAAAAATACCCAAGCAGAGCAGCTTCTAGAAAAAAATAATTAAAAAGCAGGAGGAGAGCATAAGAGATCTTTGGGACAACACGAAACGAAACAACATCTGCATAATAGGGATGCCAGAAGGAGAGGAAACTGAGCAAAAAATAGAAAACCTGCTTGAAGAAACAATAACAGAAAAGTTCCCTGATATAGGGAAGAAAAAACTCGCACAAATCCAAGAAACTCCCAGAGTCCCAAACAAAATGAACCCCAAAAGACTGACGCCAAGGCACATTATAATTAAATTTGCAAACACCAAGGACAAAGCAAGAATCTTAAAAGCGGTCAGAGAGAGACAGAAAGTTACCTACAAAAGATCCCCCATCAGATTAGCAACTGATTTTTCAACAGAAACACATCAGGCAAGAAGGGAATGGAATGAAATATACAAAGTCCTGCAAAGGAAGGGACTGAATCCAAGAACACTGTACCCAGCAAGGCTATCAATCAAAATTGAGGGTGAAATCAGGAGCTTCACATACAAAAAAGGAGTATGGGAGTTTATTACCTCCAAACCAGCAATGCAAAAAATGCTAAAGGGTCTGCTGTAAAAAGAAAAAATAGAAAACAAAGAAGGAACACGGGGTAAAGAATAAAAATGGCGACAAACAAGTATCTATCAATAATAACTGTAAATGTAAATGGATTAAATGCCCCAATCAAAAGACATAGGGTAACTGAGTGGATAAGAAAACATGACCCATATATTGGCTGCCTACAGGAAACCCACCTCAGAATAAAAGACGCACACAGACTGATGGTGAAGGGATGGAAAAAGGTTTTTCAAGGGAATGGAAATGAAAAAAAAGCTGGGGTAGCAATACTTATATTTGACAAATTAGATCTCAAAGTGAAGGACATAAAAAGAGATAAGGAAGGCCACTTCATAATACTAAAAGGAGTAATCCAACAAGAAGAAATAACTCTGATAAACGTATACCCACCCAATATAGGAGCACCCAAATACATTAAAAAAAAAAAAACTTCTGGAGGAAATCAAGGGAGAGATTGACAGCAATACAATCATAGTAGGGGACTATAATACCCCACTATCACCATTGGACAAACCCTCTAAATGAAAAATCAGCAAAGAAACATTAATCCTAAATAACTCATTATTTCAGATGGAATTAATTGACACCTTCAGAACATTTCATACTGAAGCCACAGAATATAGATTCTTCTCAAGTGCACATGGGCCATTTTCAAAGATAGACCATATATTGGGTCACACGCAAAGTCTCTTCAAATTCAAGAAGACCGCAATCATATCAAGCATCTTCTCAGACCACAGTGGCATAAAACTGTAAATCAACTACAATAAAAACAATCCAAAGAAATCAAACACATGGACACTAAATAGCTTGCTATTAAACAATAACTGTGTCACCAGAGAGATCAAAGAGGAAATAAAAAACATCATGGCAACAAACGACAATGAGAACATGACAATCCAAAACCTATGGGACACAGCAAACGAGGTCTTGAGAGGGAAGTTCATAGCTATACAAACCTACTTCAAAAAACAAGAAACAATAATAATAAATTACATAACCCTACAAATCAAAGAATTAGAAAGAGAGCAACAAGAAAAGCCCAGTGTAAGCAGAAGGAAGGAAATAATAAAGATCAGAGCAGAGATAAACGACATAGAGACAAAAAAAAATACAAAGGATCAACAAAACCAAGAGGTGGTTCTTTGAAAGGATAAACCAAGATTGATGAGCCTCTATCCAGGCTCACCAAGAAGCAAAGAGAGAGGACTCAAATAAACAAAATCAGAAATGAAAGAAGAGAAATAACAACAGACCACACAGAAATACAAAGGATTGTTAAAAAATACTATGAACAACTCTAATCCAACAAACTAGACAACCTGGAGGAAATGGACATATTTCTAGAAAAATACAACCTTCCAAAACTCAATCAGGAAGAATCTACAAATCTCAATAGGCCAATAACAATGGAAGAAATTGAAGCAGTAATCAAAAAGCTTCCAGCAAACAAAAGCCCGGGGCCAGATGGCTTTACAGGGGAGTTTTACCAAACATTCAAGGAAGAACTACAACCTATACTCCTCAGACTATTCCAAATAATACAAGAGGAAGGAACACTTCCAAGCTCATTCTTTGAGGCCAGCATCACCCTAATACCAAAACCAGGTAAAGACAACACAATGAAAGAGAATTACAGGCCAATATCCCTCATGAACATAGGTGCCAAAATCCTCAACAAAATCTTAGCAAATCGGATCCAGCAGTACATCAGAAAGATCATACACCATGACCAAGTAGGATGTATTCTGGGGATGCAAGGATGGTACAATATCTGCAAATCAGTAAACGTAATATATCACATAAACAAATTGAGAGATAAAAACCACATAGTCATATCAATTGATTCAGAAAAAGCATTTGACAAAATCCAACACCCATTTTTGATAAGAACTCTCAGCAAGGTGGGAATAAAAGGATCATACCTCAACATAATAAAAGCCATATATGAAAAACCCACAGCCAACATCATACTCAATGGGCAAAAACTGAAACCATTTCTCATAAGAACAGGAACAAGACAGAGATGCCCACTCCCACCACTCCTGTTCCACATAGTACTGGAAGTATTAACCATTGTGATTAGACAAGAAGAAATAAAGGCATCAAAATTGGAAATGAAGAAGTTAAACTGTCCTTATTCACGGATGACATGATATTGTACATAAAAAACCCTAAAGACTCCATCAAAAAACTATTAGACTTAATAAATGAAATCAGCAATGTAGCAGGATACAAAATTAACACCAAGAAATCTATGGCATTTCTATACACCAATAATGAACTTACAGAAAGAGACTAAAAAAGTAGTCCCATTTACCATCACAACAAAAAAATTAAGATACCTAGGAATAAACTTAAAAAGGTAAAAGATCTCTACTCAGAAAACTATGAAACATTGAAAAAAAGAGATAGAGGAAGATATAAACAGATGGAAGAACATACCATTTTCAGAAAACCAAGAGACATATGAAAACATGCTCAAAGTCACTAATCATCTGAAAGATGCAAATCAAAACAACAATGAGGTATCATCTCACACCTGTCAGAATGGCTATCATCAACAAATCCACAAATGACAAGTGCTGGACAGGATGCGGAGAAAAGGGAACACTCATGCACTGCTGGTGGGAATGCAGACTGGTGCAGCCCCTATGGAAGACAGTATGGAGTTTCCTCAAAAAGTTAAAAATGGAACTTCATTTTACCCAGTGATCCCACTTCTAGGAATATAACCCAAGAAACCAGAAACACCAATCAGAAAGGATGTATGCATCCCTATGTTCATAGCAGCACAATTTACCATTGCGAAGATCTGGAAACAGCCTAAGTGCCCATCAGCAGATGAATGGATTAGAAAACTGTGGTACATCTACATAATGGAATACTATGCTGCTGTAAGAAAGAAGGAATTCTTTCCATTTGCAACAGCATGGATGGAAACTGGAGAGCATTATGCTAAGTGAAATAAGCCAGTCAATGAAAGGAAAATAACACATGACCTCACTCATTTATGGATAATAAAGACCATTATAAACTGATGAACAAAAATAGATACAGGGGCAAAGTAGCATTGAACAGACTGTCAAACTACAGTGGGAAGGCTGGGGAGGGGGAGGGGGTTGGAGGTGGGGTAAGAGATCAACCGAAGGACTTGTATACATGCATATAAGCATAACCAAAGGACAGAAGACACTGGTGGGTAGGGGAGGCTGGCGGAATGTCAAGGGGGAAAAAAGGAGACATATGTAATACTCTTTGTAATACTTTAAGCAATAAAACAAAATTAATGAAAAATAAAATAAATAAATAATGGGAAGTAAAAATGTCATTACTTGCCGTTTTCATGATGTCATACATAGAAAACCCTAAGCACACCACCAAAAAATTACTGGATTTAGTAAATGAATTCAGAAATGTAGAAAAATAAAAAAATAACACCCAGAAATTGATGGGATTTTATACACCAATAATGAATTCTCAAAAAGAGAAACTAAAGAGAATACCAATTCCACTTACCATTGCAACAAAAAAATTAAGATATTTAGGAATAAACTTAACTAATTAGGTAAAAGATTTGTAGGTACTGGGAAAACTACAGGACATTGAAAAAATAGATACAGGAAGATATAAACAAGTGGGAGAATATACCATATTCATGGATTGGTATAATTAATATCATTAAAAACCACACTACCCAAAGCAATCTATAGATTTAATGCAATCCCTATTCAAATATTCTAAGTGAAATAAGCCAGTTAGGGAAAGACAAATGTCACTTGAGCTCACTTATATGTGGAATCTGATGAACAAATAGGTCCAGAGGCATGGATACATGGAACAGACTGACAGATCTCAGATGGGAGAGGAAGTGAAGAGATTCACCAAAGAACATATATGCATATATCCATAACCCATGGTCACAGACAATAATGTGAGGAAGGCCTGTGGTGGGGCATGGACAGGGTGGAAGGGGGCTGAAAGGGGGAAATGCAGGACATTTGTAATACTGTCAACAATTAAAAAGTAAACTGTGGTACATTTACACTGCTAGGATACTGCTAGGCCATAAAAAAATGGATATCTTATCTTTTATGATAGCGTAAATGGAGATTATTATGTTAAATGAATTAAGCCAGTTATAGAAAGGCAAATAATATATTACCTCACTTGTATGTAGAACCTAATAAACAAAAAAAATTGATGCACAGATAGAAACAGAGGCATGGATACATGGAACAGACTGACAGCTGTTGGAGGGGAGGGGAGTTGGGGGACTGGATGAAATTCTTTAAGAAAAAACACGTATGTATAGGCTGTCCCAAAATATGTATACACACTGTAACAGCTGATAGCTCAATTTTGAAACTAAATGTATTTTTATAAACACTGCCTTTATAATTATTCAAAGTGTGTGTGTACAATGTTTGGGACACCCTACATATAACACATAGCCACAGACAAGCGTGTGGTGATAGCCAGAGAGATAGAAAGAGGGGGATAGGTAGATGCATGATGTAGTGTGTAGATTATGTTTTATTGTTGTTGTTTTTTAAACCAATGTCAACTCAATAAATTCAATTAAAATTAAAAAAGACACAAGCCGAAACCGGTTTGGCTTAGTGGATGGAGCGTCAGCCTGCGGACTGAAGGGTCCCAGGTTCGATTCCGGTTGGGGGCATGTACCTGGGTTGCGGGCACATTCCCAGTAGGGGGTGTGCAGGAGGCAGCTGATCGATGTTTCTCTCTCATTGATGTTTCTAACTCTCTATCTCTCTCCCTTCCTCTCTGTAAAAAATCAATAAAATATATATTTTTTAAAAAGACACAAATCAGATATCTCTTTTCCATTTAAAAGCAATGATGTCACTATACTTAAAATCTCAACTATTTACCATAGCTGGCAAGGCCCTACAACATGTGCTCAATGTTTACTCATTGTATTCTGTCTACTATGATACATTTTCTGTTTATCACATCTCAGGCCGACAGGCCTTCCTAATAATCCTGGAATCATTTCTGCTCATTTCTGTCTTAGGTCCTTAATGCTTTGTGTTCACTCTACCTGGAATACCTAACATGCTCCCCCACTTCCTTCAGGCCTTCCCCTATCATCCAATTAGAAATAACACACACTTTTTGTCACTCTTTTCCACCTTTATTATGTACAGACCCTAAACCAGCGGTTCTCAACCTGTGGGTTGCGACCCCTTGGCGGTCGAATGACCCTTTCACAGGGGTCGCCTAAGACCATCCTGCATATCAGATATTGACATTACGATTCATAACAGTAGCAACATTACAGTTATGAAGTAGCAACGAAAATAATTTTATGGTTGGGTCACATCACGAGGAACTGTATTTAAAGGGCCAGAAGGTTGAGAACACTGCCCTAAACAGTATAATAAAATTTGTATTTTGATTTATTTAAATTTTTACTGTGGCTCTATAAATAAGATATAAACTTCATAGGGGCATGATATAACAGTGGTAAGGGTGTCTATTCTGTTACTAGACATTTAAAATTTGAAACCTGACTTCATGGCTCCATTAATAAGAAAGTTACTTAGCCATTGTGTTTTGTTTTTTTTCAGATTACTCATCTGAAAAAATGGGATAAGGATGATAATTATCTTATAATGTTGTGAAAACAAAATAAATGAGATAATTCCTTGAAAAATAGCCAAAAGAGTGTCTGAAACATAGTAAGTTCTGTATAAGTGTTAGTTATTACTATTCTCTTCTCTATCTCAGCACTTGGATTATCTCTTGGAACGTAGCAGGTATTTAATAAGTATTTGTAGAATGATGATGTATCTACATTGTGTACTTGATTTTCAGAGCATCTATTAGACAGAGTTAAGCGTTTGAAGAACATAGAAAATTTTATGATACTGACTCTAATCTCCTAGAATGACAGAACAATGGGAAATTATAGAGATGATAAGGATCCACTCAGACAAGAAGAGAAACACAAATATAAATACAAAAAGAATGGGAGAGGAATAGAGAAAGAGTTTGTTAAGAAGTATTGATATACACATATAGTGGTGAAATAATTTCAGTTGAACCCACTCATCTGCTGAATATGCAACCCTGCTCCCATTATTCTCAGTAGACAGAATACCAAGGAAAATGAAGATTTGGCTAATTAGGAAACAGATTTAGAAGAGCCCTAATTCCTTTCTCCCTAAGAGTCTGAGATTCAGTGGATGCCAACCAATGAGACAGTTCGCCTAGTGAAAGTAAGTCTCTTGCCTGGATTGTGTTTATCACAATCCTATCTAATAAAGAGGGAATATGCAAATTGACTGTCACTCTGCCACAAAGATGGCAGCACCCATAGCCACAGGATGGCGGCGACCAGTCATCTCAGCCCAGCCTGAGTCCCCCAGTCCTGGAGGGGCAGCCGCTGAGAGTGGTCAGTGTAAGCGGCCTGGAGTAATGCTTGCTTTGTCACCGTAGTGAAGAGGCAAGTGTTCAGGCCCAGCCGCGGAGGGAGTTCTGGCCAAATACCAGAACATACTGGTACCGATTCAAAATGGCAACTGCTCCATTGGCCTTCACCTCAGTACTAAGTTTGGAGGACTGTCTTCTAAGTAAAGTAGATCCCCTACATGACCAATTACCACTGAAGGCTTCAGCAGACCAGAAGTCAGTGCTGGGTTGCCATGGTGACAAAGCACTGACTTGGGCCACTGCAGGCACCCTGCTCCAGCACTGACTGCCTAGGGGGCTGCGAATCAAGCCTGGAGAGAGGCTTGCAGAGAGAAAGGCAATGTCTAATCCATAGCCTCTGTGGCAGCCATTGATCAGAACTTGCCTCTCTTTCTCTCCTGGCCTGGCCAACAGCTGCCAGTTCTCCACAGGCCTCCACAGGGGCTGCTGATCAGCCCTGCCTTTCTGATCAGGCCCCATTGATAGGCCCAGAGATGCTGACTGGCATAGAAACTGACCAATAAGAACCAAATCTGGGTCAACTGTGAGGAGCCAATGGCTGCCTAGAGGTGGAGCTTTTGACACTAACTGGCATAGAAACTGACCAATCAGAACCAAATTGACTGGCAGAGGAGGGAAGTTAGGGGCAACATCAGGCCTGCAGGGAAGGGCAGTGGGAACGAGATCAGGCCAGCAGGGAAGGGCAGTTGCGGGTGAGATCAGACCAGCAGAGTAGGGCAGTTTGGGGCAATCAGGCAGGCAAAGGCAGTTAGGGGCTATCATACTGGCAGAGGAGAGCAGTTGGGGGAGAGATCATGATGGCAGGGGAAGACAGTTGGGGGCGAGATCAGGCCAGCAAGGGAGGGCAGTTAGGGGCAATCAGGCAGGCGGGCAGGTGAGTGGTTAGGAGCCAGCTGTCCAAGATGTGAGAGGGGTTCACAATTGGCGTGGGTGCAGGCTGGGCTGAGGGAACCCCCCTCTGTGCACGAATTTCTTGCACTGAGCCTCTAGTTGTATATATAAGAAATAGGTTAGATGGGATGAAGAATTTCTGAATCATGTATGAGAATATTGTATTCAGTCCTTTGGAAGCAGAGGGGTAGCTTCCATTTCCCCTCCTTCACTTTAGAATCTTAAATCAGAAGCTGGCTAGTGGCTATTACCATTTGGTAAGAAAGTAAGGAAAAATATAAGACATGTTTTAGAAAGGCCACTTTCTAGTTGAGATCTAAGAGGTATTCTTACCTGTCATCTCTGGAGCCTACTTTTTCTTCCTTCTTTTCTTGCAAGTATCTATGATGTTAGTCTTTTTCTCTGGACCTTTATTACCCCAAGACTGTTCTCAAGGCCTCACAATATTTTAATTATACATTCACAGTGCTGGCAACTTGGTAACTTTCTATAAATTAAGAATGAGCACCCCTTAAATTTAGGCCTGTCCAGGGCACATTGACTCACATCACCTTCTCAGCCAGACACCATTGTGTAGTGAACAATCTGTGCAATTGTATGAATTAGTCTGGTAGATTCAGTAATACTAATTGACATATTTGGATATGTACTTTGCTGGTGGGAACATTTGGAAGAGAACAATGTGGTTTTTCCATCTGGCAAAAGAGTTTAGGCATCCTTCCTGGAAGTCCTTGATGTTCCCTATAATCTGTATATATAAAAAGCCAGTGACCAGAACACCGTAACGACCAGAATGACCGGTCGCTATGACCCCTACTGTGGCCAGCAAACCAGCCTGATCAGGGGGTGAGTCTGGCTGGCCAAGCTCCAGTAGCTGCTCCCCCCAGCCGGCCCTGCCACCAATGGGCCCCCACCACCCAGATCGGCCTGCAGCCCCTCCCCCCAAACTGGCCCTGCTCCTGATCACCCCCCTACCCCAATAGGGGGCAAGGCTGCCAACCAAACTCTTGAAGCCCCTCCCATTCCCAGCCCCATCCCAGGTTGGCCCCCCCATCCCAATCAGGGTCAGGGACAGTGGCTCACTGCCCACAGTCCCTCCCCATGGTTGGCCCCACCCCTGATCAGCCCCCACCACCCTGAGCAGCCTGTGGCCCCTACCCTGGCCACTGACCCCCAATCAACCCCCCACCTAATTTGCCCCCTCCCATTCTATTCAGGTGTGGGACAAGCCAGCCCACAACCCACAGTCCCTCCCTATGGCCAGCCCCACCCACAATCAGTTCCCCACTCTAACTGGGGGAGGGGCCCACTGTCCAATTGCCTGTGGCCCCTCCACCCAGCTGGCTAGGCCTTAATCAGGCCCTGATTGGGTTGGGCCAGCTAGCCAACCTCCTGCTATCTCCTCCTCCCAACAGTCCTGGCCTTGATCCGCCAATTGGGGCGGGGCCAGTTGGACCCTACCCATGAATGAATTTGTGCACTGGGCCTCTAGTAACTAAATAAATGAGAGAAGTAATATAGGAAGGAGAGAAGCAAGAAAGGAGAAAGGAGTATGTTTGGAAGTGGGAGGTTTGACAGAACTTAATTCATGAACTAGAACATGTGGAGAAGATGGTGTGAGGGGAGATAGAGGAAAATATGGAAGAAACTAACAATGACTGAGTGCCTACTATGAGCCAAATATTCTGCTAGTTGTTTTACAAGTATCATATTAACAACACCTCACAGTCCTACAAGATAAGTTTTTAAACTCCCTTACATTTTTTTAATTTTTTAAATAATGATGAAATACACATAATATAAAATTGACCATTTTTCCATTTTATGGTAAAAACACAAGACATAAAATTTATCACCTTAACCCTTTTTAAATGTACACTGTAGTGAAATTAAGTATATTCATATTGCTGTACAAACATCACCACCATCTATTTCCAGAACTCTTTTCATCTTGCAAAAATGAAACTCTATACCCATTAAACAATAATTCCTCATTCCCCTCTCCATCCAGCCCCTGGCAACAACCATTTTGCTTTCTGTCTCTGTGAATTTTAATACTCTAGGTACCTCATATAAGTAAGTTAATACTGTACTTATACTTTTGTGACTAATTTAGCATAATGTCCTCAAGGTTTATTTATTTTGTAGGATATGCGAGAATTTCCTTTATTTGAAGGATAAAATATATACCGGTTTTGTTTATCCATTCATCCACAAATGGAAATTTAAGGGTCTTTTACTTTTGGATATTATGAATAATGCTGTTATAAACATGAGCATACCAATATATCTTTGAGACCCTGCTTTCAATTTTTGTTTTGTTTTACATCCATAAGTGGAATTACAAGATTTTATTGTAATACTATATTTTAATTTTTAGGGAACCATCAAAATGTTTTCCTTTACCATCTGCATTAGGATTCCAATTTCTATACAACCTCAGCAACACTTCTTATTTTATGTTTTATTTTTATTGTAGTCATCCTAATGGGTGTGAGGTGGTATCCTATATAATAAAAGAGAAACATGAAAATTAGCACCCCTCCATTATGCTCAAGCCACACCCACCAGCCAATCCAAGTGACTATGCAAGTTAACCCGACAGAGATGACAGTTAATTTGCACAGCAGGTGTCAGGTGCCCTAGGAGGTGACTGCAGCCGCAGGCTCCTGGAATTTCGCCAGCTTTGGGAGGCGAGGCCATAGCCACGCCTGTGGGCTCCCAGGACTTTAGCTGGTTGGGGAGGCATGGCCGCCTTTGCCTAGCCATGCCCGCGGACCCCTGGTACCTTGCCGGCAGAGAGCGGGAGGTTTGGAGGACTTGGCAGAACAGGAGACTGCTGGACATAGAGCAGAGCCAGAAAGAGGGCAGCTTGGAGGGCGCGGCTCCCTCTGTCACCCCAGTTTCCTCATCACAGCTATGGAAACTGACAGCAGGGAGGAGGAAGTCCCACCCCCACAGAATCAACCAGAATCAGCCATTAGTCAGACAGCTCTCAGTGGCCTGATAGCCAGGACTCTCATTCACCTGTATCTCAGACCGTGACAGTAGAAAGGTGGGACGATGTCTAAAGAAGAACTGTTGATACAATGTAGCTCAGCAGCCGAAAGATGCCCGCATTATTGACAGAAAGTGTCTGCAGAGCAGCATGTGTCTGATCTTGAAAGAAGGCGGTGCCTGCGACAGGATGTATCTGAACACCAGCTACTGGAAAAACGTCGCTCTGATGCCGAAAAACACTGGCGTTACTGACAGAAAATGTCTAAAGACCAATGTGCCTTTGAAGTTGAAAGAAGGCGGTGGTGATGACAGAATATGTCGAGAGAACAGTCATCAACAAGTACTACCAATACCAGTAGGAACTGCCTTCTCAGTGAAAATGGAGTACATGAGGATGTAATCCTCGAACATAGTTGTGGTAGAATGACAGTTTGATGTGAATTTTGCCTATCACTAAATTTCTTGGATGAAAAACCATCCGATGGGAAATTTACTTGATGTTGTAGCAAAGGGAAAGTCTGTCCAAATGATATACATTTTCCAGATTACCCAGCATATTTTAAAAGATTAATGACAAACTAAGATTCTGACAGTAAAAATTTCATGGAAAATATTCATTCCATAAATAGTTCTTTTGCTTTTCTTCCATGGGTGCAAATATTGCATCACCATCAGGATATGTGCCATACTATTTTAGAATACACGGACAAGTTTACCACCATACTGGAACTTTACATCCTTTGGATGGTGTTTCTAGGAAGTTACTCAACTCTATATTTTGGATACATCCAAAGCTACAAGTAAAAGATTAGCAATGCCAGAAAACCAGGGCTGCTCAGAAAGACTCATAATCAACATCCACAACCTCATGCATGAAATAAATGAATTAATAAAATCATAGAAGATGCTGCATGAGGTAGAAAAGGAAGCCCAATCTGAAGCAGCAGCAAAAGGTATTGCTCCCACAAAAGTAACAATGGCAATTAAATACTATTGTAACAGTGACCCAGGTAGATATAAATCTCATTGTGTAACCAAGGTTGCTGTCATATTCAGAAACGAAGATGGAGAACCTCCTTTTGAAAGGGACCTACTCATTCATTGTAAACCAGATCCCAATAATCTGAATGCCACTAAAATCAGTATCCTGTTTCCTATATTAGATGCAATGACATATCCTATTCTTTTTCTACATGGTGAAAAAGGCTGGAGAGCAGATACTGCATTAAGACTCAGAGACAACAGTGTAATCGACAATAATACTAGACAAAATGTAAGGACACGAGTCACACAAATGCAGTGGTATGGATTTTATCTCTCTGTGTGGGACACGTTCAAAACTATTTTAAATGCAGGAAAATTAACTCAACAGTTATCGTGGATTCATATTCAATAATGGAGGCCAATCGGATAAATTTCAACAAAGCAAGCCAATCTAAGTTGAGAGTTGAAAAATATAGTGGTTTGATGGATTATGTCAAATCTAGATCTGAAAAGGACAATGTGCCGATTGGTAAAATGATAATACTTCCATCATCTTCTGAGGGTAGTCCCAGAAATATGCAGCAGCGATATCAGGATGCTATGGCAATTGTAACGAGGAATGGAAAGCCTGATTTATTCATAACCATGACATGCAACCCCAAATGGGCAGATATTGCAAACAATGTACAATGCTGGCAAAAAGTTGAAAACAGATCTGACTTGGTAGCCAGAGTTTTTAATATGAAGCTGAATGCTCTTTTAAAAGATATCTATAAATTCCATTTATTTGGCTAAGTAATAGCTAAAATTCATGTCATTGAATTTCAGAAATGCACACTGCCTCACGCTCACATATTATTGATATTAGATAGTGAGTCCAAATTATATTCCTCTGATTAATTCCCTTTCAATGTGCATGAATTTTGTGCACTGGGCTACTAGTCTCATTATAATGTTCAACTATATTTCCCTAATGATTAGTTATATTGAGTGTGTTTTCATGTGATGTTTGGCCATTTGTGTATATACTTTAGAGAAATATCTATTCAAGTTTTGCTCATTTTTTAGTAAGATTGTTGTTTAATTGTTATTGAATTGTAGGAGTATTTAATATATTGTGAATATTAACTCTATATCAAATATATTATTTGCAAACATTTTCTCCTATCCCATGGGTTACCTTTTCCTTTTCTTTTTTTTTAATCCTCACCTGAGGATATTTTTTCCATTGAATTTTAGACAGAGTGGAAGTGGGGGGGAGAGACAGAGGAAGAGAAACATTGATGTGAGAAAGACACATCGATTGGTTGCCTCCCTCATGCTACCCAATTGTGGCTGGGGATCTAGCCTGCAACTGAAACACGTGCCCTTGACTGGAATTGAACCCAGGACCCTTCAGTCCATGGGCTGACAACTATCCACTGAGTCAAACTGGCTAGGACAGTGGTTGGCAAACTCATTAGTCAACAGAGCTAAATATCAACAGTACAATGATTGAAAATTCTTTTGAGAGCCAAATATTTTAAACTTAAATAATATAGGTAAGTACATTGTTATTAACTTAATTAGGGTACTCCTAAGGCTTAGGAAGAGTCACACTCAAGGGGCCAAAGAGCTACATGTGGCTAGCAAGCCGCAGTTTGCCGACCACTGGACTAGGACTTCTCTTAACTGATTGTGTAATTTGATGCCATTTATAAAACCACATCATTAAGGTATGACTGACATACAAAAAACTGTACATACTAGTATTTAATGTATACAATCTGGTGAGCATAATATGCCCTAAACATACACATCCCCTTCAAAAGTTTTCTCCTGCCATTATTATTATTAACTAGAGGCCCAGTGCACAAAAATTTGTGCACTCAGGGGTAGGGGGCCCCTCAGCCTGGCCTGTGCCCTCTCACAGTCTGGGACCCCTCAGGGGATGACCACCTCCTGGCTTAGGCCTGCTCCCTGGGGGATTGGGCCTAAGATGGCAATCAGACATCCCTCTGGCAGCCCGGCAGCCCTTGGGGGATGTCCACTTGCCAGCGGGGAGCAGGCCTAAGCTGCAGTAAGACATCCTTAGCGCTGCTGAGGAGGCAGGAGAGGCTCCCCCACCACCGCTGTACTGGCAGCCATCAGCCTGGCTTGTGGCTGAGCAGAGCTCCCCGATGTGAGAGTGCCCTGACCACCAGAGGGCAGCTCCTGCATTGAGCGACTGCCCCCTGGTGGTCAGTGTGTGTCATAGTGACCAGTCCTTCCCAGTCTTTCTGCTGTTAGGGTCAGTTTGCATATAACCCTTTTACTATATAGCATAGAGGCCTGGTGCATGGGTGGGGGCCAGCTGGTTTGCCCTGAAGGGTGTCCCGGATAAGGGTTGGGGTCCCGCTTGGGTGCCTGGCCAGCCTGGGTGAGGGACTGATGGCTGTTTTCAGGCTGGCCACACCCCCTCTATGGTGGGGGTCCCCACTGGGGTGCCCGGCCAGTCTGGGTGAGGGGCTCAGGGCTGTTTTCAGGCTGGCCAGTGACTGAAGCTCCCAGCCTCTCCTTTTTTTTCTTTTTTTTCCCCTGGGATTTATTTACCTTCTATAATTGAAACATTGTTGCTGTCATTGGCACTCCCAGCTCTGAGGCCGTGGCCAGCTGAAAGCAGGTATCTGGGTTTTTTTTTAGCTTCTATAATTGAAACATTGTTGCTTTCGGAGTTCTGGCTGGGGCAGGCGGGGAACCTTGGCTTCCTCCATCACTGGAGCAAGCAAGCCTCATGTTCGCTTCAGCTGCATGGCTGCCGGCCATCATCTTTGTTGGCAGTTAATTTGCATATCACCCTGATTAGCCAATGGGAAGTGTAGCGGAGGTATGGTTAATTACCCTTTTTGTCTTTTATTAGATAGGATTATTATTGTGTGATAAGAATACTTAACATAAAATCTACCTGTTAGCAAATAGCAAATTCTCAAGGGCAGAATACAGTATTGTTAACTATAAGCACTATACTGTACAGTAGATCTCTAGGACTTAGCTTGCAAACTGAAACTTTGTACCCTTTGACTAATACCTTCCCATTTCTCCCTTCCACCTTCTTCTGGTAAACCATCATTTTACCATCTGCTTCTATGTGTTTGAATATTTTAGTTTCTTTATATAAATATTAGCATGTAGTATTTGTCCTTCTGTGCCTGCTTTGTTTAATGTAGCATACTGGCCTCCAGTTTCATTGATGTTGTCACAAATGGGAGGATTTACATATTTCTTGAGGCTGAATAATACATATGTATATTCTAGAAGCCTAGTGCATGAAATTCATGCATGGGGGTTCCCCTCAGCCCAGCCTACACCCTCTCCAATCTGGGATCCCAGGGACCAGGCCTAAACTGGCAGCCAGACATACCTCTCACAATCCAGGACCACTGGATCCTAACTGCTCGCCTGCCTGCCTGCCTGATCGCCCCTAACTGCCACCCTGCCAGCCTGATCAACCCCAACTGCCTCTGCCTGCCAGCCTGATTACCACTAACTGCCCCCAACTGCTGGCCTGGTTGCCCTAAGCAGCCTGCTGTTAAGGCCTTTGGTCGTCCCTCACTAAGCCCCTGCCATCCTGATCGTCCCATGCAGCCTACTGTTCAGTCATTTGATCGTCCCTCACTAACCCCCTTGCTGGCCTTGTCGCCTCATGCAGCTGACTGTTCGGTTGTTACTGTGATGGAGTCCTGGACAAGTTGCACATTCCTCTACTATTAGTATAGATGTCACATTCTCTTTGTCTTTTGATGGATATTTAGTTGCTTACATGTCTTAGCTATTGTGAATAATACTACAATTAACTTGGAAATACAGATATCTCTTTGAGATTCTGATTTAAATTCCCTGGGATTGCTAAATCATATGCTAGTTTTATTTTTAAAATTCTGTCTTGATGAACAAGAATAGACCCAGAGACAAATGGTAGGGGAGGGGGATTAGAGAGCAACCAAAGTACTTGTATGCATGCATATTAGCATAACCAATAGACAGAGACACTGGGGCAGTGGGGACTTGCCTAGGGTGGGAATGGCTGGGGGTCGGTCAATTGGGGGAAAAGGGGACATATGTAAAACTTTCGACAATCCTATCTAATAAAAGAGAACCATGGTAATTGGCGTACGACTGCTACCCTTCCCATTGGCTAATCAGGGCAATATGCAAATTAACTGCCAGCCAAGATGGTGGCCGGCAGCCAGGCAGCTTGAAACTAACATGAGGCTTGCTTGCTTCAGTGACAGAGGACTCCAACATTCCCCGCCTGCCGCTGCAGGCCTCTGAGCTGCAACTCTAAGCAACTATGTAACAAATATAGAAGCTAAACAAAAACGGGCTTCAGCCAGCAGGATCACAACATTGTAAGCAAATGCCAGAAACCTACTTTCAGCAGCGGAGGCCTAAGAGCTGGAGCCAAGCCTCAAAGCTAAAGCTGGCCCAGAATAAAAAAAGAAAAAAAAAAAGAAAAAAAGGAGCGGTTGGGAGCTTCAGTCACCCCCAGTCTGAAAACAGCCCTCAGCCCCTCACCCAGACTGGCCAGGCACCCCAGTGGGGACCCCCACCCTGAAGGGCGTGTGACCAGCTGCAAACAGCCATCATCCCCTCACCCAGGCTGGCCAGGCACCCCAGTGGGGACGCCCCCCTGATCCAGGACACCCTTCAGGGCAAACCAGCCGGCACCCACCCGTGCACCAGGCCTCTACCCTATATAGTAAAAGGGTAATATGCCTCCCAGCACCAGGATCAGCAGAGCTGCGAGGCCTCCCAGCACCGGGATCAGCGTGACAGGGGGCAGTGCCCAAACCCCCTGATCAGCCCTGCGGCTCTGTGTGTGACAGGGGGCGGGGCCACAACCTCCCTATCCACCCTGCTCTGTTCGTGACAGGGGAAGGCACCCCAACCCCCTGATCAGCCCTGCTCTGTGCCTGATAGGGGGGAGCTCCCCAACCCCCTGATCGCCCTGCGGCTCTGTGTGTGACAGGGTGCAGCGCCCCAACCCCCTGATCGGCCCTGCTCTGTGAGTGACAGGGGGCAGTGCCCCAACCCCCTGATTGGCCCTGCTCTGTGAGTGACAGGGGGCAGTGCCCCAACCCCCTGATTGGCCCTGCTCTGTGCGTGACAGGGGGTGGCGCCACAACCTCCCCATCAACCCTGCCTTGAGTGTGACAGGGGACGGTGCCCCAACCCCCCAATCGGCCCTACCCTGAGCGTGACTGAGGGTGGCATCACAACCTCCAGATCACCCTAGTCTGTGCATGACAGTGGGCGGCGCCCCAATTCCTCAATCGGCCCTGCTCTGAGCCCGACCAGGGGCTGCACCTAGGGATTGGGCCTGCCCTCTGCCACCCGGGAGCAGGTCTAAGCTAGCAGGTCGTTATCTCCCGAGGGGTCCCAGACTGAGAGAGGGCACAGGCCGGGCTGAGGGACCCCCTCCCCCCCCCCCCCGAGTGCACAATTTTTTGTGCACCGGGCCTCTAGTATTAAATAAAATGCAAATAAAATAAATTAAAAAATTATCTTGGCTATTGTGAATAATACTACAATTTATTTGGGAATGCGGATTCCCTGGGATTGCTAAATAATATGCTAGATTTATTTTTAAATTTTTGAGTAACCTCTGCATTGTTTTCCATAGTGACTACACCAGTTTATATTTTTACTGATCCTACAAGGGTTTATTTTGCAATATCTTTGCCAATGCTTATCTTTTTTTTTTTTATCATAGCTATCTTAAGAAGAATGAAATGATTTCTCATTGTGGTTTTAATTTGTATTTTTTGATAGTCATATATTCTATATGTCTGTTTTGGATAAATATTTCTTTATGTCCTTAGCTCATTTTTTATTTAAATTATTTGATTTTTTTTTTCTTTTTTGCTATTGAGTTATAGGAGTTCCTTATATATTTTGGATATTAAGCCTTTATTGAATATACAGTTTACAAATATTTTACCTATTCTTTAGATTGCATTTTCATTTTGTTAATTGTTTCATTTGCTGTTAAGAAAGATTCCATCTGATATAATCTCATTTGTCTCTTTTTGCTTTTGTTGCCTATGTTTTTGGTGTCAAATGTAAGAAATAATTGTCAAGATCAATGTCAAAAAGCTTTTCCCCTAGGTTTTCTCCTAGGTGTTTTGTGGTTTTAGATGTTAAATTTAACTCTTTAATACATTTTGGTATAATTTTTGTATGGTGGATGATAAATGTCCAATTTCATTATTTGGGATATGGTTATCTAGTTTTTCCATAGCTTACATGTCCACTCTGGAGAACATTAGCTTTAAGAGGAAATGTCTGAGGAGATTCCCCAAAATGTAGGTTAGGAAGGAAAAGTTTTGCAAATGCAACTTTAGGTTTGTACTACTGAGAAAGGTATCCTGTAAGTGGAGGCATTTATTGCAGAGATTATATTTCCTGTATTATGTATTCTGGGATCTTGTGTTGATGATTAGATGACTGACTAGGTGTGCATAATTTTATTTCTGAGTTCTCTATTCAACTCCATTGATCTATGTGTCTGTTTTAATGCTAGTACCACATTGTTATAATACTGTTGCTTTGTAATATATTTTGAAATCAGGAAATGTAATACTCCAGCTTTATTTTTCTTTCTCAAGATCACTTTGGCTATTCTGGGTCTTTCATCATTTCATAAGACATTTAGATATTTTTCCCATTTTTGTAAAAAGAAAAACAAAGCCACTAGAATTTTGTTAGGAATTCCATTGAATCTATATATCACCTGGGATTATTAATATTTCAAAAATATTAATTATTCCAATCCATGAATGTGGGGTGTCTTTCCATTTATGGTGTCTGCTTTAATTTGATAACCATCTTACATTTTTCAGTGTACATGACTTTTAGCTGATTGATTAATTTTATTTCTAAGCATTTTTAGCTATTTATTACCAGTTTTCGGTTTAAAACCAAAATAACTGGACAGTACAAAGATTTTCATAAACCATGATTCCATATATGCATAATTTGATGTATTATCAACATATCACAAGAGAATGATACATTTGTAAAATTACTGAACCTTTCCTGGAGAAAATTTTGTGTACATTTGAAAGGAATGTATACTCTGTTACTGATAAATGAAATGTTCTATATATATCTGTTAGTTTAATTTGATGTATAGTATTGTTCAAATCTTCTGTTTACTTATTTATTTTCTGTCTTGGTGTCCTACACATTATGGAAAGTGGAGTATTGAGTATTTCTACTATATAGTACTGCTGTTTATTTCTCCCTTTAATTGTTAATATTTGCTTTATATATTTAGGTGCTAATATGTTGAGTACATGTATATATATATAATTGTTATATCTTTATCTTGAATTGACACTTTTATCATTATGCGTTGACCTGCTTTGTCTCATACGAAAAATTTTAACTTAAATCTATTTTGTTTTATATAAGTACTAGGGGCTCAGTGCACGAATTCATGAACCTTGAAAGGAACTCTGTGTCGCGAGGCGGCAGAGGGAAGAGGGGTGGGTCTCGGCCCATCCACAGTGCCCCATCCTAGTCCCTCCCACTGCAGTCCCTGATCCGCTCTCTGCTGGCAGCCCCACTCCCACCATCACCACTCGTACATGCTGACAGCACTGGCCCCACTTGCACCCGCTGACTGCATGGAGTGATTAGGGCCTGCACCCACAGTGGGTGCAAGCGGGGCCAGTGCTGTCAGCATGTGCGAGTGGCAGCTGCTGCCCTGGTCACCCCTCAGGAGCAGGGGGTGGTGGAGAAGCCCTCAGGGATGATCAGGGCCAATAGATGTGGCTTGCACAGCTGACAGCGCCAAGCAATCGAGACCAGTGCCAGGTGCCAGCAGCAGGTACAAGTGGGGCTGGTGCTGGCAGTGGGTGCAAGCAAAGCCAGTGCCAGCAGCAGGTGAGAGCGGTGGCTCTGGCACCAGCTGTGGGTACAAGCGGGGCCATCAGCAGCAAGGGGTGCTAGAGGTTGCTGCTAGCCCCGATTGCCCCTCAGGAGCAGGAGGAGGTGGAGAAGCCCTGAGGGGTGATTGGGGCCAGCAACTGCTGCTCACACTTGCTGATGGCACCGAGCTATTGGGGCCGGCACCAGGCACTGGCAGCAGGTGCAAGTAACAGCTTCAGTGCTGGCAGTGGGTCCATGCAGGGATGATGTTGGCAGCAGGTGCAAGTACCAGGCAGTACCACGGCATGCAGGAGCAAAGAAGTTTCAGTAACCACCAGAGGCCCACCCTGCTGACAGCAACCAGTGCTCCGCCTTGGTCTGGCACCCCCACTCACCTGCTCCACCATCCCGCCACAGGGCCAACACCTGCCATGTTATGCGCATGCCCCTTGTGGTCAGCACATATCATAGCAACTAGATTTTTCAGTTGTTTGGTTGTTCCACTGTTTGGTCTATTTGCATATTAGGGATATATATATATAATCACCTTGGCGATTTTCAAAAATGGGGTAATATTTCTGAAAAACCTGGTCTTGCTACAATGGGTTGTCTGAGAGAAACTGTAGATTTTTTCTTTTTTAGATATATTTTTATTTATTTCAAGGAGAAAGGGAGAGGGAGAGATAGAAACATCAATTATAAGAGAGAAACATCGATCAGCTGCCTCCTGCACGACCCCCCACTGGGGATCAAGCCCACAACCTGGGCACGTGTCCTGACCATAATTAAACTGTCATTTTAGTTCATAGGTGAACACTCAACCACTGAACCATGTTGGTTGGGCTTTAGATTATTTCAATTAACCTACGGCCTATTCCTATCTCTGCTATAAAAATGGTGGGAGTCAGATTAAATTTTTTCTGATCTCACCTCTTGCCCATAGGCAGAAAAATGTGTTTTAAACTCTTAATCACTATCATGTCCCTTGCTGGGAGCCCCAGGGAAATAGAGAAATTAACTGCAGGAGTATCCTATTTCTTGGAAAGTGATAGATCCACACAATGGAACGTTTAGGGTTGTATTGATGCCTTTTGTGCAATGCAAGTACCAGATCCAAGATATGGGCACTGAGCCCTGCTTGTAGCTTGTTCCTCAGGGAAGCCTGTTTTCCACCTGAGAAATTCTTTTTATCCTCCATGAATTTTACATTTTCTTTTGTCCCATCCATTGTGGAGGTCAGGCAGTAACATTGCATATGCTCTTACTGCCATATTTGGTTTCTAAGTGTGTTGTCATAGTAATTCTCCACCTTCTGCAGTGATCACCCATTGCCTTGTTGGGAAAACCTTCCCCCTTGATTTTTTTTCACTTAAGTTTGGCTTTATTTACATAAGCCCCTACTTTCTGCTTGTTTATTCATGGCCACGGTACATGGACTAAAAGGAGGGGAGAGTTGCAGAGAGGAATATTTAGCATTATACCTCCCACCCACTTCTAAGTCTCTTATTTTAAATAAATATTTATTTGTTGTGTTTTTTAAATCTTCATTGTTGAAAGCATTACATAGGGCCTCCTTTTCTCCCAATAAACCTCTTCCAGCCTGCCCCCATACTCCTCCGTCCAGGCCCTCTCCACCCCACAGTCTGTGTCCATGGGTTATGCATATATGCATACTAGTTAATTGGTTGATAATTTCCCACCCACCCTTGCTTTCCCTCTGAGGTTCAACAGTCTGTTCATGCTTCCATGACTTTGAGTCTACTTTTGATGATCAGTTTATTTGGTTCATTAAATTACACATATGAGTGAGATCATGTTATACTTATATTTCTCTGACTGGCTTATTTTGACCAGCATAATACTCTCCAGGTCCATCCATTCTAGTGCAAATAGTAAGAGTTATTTCTTTTTCATTGTCGCATAATATTCCATGGTGTAAATGTACCATATTTACCCACTAATTTGTCCACTAATATACTGATGAGTACTTAAAAAGATTCCAAGTATTAGCTATCATAAATTGTGCTGCTACGAACATAAGGATGCATATATTCTTTGTGATGAGTGTTTAAGGTTTTTTAGTATATTTTCCTAGAAGTGGGATGACTGGGTCAAATGGGAGTTCCATTTTTAATTTTTTGAAGAAACCCGATACTGTGTTCCACAGTGGGTGCACCAGTCTGCATGTGCACAGCAGTGTACTAGGATTCCCTTTTCTTCACAACCTTAAGCCCACTTGTCAGTGGTTGACTTGTTGATGATAGCCATTTTGACAGGTGTGAGGTGATATCTCATTGTCATTTTGATTTGCATCTCTCAGATGATTAGTGACTGAGCATTTTTTCATATGTCTCTTGGCTTTCTGTATGTCCACTTTGGAGAAGTGTTTATTTATGTCCTTTGCCGTTTTTTTAATATTTTATTGATTTTTTTACAGAGAGGAAGGGAGAGGGATAGAGAGTTAGAAACATTGATGAGAGAAACATCGATCAGCTGCCTCCTGCATACCTCCTACTGGAGATATGTCTGCAACCAAGGTACATACCCTTGACCGGAATCGAACCTGGGACCTTTCAGTCCAAAAGTCGATGCTCTATCCACTGAGCCAAACTGGTTAGGCCCTTTGCCAATATTTAATTGGAATTTTTGTCTTCGTTTTGTTAAGTTGTATGAGTTCCATAATTATTTTGGAGATTAACCCCTTATCAGATGTATGATTGGCAAATATATTCTACCATGTAGTGGGCTCTTTTGTTATTTTGATGATGGTTTATTTGGCAGTGCATAAACTTTTTATTTTCATGTAGTCCAATTTGTTTATTTTCTCCTTACTTTCCATTGTCCTGGGATATGTAACTAGTAAACATATTGCTATGAGAGATGTCAGATTTTAGCGTCTATGGTTTCTTTTCGGACTTTAATGGTATCATGTCTTACATTTAAGTCTTTATCCATGTTGAGTTTATTCTTGTGTATGGTGAAAGTTGGTGGTCTAGTTTCATTTTTTTTTTGCATGTACCTTTCTGATTTTCCCAACACCATTTATTGAAGAGACTGTCCCTGCTCCAATGTATGTTTTTGCTTCCTTTGTCAAATATTGAGTATACTGGCTTGGGTCGATTTCTGGGTTTTCTGTTCTGTTCCATTGTCCTACATGCCTGTTCTTCTGACAGTACCAGACTGGTTTGAGTACAGTGGTTTGTAGTTTAACTTGATATCTGGTATTGTGATTCCTCCAACTTTGTTCTTTGTCAAGATTGCTGCAGAACTGAGAGCCGCCATAACTGCTCTCTCCGGCCCACCCTGTTGATCCTGTGAGACCCGCCCTGCCCAAGCCCTGCACAGAGGCATTTGCCGGATAGCCTCAGGCAAAGGCTAGATTAGCACCTCCCTAGAGGACAGAAGTTCTCTCACCGCTGACACAGCTGATTCTCATAGCCACTTGGCCTGGAGGTCAAACCCTCCCTGGAATTAGCTACAACAATCAAGATTTATCTATAAGACTGCGAACAAAGACCACTAGGGGGTGCACCAAGGAAGCATAACAAAATGCGGAGACAAAGAAACAGGACAAAATTGTCAATGGAAGAAATAGAGTTCAGAACCACACTTTTAAGGTCTCTCAAGAACTGTTTAGAAGCTGCCGATAAACTTAATGAGATCTACACGAAAACTAATAAGACCCTCGATCTTATATTGGGGAACCAACTAGAAATTAAGCACACACGGACTGAAATAACGAATATTATACAGGCGCCCGACAGCAGACCAGAGGAGCGCAAGAATCAAGTCAATGATTTGAAATGCGAGGAAGCAAAAAACATCCAACCGGAAAAGCAAAATGAAAAAAGAATCCAAAAATGCGAGGATAGTGTAAGGAGCCTCTGGGACAGCTTCAAGCGTACCAACATCAGAATTATAGGGGTGCCAGAAGAAGAGAGAGAGCAAGATATTGAAAACCTATTTGAAGAAATAATGACAGAAAACTTCCCCCACCTGGTGAAAGAAATGGACTTACAGGTCCAAGAAGCGCGGAGAACCCCAAACAAAAGGAATCCAAAGAGGACCACACCAAGACACATCATAATTAAAATGCCAAGAGCAAAAGATAAAGAGAGAATCTTAAAAACAGCAAGAGAAAGAAACTCAGTTACCTACAAGGGAATACCCATACGACTGTCAGCTGATTTCTCAACAGAAACTTTGCAGGCCAGAAGGGAGTGGCAAGAAATATTCAAAGTGATGAATACCAAGAACCTACAACCAAGATTACTTTATCCAGCAAAGCTATCATTCAGAATTGAAGGTCAGATAAAGAGCTTCACAGATAAGGAAAAGCTAAAGGAGTTCATCACCACCAAACCAGGATTATATGAAATGCTGAAAGGTATCCTTTAAGAAGAGGAAGAGGAAGAAAAAGGTAAAGATACAAATTATGAACAACAAATATGCATCTATCAACAAGTGAATCTAAGAATCAAGTGAATAAATAATCTGATGAACAGAATGAACTGTTGATTATAATAGAATCAGGGACATAGAAAGGGAATGGACTGACTATTCTTGGGGGGGGAAAGGGGTGTGGGGGATGTGGGAAGAGACTGGACAAAAATCATGCACCTATGGATGAGGACAGTGGGTGGGGAGTGAGGGCGGAGGGTGGGGCGGGAACTGGGAGGAGGGGAGTTATGGGGGGGAAAAAAAGAGGAACAAATGTAATAATCTGAACAATAAAGATTTAATTAAAAATTAAAAAAAAAAAGATTGCTGCAGATATTCGGATCTTTTTTGTTTCCATATGAATTTTTGGAGTGTTTGTTCTAGGTCTGTGAAATATATCATTGGAATTTTAATAGAGGCTGCATTAAATCTATAGATTGTTTTGGGTAGTATGGTCATTTTAATGATGTTTATTCTACCAATCCACGAACATGGTATATTCTTCCACATTTTTATATCTTCCTCCATATCTTTTACACATCCTGTAGTTTTCAGAATACAGGACTCTTATCTCTTTGGTTAAGTTTATTCATAAGTGTCTTGATTTTTTTTGTTGCAATGGGAAGTGGGATTATTTTTTAGTTTTTCTTTTTGAGTATTCACTATTGGTATATAAAAATGCTATGGATTATGGGGTATTAATTTTGTATCCTGTTACATTTATGAATTCATTTATTAAATCTAGTAGTTTTCTGATGGAGTCTTTAGAGTTTTCTATGTACAGTATAATGTCATCTGCAAATAGTGAGAGTTTTACTAACTCTTTTCCAATTTCTATGCTTTTTATTTATTTTTCTTGTATGATCACTATGGCCAGGACATCCAGAACTAAGTTGAACAAAAGTGGTGAAAGAGGGCATTCCTGAGTTGTCCCTGTTTTTAGGGAAAATTGTTTTAGTTTTTACCCATTACGTATGATGTTAGCTGTAAGTTTGTATTATATGGCCTACTTTGCTGAGAGTTTTTACCAAAAAAGGGCGTTGGATTTTGTAAAATGCTTTTTCTGCATCAATTCATATGATCATGTGACTTTTGTCTTGCAATCTGTTTATGTGCTGTATCACATTTATTGATTTGAAATTACTGTGCCATCTCTGCATCCCTCAGAATAAATCTCACTTTGTTGTGATGTATGATCTTTCTAATGTGTTGCTAGATCCTGGGTTGCTAAAATTTTGTTAAGCATTTTAGAGTGTATGTTCATCAGGGTTATTGGCCTGCAGTTCTCTTTCTTTGTAGTGTCTTTACCTGATTTTGGAATTAGGATGATGCTGGCCTCATAGAAAGAGTTTGGAAGTGTTCATTTCTCTTGAATTTTTTGGAATAGTTTGCAGAATCGAGATGTTAGTTTTTCTTTGAATATTTGGTAAAACTCCCCTGTTAATCTGTATGGACCAGGGCTTTTGTTTTCTGGAAGTTTTTTATATTACTGCTTCAAGTTTACCAGTTTTTTTTTTTATCAGCCTCAGGTTTTCTGATTCTTCCTGATGGAGTTTTAGAAGGTTGTATTTTTCTTGGAATATGTCCATTTAGTACAGGTTGTTATGATTGTTGTAATAAAGTTTTTCATCGTATTTTATTACAACCCTTTGTATACTTGTGAGGTCAGTTGTTATTTTAACTCCTTTATTTCCAATTTATTTTGGTCCTCTCATTTTCTTTACTGGTGAGCCTGGTTAGAGATTCATTAATCTTGTTTGTCCTTTCAAAGAACTGGCTCTTGGATTTATTGATCTTTTGCAATTTTTTTGTCTCTATGTCATTTACTTCTGCTCTGATCTTTATTATTTTCTTCCTTCTACTTGTTCTGGACTTTTCTTCGTGTTCTTGTTATAATTCTTTGAGTTGTAGTGTTAGATAACTTATTACCAGTTTTTCTTGTATTTTGAGGTAGGCCTGCAGTGCTATGAGTTCTCTCTCAGAACTGCTTTCACTGTTTCCCATAGGTTTTGGATTATTGTGTATTTGTTTTCATTTGTTTCCAATATGTTTTGTATTTCTTATTTTATCTATCTTGTAAGCCATTCATTGTTCAAGACAATGCTATTTAGCCTCTATGTATTTGTATGTTTTTGAGCACTTTTATTGTAGTCTATTTCTAATTTCATATCATTGTGGTCTGAGAAGATGCTTGATAGAGTTTCAGTATTCTTGATTTTGTAGAGACTTATCTTGTGTCCTAACATGTGGTATATCTTTGAAAATGTCCCATGTGCACTTGAGAAGAATGTATAGTTCATAAATTTGGAGTGGAATGTTCTGAAGAAGTCAAATAGTTCCATCTGTTCTAGAGTGTCATTTAGGCTTGCTGTTTTCTTGTTGATTTTTTGTCTAGAATATTTATCCAGTAATGTCAATGGGGTATTAAAATTCCCTACTATAATTGTATTGCTGTCTATCTCTCCATAGATATCCTCCAGAACTTTTTTATATATTTAGATGCTCCTGTATTGGGTGCATATATGTTTGCTAGAGTTATAGCCTGTTGTTCGATGGATCCCTTTAGTGTTATGAGGTGGCCTTCCTTATCTCTTGTTATGGCCTTTACTTTGAGGTCTATTTTGTCAGATACAAGTATTGCTACCCCTGCTTTTTTTAATTTCCATTTGCCTGAAAAGTTTTTTCCATCCCTCCACATTCAGTCTGTGTCAGTCCTTTGTTCTAAGGGGGGGTCTCTTGTAGACAGCATATATATGGGTTATGTTTTCTCATCCATTCAGCTACCCTATGTCCTTTGATTGGAGCATTTAATCCATTTACGTTTACAGTTATTATTGATAGGTACTTGTTTGTTGCCATTTTTATTCTTTATCTTTGTGTTCCTTCTTCTCTTTCTACTTCTTCTTTTTACAACAGTCCCTTTATTATTTCTTACATTGCTGGATTGGTATTACTAAACTCCCTTAGCCTTTTTGTCTGCAAAGCTTCTGATTTCCCCTTTAATTTTGAATAATAGCCTTGCTGGATGGAGTATTCTTAAACTTGTTCCCTTACTTTGCATCACATTGTATACTTCATTTCATTCCTTTCTTGTTTGATGTGTTTCATTTGAAAAATCAGTTGATAGTCTAATGGGAGATCCCTTGTAGGTAATTTTCTGTCTCTCTCTGGAAGCCTTTATGGTTCTTACTTTATCACTGATGTTTGCTAATTTAATTATTATATATCTTGGTGTCAGTATTTTTGGGTTCATCTTGTTTTTGACTCTCTGTGCTCCTGGGCTTGTTTTACTTTTTTCTTCCCCAAGTCAGGGAAATTTTCTGTTATTGTATCTTATATTTTTTTAAAGACACATTTATTCAGCATCATGATCAGACTATTGCATTTAGCAATCAACAGAATGGGTGCAAAAAAAATCTACATTAAAACCCTTGGTTGGAATGCTTTACACTTTCCACAGAACAGAAACTAAAATACAGTCCTTGAGGATTTTTTCCCCCATTCACATGAGTATTGTTTAACACATGTCTTCTTTGTAGCAGTTATACCCTGCCACTACTGTGCTTGGCTGAGTTCACAAATCTGTTGTAACCTGTAGCTTCTCTGTCACTTCCCTGGCTCTCCTATTCTGCTAAACTTTGTTTCCTGGCAATAATTAAAACCTTCTGCCACTGCCATAGCTACTGCTTCTGTTAGAACCACCATAGCCAATTTGGTTTTGTGGTTTGGCAAAGTATTGACCTCCACCACCATAAGAGCCAGAGCTTCTGCCTCCAAATTTTCCTCCTTTCATAGGCCCAAAATTTGAATATTGATTTTTGTAATTTCCAAAATCATTGTAGCTTCCACCACCTCCAAAATTGCTTCCATCATTACCAAATCCCTTATAGCCATACCCAATGCCACCATATCCATCACCACCACAGCTGCCACTAAAGCTACCTCGACCACTGAAGTTTCCTCCATGACCAAAGTTGTCATTCCCACCAAAACCCCCTCCACGATCACCTCTGAAGTTTCCAGAACCACTTCAACCTCTTTGGCTGGATGAAGCACTAGCCATCTCTTGCTTATATAGGGCTTTCCTTACTTCACAGTTGTGGCCATTCACAGTATGGTATTTCTGAATGACAATCTTGTCTACAGAGTCATGGTCATCAAAGGTTACCAAAGCAAAACCTCTCTTTTTGTCACTGCCTCAGTCAGTCATGATTTCAATCACTTCTATTTTCCCATACTGTTCAAATAATCTCTTAGGTGATTTTCTTCAGTGTCTTCTTTAATACAACTGACAAAAATCTTTTTTGCAGCTAAGTGGCACCAGGTCTTTGAGAATCTTCTCTTGAGTCAGCCCTCTTTGGTTCTACTACTCTTCCGTCCACCTTGTGTAGCCTTACATTCATTCGTAGCTGCATCCACCTTCTTCACAGTGGCATAGGTGACAAACCCAAAGCCTCTGGAGCACTTTGTATTTCGATGTCTTATCACCACACAGTCTGCGATTGTTTCCCATTGCTCAAAATGGCTCTGCAGACTCTCATCAATTGTTTCAAAGTTCAAACCTCTGATAAAGAGCTTCCACATCTGCTCTGACTCTTTAGGAGACTCAGACTTGGACATGATGACAGTGGTAGGGGAAATTCCAATGGTACTTACTCTATGGCATTCACCAGCAGAAAGGAGTTATTTAAGGAAGCTATCTCTGTCACTATTTCTTGAAACAGGTTTTCTATACCCTCAGCTTTTTTTTTTTGCTTTTATCCATTTAGAGTTTATTCTTTTTTATTGTTTTATTGCTTAAAGTATTACAAAGAATATTACATATGTCACCTTTTTTTCCCCACACTTAACAATCCCCCGGCCTCTCCTATGCCCCAGTGTCTTATGTGCATTAGTTATGCTTATATGCATGCATACAAGTCCTGCAGTTGATCACTTACCCTGCCCCCCCCCCAAAAAAAAAAAACCCTCCCCGGCTTTCCTGCTGTAGTTTGACAGCCTGTTCGAGGCAGCTCTTCCTCTGTATCTATTTTTATTCATAAGTTTATAATAGTTCTTATTATCCATGAGTGAGTGAGATCATGTGGTGTTTTTCCTTCATTGACTGGCTTATTTCACTTAGCATAATGGTCTCCAGTTCAGTCCATGCCATTGCAAATGGCAAGAGTGCCTTCTTTTTTACAGCAGCATAGTATTCCATCGTGTAGATGTACCAAAGCTACCACGTTTTGTAATCCATTCATCTACTGATGGGCACTTAGGCTGTTTCCAGATCTTAGCTATGGTGAATTGTGCTGCTATGAACATAGGGGTGCATATATCCTTTCTGATTGGTGTTTCTGGTTTCTTGGGATATATTCCTAGAAGTGAGATCACAGGGTCAAATGGGAGTTCCATTTTTAGTTTTTAGAGGAAACTCCATACTGACTTCCATAGTGGCTGCACCAGTCTGCATTCCAACCAGAAGTGCACGAGTGTTCCTTTTTCTCCACATCCTCTCAAGCACTTGTCGTTTGTGGATTTGTTGACGATAGCGATTCTGACAGGCATGAGATGGTACCTCATTGTTGTTTTGATTTGCATGTCTCAGATGATTAGTGACTTTGAGAAAGTTTTCATATGTCTCTTGGCTTTCTGAGTGTCCTCTTTTGAACGGTATCTATTTAGGTCCTTTGCCCATTCTTTGATTGGATTATCTTACTTTTCTTAAATTGTATGAGTTCCCTCTAAATTTTGGAGATTAGGCCCTTATCAGATATAACATTGGCAAATACGTTTTCCCACACAGTGGGCTTTCTTGTTATTTTGTTGATGGTTTCTTTTGCTGTGCAGAAGCTTTTTATTTTGATGTAGTCCCATTTGTTCATTTTCTCTTTAGTTTCCAATGCCCTAGGAGCTGTATCGGTGAAGAAATTGCTTCGGTATATGTCTGAGATTTTGTTGCCTTTGGGTTCTTTTAGTAATTTTATGGTTTCCCATCATACATTTAAGTCCCTTATCCATTTTGAGTTTACTTTTTTGTATGGTGTAAGTCCTTTATCCATTTTGAGTTTATGGTTGTGTATGGTGTGAGTTGGTGGTCTAGTTTCATCTTTTTGCATGTATCTGTCCAATTTTCCCAAACCATTTATTGAAGAGACTGTCTTGACTCCATTGTATGTTCTTGCCTCCTTTGTCGAATATTAATTGAGCATATTGGTTCGGGCCGATTTCTGGGCTCTCTATTCTATTCCATTGATCTATATGTCTGTTCTTGTGCCAATACCAGGCAGTTTTGAGAACAGCGGCTTTGTAATACAGTTTGATATCTGGTATTGAGATCCCACCTACTTTGTTCTTTCTCAGGATCACTGCAGGTATTCGGGGTCTTTTTTTATTCCAGATGAATTTTTGGAGAGTTTGTTCTAGGCCTGTGAAATATGTTGTATTTTAATGGGAAGTGCGTTGAATTTATAGATTGCTTTGGGTAGTATGGGCATTTTAATGATGTTGATTCTACCAATCCAAGAACATGGTATGTTCTTCCATCTCTTTATGTCTTCCTCTACCTCTTTTTTCAACATCCTGTAGTTTTCTGAGTCTTTTACCTCTTTAGTTAAGTTTATTCCTAGGTAGCTTAATTTTTTTGGTGCGATGGTAAATGGGATTGTTTTTTTTAGTCTCTCTTTCTGTAAGTTCATTATTGGTGTATAGAAATGCCATAGATTTCTTGGCATTAATTTTGTATCTTGCTATGAATCTGTAGATTGCTTTGGGTAGTATGGACATTTTATTGATGTTGATTCTACCAATTCATGAACACGGTGTATTCTTCCATGTACTTATGTCTTCCCTCATCTCTTTCTTAAGTGTCCTGTAGTTTTCTGAGTACAGGTTTTTTACCTCATCAGTTAAGTTTATTCCTGGGTATGTTAATTTTTTTGTGGGGGGGCGGGGATGGTAAACAAGAATTTTTTTTGTATTTCTCTCTGTGAGTTCAATATTGGTGTATAAAAAAACGGTGTTAATTTTGTATCCTGCTACATTGTCTACTACATTTATTAAATCTAGTAGTGTTTGATGGAGTCTTTAGGGTTTTTGATGTACAATATCATGTCACCTGCAAATAAGGACAGTTTTACTTCTTCTTTTCCAATCTGGATGCTTTTTATTCTTCTTCTTGTCTAATTGCAATGGCTAATACTTCCAGTACTTTGTTGAACAGGAGTGGTGAGAGTGGGCATCCCTGTCTTGTTCCTGTTCTTAGGGGAAATGGTGTTAGTTTTTGTCCATTGAGTATGATGTTGGCTGTGGGTTTTTCATATATGGCTTTTATTATGTTGAGGTATGATCCTTTTATTCCCACCTTGCTGAGAGTTTTTATCAAAAATGGGTGTTGGATTTTGTCAAACACTTTTTCTGCATCAACTGATATGACTATGTGTTTTTTTTTCTTTAAATTTGTTTATGTGATGTATCACGTTTATTGATTTGCGGAATTATACGATCCTTGCATCTCTGGGATAAATCCTACTTGGTCATGGTGCATGATCTTTCTGATGTACTGCTGGATCCGATTTGCTAAGATTTTGTTGAGGATTTTGGCATTTATGTTCATGAGGGATATTGGCCTGTAATTCTCTTTCATTGTGTTGTCTTTACCTGGTTTTGGTATTACAGTGATGCTGGCTTCATAGAATGAGCTTGGAAGTGTTCCTTCCTCTAGAATTTTTTGTAGTAGTCTGAGGAGGATAGGTTTTAGTTCTTCCTTGAATGTTTGGTAAAACTCCCCTGTGAAGCCTACTGGTCCTGGGCATTTGTTTGATGGAAGCTTTTTGATGACTGCTTCAATTTCTTCCATAGTTATTGGCCTGTTGAGATTTTTAGATTCTTCCTGATTGAGTTTTGGAATGTTGTATGATTTCAATCTTCTTGAATTTGGGGAGACTTTGTTTTTGACCCAATATGTGGTCTATTGCTGAATATGTCCCATGAGCACTTGAGTAGAACCTATATTTTGTGGCTTTGGGGTGAAATGTTCTGAAGATGTCAATTAAGTCCTTCCAATCTAGTGAATCATTTAGGATTGCTGTTTCTTTGCTGATTGTTTGTCTAGAGGATTTATCCAGTGATGTCAGTGGTGTATTAAAGTCCCCTACTACGATTGTATTGTTGTCGATCTCTCCCTTGATATCTTCCAGGAGTTTTTTTTTATGTATTTGGGTGCTCCTGCATTGGTGCATATATATTTATCAGGGTTATATCCTCTTGTTGTATTGATCCCTTCAGTATTATGAAGTGGCCTCCCTTATCTCTTGTTATGGCCTTCACTTTGAGGTCTATTTTGTCTGATATAAGTATTACTACTCCAGGGAGGAAAGAAGATGGCTGCGATATAGACAGACGCATCCCAGGTCGTGTCCCGGAGCAAATGGAGTGAGCAGCTGAAACTAGTAACACCCACCCCGAATTGGCGAAATTGCTCAGCTGGTGAGACGGTTTGCAGCCGGGAAGGTCAGAACTCTCCTGGAAAGGTAAAAAAAAAAAAAAACACCCAGGGATTTGGGCAGGAAAGTTTGCCAGACCTCTGAGCCCAGAGGGTCGGAGGGAGACCGCATGGCAGACAGCCACGTCCCCTGGGACCGGCACAGCCCCTGACGGGGGAAAGGAGATCTGTGGGATTCCTGGCGCTGCCAGGGGATTTGAGAACTGGGTTCTGTGACCACGGAGGACTGAGCTTAAAGGGGGCAGCCTGAAGAGCTGACCTGACCATGCAGTGCCAGTAAGAGATGAGCTTACAGAACCTAAGCCTTCCCCGGTTGTTTGTTTGCTTGTTTGTTCTCACCGAATCCTGTTCATGGGACATTTCGGATACAGACACCTGTGCTGAAGAGAGGGAGAGGGTGCGGAGGAGTGGAATCTGGAGAGAGACTGAGGAGAGAAGGGGGGCCAGGAGAGGTGGCAGCGAATTGAGTGTTGAGTGCTGAGACACCCCTTAGCCCAGGACTGGGGCAGCCATTCTCTCCAGAGAGTGAGACTCCTCCCCCCAGCCCCCAGGCAAGGAGCACAGCCACACCCAGATTCCACCCTGAACAAGATCAAGGATTAAAATAATCTGATCAGTCCCTGGGAGTTAACAGGGTCTGGCCTATAGAAGGATTTTCAATGCCATATAGCCTCAGAGGCCAACCCCAGAACACTGGCACCCAGAGGCTGAGCCACAAACTGACTCTTTGCTAAACACAAAATAAGGCAGTCTGAGAAACAAAAAAGGCCTGCTTTGAAATAAGGACTGTGGTTTACAACACAGAGGAACAGTGTATCACAGGGAAACTCAACACTCTCCTGAATACCTGGCAGGACTAAAGGCGAGCCAGACTGAAGAATAGAAGAACCGAAGGACCTTCACTATTGCAATTTTTTTTTTCTTTTTTCACCTTTTAACTAAGAAACCAATTTTTTTTTCTTTTTTCTTTTTTTTTCTCGTTTTTTTTTCTTCTTTTTTTTTCTTCTTTTTCCATCTTCTTTTTCCTGATTTTACCCTTTCAATTACTACCTTCTTATTTTTAACCAGCATTATTACTGCTACCATTTTACCATCTTTTAAAGTGCCATTTTATTTTCTCTTTATTTTATTTTGGGATTAGTGTTCTCCATTCTATTTTCATCGTTATATTATTGGTTGTTTTTAGTTTGCATCCATCTACAGGGAGCTGTTGCTGGAATTTGCTGGGATTCGTGGCGGTTCTATAGGTGTATTATCCTCATATAAAAAATCTATTCCCCTCTTCCACTTCATTCTCATTTTTCTCTCTTTTTCTCTTTTCTTTTCTCGCTTTTATTTCCCCCCTTCTTTTTCAAATTTCATTTTTGCACTCCCTTTTTTGATCCCTAATTTTATTTTCTTTTTTCTCTTTCATCTTTATCTCTTCCTTATTCCTTATCCCCAAATTCTCTTAATTCGGGTGGTCACCTTTATTTGGGGTTATTAATATTGCGAATATATTTGTGTTTAGTGCCTGGTACGTAGTGCCTTGTTGTGTTGTATTTTGTGCCCTTAAATCAACACAGCAGATCCGAGCAATAGCAGCCTACTGAGCACCAAACCCTCTGCTAAGGAAAAGCAGCTGTACGTGAAACCGCCCCCCACCAGCCAGAAGAGCCACCACAGCTGTGAACAGCACCCACCAGAGGAGCTGCTGCCAACTGAAGAGCAGCTGGTACCGCAACAGCCCGAAGAGCAAACACAGACCAAGGAGTCACTGCCACCCAGGGAGCAGCCACTGAACGACTCAACGTCTAGCTATGTCAGTGAGATCAAACATGGGTAGACAAAGAAACTCCCAAAGGAAAGAGAAGGAGGACTCTCCAGAAAAGCAGCTAAGTAATACAGAGGCATGCAACATGACAGAAAAAGAATTCAGAATAAGGGTCCGAGAGTGCATAAACCAGATGGAGGGAAAAATCGACAACCTCTGCAAGAAGCAAGAAGAAACAGATGAAAAAAAATCAACAACTTAAGTAAGACCCAAGAAGAAATGAAGAGTGATATAGCTGCAATAAAGAACACCATTGAAAGTATCAACAGTAGGCTAGGAGAAGCGGAGGACGGAATTAGTGAATTAGAAGACAAGGAAGCAAAACAAACCCAAAATGTACTGCAATTGGAGAAAAAAATTAAAAGACAGGAGGAGAGCCTAAGGGGGCTTTGGTACAACATGAAACGAAACAACATACGAATAATAGGGGTACCAGAACAACAGAAAGATGAACAAGGATTAGAAAACCTATTCGAAGAAATAATATCAGAAAACTTCCCTGAGGTGGGGAAGAAAAAAGTAACACAAGCCCAGAGAGTCCCATAAAAGGTGAACCCAAAAAGACCCACACTAAAACACATCATAATTACCATGGCAAATGTTCAGGACAAAGAGAAAATCTTACAGGCCGCAAGAGAGAGACGGAAAGTCACATACAAGGGATCTCCCATTAGATTATCAAATGATTTCTCAACAGAAACACATCAGGCCAGAAAAGAATGGACGGAAATTTACAAAGTGATGCAAAGCAAAGGACTGAATCCAAGAATACTCTATCCAGCAAGGTTATCATTCAACCTTGAAGGGGAAATAAGAAGCTTCACAGACAAAAAAAGGCTAAGGGAGTTTATCACCACCAAGCCAGCAATGCAAGCAATGCTAAAGGGACTGGTATAAAAATAAGAAATAAAAAGCTCAGAAAGAAAACAGCCACACACACACAAAAAAGAAATGGCTACAAAAAAGTACCTTTCAATAATATCTTTAAACATAAATGGATTAAATGCTCCAACCAAAAGACATCGAGTGGCTGAATGGATAAAAAAACATGACCCATACATCTGCTGTCTACAAGAAACCCACCTCATTAGAAGGGACTCACACAGACTGAAAGTGAAAGGATTGAAAAATATCTTTCAGGCAAATGGACAGGAAAAGAAAGCTGGGGTAGCAATACTTATGTCGGACAAAATAGACCTCAAAGTGAAGGCCTTAACAAGAGATAAGGAAGGCCACTTCATAATACTAAAGGGATCAATACAACAAGAAGATATAACCCTGGTAAACATATATGCACCCAATGTAGAAGCACCCAAATTCATAAAAATACTCCTGGAAGATATCAAAGGAGAGATCAACATCAATACAATCATAGTAGGGGACTTTAATACACCATTGACAGCACTGGATAAGTCCTATAGACAAACAATCAGCAAAGATACAGCAATCCTAAATGACTCACTAGATCAGATGGACTTAATAGACATCTTCAGAACACTTCACCCCAAAGCCAGGGAATATACGTTCTTCTCAGGTGCTCATGGTACATCTTCAAAAATAGACCACATATTGGGTCACAAGCAAAGTATCCCCAAATTCAAGAAGATTGAATTCATAAAAAGCATCTTCGCAGACCATGAGGGCATAATACTAGAAATAAACTAAAATAAAAAAACCCAAAATACTCAAACACCTGGAAGCTGAATAGCATGCTATTAAATATTGACTGGGTTACCAATGAGATCAAAGAATAAATTAAAAACATCCTGGAAACTAATGACAATGAAAACACAACAATCCAAAACCTATGGGACACAATGAAAGCACTCCTGAGAGGGAAGTTTATAGCGCTACAGACCTATCTCAAAAAACAAGAAAAAATGGTAGTAAATCACCTTACCCTACAACTCAAAGATTTAGAAAGAGAGCAACAAGAAAACCCCAGAGTGAGCAGAAGAAAGGAGATAATAAAGATTAGAGCAGAAATAAATGACATAGAGACCAAAAAAACAATACAGAAAATCAATGAAACCAAGAGCTGGTTCTTTGAAAGGATAAACAAGATTGACAAACCTCTAGCCATGCTCACCAAGTAGCAAAGAGAGAGGACCCAAATAAACAAAATCAGAAATGATAGAGGCGAAAAAACAACAGACCCCACAGAAATACAAATGATTGTTAAAAAATACTATGGACAGCTCTACTCCAACAAACTACACAACCTGGAGGAAATGGACAAATTCCTAGAAAAATACAACATTCCAAAACTCAATCAGGAAGAATCTAAAAATCTTAACAGGCCAATAACTATGGAAGAAATTGAAGCAGTCATCAAAAAGCTTCCATCAAACAAATGCCCCGGACCAAACGACTTCACAGGGGAGTTTTACCAAACATTCAAGGAAGAAATAAAACCTATCCTCCTCAGACTACTATAAAAAATTTAAGAGGAAGGAACACTTCCAAGCTCATTCTATGAAGCCAGCATCACCCTAATACCAAAACCAGGTAAAGACAACACAATGAAAGAGAATTACAGGCCAATATCCCTCATGAACATAGATGCCAAAATCCTCAACAAAATCTTAGCAAATCGGATCCAGCAGTACATCAGAAAGATCATACACCATGACCAAGTTGGATTTATCCCAGGGATGCAAGGATGGTACAATATCCGCAAATCAATAAACGTGATACCTCACATAAACAAATTGAAAGAAAAAAACCACATGGTCATATCAATTGATGCAGAAAAAGCATTTGACAAAATTCAACACCCATTTTTGATAAAAACTCTCAGTAAGGTGGGAGTAGA
This sequence comes from Myotis daubentonii, assembly GCF_963259705.1. Lineage (NCBI taxonomy): Eukaryota > Metazoa > Chordata > Mammalia > Chiroptera > Vespertilionidae > Myotis > Myotis daubentonii. Next base: position 94,641,860 of record NC_081861.1, on the reverse strand, counting down.
AGGATCATACCTCAACATAATAAAAGCCATATATGATAGGCCCACAGCCAGCATCATACTCAACGGACAAAAACTAACACCATTTCCCCTAAGAACAGGAACAAGACAGGGATACCCCCTATCACCATTCCTGTTCAACATAGTACTGGAAGTGTTAGCCATTGCAATTCGGCAAGAAGAAGAAATAAAAGGCATCCAAATTGGAAAAGAGGAAGTAAAACTGCACTTATTTGCAGATGACATGATATTATACATATAAAACCCTAGAGATTCCATCAAAAAGCTACTAGACTTAATACATGAATTTGGCAATGTAGCAGGATACAAAATTAACCCCAAGAAATCTGAGGCATTTCTATAAACCAATAGTGAAGTTTCAGAAAGAGAGATTATAAAAACAATCCCTTTTATCATCGCACCAAAAAAATTAATCTACCTAGGAATAAACTTAACTAAAGAGGTAAAAGACCTCTACTCAGAAAACTACAGGACGTTGAAAAAAGACATAGAGGAAGACATAAACAGATGGAAGAATACACCGTGTTCATGGATTGGTAGAATCAACATCATTAAAATGTCCATACTACCCAAAGCAATCTATAAATTCAATGCACTTCCCATTAAAATACCAACAGCATACTTCAGAGATCTAGAACGAACTCTCCAAAAATTCATCTGGAATAAAAAAAAGACCCCAAATAGCTGCAGCAATCCTGAAAAAGAACAAAGTAGGTGGGGTCTCAATGCCAGATATCAAGATGTATTACAAAGCCACTGTTCTCAAAACTGCCTGGTACTGGCACAAGAATAGGCATACAGATCAATGGAATAGAATAGAGAGCCCAGAAATTGGCCCGAACCAATATGCTCAATTAATATTTGACAAAGGAGGCAAGAACATACAATGGAGCCAAGATAGTCTCTTCAATAAATGGTGTTGGGAAAATTGGACAGATATATGCAAGAAAATGAAACTAGACCACCAACTTACACCATACACAAAAATAAACTCAAAATGGATAAAGGACTTAAATGTACGACAGGAAACCATAAAAATTCTAGAAGAATCCAAAGGCCACAAAATCTCAGACATATGCCGAAGCAATTTCTTCACTGATACAGCTCCTAGGGCACTTGAAACGAAAGAGAAAATGAACAAATGGGACTACATCAAAATAAAAAGCTTCTGCACAGCAAAAGAAACCATCAAGAAAACAACGAGAAAACCCACTGTGTGGGAAAACATATTTGCCAATGACATATCTGATAAGGGCCTAATCTCCAAAATTTATATGAAACTCATACAACTTAACAAAAGGAAGATAAACACTCCAATCAAAAAATGTGCAAAGGACCTAAATAGACACCTTTCAAAAGAGGACATTCAGAAAGCCAAGAGACATATGAAAACATGCTCAAAGTCACTAATCATCCGAGAGATGCAAATCAAAACAACAATGAGGTACCATCTCACACCTGTCAGACTGGCTATCATCAACAAATCAACAAACGAGAAGTGCTGGAGAGGATGTGGAGAAAAAGGAACACTTGTGCACTGCTGGTGGGAATGCAGACTGGTTCAGCCACTATGGAAGACAGTATGGAGTTTCCTCAAAAAACTGAAAATGGAACTCCCATTTGACCCTGTGATCCCACTTCTAGGAATATATCCCAAGAAACAAGAACCACCAATCAGAAAGGATATATGCACCCCTATGTTCATAGCAGCACGATTCACCATAGCTAAGATCTGGAAACAGCCTAAGTGCCCATCAGTAGATGAATGGATTAGAAAACTGTGGTACATCTACACGATGGTATACTATGCTGCTCTAAAAAGGAAGGAACTCTTACCATTTGCAACGGCATGGATGGAACTGGAGAGCATTATGCTAAGTGAAATAAGCCAGTCAATGAAGGAAAAATACCACATGATCTCACTCATTCACGGATAATAGAGACCATTATAAACTTTTGAACAATAATAGATACAGAGGCAGAGCTGCCTCAAACAGATTGTCAAACTGCAGCGGGAAGTCCGGGGAGGGTGGCGGTGCAGGAGGTAGGGGGGTAAGAGATCAACCAAAGGACTTGTATGTATGCATATAAGCATAACCAATGGACATAAGACACCGGGGGATAGGGGTGGCTAGGGGACTGTCTAGGGCGGGGGGGAAAAATGGACACATATGTAATACCCTTTGTAATACTTTAAGCAATAAAAAATAAATAAATAAAAAAGTTTTACTACCCCAGCTTTTTTTTCTTTTCCATTTGCCTGAAAGATATTTTTCCATCCTTTCACTTTCAGTCTGTGTGAGTCCCTTCTAATGAGGTGGGTCTCTTGTAGACAGCAAATGTATGGGTCATGTTTTTTTTTTTTATCCATTCAGCCACTCGATGTCTTTTGATTGGAGCATTTAGTCCATTTACGTTTAAAGTTATTATTGAAAGGTACTTGTTTGTAGCCATTTCTATTTTTTGTGGCTGTTTTCTTTCTGAGATTTTTATTTCTTCTTTTTACACTAGTCCCTTTAGCATTTCTTGCATTGCTGGCTTGGTGGTGATAAACTCCCTTAGCCTTTTTTTGTCTGTGAAGCTTCTTATTTCCCCTTCAATTTTGAATGATAGCCTTGATGAATAGAATATTCCTGGGTTCTGTCCTTTGCTTTGCATCACTTTGTAAATTTCTGTCCATTCTTTTCTGGCCTGATGTGTTTCTGTTGAGAAGTCATTTGATAATCTAATGGGAGATCCCTTGTATGTAACTTTCCGTCTCTCTCTAGCAGCCTGTAAGATTCTATCTTTGTCCTGAGTATTTGCCATGGTAATTATGATGTGTCTTGGTGTGGGTCTTTTCGGGCTCACCTTGTTTGGGACTCTCTGTGTTTTTGTGACTTTTTTCTTTCCCACCTCGGGAAAGTTTTCTGATCTTATTTCTTCAAATAGGTTTTCTAATCCTTGTTCATCTTTCTGTTGTTCTGGCACCCCTATTATTCATATGTTGTTTCATTTCATGTTGTCCCATAGCTCTCTTAGGCTCTCCTCCTGTCTTTTAATTTTTTTCTCCAATAGCTTTTTAGTTTGGGTGTGTTTTGTTTCCCTGTCTTTTATTTCCCTAATCGGTCCTCTGCTTCTCCTAGTGTACTGTTGAAACTTTCAATGGTGTTTTTTATTGCAGCTATATCACTCTTTATTTCTTCTTTGTTCTTACATAATTTATTGATTTTTTCATCTGTTTCTTGTTGCTTCTTGCATAAGTTATTGATTTTTTCCTCCATCTGGTTTATGCACTCTAGGACCCTTAATCTGAATTATTATTCTGTCATGCTGCATGCCTCGGTTTCACTTAGCTGCTTTTCTGGTGAGTCCTCCTTTTCTTTCCTTTGGGGTTTTCTTTGTCTACCCATGTTTGATCTCACTGACATATCTAGATGTTGAGTCATTCAAGGGCTGCTCCTTGGGTGGCAGTGGCTCCTCTGGCTGCAGTTGCTCCTCTGGTGGTGGTTGTAGCAGCTGCTCCTCAGTTGGCAGGAGGTCTTGTGGTGGGTGCTGTTCACTGCTGTGGTGGCTCCTCTGGCTGGTGGGGGGAGACTTCACACACAGCTACTGTTCTTCAGACAGAGGATGTGCTGATCACGAGGCTGCTGTTCCTTGTATGGGGCAGGCTACACACACAGCTGCTACGCCTTGAACTGGGACGGACTGCTCACGTGGCTGCTGATCCTTGAATGGCGGCTGGCTGCACCCTGCTGTTGTTCCTCTGATGTGGTGGGGTGCTTGTGGGGCTACTGCTCCTAGGACTGGCTGCTGCTCATTGGATAGGTGCAGGCTGTTGTGGCTCTGCTCCTCAGACCGGTATGTGCTGCAAAGAGCTGCCACTCCTCGGATGTGGGCAGTCTGTTCGTGTGGTTGCTGATCCTCGGACCAGCGTGGGCTGCCGCTGCTCCTCGTATGGGGCTGGGCCACTCACAGAACTGTTGCTCCTCGGATGGTGGTGGGCTGCTCACACAGCTGCTGTTCCTTGGACTAGTTCAAGGTGCGGGCTGTGTGCAGCTGCTGCTCTTCATATGGGCGCAGGCTACACAGGGCTGCCTTTCCTCAGATGTAGGAAGACTGCTTGTGCGGCTGCTGCCCTTAGTCTTGGACAGGTCGGACTGCTGGCGTTGTTGCTGCTCTTCGGACGGGTAAGCGGGCTGCTCACACAGCTGCTGCTCCTTGGACAGGGGCAGGCCATATGAGGCTGCTGCCCTTAATCTCAAGGCAGGCTGCTCACAGGGCTGATGCTCCCTGGACAAGAGTGCACCACTCACGTGTCTGCTGCTCACGTGGTTGAAAAAATAATGTGAACAGAAGTAGGAAATAAAGGAACAAACAAACAAAAAAAAAGGAGAACAAAGAAAGAAGAAAAAAAATGTAACCAAAAAAGGGAAAACAAAGAAAAAAGCAAAAAAAATTAGCTAAAAAATAATAAAAAAATAAAGTTGAAAAATTGAAATGTCATTCCTTTGTCTGGCTTAAGATCCCAGTTTTCTGGAATGTCTGTGATTTCCTTGTTGGTTTTGTGTGTGAAAGATCTATTCCATTATGTCAGTTGGGTGTAAAAGACCCATACTATGACTGTATTTCTGTAAATCTCTTCCTTAGAGTTTTTTTTTTAAAGAATTTTTATATATATTTAGTTGCTCATATATTGGGAGCATATATGTTTACAAGGGTTATATCCTTTTGTTGGCTCAATCCCTTTAGTATTATGTAGTGCCCCTTTTCTCTTCCTGTTATGGCCTTTGTTTTGAAGTGTATTTATGCAGATATAAGTATTGCTACCCCAGTTTTTTTTTTCTTTTCCATTTGCATGGAAATATTTTTCCACCCATTCACTTTCACCCTATGTAAGTATATTGTTCTGAGTTGGGTCTCTTGTAGACAGCTTATAGTTGGGTCATATTTTCTTATCCATTCAGCTACCCTATGCATTTTGATTAGAGCATTTTATCCATTTACATTTAAGGTTATTATTGCTAGAGGCCCGGTGAATGAAATTCGTGCATGGGTGGTGTCCCTAAGCCTGGCCTCTGCCCTCTCGCAATCCGGGTCCCCTCAGGTAGGGTCCTTAGGCCTGGCCGGCAATCAGGGCCTATTGGGGCTATCCTTCCCCCTAGCTACCAGTAGCTGGCCCTGTCCCCCCCCCCACTGCCACTGCTTGCCATTTTGTGGCACTGCCTTCCCTCCCCTGTCACCAGCTGCCTCCCTCTGTGGGCAACAGGCATGAGGTGCAATCACTTGGCTGGCCTGGGCCGCCCTCTGTGGGGCGATAGTGGAGCTCTGTGATCTATTGACCAGCAGAGGGAGGCCCTGCCCACCTGGCCAAGGCTCATGATCGATCGTTGTGCAGAGGGTGGCCTGGGCCTCCCTGTTTGTGCAATTGTGGGGTGATGGCAGGGCCTCTGACCAATCGCATCGCACCCGCCTTTGCTGGCCTGGTGACAGCAAGTGTCGTAGTGTGGTCATCCAGAAGGTTGTCTGGATGGTCTTTCTGCTATTTGGTCATTTGGTCAATTTGATATTATGCTTTTATTATTATAGATAGGTACTTATTTATTGCCATTTTCATTCATTATGCTTATATTTCTCTCTCTTTCTTTCTATATTTATTCTTTTTACAGCAGTCCCTTTAACATTTCTTGCAATGCTCTTTTGGTCATAATAAACTCCTTAAGTCTTTTTATTTTTGTCTGTGAGGCTCTTTAATTCTCCTTCAATTTTGAATGTTAGCCTTGCTGGATAGAATCGTCTTGGGCATAGATCCTTACTTTTTATTACTTTGAATACTTCCTCTAGTCTTTATTTTTTCTGTTGATACATCACCTGACAGCCTATGGGAGCTCCCTTGTAGGTAACTGACTGTATCTCTCTTTCTGGCTTTAAGATTATCTCTTTGCCTTTAATGTTTCCCTTTTAATGATATGTCTTGGTATGGGTCTTTTGGATTTTGTTTTAATTGTGACTTTCTGTGTTTCCTGAACTTGTGTGACTTTTACCTTCACCAGATTAGGGAAGTTTTCTGTCATTTCTCCCAGCAAGTTCTCTGTCCCTTTTTCATTTTCTTCCCTCTCTGGTACCCCTATATGCAGATGTTACATTTCATGTTTTCCCAATGTTTCATTAAATTGTCCTCTTCCTTATTATGTTTTTCTTTTTGCTGCTATTATTGGGTGATTTTTTTCTACATCATCTTCTAATTTGCTCATTCCATCCTCTGCTTTCTCTAAACTGCTCTTTATTCCTTCCAGTGTATTCTTTATATCATCTATGTCAGTGGTTCTTAACCTTCTGGCCCTTTAAATATAGTTCCTCATGTTGTGACCCAACCATAAAATTATTTTAATTGCTACTTCATAACTGTAATGCTGCTATTCTCATGAATCATAATGTAAATATCTGATATGCAGGATGGTCTTAGGCGACCCCTGTGAAAGGGTCATTCTACCGCCAAAGGGGTCATGACCCACAGGTTGAAAACCGGTGATCTATGTCATTCTTCATTTCTGACTGATTGTTTTTCAGGTTTTCATGCCCTTTTTTATGCAGCTGAGCATTCTTAAAACCATTAATTCATACTCTGTTTCTGATGAATTGCTTGCCTACAATTCAGTTAGCTCTTTTTCTGAAGATTCCTCTTGTTCCTTTATTTGCATCACCATTTTTTTTGTTTCTTTGTATTTATTTCTGTGTATTAGATAGGACTGCTATGATTCCCAATATTGGTGGAGTTTCCTTCTGTAATAGTTGTCTTATAGGAACTAGTGGTGTAGGTTCCTTAATCAGATGAGCTTGGTGCTCAAGGAATGTTACTTCTGTGGGTTATATGATTCCTCCTGATGTGTTTGGGTCTTGATTGCTGCTGACCCCTTTGTGGGTGGGATCAGTTCTTGGGCTGGCTGACTCTGAGGCTCAACCCCAACAATGTCTTGACAATTGCTGACAGAACAAAACCAGGCTAATCCAAAAACAATACTAGAGGAAAACCAAAACAAACAACAACAAAGAATAAAAAGATATGTTTACTAAAGGACAACAGACCAAATAATTTTAGACCTAAAAAAGAAGCAAAAAGAGAGAATATAAAAGAAAAAAAGAAATACAGATGAAAAAAGAATAATAAACAGAAATAAAAATTATAAAATACATAATAATAATTTCAAAACAATAATGCTGAACCAAATAAAATATAGAATAGGGAATGAAAAATGAAAGAAAAAATAAAATTAAAATAAGAAATAGGGAAAATGTAATAAAAGGAGAGATATGAGATACATAAACTTAAAAATAAAATAAAATAAATTAAATACAAAAATAGACAAAAGATTAAAAAGATAAATTAATGTCAATAAGTCGACTTTACTTCCACAGATTTAGGTGCCTGCCGCAATTTCTCTTTGGATCTGCTATTTGTGGAGCTTGCTGGATTTTGCTCTGATATTGTCCAAATCTGGACTCTTGGTGTGCTAATCCTAGGCCTCCCTGGTGGTACTCTGTTGTAAGCCAATGTGAGTCACTGTTCCTGCCTGGCCATCAGCAACTTGACTGACTCACAGCTGGGTAGAGTCCTAAATAGTCCAGTGAGCAGGGCTTCTGGAGTCCAGAAACTGTGTCTGCCTTGGGTATCACAATTTGAATATCCTTGCTGGCAGCTGTTCTCCCTTTCCCCATGGAATTGGGCTCCACAGGGGTATCTGGGATCTTGTAGATGGCTTAAACAGACTCATATTAGAGGTCATGCCCATATATTGTAGGAGGGGAGGTAAACAATCCCTTCCCTTCCCAGGGTTATGCGGGCTGAACCCTGGGGACATCATCTCTGGTTCCCTGTAATGCAGTTAAAGGCCCAAGACACATTTGTCTGTCTCCTGGACCAATGCCTACCCAAAAGATATGGTTGCAAAGTCTCAGCTCTGCCTGGCTCTTTATCACCCCCTTTAAGCCACATCAAGTAGGAGGGGATAAAAATTAATCAGGCCAGCTTGTCACTCTTTCAGCACATCTGGCCTCCACTGGCTGAGGCCTCTGCCCTGGTTCCATCTGGGAAAAATGTCCAAACCATACATGCACAGATTTCTAGCTCAGAGCTATTCCCCTTTGCCTTGGGTTGCAGCAGGATGGGACAGACCCAGCCATTCTGCAGGTACGGGAAATGGTCACCATGATGTGCTCAAGTTGGGCAAGACTAATCCTCTTTCCCAAGCCACACTGTTCAGCCCCTTTCTGGTTCTATGCTGGAACTTTTCCCAGTGAATATAGGGCTCCTCAGATTCCCTGTTGGGTGTATCGATCAGATCCCTTTCCTGGCCCAGGTTTTGCCCCATGGCCCCTCAAAGACATAGATCAGAGAGAACTTCCCAGTCTGGTGTTATAACAAAGAAATCACTCTTTGTCTGGGATGATGCAGTCTGAGAGTCCTAGTTCGACCAAATCCCCAGTGATTCTCACTGCCTGATGCTACATGGGCTCACTTTCCCTTCTCTGTCTCCCTAGATTGGGGATTCCTGCATGGTCTGAGACCCCACACTATCAATGGATGGGGCTTCCGCTATCACGCTTTCCCTCCAGCTTTGCAGGTTCAAAGGTGCACCAGTTGTCTCACCCTCTCCGTGTTTCCTCCTATTATTTCTCCATATTCCCTGAATACAATACTCCATATCAGCCACACTTCAGCTGTTTTTGTTAAGCAAAATGCTCTACAGTTTAGCACAAGTCCAACCCAGAGTCTGGAGCAAGCTGATGGAGCCTCCACCTACTCTGCAGCCATCTGTAAATTATGTTGATTCTTTCAATCCATGAAAATGAAATAGCTTTTCTTTTCTTTGTGTCTTTTTCAATCTCTTAATAATTATTTGTAGTTTTCAGTGTGTAGTTCCTTCACATCCTTTGTATTCCTAGGTATTTTATTCTTTTTATTGCAATTGCAAAAACATTATTTTTTCCCATTTCATTTTCTGATATTTCATTGTTATTATATAGAAATGCAAAGGGTTTTTGTACATTGGTTTTACAGTTGCATTGGTATTATAGTTGTATTCTGCAACTATACTGTATTTGTTTACTGTTTTTATTGTTATTTGATTTTATTGTTATTTAAGTGGCTTTAAATAGATGATTGGATAAAGAAGATGTGGCACATATATACAATGGAATACTACTCAACCATAAGAAAAGATGAAATACTACCACTTTTGACAACATGGTGGACCTTGAGAATATTATGCTAAACAAAATAAGTCAGGTAGAAAAAGTCAAAAACCATATGATTTCACTCATATGTGAGATATAAAACTGAAAGCAACAAATGAACGAACCAACAAACAAAAGCTCACAGACACAGATAAAAGCATTGTAGCTACCAGAGGGAAGGTGTATGGGGAGTAGTAAATGGTTAACTGGGTTAAAAATACAGTGACAGAGACTGAGTTGACTTTGGGTGGTGAACACACAATGCTCAATACAGATGATGTACCATAAAATTGTACACTTAAAACCTATATCATTATATTAAACAATGTCACTGCAATACATTTAATGGGAAAATATGTGGTCAAGACTGCAGAATAGGTAAAGCCTATTCATGTCTCTTCCCAAGACCACATCAAAATTATAACTGTATTGCCCTTGCCAGTTTGGGACAGTGGTTAGGGTCCGGGGTTCAATTCCTGGTTAAGGGCATGTACCTCAGTTGCATGTTCAATCCCCAGCCCTGGTCAGGGTGCATGCAGGAGGCAATAGGAGATGTATCTCTCTCACATTGATGCTTCTCTCTCTCTCTCTCCTCCCTCCCTTCCATTCTCTCTCTCTGAAGATCAATGGAGAAAATATACTTGGGGGAGAATTTTTTAAAAAAATTACAACTGTATTATAGAACAATCATCACTGAGAACTACCTGGGGACTCCTGAGCCAAATCCCTATAACTAAGGTTAAAAATAAGAAGCCATGTCAAGACTGATAAGAGGCTTATATATGTGGAACTAGCAGGTCCTTCACCTGTTGTGTGGCACTTAAATTTCATAAGGGATATATTGTCTGCAGAGGTCTCCCTAAGGAGCAATGGGTCACAGCTCCACACAGGGCCCCTAGTCCAGAAAATAAGTATCAGGAAGAGGAGTTCCCATGACATTTGACTGTGAAAACAAGTGGCAATTATGTCTCAGACAGACGGGGGCTATCGGAAACCTAGTTACTACAGATCTTATAGCACCTAGTTACTACAGATCTTATAGCACTTTGTGAAGATTCACTCTTTCACAAAGTAACTCAATCGAATTTCCAGTCAGAGGCACCAGCTCAAAAAGCCCAGGGACATATAAGAAGAAATTAAATAGACTAACATCAAGGTGAGAGCTGGAGGGACAGGGGTCAGAGCAACTCCTTCTAAGGACAAAAGTGCTGATAAGACCATTTCCCTTTGTTGAACTCTTCTCCCACACAGCCAACACAGCACAGGAGAACAACAAATCGGTGCTCTGAATTAAGCTAACACTGTTTACTCCACCCTGATGATTCCCTGATACCCTTACCCCACCTAATTCTTCCACCCAGCTTGAGCCTCTTCACACAATGGCTGGCCTTGTCTCATGCTGCAGTTGTTTCCAAAATCACTCAAAGATCCACAAATCACAATCAAGCCTTGACAGCCTTGGCATGCCTTTTGCTAAGTAACCCAAAACCCAGCAAAACTAGTGACAGATCGCAACTTACATTGTAACTCCCAACAGTTGGCTCCAAGCCTGGTATAAGTGGCAGCCAGTTCTGTCCTGGAACATAGCTTTCAACTAAGAGTCACAAGCACAGCCAGGTGCTATATATGGTGTCAGATGAAGACTACACTTATCAGGGTGATTACCTCAAAAATTATATAAATGTCTATTAATTATGTTGTACATCTGAAACTAGTATAATATTGGAAGTCAACCGTAATTTGAAAAAAAAAATTGTATACATTCAGCCAAAATGAGGAGACAAAGAAACATGTCCCAAATGAAAAAAATTGGACATAATTCCATAAAAAGAACTAAGTGAAATAAAGATAAGCAATGTACCAGATGTAGACTTCAAAAACTGGTTATAAGAAGGCTCAATGAACTTAAGGGATGAATAGATAAACTTAGCTAGAACTTCAACAAAGAGATAGTAAACATAAGAAGAGAACCAGTCAGAAATTTTGAATGCAATAACTGAAATGAAGAATTTACTAGAAGGTAATAACAGCATATTAGGTGAACCAGAGGACTGAATCAGCAAATTGGATGGCAAGGTAGTGAAAAATACCCAAAGAAACTAAAAAAAGAAAATAAAATATTTGAAAACAGAATATAGTTTAAGGGAACTCTGAGACCATATTAAGCGTACTGACATTTACATCATAGGGGTGTTAGAAGAAGAGAGAGAACAAGGGATTGAAAATATATTTGAAGAAATAAAGATTAAAACATACTTAGCATGGCAAAGGAAATAGACATACAATTCAGGAAGTATGGAGAGTCCCAAACAAGGTGAACCAGATGCCCAAACAAGATACATTATAGTGAAAATGCCAAAGGTTTAAAACCAAGAATCTTGAAAGCAACAGGAGAAAAGCAGCTAGTACATGGAAACTCTCATAAGAGTTTCAGCTCATTTATCAACAAAAACTTTACAAGCCAGAAGGAATTGGCAAGAAATGCTCAAAAAGATAAAAGGAAAACACTGACAGCCAAGACTAGTCTACCCAGGAAGGCTACCTTTTCTTTCTTTTATTTTTCTTTATTGATTAAGGTATTACATATGTGTCATTATCGCCCCATTGCCCCCCTCCCATCCCCGCGATCATGCCCTTGCCACCCCTGTTGTCTGTATACATTGGTTAGGCTTATATGCATGCATACAAGTCCTTTGGTCATCTCTCCCCCTTACCCATTCTTTCCCTCTGAGGTTTGAAGGTCCGATCGATGCTTCTGTCTCTGGACCTGTTTTTGTTCATCAGTTTATGTTGTTCATTATAATCCATAAATGAGTGAGGTCATGTAATATTTATCTTACTCTGACTGAATTATGTCGCTTAGCATAATTCTCTCCAGTTCCATCCAGCTGTTGCAAAAGGTAAGAATGCCTTGTGTTTTTTTTTTTTTTTTTACTGCAGTGTAGCATTCCATTCTGTAGATGTACCACAGTTCACTAATCCACTCATCTGCCAATGAGCACTTAGACTGTTTCCAAATTTTAGCTATGGTAAATTGTGCTACATAGGGGTGCATATACCCTTTCTGATTGGTGTTTCTAATCTATTGGGATATATTCCTAGAAGTGGGATTACTGGGTCAAATGGGAGTTCCATTTTTAACTTTTGGAGGAAACTCCATGCTGTCTGCACCAGTCTGCATTCCCACCAGTAGTGCAGGAGGGTTCCCTTTTCTCCCCATTCTCTATAGCACTTGTCATTTGTTGATTTTTTGATGATAGCCATTCTGACAGGTATGAGATGGTACCTCATTGTTGTTTTGATTTGCATCTCTCAGATGATGTCTGGAATAAAAATGACCCCAAATAGCCACAGCGATCCTCAGAAAGAAGAACAAATTAGGTGGGATCTCAATACCAGATATCAAGCTGTATTACAAAGCCACTGTTCTCAAAACTGCCTGGTACTAGCACAAGAACAGACATATAGATCAATGGAATAGAATAGAGTACCCAGAAATCAACCCAAACCACTATGCTAAATTTATATTTGACAAAGGAGGCATGACCATACAATGGAGTCAAGACAGTCTCTTCAATAAATGGTGTTGGGAAAATTGGACAGATACATGCAAAAAGATGAAACTAGACCACCAACTTACACCATACACAAAAATAAACTCAAAATGAATAAAGGACTTAAATGTAAGATGGGAAAACATAAAAATACTAGAGTAATTCAAAGGCAACAAAATGTCAAACATATGCCGAAGAAGTTTCTTCACTGATACAGCTCCTAGGGCATTGGAAACTAAAGAGAAAATAAACAAATAGGACTACATCAAAATGAAAAGCTTCTACACAGCAAAAGAAACCATCAACAAAACAACAAGAAAGCCCCCTGCATGGGAGAACATATTTTCCAATATTATCACCAATAAGGGTTTAATCTCCAACATTTATAGGAAACTCATACAACTTAAGAAAAGGAAGATAAACAATCCAATCAAAAACTGGGCAAAGGACCTATGTAGACACTTTTCAAAAGAGGACATTAAAAAAGCCAAAAGACATATGAAAACCTTCTCAAAGCCATTGGTATTTTAATGGGGGAATGTATTGAGTCTATAGATTGCCTTGGGCAGTATGGACATTTAATGATGTTGAGTCTACCAATCCATGAACAAGGTATGTTCTTCCATCTGTTTATGTTTTCCTCTATCCCTTTATTCAGTTTCCTGAAGTTTTTCAAGTGCAGGTCTTTTACCTCCTTAGTTAAGTTTATTCCCAGGTATCTTAATTTTTGTGGTGCAATGGTAAATGGGATTGCTTTTTTAGTCTCTCTTTCTGTAAGTTCAGTGTTGGTGTATAGAAATTCCATAGATTTCTTGGCATTAATTTTGTATCTTGCTACATTGCCGAATTCATTTATTAAGTCTAATAATTTTTGTAGTCTTTAGGGTTTTCTATGTACAGTATCATGTCATTTGCAAATAAGGATAGTTTTACTTTTTCTTTTCCAATTTCTATGCCTTTTATTTCTTCTGCTCGTCTGATCGCAATGACTAATACTTCCAGTACTATTTCGAACATGAGTGGTGAGAGTGAGAAACTCTGTCTTGTTCCTGTTCTTAAGGGAAATGGTTTTATTTTTTGCCTATTGAGTTGGATGTTTGCTGTGGGTCTGTCATATATGGCTTTTATTATGTTGAGGTATGATCCTTCTATTCCCACCTTGCTGAGAGTTTTTATCAAGAAAGGGTGTTGGATTTTGTCAAATGCTTTTTTTGCATCAATTGACATGACCATGTTATTTTTATCTCTTAATTTTTGATGTGATTTATCATGTTTATTGATTTGTGGATATTGTACCATCCTTGCATTCCCACGATAAATCCTACTTGGTCATGGTGTATGATCTTTCTGATGTAATGCTGGATCTTATTTGCTAGAATTTTGTTGAGAAAGGTTATCTTTTCAATCAATAGAGAAATAAAAAGTTTCTCAGACCAGAAAAAGCTGAAGAAGTTCATTGCGACTAATCCAGTATTACAAGAAATATGAAAGGGATATATATATATATATATATATATATATATATATATATATATATATATATATATATAATTTTTATTTATTTCAGAGAGGACGGGAGAGAAGAGAGAGATAGAAAAAACAATCCGGAGAAAGAATAATTGATCAGCTGTCTCCTGCATGCCCCACACTGGGGATTGAGCCTGCAACCTGGACATGTGCTCTGACCAGGAATCCAGCTGTGACCCTCTTGGTTCATAGGTTGACACTCAAACATTAAGCTATGCCAGACAGGCAAAAATACTTCTTTAAGAAGAAAATAAAAGATTAAAAATATGAATATGACAATATAGAAACAAAAATTTCCTATTGACCAAGACAAACACAATTCAAGCAATGGATCAACTAACTATAAAGCTACTACAAATAGGAGTATCATGTGTAATTACAACAATAAATTAAGGAATATAAGCAAGCACACATAAAAAAGTAAATAATAACAATGACAAATAAATGTTTAGGAGATAAATAAAAATTGTAGTGATTTTAGAATGTGTTCAAACTTGAGAGACATCAACTTCAAAAAGACTTCTATAAACATGGCGTGGTTTATCTGAAGGACATGGTAAACACAAAATAAAATCTACAAGAGATATACAATAAATAACAAGAGAGTCTGATGTGTAGTCAGCTATACCTTAGAAGATGAAAGCTTTCCCTCATTTCCAATTAAATAACTGGAGAAAGGAAGCATTAGTGAATATAGATCATTCATTCAACTAATTGCCTTTTGTGAGAACCAGATATACCAGGACCAAGAAATGAATTTCATAGGAGAAAATGGCGGAGGTATAAACGGACGTGTCCTGTGCCTTGTCCTGCAGCAGATAAGGGTGAGCAGCTGAAACGGGTAACATACAGCCCGAATAGGCAGAGGATTTTCAGCTGAGAGACTGCCTGCAGCTGGGAAAGACCGAGAGCCCCCAGAAAAAAAAGGACGGTTGGAGACTGTGGCTGAAACCTCTCTCGTGCGCCAGCTAAGCAGTGGAGACTGCGCCATCTTGAGTGGCTGTTGCCGACATCCAGAGATCAGCTACTAACCTGGAAACAAGGGATCTCAAGCAGCGTGACTGCGTGAACTCAGACGAGCACTGCTTCTTCTCACGGAAAGGTTAGACTTCCCCTAAAGGTGCAGTTTGCAATTCGGGTTGGAGAGAGGACCAAGCTCGCGCGCGGGGCAAAATCTGCGCCCCACAGAGTCCGTGGCCGTTGGGACCAGCGTGACCCATGAGTGGGGAAGGGGCCCCACAGGGCTGCTGGCAGAGAGAGGTTTGCTAGCTTTTGCTAATTTGAATGATAGCATAAAACTTGCTTTGGTAGTTGTCTCTTGAATTGTAGTTTGTCTGTGAAAGACATTTTGCTGAGCCTGTAATTTAGCCATCAACCTCTGTGCAGTAGCCTCCCGTTCTTGAGGTGACTGCTTGCTAGCATAGTTACCATGCTTTGTGGCAAAGTGACGGCTGAGATTGTACTCTTTGAAGACTGTAAGTGTTTCCTGGCATATCAGACATACCGGCATTGATCGGACTTTGGTGAAAAAATATTTTGTTGTCCACTCCCTCTTAAACACGTGGCTTTCACTGTCCACTTTCCTTTTCTTTGGTCCACTCATGTTTAATATTGGGCTAAAACCAGCAGTACCATTCTCTTATAAAATTCTTTACTAAAATAAGACAGTAAAGTATAAAAACAAGTGATTAAATTTGCTCTACTATAACATTTTTGGTCTTCTAAAAATATATATATATAACAAAATCATCTGAAAAAGTTCAGACATGGGACAGAGGCACACCCTGACCATAGAGAACAACCCCTTTCCTCCATAGGAAACCTGTGTATCTTTCACACAGGCCCTTTGTTTATGGTAACACACATAGCTGCACATTGCTGTGTCTTCCAGACACACTTGTATGGGAGGTGCTAGGGCAGTGCAAAACATGGGTAACCAGTAGTTACCACTAGCACTTCTGTTACTGGCAAAAAACAGCCGCAGTGCACATACTGTGAAAGAGCCCATTATCAATGTCAGATTGCATCCACTGGACTCTATAAAAACAACCAAGTGCCACTTTTAAATGCCCATTGAAACAGTTTTTCTTATTAAAAGCTGGAAATGGTAGGATATTTTTATATATACCCCTACTGTGACAGCCTGGCAGAGCATTACAAAGGAGAAAACCCAGCATCTGGTGATGTCCATATGTACAAGACTTCAGGCTGTCATTACCAGGAAAGGGTTTCATCCAAGTATTAGATATGAACATTTGATTTTCAGTTTTTCATTTGTCCAATTACTTCTGAAACCCTGAAATTAAGCGATTTTGTAATAAAATCTTTAGTTCATCACATTTCTATACAATCTTTTTGTTCAACCCACTGAATTAGGGTTTGTTCACACTAGCCATGCTGCCATTGCAGTGTGGTGCAGTACTGCAATGCAACGCAGCTAGGGTTAATGCAGGGTACACAGGTTTCCATTATGTTTGCGTTGATGCTAATGTGCAGTGGCGCATGTTAACACAAATGCCCTGTAGCACGCATTTTTACAGCTGAAAGTCTTTGTTGTGTTATTAACAAGTCATTGTGATGTACAGAATGTGGGAACAGGAAAAAATTGTGTTTGAGTAGAGCTCTTAATCTTACCTCAGAAAGGCTCTGATACTGTGCTCTCCAGGGGCGTGTCTCCCTACATCACCACGATAATGTGTCTACGCATTCCCAGGGTGATGTGGGGAGACGCGTCCACGGACATTACAAGGAGCCTCTGGAAGATTGAGAGGTTGTTTCTTCTACTGAATGGGCGGATATAAATCTGCCCACTCAGAAGAAGGAGCTGCGGCCATGTTTCCCAATGTTGCCATGTTAACACTGCTGCTGGTGAAGGAGCGGAGGGGAGAGCCAGAGAACCCTCCGCTCTTTTGGCTCCACGGGCCAGATAGAACAGCCGAACGGGCCAGATCCGGCCCACGGGCCGTAGTTTGCCCACAGCTGATCTACACAGACTTAAAATATGCCTTTGGCATAGTGAATGCTTTTGGAAAAATCTGGACTAAGAGGGGCTTTATCAATAGAAAGGGATGAGATCTAGTACACAAGGAATTAATCTCCCAGGTATTAGAGAGCCTAATGTTACCTGAAGAAATAGCAGTAGTACATGTGCCTTGGCATCAACGAGGCTATTCCATTGAAGCCCAAAGAACAGATTAGCAGATGAGGCTGCTAAGAAAGAAGCCCTCCAGCCTGTAGCTCCGATTTTTCATCTCACTCCTGTCCTTTCCCCACTTACTACCCTGGTTTTCACTCCACAGGAGGAAGAGCAGCAAGCCAAGATAGGAGCCTCCAAAACTCCTGAAGGAAAGTGGCTCTTACCAATGGGAGGGAAATGCTTTCTAAGACCATTATGAGGGAACTAGAAGCCCATTGCACGAATTCGTGCAAGAGTAGGCCTTCTTTCCCCTAGCTGCTGGCACCAGCTTCCCTCTGGCACCCGGGATCTGGGCTTCCCTTGTAGCCCCAGCTTCGTCCAGAAGGACGTCCGAAATAATTAGCATATTACACTTTTATTATTATATATTACTAATCCAATTGCATAAAGATAGTTATTGGGGCCACAGGCCATGTGTGATGCTGTTCTTAAGAACCTATGGGTGTGTAGTAGGTATATATACTGTCACAAAGCAAGTTAATGAGAGCTGTATTACCTGTAGAAAAGTGAACAAGCAGGAACTGAGGAAACAACTATCAGGAGGGAGGAACCCAGGCTTAAGACCATTTCAGAGCATCCAGGTGGATTATACTGAGCTGCGTAAAATAGGTAGCCTCAAATACCTCCTAGTGATAGTAGATCAGTGGACTGATTGGGTTGAAGCCATTCCACTACCGAGTGCTACAACCAGTAACATAACTAAGGCACTCATAGGAAATATAATTCCTTGCTTTGGATTGGTTGAGAACATAGATTCAGATAATGGAAGCCATTTTACAGCCACCATTATTAAGGAACTAATGAAAATCTTGGGAATAAAATGGGAATATCACACACCCTAGCACCCACCCTCCTCAGGCAAAGTAGAAAGAATTAACCAAACTCTGAAAAGACACATCACCAAATTAATCCTAGAAACTAAGCTTCCCTGGACAAAATGTCTCCTGATTGCTCTTCTCAGATTAGAACAGCCCCCCATAAAGACATTGGGATAGCCCCTTATGAGATGCTTTATAGATTACTTTATTTAGGTTGAAATTCTGACGTGCCAACCATGGAAACCAAGGATCAATTTCTTAAAAACTATATATTGGACCTCTCCTCTACTCTCTCTCAGGTTACAAGGACTACTTGCCCATACCCCACCTCTTGAATTCCCGGTACATCCTTACCTACCTGATGATCATGTCCTGATCAAGACCTGGAAGGAAGACAAACTTGAGCCAGCCTGGGAAGGACCTTATCAGGTGCTCTTCACAACTGAGAATGCTGTTTGCACTGCAGACAAAGGTTGGACCCACTACACTCGGATTAAGGGAACTCCGTCCTCGAGTTCCAACTGATTCCAGACAGTCCAGTTTTTCCCCGTATGAGTCTGGGTCCCCAGAGACTTGCCCAGAACTGGAGTTCATAGCCGTCGGGAGCTTGAGACTCGCTCCCGATTGAAAAAGATGACCGTGTCCTCAGTTGTCAGACCTTTCCATGTGCACCTCCGTACCTCTGCACTTTACTTCTGCACCTCCTCTGAGTCTCAGTGTGCTTTTCTCTTTCCTTCTAGTTGTAGAATTTCCACTCAGCCAGCCTTCCTGTGGTTCTGGATGATGTCCATTTTATCTTTTTGTTGTATTTTTGAAGTGGTTGTGCGAGGCAGCAATTTACGGTGTTTACCTATGCCACCATCTTGGTTTCTCCTTATCTATCTCTTTATTTATTTGTTATTATTCTATTCTCTGTTGTTTTGTTCATATATTTAATTTCCCTCTTCCTTTTTGCTACCCCAATTCCCTTTCTACATTTTTTTTAACTACTCAATTTTGAAAAAAAAAATATTTTTGTCTCTTTGCTCTTTCTTTTCTTATCCTAATTTCTTAACTTGTTTCACTTCCTAAATTTAAGCTTATCTGCCCTCTTCTCTATCCTCCTTTATGATTTTTTTCTTCCTTTCTCATTATTTTTCCCCCTCCTCTATTCTAAACCATAGTCCTTTCCCTAGTCCTCTAATTCTTTATTCTTATTTTCTTTATTGAAGCTCTACAACTATAGATTCTTCCTCCCACTTCTTGTTTTTTGTTTGTGCATTTTGGTTTCTTTGTTTGTTCTGTCGTGTTTTCTTCCCATAATTTTACATTTTTATTTTTTATCATCTTGCTCTCTTTTCTCTTTTCTAATTCTCTTAGATCTGGTGGTCACTTTTTGAGAGAGACGATAGGGGTCTTTTGTACATTCTTACTGTGTTCCTTCTGTGTTGTCTTATTGCATTTTGTGCTATTCAATCAGCACCACCACAATGACTGACACAACATGGTCAGGAGTGAGCCACATAATCAGACATATCTGAGAGCAGACTTCATTCACAAATGGGATAATAACATTCAAGACCCAACTACAACAGGGAACCCAAATATCACAAGTAAGGGGCCATCCTATAATACCTAGGCCAGGACCTGAGAGACTGTAATACTGGGTCCCACAAAACACCTACTTCATAATACCAGCCACAAAAATCTGGGTGGCATGGCAGTTTTATCTAATATATAGAAACAAATACAAAGGAACAGAAAAATGGGAACATAAAGAAACAACCCCCAAATAAAAGAAAAGGAGAAATCGCCAGAAAAGGAACAAAATGAAATGGATGCAAGTAAGTTTTCAGATAAATAATTCAAAGTAATGGTTTTAAGGATGCTAAAATATCTTAAAATGAATTACAAGCAACTCAATGAGAATTATAAGGAGCCGAATGAGAAATACACCAAAATGAATAAGAATCAAGAAGAAATGAAGAATGACATAACTGCAATAAAGAACACCCTGGAAGGTTGCAACAGTAGAGTAGAAAAAGCTGACAACCAATTCAGCAAGTTGGAAGACAAGGTAAAAAAACACAAGCAGAGCAGCAACTGGAAGAAATTAAAAAGCAGGAAGAGAGTCTAAGGGAGCTTTGGGAAAGCATGAAACAAAACAATATCTGCATAATAGGGGTGCCAGAAGGAGAAAAAGCAGAGCAAGGAATAGAAAACCTATTTAAAGAAATAATGACAGAAAACATCCTTGACTTTGGAAAGGAAAAAGTCACACAAGTCGCACAGAGTCCCAATTAAGATGAACCCAAAAGACATACACCAAGACACATCATAATTAAAAAGGCAAATGTAAAAGACAAAGAAAGAATCTTAAAGGCTGCAAGATAAAGACAGGAAGTTACATACAAGGGATCTCCCATTAGACTATCAACTGATTTCTCAATAGAAACATATAAGGATAGAAGGGAATGTCATGAAGTATACAAAGTGATGAAAAGCAAGGGACTGAATCCAAGAATACTTTATCCAGCAAACCTATCATTCAAAATTGAAGGTGAAATCAGGAGTTAGCAGCCAAAAAAGGTAAAGGAGTTTATTACCAACAAACCAGGGATGCAAGAAATGCTAAAGGGACTGTTGTAAAAAAATAAATAAATCAAAAGGGAAGAAGGAACACATGCATAAGGAATAAAATTGGCAATAAATAAGGACCTATTGATAATAACCTTAAGTGGAAATGGATTAAATGCTCCCATCAAAATACATAGGATAAGAAAACCACACACACACACACACACACACACACACACACACACACACACACACACATATGCAGTCTACAAGAGGCACATTTCAGAACAAAGGACTTACACAAACTAAAAGTGAAGGGATGGAAAAAAATTTTTCAGGCAAATGTAAATGAAAAAGTGCAGGGGTAGCAATACTTATATCTGACAAAATATACCTCAAAGTGATGGCCATAAGTATATAATGAAGACCACTTCATAATACTAAAGGGATCGGTACAACAAGAGGCTATAACTCTGGTAAACATATATGCAACCAATACAGAAGCACCCAAATACACAAAACAACAACAACAACAACAGCAACAAAACAAACAAACAAAAACTTGTGGATGAGAGCAAGTGAGATATCAATAGCAATACAATCATAGTAGGGGACTCAAGTACCACACTGACATCACTGGTAAAATACTTCTAGACAAAAAAAAAAATCAACAAGGAAACAGCAATCCTAAATGACTAACTGGAACAGATGTAACTACTAAACATCTTCATAACATTTCACCCCAAAGCTATAGAATATACATTCTTCTCAAGTGCACATAGGGCATACTTAAAGATATACCAAATGTTAGGACACAAGGTGAGTATCTGCAAACTCAAAAAGATTGAAATCATATCAAGCATCTTCTCAGACCACAATGGCATGAAATTAGAAATCAGCTATTATAAAAATACTCAAAAACAATCAAATACATGGAGGCTAAAATTGCATGCTATTAAACAATGAATGGGTTACTAAAGAGATCAAAGAAGAAAAAGAATCATCCTGGAAACAAATTAAAATGAGCACACAACAGTCCAAAATCTATAGGACACAGTGAAATCAATTCTGAGAAGGAAAGTAGGCACTATAGGCCCACCTCAAAACAAACAAACAAACAAACAAACAACAAAAAGAAAACCACAAGAAAAATTTGTAAGAGATATCTAACAGTATAACTTAAAGAATAAGAAACAGAACAATAAAAGATCAGAGTAAGTAGAAGGAAGGACATAATAAAGAGCAGAGTAGAAATAAATGACATAGGGACAAACAAACAAGCAAAAAATGCAATAAAACCAAGAGCTGGTTCTTTGAAAGGTTAAAGGAGATTGATGAACCTCTGCCCAGACTCACCAGGAAACATAGTGAGAAGAACCAAATAAACAAAATCAGAAACAAAATATGTGAAGTAACACCTGAGTTTAGAGAAATACGAAGGATTGTAAAAAAAAAAAAAATACTATGCATGACTATTTTCCAACAAACCGGACAACCCAGCAAAATGGACATATTCCTAGAAAAATGCAAATCTTCCTGCCCCAACCCGCGGGGCATGCAACGTGGGTGCCGTGAAGGTGCCTGTAAGGGAATGAGAGGATAGGAGACGCTAAGAAATGGAGGCAAGACAGGATTCTGATCAATCCTCAAATTTTATTTTTACAGCGGCAGAATATATTTGTTCCAGGGGCAGGGGTGGGTAGCAGGGGTGGGTAGCAAAGCTTATGGTAATAGCCTATCAGCAAGTGGAAGCTGTTTGCTTGTGGTGTGTGACAAGTGGTGTGTGATGGTTATTCTTTAACTGCTGGTAGTGCGTGACGAATATTCTTAATTGTTGGTGTTATGTGACGATTATTCTTAATTGTTGGCCAAACCGCAGGACACACGTGGTTTCCAGTAACTGGGAACTGGAAACTTTTACTTCTAAGATGGAATTGTTTATGCCATGGCTCCCACCATTTCCTCCCTTTTTCTTTAATTAGGGGCGGGCTTTAACCGACTGGGGGAGTAGGGACCTGGTTCCTCCCGTGGGATTGTGGGATCCCACCGCCAGTGGCTCTTGGTATCTTTTTGTGGACGAGAGGCAGAGCCAATAGTTATGTATGGATACCAAACTCTATGCAAACCAGGTGTGCTCACAGGGAAATCAAGAGGAGGTCGAAGAAATTTTTTGTGACCTTCCCTTGCAGTGCTTTGCTGTGCACCCAGGTCGGTGCCCATGCCTTTCTCCTTCTATGGGGAGTAGGCAAGCATCCCTCTGGCGTTATGCTGTCCCCGCAGGGAGGGAGTTTTGGCAGTCATTATAATCACGTTCACGGTCTAACATGGCTAGACGGTGGTAGTGTACCTGAATGGGTTTGGCCAGGATGCTATCAACCTGCTGTTTTACAAAGTCTGTTAATTTTCTAAAAGCCCAGGGGTCGAAAGCTAGGATTAGGAGAAGGCTTATAAGGGGGCCAAGAGAAGGAAGCAGGTAGGGCAGGAGTCCGTTCAGTCCACTCCAGAGGGGGTTCTCGAATAGTTCTTTTCGCCTTTTCACCAAATCTTCTTGTAGTTTCTTTATCTTGTCTCGGACGATCCCAGATTTGTTGGCATAGAAGCAGCAGCGTTCCTGTAGGGCTAAGCATATTCCTCCCTGCTCTGCTGTAAGTAGATCTAACCCTCTTCTGTTTTGTAAAACTACTTCAGCTAGTGAATCAATTTGGTCCTGGAGATCATTGATAGTACCCGAAAGAGCTTGGACATCGTCAATTAGCTGGTTAGATAATTTGTTATAGGTATGCAATGCTGTTCCTAGTCCAGCTGTACCAGTAGCTACAGCTCCAGAAATTCCTAGGCCAATAAGTAAAGGGATAAATTGAACAGCCCACTTACTGCGTCCAGCGATGTAATCAAGGCTGGGCAGGGGAACAGGTTCTCCCCCTGAGATGATGTCAATATCAGGGAGAATACTGGCTTGTATACATAATCCTGTCCAATTTATAGGTAGGGCCGTGTAGGCCATATTTCCCCCACATACAAATACTCGTCCTGGAGCGGGACAGAGGGGTGAACTATAATTACTAATAGAAGAACAGTTTGTGAAGCTGGTGAATCCTACATCTAAATCATAACTATTATTCTGGGGGATTTTTTGTAAGCATGAAGAGAAGTTGAATGCAATAGGCTGAGTTCTAAAGGGTAAGCTGAGGGTACAATTGCTGCTGGAGGTGACGTTGGTAGTATTATTGTCTGGGATAACAAGGGGCATAGGTGTGCCAAGGGTCATACATAACCAGCAGTCTTCTGCAAGGGAGGGATTGGTGGCATTTAAAGCTTTGAGTGTGGCTTCTAAGATATCAGTTAAAATTAAACTGGTTTTTGTATTAAAAATTTCAGTTGAGATCACAAAATTAATCCTCTTTTTATCAGATCAATAAGCAACATATTTTGAATTCTAGTTATTTCAGAGGAAACAAAAATTTTCTTAAAAATAAAATATTTTTAAGCATTTAGCTATTATAATTATACAATTTTTCCCAATTTAATCCGAATTTTAGACTTTTAGCTGGCAAATCAAATATTTTAGCATTTCTCCAATCAGTAACATTAAGACTAAACTTTAAAAATGCAAGATATAATCAACCAACAGATTTAATACTGTCCTCTAGATTTTGTATGAGGCATACTCAGATCTCATTTAATTCAGTATTATGTCATTTCAAGATATCTAGGTATAAACTCTGTTAGGTCGGAGAGAGCCCAGGTTCGGATACATGCAGACATGTGATGAGACAATGGACTTCCCCTGGAATTTCTCACAGATTAATGTGCCAGACACAGATACCAGCTTCTTCTCCCTGAATCCACATACCCCCACACAGATAAGAACGCAAATAAACTTCTCCTTTTTCTTTCTGATTCACTCGATTCTCTTCGCTGCTTCTCTGGGCCACCTCACATTTGGTGCCTTGAAACCCGGGTGGCGGGAGCACCTCATCCGGCAGTCCCTCCACGGCTCAGGGTGCCCGCCTCTCCCTCCTTGTGGCCCAGGACCCGTCAGGACCTCGATTCTTCCTCTTGGCAGCCTCTTCCCAGTGGCAACATCAGCGGTGAGTCTCGCCCCGCCCTCATGCCGGTCCCCGTGGCCTCACACCCGCTGGTGTCTCTGTCCAAAAAACGGGGCCGCGTCAGAGATCGCCTTTTCTGAACCCTTCCAGGAAGGCTCCTTTAGACCTCGGAGATAGTGGAGACGTCCCTAGCTCCTTCGGTCTAATCCGTCTGTCCGTGGCGTGGGTAAAATCGCTGGGATGCTAGCTTTTGGCCCCCGCTACAGGCCACGGGGAATCGATGATGGGCAATCCAAATTCCAAACCTGACCGGAGCACACCTCTAGGGTGTCTGCTCACCAAGCTGGCTGAACTGGGCCTGTCGCAGGACTTGCGTCCGAAGTGTCTCCTTCATTTCTTTAACGTGGCATGGCCTCAGTATGAATTGGATAACGGGTCCAGATGTCCTGAGAATGGGACATTTGATTTTTCCGTCCTCACCGCCCTCAGTAATTTATGCCAACGAACCGGGAAGTGGCTCGAGATTCCCTACGTTCACGCTTTCCTCTGTTTGCGTTCTCGTCCCTCCCTCTGTTCTTCCTGCTCCACTCTCCTGGCCCGTGAGAAACCTGCTCTGCTCACAGCGCCATCGCCCCAGCGCCCTCACTCTCCGCGCCCTCTGCTCCTCCCTCCCTGCCGGACCCTCCTCCAGCCATGCCTTCCTCCACTGACCTACTGACCTCCCACGGACCCTGTCTTTCCTCTTCCTCCCACTGCTGCTGCTCCTCCCCGACCCCCGCCTACTTCCCCGGTCAGTAAACACACGCATTCCCATGTTCCTCCTCTCCTCTGTCCTCTCTGGGAAGTTGCAGCCTCAGAGGGGGTGGTCAGGGTTCACGTTCCCTTCTCACTCTCTGATCTCTCCCAGATTGAGAAGCGGCTGGGGTCTTTCTCGGCCAACCCCACCGCGTTCATCAAGGAATTCCGATACCTCTTTCAGGCCTATGATCTCACCTGGCATGACATTCATGTTATTCTTTCTTCCACCCTGACCTCAGATGAGAGGGAGAGAGTCTTGGGGGCAGCGATGGATCACGCAGATCAGGTTCACAATATAGATGCCAGTATGCCTGTGGGGGCCCAGGCCGTTCCTCGCCAGGAGCCAGGCTGAGAGTATCAACTAGGTACCCCCCGACGGGCAGAACGGGCGCCGACGCTGAGACCAGATGCTCCAGTGCCTGATGGCTGGTCTAGAGGCCGTCTCCCACAAGGTAGTTAATTATGACAAATTAAGAGAGATCACCCAGGGCCCAGATGAGAACCCCGCAGTCTTCCTTAACAGGCTGACTGAGGCTCTGACCTTGTATACTCGTCTGGACCTTGGGTCTCTGGCTGGAGTAACAGTCTTGGCCACCCATTTCATTTCTCAGTCAGCACCAGATATTCGGAAAAAATTAAAAAAGGCAGAGGATGGTCCTCAAACTCCTGTCCGAGATTTAGTGAATATGGCATTTAAGGTATTTAATGCCCATGAGGAGAAGGCAGAATCAGAACGGGAGGCCCGCCTTAAACAGAAGGTAGACCTGCAAACGCAAGCCTTGGTTGCAGCCCTGAGGCCTGAGGCCGGCGGCCGCTGTGCATGGTCTCAAGGGGGCCGTGCGCAGCTGGGGTGCAACGAAAGGACGCACACCGCCTGGAGAATGCTTCAAATGCGGCAATGAAGGCCACTGGGCAAAGCAGTGCCCTCAGCCCCGGGCTCCGACCAAGCCCTGCCCGGCGTGCGGTCAAAATGGTCACTGGAAGAGTGACTGCCCCTGGAAAAGTGGCAGGCCCCCTACGCCTCAGCGTGGGGGGACCACCCTTCTGGGCCATGATGCACCGCCACTGGCCATGCTGGGACTGGCTGAAGACTGAAGATGCCCTGACTCGACTACTCCGATCACCCTAGCCAAGCCTCGGGTTGAAATGAAGGTAGCGGGTGCACGAGTCTCCTTCTTGATCGACACGGGGGCTACCTTCTCTGTCCTTCCCTCTTTTTCGGGGCCCCTTTATCCTTCCAAAATCTCGGTCATGGGTATTGATGGCAAATCCACCTGCCCGCTGGCCACCGGACCCCTTCCCTGCCTCCTTGATGATAGCATGCCCCATGCCCCTGTTAGGAGGAGACATCCTCACCTTCCTAGTGGCCACTCTGCAGCTCACTCTGAGCCCTTCAGCTTCCCTGCTCCTTCCACTCCTGGCCCCCTCCCTTTACAGGGACACCGATTCCCCACTGCCATGCGTCCCGTCATGGGGCCCTGTTGTCCCAGACCACAGTAGCCTAGCTCAGTCTTCACCTAGCTCAGTCTCGCCTAGCTCTGTCTTCGCTGTGAACGCCTTTTCTCCTTATCTCCGCCACAACTGTCCCCTCCTCTGAACTGAAAACTGCTCTGACCTTGCCCCATCCCCCTTCACACTTCCCAAAGGAAAAAATGCGGCAGTTTTAAAATCCAAGCCCCTAGAGGCCTGGGAACAGGCTGCGCGACCTGCTCCCTCCCTCTCTCCGCCTTTTCTCCAGCCTCCAGGTCCCTGGCTTCCACTGCTCCTTCCATTTTCCTTTGGATATCAGCGCATTCTAACGTTTTCTCCCACTTTCGCTGCAATACCTACCTCTCTCAGGCTCACCGAGTGCCCCCCACCATTCCCGAAGAAGATTCGGCAACACCATCCAAGACCGGATGACCCATCATTCCTCACAGGCTCTTACCTGGCAAGGGACCCTCCAATTTTGCTCAGGTTTTTCATATTTTCAGGTGAAACGGACATGGAATGATGAGGGAGTCATCAATTCTACTGTCTGGATGGGAAATCCTCTAGTGTCACTCTCTATTTACAAACCCTGGACCTACTCCTATGCCCACCCTCATCAACACAACTTTCCATCTACTCTCAAACATCAATCCCTCCTCCTCTACATCCTGCTGGATTTCTGTCACTGGCTCGAACCCTCATCATAGCCACTCAATTCCAACCTATTGAACCATCTAACTAAACTCTCTTTAGAAATTCGCAGCTCCTGGCCGGACCTCCTGCCCATGGCTCTGACAAGACTCCGGGCTACACCAAGGAGCCCCACCTTTTTAAGTCCTTTCGAACTCCTATATGGGCGACCTTTCTTGCTCAACCATCGCCTCCCTACCGATCCTCCTCCCCTGGGTACTTATCTTCCATATCTTTCCTTAATCAGGCAGCTGCTCCGAGAACACGCTGACAGGTTCCTGCCCAAGCCAGAACCAACTGATCAGGACTCCGGGGGACCAGCCCTTCATCCTGGTGACTCGGTCCTCCTTAAGAATCTACATCCAAAAGCCTTGGAGCCGAGGTGGACGGGACCTCACATCATGATCCTTACAACACCCACAGCGGCCAAGATGCTTGGCGACCCATTGTGGCACCACCTCTCCAGGCTCAAGAGGACCCCAGAGCAGCATGACTTCTATAAATGTGAGGTGTTGGGCCCCACTAAGGTCCGCCTTAGTCGCCCTCCCCCTCCTTCTTCTCCTCCCGGCCCTGAGCAACCTACACCAACCCCCACCCGCTCATGTGTGGAGGTTCAAGGTCCGTGAAACCTACTACCAGAACGGCAAACAAGTCACCCGGCAGGTAGGATCTCAGGACTGCCCTCTAGTGGGATGCCAGACAAGGATACGGATAACTGTTGACATCCGGTCAGTGTACCATGGTGTCCGGCCCTATGCCTGTTTTGCTTATGACCAAAAGGACCCAGACAGGTGTAATCAAGATGTCAACACCTATAGGGGTTGCCGCTGGAATAACTGTGTTGTCAATGATGCCTACAACGGTGGCTCCTTTATATGGGAGAATGGGGCCTTCCACATCATAATCCGGGATCCCTGGGACCAGCGATGGGTTACGGGGGTTGTGGGAAAGCTATATTTAAGTAGTTGGAACTCAACCCCTTCAGGGACCATTTACATCTCCCGGGAATATGTTCTGGCCCAAGAGGCCCAAGTCCAGGTCTCCAACAGCATCCTACAGGCCGAACAGTCCCTTAAAGGGAAGCTGCCTGACTCCCCCCGGGTAGAAGTCCTGTCTTCTTGGTTCCAACTTATTCAACACACCCTACTATTCCTCAATGAGACCCACACCCTGCCCAATGTCTCCCACTGCTTTCTATGTGCCTCTCTCCAAAGGTCTTTGCTGGCTGCCGTCCCACTCACGACTTCTTCAAGAACCCAAGGGAAAGGTGAATTTTAGCCTCCCGTGGCTGGCATTCCCCTTTGGGAACCTGAAACTCCAGAGCCTGCCCTGCCCCCAAGGATATGCTACCAGACCAGTAATCCGGTAACCGGAGGGCGAGTCACGTGGAACTGCACCCAGAACTACACTGCATCCAGCCTCACCAAGGCCAGTCTGGGTACCTTCTTTTGGTGCAATGGCACCTTAAGTAACTGCTTGAACTCCTCTGACCCTGGGCATTGCTTCGTGGTCATGGTAGTTCCCCAACTAACCTTGTATGGGGAGTCGGAGCTCGCCTGGCTCCTCCCTCCATTCCGCCGCTGGACTCGCCAGGCAGCCTTCCTCCCTGTCATGTTAGGGGTGAGCTATCTCGATAGGCCTCGCGGGGGGGGGGGGGGCTTGGGAACAGTCTGGTCACCGCTCAGGACTTTAATGACAAGCTCCAGTTAGCCCTGGAGTCCACTACTGCTTCTTTAGCTTCCCTACAGTGACAGATAACATCAATAGCCCAAGTAGCCCTGCAGAACCGGCGCGCCTTAGACCTTCTGACTGCAGAAAGAGGAGGAACCTGTATATTCCTTTGGGAAGAATGCTGTTATTACATCAATGAGTCCGGAGTAGTGGAACAAAACGTACAGACCCTGACTAAGCTGTGTGAAGAGCTACATGCAGGACACTTCCAGGACAACTCTCCTTTCAGCTGGTTCCAAAGCCCCTTAGCTACCTGGGTCCTACCCATGATAGGGCCCCTGATTCTCATCTGTGTCTTTTTTCTCCTAGCCCCCTGCCTCCTCAAGTTCATCCGCTCCCAGATCACAGAGATGTCACGAGTGACTGTGAATCAGCTCCTGCTCCATCCCTACACTCGGCTCCCCTCCGATCTGCCTCTGCCAAACCCTGGCCTTTAACCGCGCCCCCCTTCGTCGCCAGTGGTCAGCTGGAAGTAGCCAGAAAGAGTCGCCGTCCCCTATCACCAAAAGGCCGGGATGTTAGGTCGGAGAGAGCCCAGGTTCAGATACATGCAGACATGTGATGAGACAATGGACTTCCCCTGGAATTTCTCACAGATCAACGTGCCAGACACAGATACCAGCTTCTTCTCCCAGAATCCACATACCCCCACACAGATAAGGACTTCTTGAAGATCCCGCCTACCCCCTGCAGCTGAGACTTCCTCAGTTGAATGCCTTGATGATCCCTGTGGTGGAGACTTCCTCAGTTCAGGCCCCCACCCCCCACCCTCACCAAACACCTGAATAAAAAGATTCCCCTCCCTCCCTGGAGGCGCGAAATTCACTGGCCCCACCTTTTGGGTCAGTGGGTCTCTCCCGAGAACGCAAATAAACTTCTCCTTTTTCTTTCTGATTCACTGGGCTCTCTTTGTTCTCTTCGCCTCTTCTCTGGGCCACCTCACAAACTCCAAGTTCTTAAATTTCACAACAGCTTTGGAAAGTCACACTTGAGCCTGGCAAGGCAGGCCTGGCCTTTGATTTTAAAACGACCATAATTTTTCCCTCTGGAGAAGGTCCAGAAACAAGCTTGTAGCTATTGTTTTCTGCCCCTTGCTTGCCGGTGGGAAGTTTCAAAATTGGCCTGGGGGAGGAAGGGGGGGCTGTTTTCCCTGGAAGAACAGGTTTAGCCTACCCTGGACCAATCAGAAGTAAATTGACCACAATCTTTAAGAATTTGCTACAGGAGGGAAGCAGCCCCTTTCTCCAAAAGAAAGGCTTGGCTAGCCTTTTTAATTAACAAATTTAACAAAGGGCTGGTTTTTTAAAGGGCTACTTGATTTTTAAAATTAAGACATTTTTAATAATTCTTGGGATTCGAATCCAATTGTTTTTGGAGTAGGCTTCATTAACATTATTATGGAAAAACACCAATCTTGTTGCTAGAATTTCTACCCTGGGTCAAATTCGCCATTTTCCTTAGGAAATAAACAGTCTTGGGTTTTATTCTGCTCATTTGCAAAGAGACTTTAGCTTAAAACTTTATCTAAATGTCCAAAATCGGAACTTGCGTGCATCGGTTTCAGGCCAGATTTTCTCTTTACACGTGAACAGAAATCCCAGACGCATTTAAAATTTTGTAAAACTTTTCAATTACGAGAAGGAGACTTTAAATTAGAATACTGGGGAGGGGGTGTCCATATTAGATCGCCATGTGCTCTCTTTTTTTTTTCACCACATCCTGCTTTGGGGGAAGTTTCAGCAAATGACTCAGATGGCTTATTTTCCCCAAAGTCATGCTTAATAGAAAAACAGATTTTAAAATGTAATACTACTTCGCTTTCCAAAGTAATAGCTAGCACCCAAGGTGACCTTGGCTAGACTTTGCACTTCCCGACATGTTCTCAGGTAGTTTTTAAACAGAACATTAAGTAATCTCATTGCAAGAGAGCTTATAGCTCTGCGCTCTGCTGCCACCTTTGAATCTCTCCGAAAAAGAGAGAGATTCGGCCGCGGGGTTTCATTTCTTATTACAGATAGATTCCAAGTACAAATTAAGATAAGAAAACACATTAAGATGACCATGGTACTATTTTTTCTTCAGCCTGATCTAAAAGAGTACCTTTTTCAAGAAAAATAAAGGTTATATTCTATAATAACATGCAAAAACTGTTAAAGATTTCCTTCCAAGATTTTAACACTTTAAACATGCAAATCAAAAGTCTATAATAAACCATGAGCAAAGGTCAGTGACAAAAGTGAAAAAATTCCTTAAACCCTTTTTCTTAACCCGAAATCCTCGAGCCTTGAGGGACTCCCTGAGTCCCCTGAGAAATAACTCATGAGAGCTCAAAGCCTGACCCATATTTCCGCCTCTTCCATGTAAGCCTCCGGGACGTATAAACCCAGTACCAGGTCAGCCCAGGAGTCCACGAGGAGACGAACCACCAAGGAAGATCAACCAACCTCAACCTCACAAAGGAGGCCCCTGTTCACTTGTCATACATAGGTCGGGATGTATAAGCCCCATGCCAGGAGAACGACCACTAAGATGAAGTGAACTCAGGGTTTTCAGATGAAGATCAACCAAGGGGAACGAAACCAGGGAACAAGCCTGAGTAATTAGGAGTTCTCTCAGTCGAACTCGGGTACCCTTCACTCTTCCCCAAGACAACAAGAGAGTGCTCGAAGTGGACTAGAGGCAGGAGAATGAGGGAGGGCAATGATGAAGGATGATGCCTATCCACAATTCCAATGCATTCACTTACCTTAACACCAGGTCTGACTCGCAGGGTGGGTGGGCCGAGCGGGGACCAAGAAAACAGGCTGACTCACGGGGCAATCCCAGTGGCGCCAAGGAGGTCCGGCCGGACATGAAGTGAACGTTCCCGAAGAGCACCGGAGCACAGAGGCCACGTTGGGCGCCAATTATGCCCCGACCCGCGGGGCATGCAACGTGGGTGCCGTGAAGGTGCCTGGAAGGGAATGAGAGGATAGGAGATGCGAAGAAATGGAGGCAAGACAGGATTCTGATCAATCCTCAAATTTTATTTTTACAGCGGCAGAATATAATTGTTCCAGGGCAGGGGTGGGTAGCAGTGGTGGGTAGCAAAGCTTATGATAACAGCCTATCAGCAAGTGGAAGCTGTTTGCTTGTGGTGTGTGACAAGTGGTGTGTGATGGTTATTCTTTAACTGCTGGTAGTGCGTGACAATTATTCTTAATTGTTGGTAGTGTGTGACGATTATTCTTAATTGTTGGCCAAACCGCAGGACACACGTGGTTTCCAGTAACTGGGAACTGGAAACTTTTACTTCTAAGATGGAATTGTTTATGCCATGGCTCCCAACATCTTCCAAAACTAAATTAGGTAGAATCAGACAACCTAAATAGGCCAATAACAACTGATGAAATTAAAGCTGTCATAAAAAACAAAGCAAAAAAACGAAAGCCCTGGTCCATATCTGGTCACAGGATAGTTTAAACAAACATTCAAAGAATAACTAATGGAGAAACTAAGATGGCGGCACAGATAAACACCGGAAAATTGCTGCCTCCCACAACAATTGAAAAATACCACAAAAGGACAGAGCGGACATCATCCAGAACAACAGGAAGGCTGGCTGAGTGTAAATTCTACAACTAGAAGGAAAGAAAAGCACACTGAGAGCCAGAGGAGCTGCGGAGGTGAAGTGCAGAGGTACGGCGGCTCGCGCGTGCGGGAAGCGGGTGGCACCTGAGGATGCGGCTGTCTTTTTGAATCCGGAGGGAGTCACAAGCTCCCGACTGCTCTGAACTCCGGTTCCGGGAAGTCTCTGGGGACCCAGGACTCATACGGGGAGAAAATGGACTGTCGGGCAGCGAGCGAACTTGAGTGCGGCTTTCCCTCAGAGGTGCTTGCAGCAATTATCGGGTCACTGAGACGTGCGACTCCTTAGGGCTGGGTGGAGAATCAGCCATAGCTGCTTGCTCTGCCCTTTGATTCCCTGAGACCCCGCCCCACCCAGGCTGCGGCAGAGGCTTTTGCATGTGAATGTACCTAACTGCAGCTGAGCCAGGCAGACCCGGAACTTCCAAGAGAAGGCTCAAGGCCCTGCAGCGGCTTGCATTGCTTCACAGCTGAGCCTCTTCGTGGCTCCTGCTGTGTGGCCTCAGGCAGAGGCTGAATTAGCACCTCCTTAGATCCAGGAGCCACTGTACCCAGTGGTCAGAGGGGGACCATCCAGATTGCAACTCCTCAGATCCATAAGGGTCACACTCAGGGAGCAGACTCAGTGAGCACCAAAGCCCCACTGAAGCAAGTCTTGCCCCAGAAGGGTGTCTTCAGCACAGAAGTTCTCCCACTTCAGACACAGCTGATTCTCACAGCCAATTGGCCTGGAGGTCAATTCCTCCCAGTGATCCTACAACAACCAAGGCATAACTACAACAAGACTGTGCACAAAGCCCACAAGGGGGTGCACCAAGAGTTTCCACCTCAGGTAACTGGGGAGGCTGAGCCACTGGGCCCTACAGGACACCTGGTGCGCAGGGCCACTCTATCAACACAGGGAAGCAGCCAAAATGCGGAGACAAAGAAACAGGTCACAAATGGCAGAAATGGAGGAAAGCAAACAACTGGATATAGAGTTCAAGGCCATGTTTATAAGGTTTTTCAAGAATTTCATGGAAACCGCCTGATAAATTTAATGAATCCCTCAATAAGTATAGTGAGACCCTGGAGGACATGAAAAAGGACCAACTAGAAATTAAGCATACACTGACTGAAATAAAGAATAATTTACAGAGATCCAACAGCAGACAAGAGAATCCCAAGAATCAAGTCAAAGATTTGAAATACAAAGAAACAAAAAATACCCAACCGAAAAAGAAAAAAGAAAAGAGATTCCAAAAATATGAAGATAGTGTAAGGAGCCTCTGGGACAACTTCAAGCGTACCAACATCAGAATTATAGGGGTACCAGAAGGAGAGAGAGGGCAAGATATTGAAAACCTTTTTGAAGAAATAATGACAGAAAACTTCCCCTACCTGGTGAAAGAAATGGACTTACAAGTCCAGGAAGCGCAGAGAACCCCAAACAAAAGGAATCCAATGAGGACCACACCAAGGCACATCGTAATTAAAATGCCAAGAGCAAAAGACAAAGAGAGAATCTTAAAAGCAGCAAGATAAAGACAGTCAGTTACCTACAAGGGAGTACCCATACGACTGTCAGCTGATTTCTCAACAGAAACCATGCAGGCCAGAAGAGAGTGGCAAGAAATATTCAATGTGATGAATAGCAAGAACCTGCAACCAAGATTACTTTATCCAGCAAAGCTATCATTCAGAATGGAAGGTCAGATAAAGAGCTTCACGGATAAGAAAAAGCTAAAGGAGTTCATCACCACCAAACCAGCATTATATGAAATGCTGAAAGGTATTCTTTAAGAAGAGGAAGAAGAAAAAGGAACTCTTACCATTTGCCACAGCATGGATGGAGCTGGAGAGCGGATAAATACCACAGGATCTCACTCATTTGTGGAATATAATGAACAACATAAACTGATGAACAAGGACTGATCCAGAGACGGAGGGGCATTGATTGGACTGTCAGGCCTTGGAGGGAAGGTAGGGGAGGGTAGGGGTAAAGGGAAAGATCAACCAAAGGACTTATATGCAAGCATATAGGCCTAACCAATGGACACGGACAACGGGTGGAGTGGGGGCATGAGTGGGGGTGGGGGGGTAGAGGGTAATGTGGGGACAAGGACACATATGTAATATCTTAATCAACAAAAATATATTTTTAAAAAAAGAATAACTAACACCTCTAAATATTCCAAAAATTCTAGAGGGAAGAATACTTCCAAGCTCATTTATGAGGCTATCATTACCCTAAACTAGGGGTCCTCAAATTATGGCCTGCGGGCCACATGTTTTTGCCACCACTGCCTGTTGCTTAGCAGCCTACTAGTTGTTTTTTTTTAAACTATAGTCCGGCCCTCCAACGGTCTGAGGGACAGTGAACTGGCCCCTGTTTAAAAAGTTTGAGGACCCCTAAACCCAAAACAAGATAAAGACACTACAAAGAAAGAGAATTACAGGCCAATATCTCTGATGACCTTAGATTCTAAAATAACAAAATTTTAGTAAATCAGATCTAGCATTAAAAAGATCATACACCATGACCAAGTGGGATTTATTCTTAGGATGCAAGGCTGGTATAATATTCACAAATCAACAAAGGTGATACAACACATGAACAGATTGCAAACAAAAATCATAGGATCATATGAATTGATGCAGAAAAAGCATTTGACAAAATCCAACACCCTTTTTTGATAAAAACTCAAAGTGCTAATAGAGGGATAATATCTCAATATAATAGAAGTCAAGTATGACAAACTTACAGCCAACATCATTCTCAAAAGGCCAAAACTAAAATCATTTTCCTAAGAAGTGGAAAAAGACAGGAATGCCCTCTTTCACCACTGTTGTTCAAAATAGTAGCAGAAGTCCTAGCCATAGTGATCAGATAAGAAGAAATAAAAGACATACAAATTGGAAAGGAAGAATAAAACTCTCATTATTTGCAGACATAATATTACTGTACATAGAATGCTCTAAATACTCCATAAAAACTACTATATTTAATAAATGAATAAAGAAAGGTACCAGAATACAAAATTAACACCAAAACACTATGGAATTTTTATTTACTTTTATTTTAAATTCTTTATTGTTGAATGTATTACATATGTCCACATTTTCCTGAATTGTCCTCTCCTACCCTGCCCCTGCTCCCTGTAGCCCAGGCCTTCACCCCCCTATTGTCTGTATCCATTTGTTATGCTTATATACATAGTTCTATGGTTGATCTCCTATGCCTTCCCAACCCTCCCCTCTGCCGCCCTCGCCTGCCATCTGAGGTTTTATGGTCTGTCCAATGCTTCTATGTCCCTGGATCTATTTTTGATCAGCAGTATATGTTGTTCATTATATTCTACAAATGAGTAACGTCATGTGATAATTATCTTTCTCTGACTGGCTTATTTCACTTAGCATAATGCTCTCCAGGTTCATCCATGCTGTTGTAAATGGTAAGAGCTCTTTTTTTTACAGCAGTGTGGTATTCCATTGTGTAGATGAATCACAGTTTTTTAACCCACTTATCTGCTGATGGGCATTTATGCTGTTTCCAAATCTTAGCTATTGTAAATCGAGCTGCTATGAATATAGGGTATCATATATTCTTTCTGATATGGTGTTGCTCATTTATTGGGATATATTCCTAGAAGTTGGCTTACTGGTTCAAATGGGAGTTCTATTTTTAATTTCTTGAGGAAACTCCATACTGTTTTTCACAGTGGTTGCACCAGTTTGCAGTCCCAACAGCAGTGCACAAGGGTTCCTTTTTCTGCACTTGTCATTTGTTGATAATAGCCATTCTGACACGTGGTGAGGTGACACCTCATTGTCATTTTGATTTACATTTCTTGGATGATTAGTGATTTTGAGCATTTTTATATGCCTCTTGGTTTTTTATATGTCTGTTTTCAAGAAGTATCTATTTAGGTCCTTTGCCCATTTTCTGATTGGATTGTTTATCTTCCTTTTGTTAAGCTGTATGGATATGCTATAAATTTTGGAGATTAAATCTTTATCAGATGTAACATTGGTAAATATGTTCTCTCATTCAATGTGCTCTCTTGCTATTTTGTTGATAGTTTCTATTGCTGGGCAGAAGTATTTTATTTTATTTTATTTTGATGTACTCCCATTCGTGTATTTTCTCCTTAGTTTCCCTTGTCTTAGGAGGTGTGTCGGTAAAGATATTGCTTTGAGATATGTCCAATATCTTGCTGCCGATGGATTCTTCTAAGATTTTTATGGTTTCCCATCTTATGTTTAAGTCTCTTATCCATTTTAAGTTTATTTCTGTGTATGGTGTAAGTCGGTGATCTATTTTCATTTTTTGCATGTATCTGTCATATTTTCCCAACACTGTTTATTGAAGAGACTATCACTGCTCCACTGTATGCTCATAACTCCTTTGTCAACTATTAATTGAGCATACTGGCTGGGGTTGATTTCTGGGCTCTTTGTTCTGCTCCATTTGTACATATATCTGTTCTTGTACCAGTACCAGGCAGTTTTGAGAACATTGGCTTTGAAATATAACTTGATATGTGGTATTGTGATCCCTACAACTTTTTTCTTATTTCTCAGGATTGCTGTGGCTATTCTGGGTCTATTTTTATTCATTATAAATTTTTTGAGAGGTTGTTCTAAGTCCATGATATATACCATTGGTATTTTAATGGGGATTGGGTTGAATCTATAAATTGCTTTGGGTAGTATGGACATTTTAATGATGTTGATTATACCAATCCATGAGCATGGTATATTCTTCCACCTGTTTATATCTTTCTTTATCTCTTTTATCAAAGTCCTGTAGTTTTCTGTATCCTGTTACATTGCCAAATTGATTTATTAAATTTAGTACATTTAAATAGAGTCTTTAGAGTTTTCTATGTATAATACTGTGTCATCTGGGAATAATTACACTTTTACTTCTGTTCCAGTTTGGATACCATTTATTTATTCTTCTTGTCTAATTGCTGTGGCTAGCACTTCTAGTACTCTGTCCAACAGGAATGGTGGAAGTGGGCATCCCTGGCTTATTACTGTTCTTAGGGGAAGTAGTTTAATATTTTACCCATTGAATATGTTGTTGGCCATAGGTTTGTCATACAAGGCTTTTTTAAAAAATATATTTTATTGATTTTTTACAGGGAGGAAGGGAGAGAGATAGAGAGTTAGAAACATCGATGAGAGAGAAACATCGATCAGCTGCCTCCTGCACATCTCCCACTGGGGATATGCGCGCAACCCAGGTACATGCCCTTGACCGGAATCGAACCCGGGACCCTTCAGTCCGCAGGCTGACACTCTATCCACTGAGCCAAACCGGTTTTGGCAGATACAAGGCTTTTATTATGTTGAGTTATGATCCCTCTATTCTCACTTTGCTGAGAGTTTTTATAAAAAAAGGTTGTTGGATTTTGTCAACTTGATATGATTATGTAATCTTTGTCTTTCAATTTGTTTATGTAATGAATCACATTTATTGATTTGCAACTATGCTACCAGCTGTGTATCCCCAGAGAAAAATCCACAAACCCACATAGTCATGGTGTATGATCTTTTAGATATATTGCTGGATACCATTTTATAGAACTATGTTGAGTAATTAGCATCTATTTTCATCATGGATATGGGCCAGTAATTCTCTTTCTTTGTAGTGTCCTTATCAGTATTTGGGATTAGGGTAATGTTGACTTCCTAGAAAGAGATTGGAAGTGTTCTTTCCTCTTGAATTTTTTGGAATAGTCTGAGGAGGATAGGTTTTAGTTCTTCTTTAAAAGTTTGGTAAAACTCCCCTCTGTAGCTGTCTGGCCCAGGGCTTTGTTTGCTGAAAGTTTTTTGATGACTCCTTCAATTTCCTTCATAGTTATCAGTGCATTCAGATTTTTTAATTCTTCCTGATTGAGTTTTGGAAGGTCGAATTTTTCTAGGGATATTTTCATTTACTCTAGGTTGACCAGTTTGTTGAAATAGAGTTGTTCATAGTATTTTTTTAAAAAAAATCATTTGTATTTCTGTGTGGTCGGTTGTTACTTTGCCTCTTTCATTTCCGATTTTGTTTATTTGTGTCCTCTCTCTTTGCTTCTTGGTGAGCCTGGCTAGAGGTTCATTGATCTTCTTTATCCTTTGAAAGAACCAGCTCTTGCTTTTATTGATCTATTGTATTGTGTGTGTTTTTTGGTCTCTATGTCATTTATTTCCACTCTGATCATTATTATCTACTTCCTTCTGCTCATTCTGGGCTTTTCTTGTTGCTCTTTTTCTTTTTCTTTTTCTTTTTTTTTTTTTGTTTTTTGTTTGTTTGTTTGTTTGTTTGTTTGTTTTTTTGCTCTTTTTCTAATTCTTTAAGTTGTAAGGTTAGATAATTTATTACCAGTTTTTGTTTTTGAGGTAGGCCTGTGGAGCTTTGAAATTCCCTCTCAGGACTGCTTTCACTGTGTCCCATAGGTTTTGGATTGTTGTGTTTTCATTGTCATTAGTTTCCAGGATTTTTTTTATTTCTTCTTTGATATCTTTGGTAACCTAATCATTGTTTAATAACATGGTAGTTAGCCTCCATGTGTTTGATTTTTTTTCATTGTTTTTATTGTAGTTGATTTCTAATATTATTCCATTGTGATCTGAGAAGATGCTTCATATGATTTCAATCTTCTTGAATTTGAAGAGAATTTCCCTGTGTCCCAGTATGTGGTCTATCTTTGAAAATGTTCCCTGTGCATGTGAGAAAAATGTATATTTTGTAGCTCTGGGGTGAAATATTCTGAAGATGTCAATTAAGTCCATCTGATTGAGTGAGCCGTTTAGGATAAACAGCTCTTTATTTGTTGTTGTTGTTGTTTTTTCCTAGAGAATCTATCCAGTTATGTCAATGCAGTATTAAAGTCCCCTACTATGATTGCTTTGCTGTCTATTTCTCTCTTGATATCTTCCAGAAGTTTTTTTTTACTGTATTTGGGTGCTCCTGCATTGGGTGTATATATGTTTACCAGTGTTATAACCTCTTGTTGTATTAATCCCATTAGTATTACAAAGTGGCCTTACTTATCTCTTGTTATGGCCTTCACTTTGAGGTCCATTTTGTCAGACATAAGTATGTCTACCCTAGCTTTTTCTTCATTTATTTTTGCCTGAAAAATATTTTTCCATCCTTTCACTTTCAATATGTGTGAGTCCCTTGTTCTGAGGTGGGTCTCTTGTAGACAGAAGATATATGGGTCATGTTTTCTTGTCCATTCGGCCACTTAATATATTTTTATTGGAGCATTTAATCCATTTATGTTTAAGGTTATTACTGATAGGTACTTGTTTGTAGCAATTTCCATTCTTTATGCCTGTGTTCC
The DNA here is from genome assembly GCF_963259705.1 of Myotis daubentonii. Lineage (NCBI taxonomy): Eukaryota > Metazoa > Chordata > Mammalia > Chiroptera > Vespertilionidae > Myotis > Myotis daubentonii. The sequence goes on along the minus strand of NC_081861.1, from coordinate 94,601,291 downwards.
TTATTACTTTTATATTTCTCCTTTTTACCACAGTCACTTCAGCATTTATTGCATTGCTGGCTTGGTAGCGATAAAATCCCTTAGTCTTTTTTTTTTGTGATGCTTTTGATTTACCCTTCAATTTTTAATGATAGCTTTGCTGAATAGAGTATTCTTGGATTCAGTCCCTTGCTTTGCATCACTTTGTATACTTCATTCCATTCCCTTCTGTCCTGATGTGTTTCTGTTGAGAAATCTTTTGATAGACTAATAAGACACCCCTTGTACATAACTTTCTGTCTCTGTCTTGTAACCTTTAAGATTCTATCTTTGTAATTAATGTTTGCCAATGTAATTATGACACATCTTGGTGTGGGTCTTTTGGGGTCATCTTGTTTTGGACTCTTTGTCCTGGAGTGCCTTTTTTCTTCCCAAAATCGGGGAAGTTTTCTGTCATCATTTCTTCTAATAGGTTTTCTAATCCTCGCTCTTTTTCTTGTCCTTCTGGCACATCTATTATACATATTTTGCTTCGTTTCATTATGCCCCAATGCTCCCATAGCCTCTTCTTTAGCTTTTTATTTTTTTCCAATTGCTATTCTGATTGGGTGTGTTTTACTGCCCTGTCTTCTAAATTGCTGATTTGATCCTCTGCTTCCTCTAGTCTACAGTTTCAACTTTCCGATATTTTTTGTTGTTGTTGTAGGTATATCATTCTTTATTTCCTCTTCATTTTCTCATCCATCAGGTTTAGGAATGGTATGTCTCAGAATTCTTTCTCTGACATATTTCATGTCTCCATTTCATTTAGTTCATTTCCTGGCAGTTCCTCTTTTTCTTTCCTTGGGTTTCTTTTTGTCTCCCCATTTTTGCTCTCACCAAATGGTCCAGGCACTGAGTCAAGTGGTGCTGGTGGCTGAAGTGGTGGGCTTGGTGGGAAGGTCGCTCACTCTGAGACTCACTGGTGGGCCCAGGCACCGATTTGGGTGGGGCCTGTGGCTGAAGCAGGAGGCTTGGTGGGCTGGTTGCATACCTCAAGATTCACCAGAGGGCACATGTGGCTAGTCGCATGGGTCTTGTGACTCTATTGGCCAGGTTGGTGGGAGGGTTGTGAACTCCAAATCTCACCAGGGGACCTCGGTGCCGAGTTGTGCAAAGGGTCCAATCTCTGAGTCATGCATGTGGCCTGTGGCTGAAGCAGCATGTTGCTGAGAAGGGAGCACACCCTGGGGCTCATAGGAACCTGCAGCTGAGGAGGCTGGAGTCCCAGTGTCTGTGGGTCTGCCTGATGAGGTAACAGGTCTTTGGCTAGAGTGGCTGTAGGGTCCAGAATGGTGTCTGAGGCCATTCTTAGTGGTGGTGAAGCTGTGCTCCTACTCACAGCAGCTCTCCCTTTCAAGATGGCATTGTTTCTATGCCAGAGCTGGTCACCCTCGGAGTGCTTGCAGCAGGTACCAGTGACTCCCCGTTTAGTAGAGCTTGGTCTGCCAACCCCCGAGACTCCTGCAGGATCTAACTATCCCTCACTCACACACATATCACACACTCTCCTTTCTCACTCACTCACACTCTCTCCCTCACTGCTGTTCTGCAAGCTCCCATCTTTACTCTCTGTCTGCTGCAGTGTGTTTATCCATTCAGTAGCTGATGAGCATTTAGGTTATTTACATTTTTTACTATTTTGAGTAATACTGTTATAAACATTTGTGTACAAGTTTTTGTGTGAGCAGGAATTCCCACTTCCCTGAGATTAATGTACCATAGTTAATTGCTGAGTCATATGGTAATTGCAATTCTACTATTTTAAGTTAACACCAGTAATGTATGAGTGAACTGATTTTTTTGCATCTTGCCAATATTTGGTGTTGGCACTATTTTTTTTATTTTAGTCATTTGGATAGCTCTGTATTGATACATACTTTACAAATATTTTTCCTAGACTGTAGGTTGACTTTTTGTACGCTTGATATTAGTCTTCAGGACAGTATTTATATAAATCATGAAATCCAATATATTGATTGTTAAAAAATTCAGCACCCTTCGGGGTCACATCTAAGACTTCAGCAAGCCCTAGGTTGCAAAGATTTTCTCCTATATTCTAAAAGTTTTATAATTTTACATATTATGTTTAAGTCTTTGATCCATTTTGGAAATTTTGTACAACATGTGAGATTTGTCTCAAGGTTCTTTATATATCTATTAATGTCTAATTCTTCCAACACCATGTATTGAAAAGATTATCCTTCATCCATTGAAATTTTGCAACTCTGTGAAAAATCAGTTGTCTGTACTTGTGTGGAGTTATTTCCAGTTTCTATGCTATGTTCTATTGATCTTTTCATCTATCCCCCCACGAATACCACAACTTTGATTACAGTAGCTATATATAAGTTTTAAAAATGGATTCACCAATTCCTCTCACTGTATTCTGCTTCTTTAAATACTTTTATTATTCTACTTCCATTAGCTTTCCATATTACTTTCAGAAATATTTATATCTATAAATGTATTTCTGCAATTTTTATTGGGATTGTGGTAAATCAGTATATCAATTTGGTGGGAATTTACTTATTTACTGTATTGAGTTTTCAACTACATGAACATGGTATGTCTCTACATTTACTTAAATCATCTTTGATTTATATCATCAGTATTTTGTAGTTTTCAATGCATGCTTTGTTGTTTTTCTACCTAAGTATTTTAATTTTTTATAACCGTAAATGGTATTGTATTTTTAATTTCAGTGTCCATGTGCTCATTGTTAGTATATGGAAATACAATTTATTTTTTATATTGTTCTCCTATCCTGAGATCATGATGAACTCACTTATTAGTTCTAAGATTTTGTTGTTGTTGTTAGATTCCATGGAATTTTTATGTAGCCATATATGTCATCTGCAAATAAGGACAGTTTTACATTCCTTTCCAATCTGTATTCTATTTATTTTATTGTCTCATTGCACTGACTAGAATTTCCAGTACTATCTACACTAATAAAAGAGAGAAATGCAAATTGGTGTCACTCTGCTATGCCCACAAGCCAATCAGAGTGACTATGCAAATTAATCCAACAAAGATGGTGGTTAATTTGCATACACAGGCATGGAGCAAAGACTGAAGGCTCCGGCCAGAGTGAAGACTAAAGACTGAAGACTAAAGACTGAAGACTGAAGAAGCTTGGCTAGGCTCCTCTCCTTAGGCTGGACCAAAGGCCTGGGTCCTAGGTGCTGGAGGAAAACCAGTGCTGGCAACAAGGGGAAGGAAGGCCTATTGTGCGAATCTTTGTGCAACAGGCTTCTAGTGTTAAATAAGAGTGGAAAGGACAGACATTCTTGCTTTATTCCATATCTAAAGGGGAAATCATTTTCTTTCATTATTAATCAAGATGTAAGCTGTAGATTTTTTGTACATGCTTATTAATTTGAGAAAGCTCTCCTGTGTTTCTACTTTCTGAGGGTTTCTATTATGAATGAGTGTTGAATTTTGTCAAATGCTCTCTCTGTGTCATTTAATATGATCATGTTATTTTTTTCTTTTGTTAATATGGTGGATTACATTGGTTAAGGTTTTGAAGATTTAACCATCTTTGTATTCCCATAAGCTCTACTTGATAATGTATTACATTTGTTTTTATATTTTGATGGATTTTATTTGCTCACATTTGTTAATGATTTTTATGTCTATATTTTTGATATATATTGTCTGATAGTTTTCTTTTGTTTCTATTCTATTTTTCTGTTTTTGGAATTGCAGTACTACCAACTTTATTTTTAAAAAGTTGGAAAGTGTTCCCTCTGCTTCTATTTGTTAGAAGAAATTGTGTAGTATCATATTTATTCTTCTTTAAACATTTTGAAAAATTCTCCAGAGAAACTATCTTGTCCTCAGTTTTTAAAATATAAATTCAATTACTAAGAAGGTATGGAGCTATTTAAATTATCTATGTCATACCAAGTGAATTGGAATGATATATGGAATTTTTCTTATTTGATCCATTACATCAAAGTCCTGAAATTTATGTGTATAGAATGTTTGTAATATTCACTTATTATCCTTGGTATGTCTGCAGTATCAGTAGTTATATTTTCTCTTTAATTCCAGATATGACAATTTGTGTCTTCTCTCTTTTGTTGTCAGTCTTGCTAGAGATTTGTCAATGTTATTCAACTTTTTAAAGAACTAGCTCTTTTTGTCATTAATATTTTCTCTATTTCTCTGCTTACAATTTCATGAACTTTACTCTTATCTTTATTAGTTCCTACTTTCTGCTAGCTTTGGGCTTATATTTTAATTTTCTATTACTAGATTATTGAGGTGGAAGTACAGATTATAAATCAATAATATGATACATTTCCTGTTTTCCAATGTACAAATTTAGCACAATAAATTTTCCTCTCAGCACTGCTTTGTTGTTTTCCACGAGTATTGATCTATTAAATTTTAGTTTATCTTTAGTTAAGAGTGTTCCTTAAATTCCTATGAGAACTTCCTTTTTTAAATAAATCTTTATTGTTCAGATTATTACAGATGTTCTTCATTTTTTCCCCCATAGCTCCCCTCCACCTGGTTCCAACCCCACCCCATACACTTACCCCCGCTTCACTGTCCTCATACATAGGTGTAAAATATTTTTCCAAACTCTTCTCACACCCTTCACACCCCCTTCCCCCTGAGAATTGTCAGTCCACTCCCTTTCTATGCCCCCGCTTCTATTATATTCACCAGTTTATTCTGTTCATCAGATTTTTTTATTTAATTTTTAGATTCACTTGTTGATCGATATGTATTTGTTGTCCCTTTGTTGTTCATAATGTTTATCTTTACCTTTTTCTTCTTCCTCTTATTAAAGAATACCCTTCAGCATTTCTTTTCTTTCTTTTTTTTTTATTGCTTAAAGTATTACAAAGGGTATTACATATGTATCCATTTTATCCCCCCGCCTTAGACAGTCCCCCAGCCTCCCCTATCACCCAGTGTCTTATGTCCATTGGTTATGCTTATATGCATGCATACAAGTCCTTTAGTTGATCTCTTACCCCCCTACCTCCTGCCCCCCAACCCTCCCCGGCCTTCCCGCTGCAGTTTGACAATCTATTTGAGGCAGCTCTGCCTCTGTATCTATTATTGTTCAAAAGTTTATAATGGTCTCTATTGTCCATGAATGAGTGAGATCATGTGGTATTTTTCCTTTATTGACTGGCTTATTTCACTTAGCATAATGCTCTCCAGTTCCATCCATGACGTTGCAAATGGTAAGAGTTCCTTCCTTTTTACAGCAGCATAGTATTCCATCGTGTAGATGTACCACAGTTTTCTAATCCATTCATCTACTGATGGGCACTTAGGCTGTTTCCAGATCTTAGCTATGGTGAATTGTGCTGCTATGAACATAGGGGTGCATATATCCTTTCTGATTGGTGTTTCCGGTTTCTTGGGATATATTCCTAGAAGTGGGATCACAGGGTCAAATGGGAGTTCCATTTTCAGTTTTTTGAGGAAACTCCATACTGTCTTCCATAGTGGCTGAACCAGTCTGCATTCCCACCAGCAGAGCACAAGTGTTCCTTTTTCTCCACATCCTCTCCAGCACTTGTCGTTTGTTGATTTGTTGATGATAGCCAGTCTGACAGGTGTGAGATGGTACCTCATTGCTGTTTTAATTTGCATCTCTCGGATGATTAGTGACTTTGAGCATGTTTTCATATGTCTCTTGGCTTTCTGAATGTCCTCTTTTGAAAGGTGTCTATTTAGGTCCTTTGCCCATTTTTTGATTGGATTATCTTCCTTTTGTTAAGTTGTATGAGTTCTCTATAAATTTTGGAGATTAGGCCCTTATCAGATATGTCATTGGCAAATATGTTTTCCCACACAGTGGGTTTTCTCGTTGTTTTGTTGATGGTTTCTTTGGCTGTGCAGAAGCTTTTTATTTTGATGTAGTCCAATTTGTTCATTTTTTCTTTAGTTTCAAGTGCCCTATGAGCTGTATCAGTGAAGAAATTGCTTCGGCATATGTCTGAGATTTTCTTGCCTTTGGATTCTTCTAGAATTTTTATGGTATCCTGTCGTACATTTAAGTCCTTTATCCATTTTGAGTTTATTTTTGTGTATGGTGTAAGTTGGTGGTCTAGTTTCATTTTTTTGCATATATCTGTCCAATTTTCCCAACACCATTTATTGAAGAGACTATCTTGGCTCCATTGTATGTTCTTGCCTCCTTTGTCAAATATTATTTGAGCATATTGGTTCGGGCTGATTTCTGGGCTCTCTATTCTATTCCATTGATCTATATGCCTATTCTTGTGCCAGTACCAGGCAGTTTTGAGAACAGTGGCTTTGTAATACAGTTTGATATCTGGTATTGAGATCCCACCTACTTTGTTCTTTTTCAGGATTGCTGCAGCTATTCGGGGTCTTTTTTTTATTCCAGATGAATTTTTGGAAAGTTCGTTCTAGATCTCTGAAGTATGCTGTTGGTATTTTAATGGGAAGTGCATTGAATTTATAGATTGCTTTGGGTAGTATGGACATTTTAATGATGTTGATTCTACCAATCCATGAACACGGTATGTTCTTCCATCTGTTTATGTCTTCCTCTATGTCTTTTTTCAACGTCCTGTAGTTTTCTGAGTAGTGGTCTTTTACCTCTTTAGTTAAGTTTATTCCTAGGTAGCTTAATTTTTTTGGTTCAATGGTAAACAGGATTGTTTTTATAATCTCTCTTTCTGAAACTTCACTATTGGTTTATAGAAATGCCTCAGATTTCTTGGGGTTAATTTTGTATCCTGCTACATTGCCAAATTCATGTATTAAGTCTAGTAGCTTTTTGATGGAATCTCTAGGGTTCTGTATGTATAATATCATGTCGTCTGCAAATAAGGACAGTTTTACTTCCTCTTTTCCAATTTGGATGCCTTTTATTTCTTCTTCTTGCCGAATTGCAATGGCTAACACTTCCAGTACTATGTTGAACAGGAGTGGTGAGAGGGGGCATCCCTGTCTTGTTCCTTTTCTTAGGGGAAATGGTGTTAGTTTTTGTCCGTTGAGTATGATGCTGGCTGTGGGCCTGTCATATATGGCTTTTATTATGTTGAGGTATGATCCTTCTACTCCCACCTTGCTGAGAGTTTTTATCAAAAATGGGTGTTGAATTTTGTCAAATGCTTTTTCTGCATCAATTGATATGACCATGTGGTTTTTTTCTTTCAATTTGTTTATGTGATGTATCACGTTTATTGATTTGCGGATATTGTACCATCCTTGCATCCCTGGGATAAATCCTACTTGGTCATGGTGTATGATCTTTCTGATGTACTGCTGGATCCGATTTGCTAAGATTTTGTTGAGGATTTTGGCATCTATGTTCATGAGGGATATTGGCCTGTAATTCTCTTTCATTGTGTTGTCTTTACCTGGTTTTGGTATTAGGGTGATGCTGGCTTCATAGAATGAGCTTGGAAGTGTTCCTTCCTCTTGAATTTTTTGTAGGAGTCTGAGGAGGATAGGTTTTAGTTCTTCCTTGAATGTTTGGTAAAACTCCCCTGTGAAGCCGTCTGGTCCTGGGCTTTTGTTTGCAGGAAGCTTTTTGATGACTGCTTCAATTTCTTCCATAGTTATTGGCCTGTTGAGATTTTTAGATTCTTCCTGATTGAGTTTTGGAATGTTGTATTTTTCTAGGAATTTGTCCATTTCCTCCAGGTTGTCTAGTTTGTTGGAGTAAAGCTGTCCATAGTATTTTTTAACAATCATTTGTATTTCTGTGGGGTCTGTTGTTATTTCGCCTCTATCATTTCTGATTTTATTTATTTGGGTCCTCTCTCTCTGCTTCTTGGTGAGTCTGGCTAGAGGTTTATCAATCTTGTTTATCCTTTCAAAGAACCAGCTCTTGGTTTCATTGATTTAATGTATTGTTTTTTTGGTCTCTATGTCATTTATTTCTGCTCTAATCTTTATTATCTCCTTCCTTCTGCTCACTCTGGGGTTTTCTTGTTGCTCTCTTTCTAATTCTTTGAGTTGTAGAGTTAGATGATTTACTACCATTTTTTCTTGTTTTTTGAGATAGGCCTGTAGAGCTATAAACTTCCCTCTCAGGACTGCTTTCAATGTGTCCCATAGGTTTTGGATTGTTGTGTTTTCATTGTCATTAGTTTCCAGGATGTTTTTAATTTCTTCTTTGATCTCATTGGTAACCCAATCAATATTTAATAGGATGCTATTCAGCTTCCAAGTGTTTGAGTATTTTGGGTTGTTTTTATTGTAGTTTATTTCTAATATTATGCCATCGTGGTCTGCGAAGACGTTTTTTATGATTTCAATATTCTTGAATTTGGGGATACTTTGCTTGTGACCCAATATGTGGTCTGTTTTTGAAGATGTCCCATGAGCACCTGAGAAGAACGTATATTCTCTGGCTTTGGGGTGAAGTGTTCTGAAGATGTCTATTAAGTCCATCTGATCTAGTGAGTCATTTAGGATTGCTGTATCTTTGCTGATTGTTTGTCTATAGGACTTATCCAGTGCTGTCAATGGTGTATTAAAGTCCCCTACTATGATTGTATTGTTGTCGATCTCTCCTTTGATATTTTCCAGGAGTTTTTTTATGAATTTGGGTGCTCCTGCATTGGGTGCATATATGTTTACCAGGGTTATATCTTCTTGTTGTATTGATCCCTTTAGTATTATGAAGTGGCCTTCCTTATCTCTTGTTAAGACCTTCACTTTGAGGTCTATTTTGTCCGATATAAGTATTGCTACCCCAGCTTTCTTTTCCTTTCCATTTGCCTGAAAGATATTTTTCCATCCTTTCACTTTCAGTCTGTGTGAGTCCCTTCTAATGAGGTGGGTTTCTTGTAGACAGCAGATGTATGGGTCATGTTTTTTTATCCATTCAGCCACTCGATGTCTTTTGGTTGGAGCATTTAGTCCATTTACGTTTAAAGTTATTATTGAAAGGTACTTGTTTGTAGCCATTTCTTTTTTCTGTGTGGCTGTTTTCTTTCTGAGCTTTTTATTTCTTATTTTTATACCAGTCCCTTTAGCATTGCTTGTATTTCTGGCTTGGTGGTGACAAACTCCCTTAGCCTTTTTTTGTCTGTGAAGCTTCTTATTTCCCCTTCAAGTTTGATTGATAGCCTTGCTGGATAGAGTATTCTTGGATTCAGTCCTTTGCTTTGCATCACTTTGTAAATTTTAGTCCATTCTTTTCTGGCCTGATGTGTTTCTGTTGAGAAGTCATTTGACAATCTAATGGGAGATCCCTTGTATGTAACTTTCCTTCTCTCTCTTGCAGCCTGTAAGATTCTCTCTTTGTCCTGAACATTTGCCATGGTGATTATGATGTGTCTTGGTGTGGGTCTTTTCGGGTTCACCTTGTTTGGGACTCTCTGGGCTTGTGTTACTTTTTTCTTCCCCACCTCAGGGAAGTTTTCTGATATTATTTCTTCGAGTAGGTTTTCTAATCCTTGTTCATCCTTCTGTTGTTCTGGTACTCCTAGTATTCGTATGTTGTTTCGTTTCATGTTGTCCCAAAGCTCCCTTAGGCTCTCCTCCTGTCTTTTAATTTTTTTTCCAATTGCAGTACATTTTGGGTGTGTTTTGCTTCCTTGTCTTCTAATTCACTAATTCGGTCCTCCGCTTCTCCTAGTCTACTGTTGATACTTTCAATGGAGTTTTTCATTGCAGCTATATCACTCTTCATTTCTTCTTGTGTGTTACTTAAGTTGTTGATTTTTTCATCTGTTTCTTCTAGCTTCTTCCATATGTTATCGATTTTTTCATCTGTTACCTCTAGCTTCTTCCATATGTTATCGTTTTTTTCATCTGTTTCTTCTTGCTTCTTGCAGAGGTTGTCGATTTTTTCCTCCATCCGGTTTATGCACTCTAGGATCCTTATTCTGAATTCTTTATCTGTCATGTTGCATGCCTCTGTATTACTTAGCTGCTTTCCTGGAGAGTCCTCCTTCTCTTTCCTTTGGGGGTTTCTTTGTCTACCCATGTTTGATCTCAATGACATATCTAGATGTTGAGTTGTTCAGTGGTTGCTCCCTTGGTGGCAGTGACTCCTTGGTCTGTGGTTGCTCTTCGGGCGGTTGCGGTAGCAGCTGCTCTTCAGTTGGCAGCAGCTCCTCTGGTGGGTGCTGTTCACAGCTGTGGTGGCTCTTCTGGCTGGTGGGGCGAGGTTTCACGTACAGCTGCTGTTACTCAGCAGAGGATGTGGTGCTCAGGAGGTTGCTGTTGCTTGGATCTGCTGCGTTGATTTAAAGGCACAAAATACAACACAACAAGGCACCACGTACCAGGCACTATACACAAATATATTCACGATATTAATAACCCCAATTAAAGGTGACCACCTGAATTAAGAGAATTAGGGGATAAGGAAGAAGGAAGAGAAAAAGGTAAAAGATAAAAAGGAAAAGAAAAGTAGGGACCAAAAAAAGGGAGTGCAAAAATGAAATTGGGAAAAAGGAAGGGGGAAAGTAAAAGCGAGAAAAGAGAAGAAAAAAAAAAGAGCGAAAAGAGAGAATGAAGTGGAAGAGGGAAGAGACTTTTTATATGAGGAGAATACTCCTATAGAACAGCCATTAATCCCAACAGATTCCAGCAACAGCTCCCTGGATATGAATGCAAACTAGAAACAACCAATAATATAACGATGAAAATAGAATGGTGAACACTAATCCCAAAATAAAATAAAGAAAAAATAAAATGGCACTTTAAAAAATGATAAACTGGTAGCAGTAATAATACTGGTTAAAAATAAGAAGGTAGTAATTAAAAGGGTAAAATCAGGTGATGGAAAAAGAAGAAAAGAAAAAAAAAAGAACAGAAAAAAAAGAATGAAAAAAATTGGTTTCTTAGTTAAAAAGTGAAAAAAGAAAAAAAAATTGCAGTAGTGAAGGTCCTTCGTTTCTTCTATTCTTCAGTGTGGCTCGCCTTAGACCTTCCAGGTATTCAGGAGAGTGTTGAGTTTCCCTGCGATATACTGTTCCTCTGTGTTGTAAACCACAGTCCTTATTTTAAAGCATGCCGCATTTATTTCCCAGACTGCCTTATTTTGTGTTTAGCAAAGAGTCAGTTTGTGGGTCAGCCTCTGGGTGGCAGTGTTCTGGGGTTGGCCTCTGAGGCTATAGGGCCTCTCTGTCCAGTGGAAGTTCACTGCCCAGAGCTGACTGCGTAATAGTTAGTTACCGGCGCTATGTTGTTGCTGGGATTGAAAATCCCCCTATAGGCCAGACCCTGTTAACTGCCAGGGACTGATCATGTTATCTTAATCCTTGATCTCGTACAGGGTGGAATCTGGGTGTGGCTGTGCTCCTTGCCTGGGGGCTGAGGGGAGGAGTCTCACTCTCCAGAGAGGATGGCTGCCCCAGTAGTGGGCTCAGGGGTGTCTCAGCACACAATTCACTATCACCTCTCCCGGCTCCCCCTCTTTCCCCAGTCTCTCCTCAGATTCCACTCCTCAGCACACTCTCCCTCTCTTCAGCACAGGTGAGTGTCTGTATCCGAAATGTCCCATGAACAGGATTAAGTGAAAACAAACAAACAAACGCTGGCCTCGGAAACGGGGAAGGCTTGGTTTCTGTAAGCTTCTTCTCTTACCGGTACTGCATGGTCAGGTCAGCTCTTCAGGCTGCCCCCTTTAGGCTCAGTCCTCCGTGATCACAGAACCCAGCTCTCAATTTCCCTGGCGGCGCCAGGAATCCTGCGGTTCTCCTTTCCCCCGTCAGGGGCTGTGCCTGTCCCAAGGGACTCGGCTGTCTGCCACGCGGTCTCCCTCTGACTCTCTGGGCTCAGCGGTCTGGCAAACTTTCCTGCCCAAATCCCTGGTTTTTGTTTTTTTTTTTACCTTTCCAGGGGAGTTCTGCTCTTCCCGGCTGCAAACCCTCTCACCAGCTGAGCAATTTCGCCAATTCGGTGTGAGTGTTACTAGCTTCAGCTGCTCGCTCCATTTGCTCCGGGACACGACCTGGGACACGTCTGCCTATATCGCCGCCATCTTGGTTCTCCCCCCTTCAGCATTTCATATAATCCTCATTTGGTGGTGATGAACTCCTTTATCTTTTTCTTGTCTGTGAAGCTCTTTATCAATCTTTATCTGACCTTCAATGATAGCTTTATCAAGCTCTTTATCTGACCTTCAATGATAGCTTTGCTGGGTAGAGTAATCTTGGTTGTAGTTTCTTGGTATTCATCACTTTGAATATTTCTTGCCACTCCCTTCTGGCCTGCATGGTTTCTGTTGAGAAATCAGCTGACAGTCATATGGGTACTTCCTTGTAGGTAACTAACTATTTTTATCTTGCTGCTTTTAAGATTCTCTCTTTGTCTGTTGCCCTTGGCATTTTAATTATAATGTGTCTTGGTGTGGTGCTCCTTGGATTCCTCTTATTTGGGGTTCTCTGCACTTCCTGGACTTGTAAGTCTATTTCTTTCACCAGGTAAGGGACGTTTTCTGTCAATATTTCTTCAAATATGTTTTCAATATCTTGCTCTCTCTCTTCTTCTGGCACCCCTAAAATTCGGATGTTGGTACATTTGAAGTTGTCTCAGAGGATCCTTACACTATCTTCATATTTTTTGGATTCTTTTTTTAAAATATATTTTTATTGATTTTTTTTAACAGAGAGGAAGGGAGAGGAATAGAGAGCTAGAAACATCGATGAGAGAGAAACATCAACCAGCTGCATCATGCACACCTCCTACTGGGGATGTGCCCTCAACTAAGTTATATGCCCTTGACCGGAATTGAACCTGGAACCTTTCAGTCTGCAGGCTGACACTCTATCCACTGAGCCAAACTGGTTTTGGCTGGATTCTTTTTTCTTTTTGCTTTTCCGGTTGGCTGTTTTTTGCTTGTTCATATTTCAAATCTTTGACTTGATTCTTGGGATCCTCTAGTCTTCTGTTGGATCTCTGTATATTACTCTTTATTTCATCCAGTGTATGCTTAATTTCTGACTGGTCCTTTTCCTTTTTTTTTTTTTTTGGCATTGTCATTAAGATCCTTGAGGTCTCACTAAGTTCCTTGGAGGTTTATAGATGATTCTTGAGTAACCTTATAACTGTAGTTTTGAACTCTAAATCCAGTAATTTGCTTTCCTCCATTTCTTTCATTTGTGACATTTTTCTTTGTCACAGCATTTTGGCTGCTTCCCTCTGTTGATAGAGTTGCTTTATGTGGTAGGTGTCCTACTGGACCCAGTGGCTCAGCCTCCCCAGTCACTTGAGGTGGACACTCTTGGTGTGCCCCTTTGTGGGCTGGGTGTAGAGTCTTGTTGTAGTTAAGCCTTGATTTCTGTTGGTATCCCTGGGAGGAAATGACCTCCAGGCCAATTTATTGCAAGGACCTGCTGTGTCTATAGTGGAAGAACTGCTGTGCTGGAGATACCCTTATGGGGTAAGACTTGCTATAGTGTAGCTTTGGTGCTCACTGAGTCTGCCTTTTGAGTGTGTCACTTATGGATGTGAGGAGTTGAAATCTGGTATCTGACCACTGGGTACACTGGCTCCTGAATCTCCAAGGAGGGGCAAATTCAACCACTGTGTGAGTATGCCCAGCAGGCGCTACTACGAGATCTGCAGATTTGTCTTCTTTGTTTGGGGTTTGGAGATTTTGGAGCTCTCTGACCCAGCTGCAGTTTGTTAGGTTTGGCTGCCAAAGGGCAGGTTATTCATTTGCGCTGCTGTGCACAGTTTGGGTGGGGTTGTAAACTGAGTGGGGTGGGGTCTCAGAGAATCACCAGGGAGGAGCAAACAGATGCTGGGGTCCAACCCCAGCAGGTCCAGGGGTCCCCGAAGGTGTGGATGGAGTCGACGAGGAAGGAATGGCACAGAGACAGCATTCAGTTGATCAGCAGCCTAGCCAGGATCTCTAGCCAGGTTCTGTCACCAGGTTCTCTATCCAGGTTCTCCAGCCAAGTTCTGTCTAGGTTCTCTTGCCATGTTCTCTCGCTAGGTTCTCCAGCCAGGTTCAGTCACCAGGTTCTGTGTCCAGGTTCTCCAGCTAGGTTCTGTAGCCAGCATCTCCTGCCAGGTTCTATGAAGGACCTCCAGCCAAGTTCTGGTTGGGATCTCCAGCCAAGTTCTGTCTAGGTTCTCCAGCCAGGTTCTGTCACCAGGTTCTATGTTTTATTGTCTTGTTAAATCTGTATTTATACCAGTTTATTTTAATCCTATCAATTTCTATTCCAAAGGTTAGGGCGTTTCTTATCTCCATTCCAGGGAGTAAAGATTATGTAGCTTAAGCATGATTGTTTGTAGTTAAAGTGATTAACTACCTGCCTGGCACTTAGTTAAGGGGCTTTATTTCCTAACTTCAGGGAAAAATCCCTACCTGGGGAAACAACCTTTCTCAGAGAGGTGACCTTGGTTAAAACACATAGCGCTAAAGAGAGCAAACATATTAAGAACAGTATGCTATATACGCCAAGTCCCTTGAAACATATGCTGTGCAGATGTTTCTTTCCTGCAGCGACTGTGTCAAGCAGCAAGGATGGACCAGCTTCCGGCAAACAGAGATGGCTATCATCAGCCATCTCTGTGACTCTGAGCCTCTCTGCACACATCTCTGCATCTCAGTGTCTCCACATCCCTGAGTCCCTGAGTCCCTGAGTCCCGCACCCCCACAGTAACAATGATCCCTGTGAGCAGTTTTGCAAGAAAGCCACCCTTGCTTTCTGACCCGATGTCAAACAGTCCAGTTTCTCCCCATAGGAGTCTGGGTCCCTAGAGTCTTTCCAGAAATGAGTTCAGTGCATTTGGGAGCTTGTATCTCCCTACTGAAAAAAACTGGGCACCCAGGTGCAGCCCAGTTCGTACCTCTGCTCTTGGTGCCTCTGCACCTCCTACCCAGCCTCAATGCGCTTTTTTCTTTCCTTCTAGTTGTAGAACTTCCACTCAGCAAGCTTTCCCATGGGTCTGGATGATCGCCGTTTTGTCTTTTAGTTGTAGTTTTAATATGGCTGTAGGGGGCGGCACGTACAGGTATATACCTTATGCCACCATCTTGGTTGTCCTGAGACTTCCTTTTTGATTCATGTTTGGATACTTACCTGTTATACTTCTGTTATTGATTACTAGTTTGATTCCATTGTGATCAGAAAATACACTCTGAATAATTTAAAATATTTTATTTATTTTTTTGTGTGGCCTAGAGTATGGTCTATCTTGGTATACATTCCTGGGCACTTATAAAGAATGTGTATTCTATTATTAAGTGGAGTTTTAGATACTTAGATGGATAAATAGATAGATAGGTTAGATTAACCTGTTGTTTAATATTGCTGTTGAATTTTCTATATATTTATTGATTTTCTGTCTAGGTGTTTTGTCCATTGGTGAGCAAGGAATATTGGAGTCTCCAACTATAATTTTTTATTTGTCTATTTCTCCTTTCAGTTCTATCAATTTGTGCTTTGCATATTTTACAGTTCTGTTGCTTGTTGCATACATGTTAATTGCTGTGTTTTCTTTATGGATTGAGCCTTTTATAATTATACAATGTCCTTTTCTGTCTTTCTTAATTTTATTTGCTCTTAGTGTACTTTATCTGATATGAACATAGTTACTCTTGCTTCCTTTTGCTTAATATGCTCATGTTATATCTTTTTTCTATCCTTTTTAAAAACTTTTTCTATCATTGTATTTGAAGTGTGAAGTGATTATTGTATAGATAGAAATGAACTAAGTCATATTTTAAAATGCACTTTATCAATCTTGGTCTTTTAATTTTAAACTGTGTTCTGAACAATTTAATTTATTAATATATTACAGCTTAAACCTGCCACTTTAATTTTGATTTATCTTTGTTTTTTTCAGTTTTTAATTGTTTTGATGTTTTATTTTTTGCATTACATGAGCATACTTTAGAATTCTAAGTCTATTTATACATAGTTTTGACTATATCTCTTTTTACAGCATTTATAGTCATTAAGTATTACTTTATATATACAAAACTTATCAATCTATTGTCATGCTACCAGTTTATTTTAAGCCACTTAAAATATATTTGTCTTAAATATTTCCTTCACACACTGCATCAGAACCACATCAGATAATGTAACAATTTTTGTTTAAAACATCATATATCATCTTAAAATATCAAGAGAAGGAAGACATTCTAATTTATCCATATTTTGATTATGTATTTTTTTCTTCCTAATGTTCTAAGATTCATTCTTTGGACATGTTCTTCTCTATTTAGAGAACTCCATTTAGCCACTATTTTAGAGTTGGTCTGATGACAATTTTTTTTTAAGTTGCCCTTACCTAGAATGTCCTGATTTTCCTCTTTATCCTAAAGTATATTTTTACACTGAATATAAAATTCTGACTTGCTTTTTAACCTAGCACTTGAAATATATGGTATTACTTCCTTCTGACCTTCACAGTTTCTAATCAGAAATCCACCATAATTTGAATTGCTTAAACTTAAAATTAATTTTCAATTTATCTTTTCTGTTTCAATATTTTTTCTTTCTCTTTAATTTTAAGAATTGTGACTGAGTCTTGGTTTGAATTTATTTGATTTATTCTATTTTGAATTTGCTCTACTCCTCTAATCTGTAGGTGTATGTCTTCTGCCAAATTTGGAAAGTTTTCTATCATTTTTTAAATACATTTTATTGATATTTTACAGAGAGGAAGGGAGAGGGATAGAAAGTTAGAAACATCAATGAGAGAGAAATATCGATCAGCTGCCTCCTGCACACACCCTATTGGGTATGTGCCCACAACCAAGGTACATGCCCTTGACCGGAATCGAACCTGGGACCCTTTAGTCCACAGGCTGACGCTCTATCCACTGAGCAAAACCAGTCAGGGCCTATCATTATTTTTTAAACTTTAAAAAAAAATTGATTGAAGGAGAGAAGAAGAGAGAAAGAGAAACACTGAGTTAGAGAGAAACATCAATTGGTTTCCTCCTGACTGGGGATCAAACCTGCAACCTGGATATGTGTGCTAACCAGGAATCGAACCTACTACTTCTTCCTGTATGGGATGATGTTTCAACCAACTGAGCCACACTTTCCAGGGCTACCATTATTTTTTAAAATTATTTTTCAGCCTATACTTTTTTTAACTATTCTTTGAGACTCTTCATGACTGTTAGATCTATTTTTATAGTCCCAGAAGTTCCTGAAGCTCTGTTTTTTTCCAGTTTAATTTCTCATTTTTCTTCAGATTGAGTAATTATCTTTTATTTTCTATTTCATTGATTCTTTCCTTCATTCTTCCTATTCATTGAGTTTATTTTATTTTATTTTGGTTATTGTATTATTCAGTGTTAAAATTTATATATGGTTATTCTTTATAGCTTCTTGTTTTGAAACTTTCTATTTCTTTGCTGAGATTTACTTTTTCATTTGTCAGTGTGTTTGTCATTTTCCATTGACACATTTTTATGATGGCTGCTTTAAAATCTGTGTGAGATAATTCTAATACCTGTTAATACTATTTCTTGGTATGATGAAATTATTTTTTTATTGAAAAAGGAACAATTTGGTTAGTATGGTAGGAAATTCTGGATCTCATTTAAAACTACTTTAGCTTGTTTCCTGACATGGTTTTAGAAGGGGGGAAACGTACCACTTCATTACTGCCAGATGATAATAGTAATCCAAGTTCCCCTCTAGGTCCCCATTGACATCCAACAGGGGTGGAGGAACTGGAACTACTCATTACTGCTTGGAAAAGGTGAGAGTTCTGACTCCCCTCTAGGCCTCCTCTAATACTTTTCTGGCTGGGAAGAGTAAGAATGCCTTTTTGTGGCTCCTAATATGGCCTCCACTGACAATACACAGGGACTGGCCTTGTTACTGCTGAGAAGTGTTGAATGTTCTGACTCTCCAATAGGCATCCTCTGATATCACTTGAAAAGGAAGAGGAAAGGAAGAGAGATACCTCGTTATGGCCAGGTGAGAATATAAATCCAAGTTTCCTATGTGGTCTTCACTGATACTTGATGATGGTGGAGGTGCTCAATACTTCCCAGTAGTAATGAAAGGTCCCTACTTAACCTTCTATGATACCTCCTTGGCAGCAGGTGTTTGGGTGCCTTGGTATACCCTGATGAGGGTGGAAATCTAGGTTTCCCAACTGTCCTTTGCTTATGTGGTGGCTGTAGTTTTTTTTTTTTTTTCCTGTGGTATTTGACTGGAGTAGAGATGTTATTGTCAAAAATTATCAGTCTTCCCAGGATGCCCTTTTTCTAGTCCTTTGGCTAGCAAGAGGAGACTTTTGTTTGAACATTCTGTCTGCACCTGTTGGCACTTCTGGGTTGTTGGCTTATATAGTGTCAAGTGTGGGACATATGAGGCTAACAGAGAAAATTTACCAGGATTTTCTTCCTGGGGGCTTGCAGTCCCTAACCAGTCTGCCTAAATCTTTTCAAAGTTCCACATCTTCATATATATATATATATATATATATATATATATATATATATATATATATATTCATGAATGTGTGGTTTTATATAGTGGTAAAATGGGAAAAAGTAGATCCACTTCACATTTCTAGAAGGATAAATTCATATCTGTTTTAAAAGATGACTGTGGGAGAACCAAGATGGTGGTGTTGGTAAATGAATGTATTCACTGCTTCTCACAACCACATCAAAATTACAACTAATATACAGAGAAACCGTTATTCAGAACTTCCCTGAAATCTGGCTGAATGGAAAACCTACAACTAGAGAAGTAAATAAAAAAAACACATTGAGATTGGTAGAAGGGGTGGAGGTGCGAAACGGGCTGGACTGGCACCCACGTGTATCTCTTTTGTAATCAGGAGGGGGATCTCCAAGGCTTACCATGAGAATCAGGGGGTCCCAGCCCCACAGCAAACCTTTATCCTAGGGTTTCAGACCTGGGAAGAGAAGTCCCTGCAACTATGGCTATAAAAACTAGTGAGGATTATGTCTGAGTGACACAGAGGCTGCTGGAGTCCCAGGTGTTCCTCTTAAAGGGCCTGCACATGAACTTACACACTACCACTTCCTCTGAGGTCCAGTTCTAGGTGGTGGCTTTGTGGAATATAGGAACATATGGGGGGGAAACTGGACTGTATGGCATTGAGGCAGGAACTTGGGTCCAGCTTTCTCCCAGACAGGGGTGCTCACAGGGATCATTGTTCCTGTGCTGGGATCTCCCACATTGCAGAACTTACTGGAAGCCATATCTGAGTTTTCATCAGAGTTGTCCATACTGTTTACTCCACCCTGGTTATTCCCTGAGACTCCGCCCCATCCAATTTGCAGCCCCAGACAAGCTGTTTGAAGCAGTTTTTCCATATAAATGGCCTGTCCTGGCTCAGGCTTCAGACTTTGCTAAAATCTCTTAAACAAGCAGCAGCTGGAGTCAGTATGCTCAGACAAAAAGACTAAAAGTATCATTACCACCAAACCAGTATTGCAAGAAATGTTAAAGGAATGCTTTAATAATACGAAGACATATAGAGAGAGCCTTAGCCGATTTGGCTCAATGGCTAGAGCGTTGGCTGGTGGGCCGATGGTCAGAGATTTGATTCCTGTAAAGGGCATGTGCCTCAGTTGCAGGTTTGATCCCCAGCCCCAGCCAGGGTGCATGCAGGAGGTAACCAGTTAACTTGTTCCTCTTGCATTGATGTTTCTCTCTCTCTGTCTGTCTCTCTCCCTTCCACTCTCTAAAAATCAATGGAAAAATATCCTTGGGTGAGAATTAACAACAAAAACAAAATAAATACATATAGAAAGTAACAGAGGTATAAAGAAAATTGAAATAAATAAGTATCTATCAATAATAACTGAAATGTAAATGGATTAAATGCTCTAATCAAAAGATATAAGATAGCTGAATGGATAAGAAAACATGACCCATATGTGTGCTTTCTACAAGAGACCCAGCTAAGAACAAAAGATACACCCAGGCTGGAAAAAAAAGGATAAAAAATATTCCACACATATGGAAATTTTTAAAAACCTGGGGTAGTGATAATTTTATCTAACAAAATAGACTACAAAATAAAGGCCATAATAAGACACAAAGAAGATCACTATATAATACTAAAGAGATTGATTCAACAAGGGGATATAACCCTTGAGCACCTAAGTATATAAAGAAAATATTGGTAAATTTTAAGGGAGCAAACTACAGTAATACAGTCATAGTAGAGAATTTTAACATCCCACTGTCATCAATGGAAAAATCTTCTAGA
Source organism: Myotis daubentonii (assembly GCF_963259705.1). Taxonomy (NCBI): domain Eukaryota; kingdom Metazoa; phylum Chordata; class Mammalia; order Chiroptera; family Vespertilionidae; genus Myotis; species Myotis daubentonii. The sequence goes on along the minus strand of NC_081861.1, from coordinate 94,581,119 downwards.
CAAAAAAGTCAACAAGAAAAAAGTGACCTTAAACAGAACACTTGATTAGATGGATTTAATTGTTATTTATAGAACATTTTATCTCAAAGCACCAGAATAGATATTCTTCTCAAGTGAAGATGAAACATTCTCAAAGATAGGCCACATGTTAGGGCACAAAATAAATCTTAACAAATTTAAGAAATTTGAAATCATATCAAGCATCTTCTCAGATCACAGTGGCATAAAACTAGAATTCAACTGCAATAAAAAAAACAACCTCCCAAAAACATTCTAACACATGAAGGTTAAATAGCATATTAAAAAATGAAGGGGTTACAATGAGATGGATGACATCAAAAATTAACTGGAAGCAATCAGACAAGAAGAAATAAAAGTTATCCAAATTGGAAAAGAAGAAGTAAAACTGTCATTATTCCCAGGTGACATGATATTTTACACAGAAAACCCTAAAGACTACATAAAAAATACTAGATTTAATAAATGAATTTGGCAACGTAGCAGGATACAAATTTAACACCCAGAATTTGATGGCATTTTAATTCATCAATAATGAGCTCACAGAAAAAGAAACTTTAAAAAATCCCATTTACCATTGCAACAAGTAAATTAAGTTTCCTAGGAATAAACTAAACTAAGGCGGTAAAAGACCTATACTCAGAAAACTGCAGAATATTGAAAAAAGAGATAAAGATATAACAAGTGGAAGAATATATAATGTTCATGGATTGGTAGAATCAACATTAAAATGTCCACACTACTCAAAGCAATCTATAGATTCAATGCAATCCTTATTAAAATACAAAGGGCCTATTTCACAGACCTAGAACGAACTCTCCAAAAATTTATATGGAACAAAAAAAGACCCTGAATAGCCACAGCAATTCTGAGAAAGAAGACCAAAGTTGGAGGGATCACAATACCAGACATCAAGTTATATTACAAAGCCACTGTTCTCAAAACTGCCTGGTACTGGCACAAGAACAGACATATAGACCAATGGAACAGAACAGAGAACCCAGAAATCAACCCAAGCCAGGATGTTCAAGTAACATTTGACAAAGGCGGTAAGAGCATACAATGGAGTCACAACAGTCTCTTCAATAATGGTGTTGGCAAAATTGGACAGATACATGCAAAAAATGAAACTAGACCACGTACTTACACCATACACAAAATAAACTCAAAATGGATAAAAGATTTAAACATAAGACAGGAAACTATAAAAATCTTAGAAGAATCCACAGGCAGCAAAATATCAGACATATATTATAGCAATATCTTTACTGATACATCTCCTAGGACAATGGAAACTAAGGAGAAAATAAACAAATGGGACTACATCAAAATGAAAAGCTTCTGCACAGCAAAAGAAACCATTAACAAAACAACAAGAAAGCCTACTGCATGGGAGAGCATATTTGCCAATGTTATCTCTGATAAGGGTGTAATATCCAAAGTTTATAGGGAACTTATACATCTTAACAAAAGAAAGATAAACAATCCAATCAAAAAATGGGCAAAGTACCTAAATAGACACTTTTTGAAAGTGGACATACAGAAGGCCAAGCGATATGAAAAATGCTCAAAGTCACTAATCATCTGAAAGATGCAAACCAAAACGACAATCAGGTACCATCTCACACCTGTCAGAATGGCTATCATCAACAAATCAACAAATGACAAGTGCCAGTGAGTATGTGAAGAAAAAGGAACCCTGTTGCACTGGTGGTGGTAATGCAGACTGGTGCAGCTACTGTGGAAACCAGTGTGGGTTTTCCTCAAAAAATTAAAAATGGAACTCCCATTTGACACAGCAATCCCACCTGTAGAAAAATATCCCAAGAAATCAGAAACACCAATCAGAAAGAATATATGTACCCTTATGTTAATAGCAGCACATTTTACAGTAGTTAAGATTTGGAGCAGCCTAAGTGCTCCAAATTAGTGGATTAAAAACCTGGGGTTCTAGGGGGTAGGGGGAGGCTGGGTTGGGTGCCAGAGCCATTGGTACTCTCTTCCTTTTCTTTGTGTCTGTGGTATGCGCAGTGAGTGTGGACAGATGTTGTGCTTTCCTTCTTCCTTACCTGTCAAGGTGGAGAGACTTCTGATCTTTCGCTACCTCTTTAAATTCAAAAAGAACAGTATGTTGATAACTGGAATTTGAGGCAGTGACACCTTTGTTTTCCTCTCACTAGTGCACACAAAATTTCCAGTGCACAGCCCTGGTCCTACCACACATCACACTCTTAGTAAATCTCCTGCAACTTTGGAGTCTCTGCTCATGTGTGGGTATTCCCCTGGGAACAGGGCTAGTTATGGCCACTCTGAGAGTCTTCTTAGTGTGCTGCTGAGCCAGGGAGACCATACAACTCCAGTCTGGGCCTAGGTGAGGGTGTTAGTGCTCTAGCCCCATGGGAACTAGATATTGGGCAACGGGGATATGGGAGCCAGCTTCTTGCTAGGACCAGATTGAGGTGGAAGTGAGCCCCTTGCCCTTGTATCCCGTTCCCTGGGCATGCGATAGCTTGAGCTTAGGAAAGGAGCAGCCCCTGCCAAGCCAGTGCTAGCCAGTATGGAAGCATGGGAAGGGTCTGACCAAAGTAATATGTATCCTCTGAAGGCCAGGCCCACTGCCACTCTGTTTTGAGGATGGCTCCCACCCATTGACTCAGCCCTGTCTGGGGTTTCACCCCTTGCCCCTCACTTTGGGTTTTCTCCACCAGCCTCAGACACCTCCATGCACCCAGAGCTCATTAGGCCAGACTAAGGTTGCCAAAGTTAGCTTCACTGTCCTGGGCAGACTGGAGCCACAGGGCTGAGCCAGAAGCTTTATCTTCTTCATTTTGCTTTGTGCTTTTTCTTTTGTTTTTCTTTCTATTTTAAGTTCAGACCAAAAAATTCTGGAGTCATCCTCTACCCCTAACCCTTCCAGAGACCCTCCAGCTGAAAACAGAGCCTGAGTTCAGGGATCCGAGTCCTAATGGTGTATTTTAGGAGTGAGGGCTCCTGGGTAAGCCCTCAGGAAGTATCTGCAGCCCTGAGACAGCTCCTCTTTCTCTGTTGGGAAATTCAGGACTGAGCCCAGGGCTTCTTCTTCCAGCAGGTCAATAAGGGGCAGGGCTTGCTGCAGGCCCCTTTGCTCTCCCTACCCCACCAGACTCCCTCAGCACCTAAACCACATCACGCAAAGTCTCTACTGCATGGGAGGTGCACACTTGCCTAGCCTGTGTGTGGCTTCTTCTGCTATGGGCAACCACAAATGTGAGGTGACTTGTGAAAGTAGGTGATTCATTTGCAGACCTTAGGGAATGGGTGCAAAGGCCCCTCCCTCAAGGACGTTTGTGAGACATCATAACACCTCAATGGGGAGGGAGAGGGATGGAGTTATAGCTGTTTTGTTTAATTGGAATTTGAAGAGGGATGGTGTCCTTACTTTATGTCTTTCTGAGAAAAGGGGAGGGACACTGTGATCGCACTCTTGTACTGACCACCACCACTGTCAGTCATCACATCGAGTTTACTTCCCTCCAGTGTTTGGAAAATTCAGGTCAGAGCTGCAAGTATGCAGTCCTCAAGTATCATAGAAAAGCAATTCACCTATGACTGATCTCTCCATTCAGAAGTGTGTAGTCTTAATGTACAGTGATGTGAAACTGCTATTTTATAATCTTTTCATTAAAAGCTTGATTGAAAACTAAACAAAATGAAACAAAACAAAAAAGCTTGTGGTACATTTACACCAAGCATGTCAAACTCAAAGGCTTACATGGGCCAAATAAACAAGGTTTAAGTTTATGTGAGCTACAAAATCCAGAAGTTTCAATTTTCATAGAAACTTAGGTTTATTTCGATGGAGACATGCTGCATACATAGGGCTGAAATAAAGGAGTAATTGTTAACATAAAATAATAGAACACTTTAATAAAAATTAATATTTTAACACTAACTGCTTTGGCTCAGTTGATAGAGCAACAGCCTATGGACTCAAGGGTTCCAGGTTGGATTCCAGTCAAAGGCATGTACCTTGGTTGCAGGCACATTTCCAGTAGGGAGTGTGCAGGAGGCAGCTGATATATGTTTCTCTCTCATAGATGTTTCTAACTCTCTATCACTCTCCCTTCCTATGTAAAAAATTAATAAAACATACTTTTAAAAAGTTAATATTTTATCTTGAACATTAACTTACCAGACACTGAGTAACTGCACAAATTAATAAGCGTAATGCAAATAAACCTATTTTTCTTGTTCTCCGAAAGCTAAACATTTCCTGTTGTGCACAGCAAACAAGTCAGTACAAGATTAATGACTTGGCAATTGGCTGCTAAAGTATTTGCTGCTAGTATCAGAGGAGAGAAATAGTGTGCCTGTGGGTAAAGCACGTAAGGGAAATGAATGCAACATGAATGTAGTAATCAGTCATCAGCTAACGTTGTAGTTTGTTATTAATAATTATGTATAACAGGATATTGTAAAAATTAAGATAAAATATTTATTAAAATGTTTCTTACATACTGTTATATTGGCTAGGCCACAAAAAAATATTCATTGTGGGCTGCATGCAGCCCACGGGCCATGAGTTTGACATACTTGGCCTACATCATACTCAGTGGGTACAAACAAAAAGCATTCATCCTAAGAACAGGAACAAGACAGGGGTGTACACTTTCACCCCTCTAAATCAACATAGTACTGGAAGTGATCAGAGACGAGACCAAATAAAAACAACCAAATTGGTAAGAAGGAAGAAGAATTGTTATTGGAAGATGACATGATATTGAACATAGAAAAACCTAAGGACTCCAACAAAAAACTACTAGATTAATAAATGAATATGGCAATGTAGCAGGATACAAAATTAACACCCCAAAATTGATGGAAATTTTATATGCCAATAATGATCTCTCAGAAAGAGAAACTAAAAACACATTGCAAAAACAACAAAAAAATAAGATACTTAAGAATAAAGTTAACCAAGTAGGTAAAAGGCCTGTACTTGGAAACCTACAGAACATTGAGAAAAGAGTTAGAGGAAGATATACACAAGTGGAAGAATATACCCTGTTCATGAATTGGTAGAATTAACACTATCAAAATGTCCATACTACCGAAAGCAATCTATAGATTCAATGCTATACCAATTAAACCCCAAAGACTCCAAAAACATTTATGGATCCATAAAAAGATCCTGAATTTGCTGCAGCAATCTTGAGAAGGAAGAACAAAGCTGGAGGGTTCATAATACCAGATATCAAGTTATACTACAAAGCAACTGTAATCAAAACAGTCTAATATTGGCACAAGAACAGTCATACCAATGGAACAGAATAGAGAACCCAGAAATCCACCCAAACCATTGTGCTCAAGTAATATTTCACACTGGAGGCAAGAGCATACAAGAAGTCAAGACAGGCTCTTCAATAAATGGTGTTAGGAAATTTGGACAGCTACATGCAAAAAAAAAAAAAAAAAAGGAATTAGACCACCAACTTACACCATACACAAGAATAAACTCAAAATGGATAAAAGACTTAAATATGTAATGACGTCATAAAAATTCTAGGAGAACATGTAGGCAGCAAAATATCAGACATCTCATGTAGCAGAATTCTCACAGACACATTGCAAATTAAAACTACAACAAGGTACCACCTCACTCCTGCCATCATGGCTAGCAGCAATAAATCAACAAACAACAAATGCTGGGGAAGATGTGAAGTAAAAGGAACCCTTCTACATTGCTGGTGTAATGCAGACTGGTACAGCCACTATAGAAAACAGTGTGGAATTTTCTAAAAAAAAAAAAAAAAACCCGACAAAAAACAAATATGGAACTGCCACTTGACCCAGTGATCCCATTTTTAGGAATATATACTAAGAAACCTGAAACAAAGATCAGAAATTATATATAACTGAGTGGCCAGATTATTATGAACACCTGACCTTTGTAGACAAATTAGCTATAATTTCACTCTGAAGTTGCTAGAGGGCCAGACCATTATAAATAGGGAAGCAGGTTGTTTACCACGATAGTACAAGTGATTTTTTCTGACAATATGGGTAAACAACGCGACTTAACAGCCTTTGAACATGGGATATATATAGGTATACTGAGTGGCCAGACTATTATGACCACCCCATCAGTACTTCGTTGGGCCACCTTTTGCTTTCAATACTGCGGCAATTCTTCTTGGCATTGACTCCACGAGATGTTGAAAGGTGATGCAAGGAATTTGACACCATGCCTGATGAATAGCACTGTCAAGTTCTGTGAGATTTGATGGTTGTGGAACCAGCTGCCTGATGGCGCTTTTCACTTCATCCCACAAATGTTCAATTGGACTGAGATCTGATGATTGTGTGGGCCACCTAAGCAAGGTAAAGTCTCCCTCATGTTCTTGAAACCACTCCTGCACAACATGAGCACTGTGGCATGGCTCATTGTCTTGTTGGAAGAAGCCATCTCCATTGGGATATGCCATCAACATGATAGGATGAACTTGATCAGCAATGATACTTCGGTATGTTGTGCTATTCAGACATTGTTCCACACGAATTAAAGGGCCCAAATCATGCCAGGAAAACATGCCCCAAACCATAACACTGCCCCCACCAGATTGAAGGGTTGTACTCATGCATGTGGGGTGCATGCTTTCATGCTGTTTCTGACAAATTCTTACTCTGTCATATGCATGATGCAACTGGAAACGTGATTCATTGGACCACATGACTTTTTTCCAATGCTCAACTGTCCAATCCTTGTGTTCCTGTGAGAATTGGAGATGTTTTATCTTGATAACTGCAGATAGCAAAGGTGTTCAAACAGGCCTTCGGCTTCCATATCCTATATGATGCAGTGTATGGCTAATTTGCCTACAAACGTCAGGTGGTCATAATAATCTGGCCACTCAGTATATATGTACCCCTTTGCTCATAGCAGCATTATTCCCAATAGCTAAGATCTGGAAAAAGCCCAAATTCCCATCAGTAGATGAATGGATTAAAAAATAACAAACACAAAAAACTGTGATCCATTTACACAATTGAATACCATGCAGCTGTAAATAAAGAAGGGTCTCTTACCCTTTGAGACAGCATGGAGGGAGCTGGAAAGAAATAAGCCAGTCAAAGAAAGACAAGTATCACATGATCTCACTTATATGTGGAATCTAATAAACAAAATAAATTCATGAACCAAAGTGACCCATAGACATTGAAGCATGCAACAGACTGATGAATTTCCAAAGAACTAATATGCATATATGCATAACTCATGGACATAGGCAATAGTGCGGTTAAGGCCTAGCAACAGGGTGGGAGCAGGGTAGAGGAGGTCTATGAGCAAAAAAAAAAAAAAAATGGGAGATCTGTAATAATTTCAACAATAAAGATTAAATTAAAAATACTGTCTTATCAACTTTTAATATACCTACTGTTAACTATAGTCACAGTGCTTTATATTACATACATAGGACTCATTCATCTTACATTTGGAAGTGCATATCTGCCAGAGTCCATTCATTGTCTTCACTAGCTGAGTAGACAGAGACCCCCCCAAAGCTAGTAACCTTTGAAGTCCTAGCAAAGGTCAGGACTGTGCACCAACCAGTTAATCTAAGAACCACCAAGTTAATTTAGGTAATAATAGTTGAAGCATCCCCACCTTAGTTCACTTAATTCCTTAGATACTTATGTAGATCCTTGTTGATTATTGTTATTCAGATACTCTGCCTGTTCCTGGAAATCTATTAATGAGCTAATCAGATACTTTGTCTATTCCTAGAAATTTTCTGCTGATCTGTGTGTCATTGAAACCTCCTTACCCTAAGGGCTACTCCAGATCAATAAAAGATTGGAGCGGCCTGAACATTGGTGGAAGTCCTTCGGGACTTGCCTGCCTTGTCCCCCAATATTGCAAAATTATCTCGTGTCTTTTTCTTTCATTTGTTGTGCGGCTCCTGTTTCAGATACCGACCCCTACTCCATGTGGGACGTGGAAGGAAACACACTCGACATCTGGCGCCCAACGGGTAATCTGGAAGTGCTGGCCTCGCTGGAGCGAGAAAAGGAAGTTTTCACTGAAAAGGTGTGGAAAACTCACTGAAAAAAGGTGAGGGGAATTCTACAGCACGCAATACCCAGGATCAACTACAGAAGCCCGGGTCTGTAAGTAGGCTGGGAACGTTTTTTTAACCAGGCTAACAAACGGGGCAGAATTTGGCTTTAAAAAAGTAGATTCGGCTTTAAAAAGGTATAGTTGGCTTTTAAAAACTAAGAAACTTTGTTATAGGCTTTTGATTTGCATGTTTAAAGTATTAAAATTTTAGAAGGTAACCTTTTACAGTTCTTTGCGTGTTATTATAGAACATAAACTTTGTTTTTCTTGAAAAAGGTACTCTTTTAGATCAGGCTGAAAAAATAGTGCCATGGTCATCTTAATGTGTTTTCTTATCTTAATTTTTATTTGGAATCTATCTGTAATAAGAAATGAAACCCCGCTGCCGGATCTCTCTCTGGTTCGGAGAAATTCAAAGGTGGCAGGAGAGCGCAGAGCTATAAGATCTCCCGCAATGAGATTACTTAATGTTCTGTTTAAAAACTACCTGAGAACATGCTGGGAAGTGCAAAGTGTAGCCAAGGTCACCTTGGGTGCTAGCTATTACTTTGGAAAGCAAAAGAGAAAAAAAAATTAAAATCTGTTTTTCTATTAAGCATGACTTTGGGAACAAATACACCATCTGAGTCATTTGCTGAAACTTCCCCCAAAGCAGGATGTGGTGGAAAGGAAAAGGGAGCACATGACAATCCAATATGGACGCCCCCTCCCCAGTATTCTAATTTAAAGTCTCCTTCTCGTAATTGAAAAGTTTTACAAAATTTAAAAAATGCGTCTGGCATTTCTGTTCACTTGTAAAGAGAAAACCTGGCTTGAAACTAATGCGCACATCATCTGATTTTTGGACATCTAGATAGAGTTTTGAGTTAGAGCCTCTTTACAACTGTACAGAATAAAACCCAAGACTGATTATTTCCTAAGAAAAATGGCGAATTTGACCCAGGGTAGAAATTCTAGCAACAAGATTGGTATTTTTCCATAATAAACTGATTTTTGAAATGTTAATGAAGCCTGTTCCAAAGCTAACTTTAAGACCTCTAAAAGAAAAATCAGTAAAATTGTCTCTGTTACAAAAATTTGCTAAATGGGCAGAAAGTGTGCTTGCCTCTCAGATTTATTTAATACTATTTTTAAAAAGATATTTTTAATGCTTAATAAGTTAGCAATCACGGTCTTAATATAATTTCAGTGGTATGATAGACCAATGTTTTCAGCAGTTGGTTTTATAAGGGCTGAAAATAGAGCTCGTATTTCTTAAAAGGCTTGTAGATAGAGACATTTTTAAAAGCTATCTAAAATTCTCAGTAGAACCACAGTTATACATATATCATAAACAAATTAATAGTAATTGATTCCATGGTCAAGAATAGATCCTATTATGTTGAGAACTGTTTTTAAGTGTTAAAAAGTTTTTAATTAGATATGTATTTGACAGTTTTTCCCGAGTGCAATATTTCAAAATATAATATACTTGGTTGCATAAGGAATTTCTGCCAAATAAAAAGAAATTGATTTATTAGTACCAATGTCTTTATTTAAACTAACAAAAGCTCCTTGCCGCTGCATTTTAAATTAGGCGGGAGGTGGGGCAGCGTTTGCACCTCGTGTATCAGACATAAAACTTTACTAAATTTACTAATCTTTGTAAGCAATTGAATCCTAGTAAAGTAAATTCTTCTGAAAAGGTTACTGAAGGCTTCCCATGATTCCTCTGTATATGCAAATAAGCCAAAGGGTATACTCTTTAAAAATATAATTGCTAACATTTACAGATTGTTGTTAAAATACTAAACCTGACAATAATTAGTCACCATAAATGAAAAATCACTTGAAATATATAGTTTTGCGATAGTATTTGTTAAAATCTCAAAAGGCAACCATGTTCCTTACATTTGTTGCTTGTGTGAGAAAGAAAGCTGTCTGGAAGGAAATAAAAAGAGGTTTCCCTCAGATGTCTAACTAAAATTAAAAATAAATATATTGGGCCTCATAAGCTAAATTAAATAATTTGTGTTTTGCCTCCTTATACAAAGTTTATGTAAATTTACCCAAAGACTAATGCCAGAAATTTAATTAATGTCATTTACTGTCCATAACTTAGGACAAGTAAAGTTAAAAGAATAAATGTTATTTCAAACTGACTTAAAATTGGCAAATTGGGCTAAGTGGATATTCAGGGGAACTTAGTTGTCACCTATTAAAATATAAACTACAATTTTTATATAAGACCTCCATCATTATACCAAAAAACACTAGGCAGGAACCAATTCCTGGAGCTTTAACTGTTTTTACTGATGGGTCATCTAATGGGAAAGCTGCCTATCATACTATAAATTCTGACCGAGTCATACTGACCAGTCATACTTCTGTGCAAAGAATTGAATTAAAAGCTATTAAGTCTGTGTTGCAAGATTTTCAACAGCCTGTTAACATAATTTCTGATTCCTCTTATGCTTCAGGCCTAGTAAGTAGAATTGAAACTGCCCAGTTGAAATGGTTTAGTGACCAAAGTTTATTCTTACTATTTAAGCAAGTTCAACAGATTGTTCAGCAGAGAAAATACCCTTTTTATATCACCCACATGAGGGCTCACAGCGTATTACCTGGCCCATTAACTAAGGGAAATGCACATGATGATCAATTGGTTGCTTTATTAAAAGAGGCTTTAGAGTCTCATCAGCTTTTAAAAATCCCAACTTGGAAAACAAAAAAGGGGGATGATGGAGAAATCACCTTCAGGTAGGCTGCACCTAGCTTTAATTACTCTGAATTTTTTCACTTGTGATGCTAATGGAAAGAAACCTATGGAGCTACATTTGTGTCAGAATAAAAGGAACAGCCCAGAGACCACCTGGGGCATGGTAAAGTGAAGTATGGTAACAATAATTTCAGGTAAAAACTATAGTTTCATACTGATCTTAAAAGGCACATTTTTCCTTTACCTGGGAAGGACAGCACAGCTATCCCAAGGTCAGAGGGCTCCAGTCAACTTGTCAACACAGTGTTCTGGAGACCCAAAACTGTAATTTAGATAACATGCCTAAGTTTAACCAGGTCACCCAAGGGTTCTAGACCCAAAACTAATTTAGATAACATGCCTAAGTTTAACCTAGGTTACCAAGGACTCTAGATAATGTGTTTACCCAAAAAACTGTAATTTAGATAGCATACTGTCTCTGCTTCTGTAAATTTCTTTTTTTTTTTTTTTAACTAGGTTCCTCATTCCAAACCTTGAGTTTAAAAGTTAAGTTGTCATGACCTAGAGCAAAGAATATTCTTACATGGTATTATTCTACAAGTTTTATTAATAATTTTTGATTCTTTGCAACAGTATATTATGCATTTATCCCAAACAAACTTACAAATTAATTCTTTAAATGTTTTGAGAATGTGAAGGGATTTATTCCCTCCTGGGAAGGCACTTAAGCATTCTGTATTGACCTCTCTTGACCTTTTTTGCCAAAAGGATTCCAGTTGTCTACAGCAGTTATCTGAGCTCTCCTTTCAAGCTGAGATCATGAAAAGCTGGTACCATGGATCTGTCTCTTGCCCAATGGATTAAGCTGGACCCTCTCTGGAGAAGAAATCTGGGTTCCCTATGATCAATGCTGGGACCCCACCAGCAGGCGAGGGTATCCAAAGGCAGTTGCTGGGCATGGTGGCCAGAGGGACATAGGCTACCAAGGAGACAAAACTGAACCTCACATCACCCAGCATGGCCCAGAGATGGCTGGTAGAAAAAGATGTTAAAGACCCCACAGGGTGGGGCGACCTAAGACAGGCACAGTCGGGGGCCAGTAGGACAAAACTTGGGGTTCAACAGAGGTGGGGCACAGATGCTCACCCCCCCCCAATGGTGCAGGGGCTTGAACACTCGCCCCTTCTGAGGAAGGTCTCCTGTCCCATGGCTGCTTCTTGCTTCCCATGCCCAGCCCAGATCAGGAACCAAATAACAAAAGAGATTTGGTCCAGCTGAAATCAGAATCCAGATAAACGGAGGCTTGGCTAACAGACCCTATGTCTAAATCTAGCCTAACAACAGGAATGCTTGGGCCTCCTCAAGGATGTAAAGTGATCCTTTCAATTAATATTTACAGTGTAAATTAAGATTATTGTTAAAATATTAAATTTGACAGTAACACAGTTGTCAAGTTTTCAAATTAAATTTGGCTAACTTGAAAGAAGTAATTATTCAAAAAATATTAACCAGAATTCTCATTTCGTGGTAAACATGCTATCAACCTAAAGCATGTTCAGGTTCATTTTTTTGTGCAAAAAATGGTATTTAAAGCTATCTAACACGGTGCCTTGTTGTGTTGTATTTTGTGCCTTTAAATCAAGGCAGCAGATCCAAACAACAGCAGCCTCCTGAGGACCACACCCTCTGTCTGAGGAACAGCAGCTGTACGTGAAACCTCCCCCTACCAGCCAGAAGAGCTACCACAGCTGTGAACAGCACCCACCAGAGGAGCTGCTGCCAACTGAGAAGCAGCTGCTACCGCAACCGCCCGAAGAGCAACCACAGCCCAAGGAGTCACTGCCACCAAGGGAGCAGCCACTGAACGACTCAACATCTAGATATGTCAGTGAGATCAAACATGGGTAGACAAAGAAACCCCCAAAGGAAAGAAAAAGAGGACTCGCCAGAAAAGCAGCTAAGTGATGCAGAGGCATGCAACATGACTGAAAAAGAATTCAGAATAAGGGTCCTAGAGTTCATAAACTGGACGGAGGAAGAAATCAATAACATGCAAGAAGCTAGAAGAAACAGATGAAAAAATCAACAACTTAAGTAAGACCCAAGAAGAAATGAAGAGTGATATAGCTGCAATAAAAAACACCATTGAAAGTATCATTAGAAGACAAAGAAGCAAAACACACCCAAACTGTTCTGCAATGGGAGAAAAAAATTAAAAGACAGGAGGAGAGTCTAAGGGAGCTTTGGGACAACATGAAACGAAACAACATACGAATAATAGGGGTGCCAGAACAACAGAAAGAGGAACAAGGATTAGAAAACCTACTCGAAGAAATAATATCAGAAAACTTCCCTGAGGTGGGGAAGAAAAAAGTCACACAAGCCCAGAGAGTCCCATACAAGGTGAACCCCAAAAGACCCACACCAAGACACATCATAATTACCATGGCAAATGTTCAGGACAAAGAGAAAATCTTACAGGCCACAAGAGAGAGACGGAAAGTCACATACAAGGGATCTCCCATTAGATTATCAAATGATTTCTCAACAGAAACACATCAGGCCAGAAAAGAATGGATGGAAATTTACAAAGTGATGCAAAGCAAAGGACTGAATCCAAGAATACTCTATCCAGCAAGGCTATCATTCAAACTTGAAGGGGAAATAAGAAGCTTCACAGACAAAAAAAGGCTAAGGGAGTTTATCACCACCAAGCCAGCAATGCAAGGAATGCTAAAGGGACTGGTATAAAAATAAGAAATAAAAAGCTCAGAAAGAAAACAGCCACACACACAAAACAAGAAATGGCTACAAACAAGTACCTTTCAATAATAACTTTAAACGTAAATGGACTAACTGCTCCAACCAAAAGACATCGAGTGGCTGAATGGATCAAAAAACATGACCCATACATCTGCTGTCTACAAGAGACCCACCTCATTAGAAGGGACTCACACAGACTGAAAGTGAAGGGATGGAAAAATATCTTACAGGCAAATGGAAAGGAAAAGAAAGCTGGGGTAGCAACATTTATATCGGACAAAATAGACATCAAAGTGAAGGCCATAACAAGAGATAAGGAAGGCCACTACATAATACTAAAGGGATCAATACAACAAGAAGATATAACCCTGGTAAACATATATGCACCCAATGCAGGAGCACCCAAATTCATAAAAAAAACCTCCTGGAAGATATCAAAGGAGAGATCAACAACAATACAATCATAGTAGAGGACTTTAATACACCACTGACAACACTGGATAAGTCCTCTAGACAAACAATCAGCAAAGATACAGCAATCCTAAATGACTCACTAGATCAGATGGACTTAATAGACATCTTCAGAACACTTCACCCCAATGCCACGGAATATACATACATTCTACTCAAGTGCTCATAACACATATTCAAAATAGACCATATATTGGGTCACAAGCAAAGTATCCCCAAATTCAAGAAGATTGAAATCATAAAAAGCGTCTTCGCAGGGCATGATGGCATAATATTATAAATAAACTACAATAAAAACAAACCAAAATACTCAAACACCTGGAAGCTGAATAGCATGCTATTAAATATTGATTGGGTTACCAATGAAATCAAAGAAGAAATTCAAAACATCCTGGAAACTAATGACAATGAAAACACAACAATCCAAAACCTATGGGACACAATGAAAGCAGTCCTGTGAGGGAAGTTTATAGCTCTACAGGCCAATCTCAAAAAACAAGAAAAAATGGTAGTAAATCATCTAACTCTACAACTCAAAGAATTAGAAAGAGAGCAACAAGAAAACCCCAGAGTGAGCAGAAGGAAGGAGATAATAAAGATTAGAGCAGAAATAAATGACATAGAGACCAAAAAAACAATACAGAAAATCAATGAAACCAAGAGCTGGTTCTTTGAAAGGATAAACAAAATTGACAAACCTCTAGCCAGACTCACCAAGAAGCAAAGAGAGAGGACCCAAATAAACAAAATCAGAAATGATAGAGGCGAAATTACAACAGATCCCACAGAAATACATATGATTGTTAAAAACTACTATGGACAGCTCTACTCCAACAAACTAGACAACCTGGAGGAAATGGACAAATTCCTAGAAAAATACAACATTCCAAAACTCAATCAGGAAGAATCTAAAAATCTCAACAGGCCAATAACTATGGAAGAAATTGAAGCAGTCATCAAAAAGCTTCCATCAAACAAAAGCCCAGGACCAGACGGCTTCACAGGGGAGTTTTACCAAACATTCAAGGAAGAACTAAAACCTATCCTCCTCAGACTCCTACAAAAAATTCAAGAGGAAGGAACACTTCCAAGCTGATTCTATGAAGCCAGCATCACCCTAATACCAAAACCAGGTAAAGACAACACAATGAAAGAGAATTACAGGCCAATATCCCTCAAGAACATAGATGCCAAAATCCTAAACAAAATCTTAGCAAATCGGATCCAGCAGTACATCAGAAAGATCATACATCATGACCAAGTAGGATTTATCCCAGGGATGCAAGGATGGTACAATATCCACAAATCAATAAACGTGATACATCACATAAACAAATTGAAAGAAAAAAACCACATGGTCATATCAATTGATGCAGAAAAAGCATTTGACAAAATTCAACACCCATTTTTGATAAAAACTCTCAGCAAGGTGGGAGTAGAAGGATCATACCTCAACATAATAAAAGCCATATATGACAGGCCCACAGCCAACATCATACTGAATGGACAAAAGCTAACACCATTTCCCCTAAGAACAGGAACAAGACAGGGATGCCCACTCTCTCCACTCCTGTTCAACATAGTACTGGAAGTGTTAGCCATTGCAATTAGGCAAGAAGAAGAAATAAAAGGCATCCAAATTGGAAAAGAGGAAGTAAAACTGTCCTTACTTGCAGACGACATGATATTATACATACAAAACCCTAGAGACTCCACCAAAAAGCTACTAGACTTAATACATGAATTTGGCAATGTAGCAGGATACAAAATTAACCCCAAGAAATCTGAGGCATTTCTATACACCAATAGTGAACTTTCAGAAAGAGAGATTATAAAAACAATCCCTTTTACCATCGCACCAAAAAAATTAATCTACCTAGGAATAAACTTAACTAAAGAGGTAAAAGACCTCTACTCAGAAAACTACAGGACGTTGAAAAAAGATATAGAGGAAGCCATAAACAGATGGAAGAACATACTGTGTTCATGGATTGGTAGAATCAACATCATTAAAATGTCCATACTACCCAAAGCAATCTATAAATTCAACACACTTCCCATTAAAATACCAACGGCATACTTCAGAGATCTAGAATGAACTCTCCAAAAATTCATCTGGAATAAAAAAAGACCCTGAATAGCTGCAGCAATCCTGAAATAGAACAAAGTAGGTGGGATCTCAATACCAGATATAAAGTTGTATTACAAAGCCACTGTTCTCAAAACTGCCTGGTACTGGCACAAGAATAGGCATACAGATCAATGGAATAGAATAGAGAGCCCAGAAATTGGCCCGAACCAATATGCTCAATTAATATTTGACAAAGGAGGCAAGAACATACAATGGAGCCAAGATAGTCTCTTCAATAAATGGTGTTGGGAAAATTGGACAGATATATGCAAGAAAATGAAACTAGACCACCAACTTACACCATACACAAAAATAAACTCAAAATGGATAAAGGACTTAAATGTACAACAGGAAACCATAAAAATTCTAGAAGAATCCAAAGGCAACAAAATCTCAGACATATGCCGAAGCAATTTCTTCACTGATACAGCTCCTAGGGCACTTGAAACTAAAGAAAAGATGAACAAATGGGACTAAATCAAAATAAAAACTTCTGCACAGCAAAAGAAACCATCAACAAAACAACGAGAAAACCCACTGTGTGGGAAAACATATTTGCCAATGTCATATCTGATAAGGGCCTAATCTCCAAAATTTATAGGGAACTCATACAAATTAACAAAAGGAAGATAAACAATCCAATCAAAAAATGGGCAAAGGACCTAAATATACACCTTTCAAAAGAGGACATTCAGAAAGCCATGAGACATATGAAAACATGCTCAAAGTCACTAATCATCTGAGAGATGCAAATCAAAACAACAATGAGGTACCATCTCACACCTGTCAGACTGGCTATCATCAACAAATCTACAAACGACAAGTGCTGGAGAGGATGTGAAGAAAAAGGAACACTCGTGCACTGCTGGTGGGAATGCAGACTGGTGCAGCCACTATGGAAGACAGTATGGTGTTTCCTTAAAAAACTGAAAATGGAACTCCCATTTGACCCTGTGATCCCACTTCTAGGAATATATCCCAAGAAACCAGAAACACCAATCAGAAAGGATATATGCACCCCTATTTTCATAGCAGCACAATTCACCATAGCTAAGATCTGGATACAGCCTAAGTGCCCATCAGTAGATGAATGGATTAGAAAACTGTGGTACATCTACACAATGGAATACTATGCTGCTCTAAAAAGGAAGGAACTCTTACCATTTGCAACGTCATGGATGGAACTGGAGAGCATTATGCTAAGTGAAATAAGCCAGTCAATGAAGGAAAAATACCACATGACCTCACTCATTCATGGATAATAGAGACTATTATAAACTTTTGAACAATAATAGATACAGAGGCAGAGCTGCCTCAAACAGATTGTCAAACTGCAGCGGGAAGGCCGGGGAGGGTTGGGGGGCAGGAGGTAGTGGGGTAAGAGATCAACTAAAGGACTTGTATGCATGCATATAAGCATAACCAATGGACATAAGACACTGTGGGATAGGGGAGGCTAGGGAACTGTCTAGGGCTGGGGGATAAAATGGACACATATGTAATACCCTTTGTAATCCTTTAAGCAATAAATCAAAAAAATAAAATAAAATAAAGAAGCTTAACGGAAATTATAGAGTCCTCTTCAGTGTTACCACATTGGCTAATTGCAATGTCAAGATCCGTTGTTTGAACGAAAACAAGATAGACAGGCCTTCTGTTGAACTCTGCTGGTCAGAAAATTATAAATGCTACTTATATATTACTAGACACCCAATGCATGAAAAAAAAAATAAAGCTATCTAGACTGCATTATACAATTTCCAAAAAGACTTCTAATTAAATAAGAAAAAAAGGGGGATAGTGGAAAAATACATTGGAAAAATATAGTGGAAATATAGTAAGAAAATAGATCTTACAACTAAATTAAAATTTTTTCGTTAGTGAGACACCCAGAAAAAACACACATTATGCCAGGGTAAGCCAGGGAAGATCATTTTAAAGAATGATCTTCATTCTTTAAACCCCAAGTAAGGTTTTTTCCTTTAACCTTTGGTCAAGAACATGCTTGTATACTTTCAGAGAACAGCTACATGACCATGTGGATTCCTGTAACAACGGATCCCAGAAAGCCAGCCACAAAGACAGAAGAGACAGTTCAGCAATGGAGATGGTGAAGATGCCTTGCCATGTTAGCAGTCAGCAGCTGTGCATTGCTGCAGGGTGCCCAGGACTAGACCATAAAGGACCGGACCTGCATTTTCCACCAATCAGAACCAACATTTCGTTGCTGGCATGTACACACGAACTGTCGGACATTGAAACTTGGACTCAGAACTGTTGGACATTGAAATTGGAACTTGTTCTTATATTTCTAGTCTACAGATACTTGATTTTTTAAAGAAAAAATAAGGGGGAGATGCTGGAGTCCATTCATTGTCTTCAGTAGCTCAGTAGACAGAGACCCCCCCAAAGCTAGTAACCTTTGAAGTCCTAGCAAAGGTCAGGACTGTGCACCACACAGTTAATCTAGGAACCACCAAGTTAATTTAGGTAATAATAGTTGAAGCATCCCCACCTTAGTTCACTTAATTCCTTAGATACTTATGTAGATCCTTGTTGATTATTGTTATTCAGATACTCTGCCTATTCCTGGAAATCTATTAATGAGCTAATCAGATACTGTGTCTATTCCTAGAAATTTTCTGCTGATCTGTGTGTCATTGAAACCTCCTTACCCTAAGGGCTACTCCAGATCAATAAAAGATTGGAGCGGCCTGAACATTGGTGGAAGTCCTTCGGGACTTGCCTGCCTGGTCCCCCAATAGTGCAAAATTACCTCGTGCCTTTTTCTCTCATTTGTTGTGCAGCTCCTGTTTCAGATACCGACCCCTACTCCACATGGGACGTGGAAGGAAACACACTCGACAAATATCTTTTGACTATCCTTACCATTTTCTAGACCTCTGACCTCTGGCAACCATTAATCTATTTCTGCATTTGTGATTTGATTTTTTTTTGTAGATTCCACAGGTAAGTGATATCACACAGTATCTGTCTTTCACTGTCTGACTTACATCACTTAGCATAATTCCATCAAGGTCCACATATGCTGTCTCAAATTCAGGCTTTCCTTTTATATGACTGAATGATATTCCATTACATATACATAAATAATTTATTTTATTCTTTGTCTAATCATCTGTTGATAGACCAGTTTTAACTCCTTATGCTTGTTTATATCCCTCTGTCTTTGTATAAGCTATTTCTTCTGCTTAAAAAAATTCTAACATTTACAAATAAAATAGTACTTCCATGAAGTCTTTCACAACCTATGGTGGTTCATCACCCCCTCCTAAGTTTCCATAGCACTTTATTTTAACTCTGTTATAGGACTTAGTACATTGTATTTATAATTAGTCTCTCTGGTCTTACCAACCTATAGTATACATTTTATTGCTCTTGTATGTACTGGCTCATACAAGACCTCAAATCCATACAAAACGTTCTCCTCCACATGAATATCACTGGTATTTCTGTGTATCCTAAAGGTGTGGTTCAAAGGATCTTTCAAACAGGTTTTCTCCTGCCAGGTCCCAATGCAGTTCTGTCACCCAATACAGTTCTGCTGGCTGTTGTCACTTTTTTGTTAACTACAGTCTCCCATTTGTTGCATTCTACTGCTTGGCTCACACCTAAGTCAGCCACTGGGCTGCTGTCTCTATTGGTCACCAGAGCCAATGTGGATTCCCATAAATAGTAGTTTACAGACAAAAAAGACTTCAGCCCTAGCCGGTTTGGCTTAATCGATAGAGCATCCACCTGTAGACTGAAGGGCCTTGGGTTCAATTATGGTAAAGGGCGCATGCCCAGGTGGTGGGCTCAATCCCTAGTAGGGGGCATGCAGGAGGCAGCCGATCAATGATTCTCCCTCATAATTGCTGTTTTTATCTTTCTCTCCCTCTCACTTCCTCCTTGAAATCCTATATAATAAAGAGGGAATATGCAAATGGACTGTCACTCTGCCACAAAGATGGTGGCGCCCACAGTGGAGGCAGGATTTCCATAACACAAGATGACTGCACCCACAGCGGAAGCCGAGTTCCCATAAGAAGCCTTAAAGAGCAATCAACAGGGACCTGAGACTGCGCCCCCCAATACCCCCCGTGGGGCTTGACAGGGGACCTCAGGCCACTCCCTCCGCTCTGGTGCCAGGCTGGGGGACCTTAGGCCGCGCCGCCCACCCAGCAGGGCACTTGACCGGGGACCTCAAGGTGAGCCCGCTGCCCTGGTGCTGGGGCAGGGGACCTCAGACTGCACTCCCCAACCTGCAGGCCTTGATAGGAGACCTCAAGGTGGGCCCCTTGCCCTGGTGCCAGGCTGTGGGACCTCAGGCCATGCTCCCCACCATTCAGGCCTTGATGGGGGACCTCAGGCTGAGCCCCCCATCCTGGCACCAGGCCAGGGGATCTGAGGCTGCGCCCCCCCGACCCAGCGGAGCTTGATGGGACCTGAGGCTGTGCCCTCCTCCTGGCGGGGCTTGACAGGAGACTTGAGGCTGCACCCCGCTCCCTGCACCAGGCCAGGGGACCTGAGGCTGCTCCCCCCACCCAGTGGGGCTTGATGGGGGATCTTGGAACATGCCCCCTGCCCTGGCAGGGCTTGATGGGGGACTTCAAGGTGTGCCCCCCACCCTGGCTTGGGCCAGGGGACCTCAGGCCGTGCTCTCTACCCAAGCACCAGGCCGGGGGACCTCAGGGCATGCCCCCTGCCCGTCAGAGTTTAATGGAGGACTTCAAGCTATGGCCCCCTCCCAGCGCTGAGCCAGAGGACCTGAGGCTGAAACTCTGCCAAGTAGGGCTTGACAAGTGTGGGACCAGCCAGGTCTGGATCTAGCCCAATGGGTGTGGGGCCGGCTGGGTCTGGGTCTCACACAATTTTGAGTCACACGTGGGTGGGTGTGGACTTGACTCTGGGTCCCATGGTACACCCCAGACTCTGACAGGAGGGAGATTTTCATACACATTTTACTAATTTTCTTTCATCTCTGACACTTCTATTATAGAAAAAGGGCAAATAGCAATATTAAAATATTTCCTCTAATTAATCCCCTTTTAATGTGCACAAATTTTTTAGTATATATAATAAAAGGCTTCAAATTTTGGAGAAGAATGCTTTTTTGTTTGTTTTGTTTTGTTTTGTTTTGTTTTGTTTTGTTTTGAGGGGGGAGACAACCACTTCAAATTTTCAGAAACTCTTTATTTTGAAATAATTGTACATTTACAGAAAGTTGCACAGAAATATATAAGGAGTTCTGGTGTACCCTTCACTTGGTTCCCCTAATGGTTATATTGTATATAAATATAAAACAACAATAAAACAAAGAAACTGACATTTGCACAATGTATGTGTATAGATCTTTGCCATTTTATCACAAGTAGATTGAAGTAGTCATTATTACAATCACAATCACTCAAAATCTCCATCTCATGCCCTAACCAGTTTGGCTCAGCGGATAGAGCATCAGCCTGCGGATTCAAGGGTCCCAGGTTCAATTCTGGTCAAGCGCATGTACCTTGGTTGAGGGCACATCCCCAGTAGGGGGCGTGCAAGAGGCAGCTGATT
The DNA here is from genome assembly GCF_963259705.1 of Myotis daubentonii. NCBI lineage: Eukaryota > Metazoa > Chordata > Mammalia > Chiroptera > Vespertilionidae > Myotis > Myotis daubentonii. The sequence continues at coordinate 94,559,378 of NC_081861.1, read as the reverse complement.
GATGTTTCTAACTCTCAATCCCCTCTTCTCTGTAAAAAAAATCAATAAAATATATATTTAAAAAAAATCTCCCTCTCTTTATAATCACACCCAGTCGTCTGCAACACACCATTCTTAAGCTCTGGAAATCACTACTCTATTTTCCATCTCTATATTTTTTTCTACTTGAAAATGTTATATAAGTGTAATCATAGTGTGTGACCTTTCAGTATGTTAATTCACTTAGATAATACACTTGATAGCCATTTAAATTTTTTATATCAGTAATCACTTAATTTGTACTGAGTACTTGTATCCCTTGGTATGTATGCACGACTGTTTAATAATTGTCTGTTATAGGAGATTTTAGTTGTGTTATGGTTTGAAGTGTGTCTTCCAAAAAAAATATATGCTAAAGGGCTAACTCCAAGTAACTCAGCATGTGACTTTATTTGGGGAAATGGGATCTTTAACAAGGTCATCAATTTAAATGAGATCATTAGCATGGGCCATATCCAGTATGACTGGTGCTCTTATAAAAAGGGGAAATTTAGACACAGGAACAGACATTCACAAAGAGAAGATTATGTGAAGAGGATACAGGGATAATTCAATGTGATGCTGGAGGATTGGAGTGAGGCATCTGTAAGCCAAGGAATGCTAAAGACGGCTGACAAATCACCAGATACTAGGAAGAGACATGGAAAAGGTTCTCTCTTACTGACCTCAGGAGGAACCAATCCCGCCAAAACATTGATTTCAGACTTAATAGTTTCCACACAATACATTTCTGTTATTTTAAACCTACCAGTTTGTAGTAATTTGTTATGTCAGCCCTAGGGAACTAATACAAGTTATTTGCAGGTTGGGAGTATTACAAGAATTCATGTACAGGTTTTTGTGTCAACATATGTTTATATTCATTTGGGGTATATAAAAAGAGTTCAGATAGGGACATTTACTCCAAGATGCTAGATCACTTTATCTTGAACATATTGTTCCCTTTCAAAACACAGGAGCATTCCTAAGCTCTCTTTGCCACCCCCCACAATGATGGTAACTCTTAAGATTATTATGCCAAGTAATTTGGCTCATCAGTGCTTTAACTTCTCCATTTTAGAACAGGAGTTGAGCTTTTATCACTAAATGTTTAAAAAGGCTTGTTTTGAACCTCAACCTGAATTTCACATCTGATACAAACAATAATTTAAAATGAGTCATAGATTTAAATGTAAGGGTATAAATATTTTAGAATAAAATATAAGAGAAGTCTTGGTTTGAATTCTGGTTATGCTTCCTTCCAGCTGACCTATCGTCAAAGATTTCACCTTTCCCAATTCCAATGTGGGTGTTTTCTTTTCATCTGTCAAACAGGGCAGTCTCAAGAATTAAATAAGGTAACAAATGGAAAAAATACATTGTACAGGGCTTGACACTACAAAGTGAACACTGAGTGAAATGTTGCATAGTTTCCCCTCTATTTTGTGCTAAATCTGCCTTCCTATGACTTCTACTCATTGGACTAATTTCTATCACTAAGGTCTACTCTTGATCAGGCCAATCCATCTTCTATGTAATAAAGGCTACTCTGCCCTGGCCATCATTGATCAGTTGGTTGTAATGTCATCCCATACACCAAAAGGTAGCATGTTTGATTCCTGTTGTGGGTGAGCATACAAGAGGTGGTTGATTAGTGTTTCTCTCTAACATCAATGCTTTTCTCTCCATCTTTCCCTTCTTCTCTCTAAAATCAAATTTAAAAGGCTACTGTGGCTTGGCTTGCATGGCTCAGCGATTGAGCACTGACTTATGAACTAGTACAGGGTTTGATTCCAGATCAGGGCACATGCCCAGTTTTGGGCTCAATCCCTAGTAGGGAGCTTGCAGGAGGTGGCCGATCAATAATTCTTTGTCATCATTGATGTTTCTATCTCTTTCTCCCTCTCCCTTCTTCTCTCTGAAATCAATAAAAATATATTTTAAGGGAAAAAAAGCTACTCTGAATCTAAAAGAGTGCTGATACATGGGGCAATATAAAGTATTCCTGTGGAATGAGGTTGGTGATTTTGTAGGGAAGCAGGGAGGATGGAGGCCACAGGTACTTTGTGGGTTCTGTTGATGACAGCAGTTCTGTGGCTACAAGGCTGTCCTTCATAATAGGAACAAACATGGCTTCTTGTTGATTCTGTTGCTATTTGGAGTAAGAATCTTCTTTATACAGTAAATGCCTCCTCCCCTTATCAGGTGTGTGCAATGAAGTCATTCTAATCCTCAGGCTGAGCCAAAGAAGGCATTTCCATGGAGATAAACTGTGTTGGCAAGAACACTCTGGATAAGAGCAGCATTATAGGAAAAGGCTTGGGTCTATTATTCTTGCACAGAGTCTATACAATGAACTTGATTTTAAGAATACTTGGCAGTGTTTAGAGTGGAGAATGCTACCAAGCAATCTTGGGATGTGTGGTGGTCAGAGACACTAGGAGCCTCATGCAGATCTATCGTCATTTAGGAGCCCATACTGGAACACTTGACATTCTTTAATATAGGCCTTGTCTCTATCCTACTAGGTGCCCTTCATCTAAGTCTTTTTACATAGATTAAAAGGGTTACCTGTACTTTTACTTCTATGTCAGTGGGATAATAAATATTTTTCAAAAAGAATTTGTAGAAATGTCTGAGACAATACTATAGCCTGATATTTTTTCACATATCTAGACCTGCATTTCATTCCTGACTTTTAGAGATCTTTTTTCCATCTAAGTCACTATCCTTATCATCAGCTAGGGTTTTCAAAGCTCTGGCCAATTTCAATGCATTGAGTAATGTGTCTGAGGCTCTTAGTAAACTGAATAGCCCAGTTGCATGTCAACATTTATTCAGGAAATAACAATTTCTTGATTTTTAGGTATGGACAGACTTTTAGAAAGCAATGAGCTCCGTGGTGCTCATCAAAATCACCTGAGAAGCTTATTAACAATTTAGCTTCTAGGGCTATACCGAGGCCTAATAAATCAGAATCAATATGGTTTATGCTTAAGCATGTATATTTTTAACATGCTCCTCCAGTGTTTCTTATGTACTACAAAGTTTGAGAACCATTGATGTAATCCAACCTTTTCTTCTCCCTTCATATATAAAGAACTGAGGTATACAAAAGAAATTTCATGTTTTAAAGTTCACAAATATAACTGAAGAAATGTTTAGAAAGATAATTTTGGACATATTTGTAATTTTTAAAGTTCATTTTGTCTAAAAAGTACTTCTGGGGCTCTGAACCTCATATAAATCAAGATTAGTGCCAAAGAAATAAGGCTTTGGTAAACCTATGCAACTAATATAAAAAGATAAAATTAGGACCCTGGGGTTTGTGTCTTAAAATTCAAGCCCTAAATTGTTTTAGCACTGAAGAAAGACAAGGTGCTTTGATACAGAAGGCTCAAAGGCCTTTGAGTTTTGCTTCAGGAAAGCCCGGAAGCCACAGCCCAGTTAATGGCTCTGAGGGTTAATTGAGCTAAAAATAAAACATAAACTGTGTTTGAGGTGCTTTTTTCCCCCTTTATATTTACACAGAATTTTATTAAGGCATGCGTTTCTTGAAAGATGAGATTAGATCTGCGTGGGATTAGATGAAAATGTACAAGAATTTTATATTGTCCCTGTAGCTCTACAGCTGCCTCTGCAGAAGACATCTCCCAGGGATTGGGCCCTGGGTCATGTTCTTTTGAAATTTTGAGTGGGTTCAGATATTTTTTAGATGGGCCCTTTCATCCGTGTCAGAAGAACAGCTTGATTCTTTGGTTCCTCTCCAAGTTAAGGACAGATTATATGAGGCCATTTTAATTTGCTTATTCTGAAACTTCAATCAGTGGTTTAGGAAAGATACTTTTAGTCAATCAGTAGCCAAACACACACACAAGCCCTATAGTTAAAAAAATCCCCTATGGTGTTGCACTCCAAACTCTAGTGAATTATCAGTGACTATGGTTTACTAACAAAGAGTGAATGACCTTCTGGCAATTTGGAGACAAGGAGAGGGAAAGGAATGAGAAGAGAGGGAGTGAGATTAGGCAGCCAAGATGGAAAGCAAGGGAGGCAATGAACAAAAATGACTCCTGGAACTTTAAGAGGGATTTAGCCACAAACAAAGAGGCTTTCCTCATTTTTCAAATTGACATTTATTTTAAAAGCCATCAAGGTAAAATGTGGCCTTAGAAAAACAGAAGAAAATGTTTTGATTTGATTCCTTAATAGAATCAGCACCAAATTTGCCCATTTTTCATGGGTCTCATTTCATTGGAGAACTCCCTAGTCCCCACTGAATCTAGTGACCATTGAAGTTGGAATCAGACAGTAAGAAACTTAATATTGTGTATTGTTCTGAGAAAGAGATGGGAAGGTGATGCTGATCCACAGCCTCCCAATCCCCCCAAGGAAGGACAGGTTAAGGGTTACTGACCAGGTCTTTTGAAAAGCCTGGTCTTTGGTAAATATTATTTCTTGCTACTGTCCCTAAAGTAGGCAATTCTGTGGACCCTGAATTTGGTTGAAAAGTACAATGGATGAAGAGATAAGAAGTCAAGGTAAAATCTTAGCTCTGCCATGAATATGTGGCACTTGGCAATTCACATGGTCTTTTCATGGTCCACATAAGCCTTCCTCACAGGATAATTGAAAACGAGGGTTTCATCAGATATAAACAACCTGTCATCCCAGGCCTTCCACATTTAGACGTATCCAAATGTTTGAATGTTTCTGGTCCCAACTAAATCTATTTAATCATTCCTTAAACATGCCTTAGGCATCCTATTCCTCTGCACTTCAGATATTCTTCCTGTTTGGAAAGTTTACCCTCTTAGTCTTATCCCATTCAAACCCTCCTCAAAATTCAATGAACTCCTTTAAAGAAATAATTTTCTGCCATGACCAATGTGGCTCTAAGTTGGTTGAGCATTGTCCCATGAACCAAGAGGTCCCTGGTTCTATTCCTAATCAGATCACATGTCTCTCACATTGATTTTTCTCTCTCTCTCTTTTCCCTCCTCTCCCTCTAAAATAAATAAAAACATTTAAAAAAAGAAAAGAAATACTTTCCTCATGTCCCTCCAGGGCTCTTTCCCTCTCCTTTACTCTCATTGTCTACTGCTCATTTGGTACTTGTCATACATGGCTGCCTCTAGTAGCCTGAAAGTTTCTTGAGTATAAGGAGTACATTCTATTCAATAAATTAAGTTAATGGTTATAAAATATATTTATAAATTATCTATCATGGCAATTATTTCATGGCAGTTATTTTAAAAAGAAACTATGAAATAGTAAAATGATTTGGATTAAGATGGATCCAAGTACTGGTGTTGGCCACTTCACTTTTACAAGTGAAGTTATACCACAATTAATGCTGTGTGACTTTGGGACAAATTACCAAAACACTTTACACTTAGTTTTCCCATGGGTAAAATGTGAATAAAAATAGATAACATCCTAAGTAAATTGATATGGGGATAAATTGAGATTGATGGGTACAGATATTTTGTAAAAGTTGAGTTTTACAATTGAAACAATTAAGTAGGTAGTATGTGTACCAATACCAAACATTAACCTTCCCCACCATAACATTCACACAGTAGGCCAAGGGAATTGTTTATCGGCACCATGATTATAACAATGATGATCAGTGGCACTATTTTCTTCTGCCTTGAACAAGGAAGGATACAGCCGTGGCGTGAGCCCCGCAAACAGCCCATGGGCTTCATTATGGAGAACAATTGGCCTGACTTGCCCCAGGTTTATTTTTTCACAGAATATCAGAGTGAAAGAGCTTTTTAGAGAATATCCAGTTGAACTTCTTCATGTCATTGATATGAACAGTGATGCCCAGAAAAAAAGAAGAGGCTTGCCTAAGATGTGGTATGAGCAGTTAAATGTATTCTGATACAGATATAGACACAAAGTAACAGGTATTTCTTGACAGGTCTGTGGATTTAAAATACTCCATTTTAATATTCCATCCTGATTCGTAAGGTTTAGCAGAGATGAAATCCAAGGTCACATAACCAAGAAGTAAGGAGCCAGTACATGAGTTCAGTGCTGTCTGCCCCTTAAGCCCAAGTAACAATCCTCTCCCCAAGCAAGGACCTGTTCTGATATTTGCAACTTCTTCCTGTGTATCACCCACAGAGAAGTCAGACTCAAATCTTTCCCTCCTGGTCTTAGCTTCAAGTGATAGTATACATATTCCTGAGGTAGAATTGGAATGAAGTACAGATCTTTTGTAGACAGCATGGATGGACCTGGAGATTATTATTTTAAGTGAAATAAAACAGTCAAAGAAACCTAAGCAATGTAGTCTAGACAGAGGTAAGAGACAAGGAAAAATAACCAGCCTCAAGTTTAGCAGCAACTTTTCTTTCACATATATCATTTATTGAAATACTAGAGGCCCACGGCATGAAAATTCATGCACTGGAGGAAGGGGGTCCCTCCGCCTAGCCTGCCCCCTCTCACAGTTCGGGAGCCCTCAGGGGCAGGAGGAAACCTGGTGATTAGGGGAAAGTGATGCCCCATCACACCTCTGTTGCTGCCACTGCCTGCAGTGCAAGCCTTGGCCAGCCCTGGTTACCTGAGCCTCAGGCAGCCCTGGGTGGCTGGGCAGCTGCCGTCTGAGGTTTGCCTGTGCCTCGGGCTGCCCTTGGGCGGCTAGGGGGCTGAGGGGACATGGGGTCAATGGAGGCAGGCACACGGAGTGGCCAGGCCCAGCCTTGCCTTGCCTGCTGTCCTGGCAGGGCTGAGGGGACTGGGTGCTACCATCTTGTGGCTGTGGGTGCTGCCATCTTTGAGGGCAGGGCAATAAATTAGCATATTCCTTCCTTATTGGCTGTGGGCACCACCATCTTTGAGGGTGGGGCAGTCAATTAGCATATTCCCTCCTTATTGACTGTGGGTGCTGCCTTCTTTGTGATGGTGTGAGGGTTAATTAGCATACTCCCTCTTTATTTGATAGGATTACTTGACTGGTCTATGGGTAATTTAACAAAGTGTATAGGTTGGCAAAAGTAGGTTTACAATAGTCAGTACAAAAACAGAGTTAAGAAAGCTATTATAATATTCATAACCTGCATGTCTTTTTCCATATGAATAACTGTAAACCTACTTTTGCCCACTCCTATACTTAATATCTCAAGTTCTCAACCTGAAAGTTCTTTATTATTATTTTTTAACTTTATTTTTATTGTGGACATTATCACAGATGTCCTCATTTTCCTCCCTTCTGTCCTCCTCTACCCAACCTCTGCCCGCTTACCTCTGGCCATCACCATAATATTGTCTATGTCCATGGGCTGTGCATATTTGTTCTTTGGCTAATCTCTTCACCTTCTTTCAATCATAACCCCCATCTCTCTTCCTTCTGATCTTTGTCAGTCTTTTCCGTATATCCATGCCTCTTGTTCTATTTTGTTTGTAATTTTATTTTGTTCATTCAGTTCCAAATATAAGTGAGATCATATGGTATTTATCTTTCTTTAACTGTTTTATTTCACTTAACATCATAATCTCCAGGTCCATTCATGCTGTCTACAAAATATAAGAGTCCCTTCTTTTTTGATCACCAGGTAGTATTCCATTGTGTAAATGTGCCACAGATTTTTATCCACTCATGATGGACACGGGCTGTTTCCAGATCTGGGGTATTGAAAATAATTCTGCCTCACCTGGCCAGCATGGCTCAGTGGTTGAGCATCGACCTGTGAACCAAGAGGTCACAGTTTGATTCCCAGTCAGGGCACATGCCTGGGTTGTTAGGTTGATCTCCAGTGAGGGGAATGCAGGAGGCAGCCAATAATGATTCTCTCTCATCACTGATGTTTCTATGTCTCTCTCCCTCTCCCTGCCTCTCTGAAGTCAATAAAGAAATATATTTTTAAAAATAAAATAATGCTTCTTTGAACATAGAGGTGCATATATTCCTTCAAAATGGTGTTTTGGTATTCTTAGGCTATATTCCAAGAAGTGGGATGACTGGGTTAAAATGCAGTTCCTTTTTCAATTTTTGAGGAAATTCCATACTGTTTACTACAGTCTGAATCCTCACCAACAGTGCATGAGGGTTTCCTGTTATCCACATTCTTGCCAGCACTTTTTTTTTATTGATTTATTTATGGTAGCCATTCTGGTAAGTTTGAAGTGATACCTCATTGTGGTTTTAATTTTCATTAAATGATTAGTGATGTTGAACATTTTTTTCATATATTTATTGGCCATATGTATGTCCTCTTGGTAGAAATGTATATTTAGGTCCTTTGTCCATTTTTTATTTGATTGATTTGTCTTCTTTGTATTGAGTTATGTATGTTCTTTATATATTTTGCAAATTAACCTTTATCGAATGTATCATTGGCAAATATGTTATCCCATACAGTGGGCTCCGGATTTGCTTTGTTGATGGTTTCTTTTGCTGTGCAGATATTTTTTAGTTGTAGTCCCATTTGTGTGTGTGTGTGTGTGTGTGTGTGTGTGTGTGTGTTTACCTTTGTTTCCCTTGCCCTTGGTCACAGTGGTCGGCAAACTGCGGCTCACGAGTCACGTGTGGCTCTTTGGCCCCTTGAGTGTGGCTCTTCCACAAAATACTGACTTCTGCACATGGGCCACGAAGTTTCAATCGCACTGTACGTGTGAGCCCGCACATGGTATTTTGTGGAAGAGCCACACTCAAGGGGCCAAAGAGCTGCAGTCTGCCAACCACTGCCCTAGGAGATGTATCGGCAAACATATTGCTACTAGAGATGTCTGATATTTTGCTGCCTTTGATTTCTTCTAGGATTTTTATGGTTTCACAACTTACATTTAAGCCTTTCCTCCACTTTGAGTTTATTCTTGTGTGTGATATAAGTTGGTGGTCTAGTTTCATTTTTTTTTGGTATGTACCTGTCCAATTTTCCCAGCACCATTTATTGAAGACTGTCTTTACTCCATTTTATGCTCTTGCCTCCTTTGTCAAATATCAATTGTACATAAAAGCTTGGGTCAATTTCTGGGTTCTATATTTTATTCCATTAATAATCAATACGCCAGTTCCTATGCCAGTATCAGGCTGTTTTGATGACAATGGCCTTGTAGTATAGTTTGATATCAGGTATTGTGATACCTCAAATTTGTTCTTCTTTCTCAAGATTGCTGAGACTATTCAAGGTCTTCTTTGGTTTCATATAAATTTATGGAATATTTATTCTAGGTCTGTGAAATAATTTCAAGCTCTTTTTACAAGGCCACCATTGGCCATTGATATTTTTCTAAGAATTGTGTTGAATCTATAGATTGCTTTGGGTATTATGGACATTTTAATGATCTTAACTTTCCTAATGTATGAACAAGGTATATGCTTCCACTTGTTTGCATCATCTTCAATTTCTTTCTTTCTTCTGTATTTTATTATTTTCTTCATACAGTTCTTTTAATGTCTTGGCTAAATTATTTCTAGGTACCTTATTGTTTTCTTGCAATAGTGAATTAGATGGCTTTCTTAGTTTCTATTTCTCATAGTTCATCATTGTTGTATTAAAAAAAGCCACTCATTTCTTAATATTAATTTTGTATCCAGCTACTTTGCAGAAATCAATTATTAAATCTAGTAGTTTTTTTGGCAGAGTCTTTAGGATTTTCTATGTACAATATCATGTCATCTGCAGTTAATGACAGCTTCATTACTTCATTTCCAATTTTGATGCCATTTATGTTTTCTTCTTGTCTGAGCACTGTGGCTAAGACTTCCAGTACTATGTTGTATAAGAGTGATGAAAGCAGGCATCCCCATCTTCTTCCTGATCTTAAGGAAAACACTTTAAGGATTTGCCCATTAAGTATGATGTTAGTTGCAGTTCCTTCATATGTGGCCTTTATTATTTTGAGGTATGATCCTTCGATTCCCACTTTGCTGAGGGTTTACCATAAATGGGTACTGGATTTTATGGAATGTTTTTTTTCTGCATCTATTTTATGATCATGTCATTTTCATCATTCATTTTCCTTATGTGATTTATCATATTTATTGTTTTGTGAATACTGCACCAACCTTGCACCCCCAAAATAAATCCAACTCGGTCATGGTATATGGTCTTTTCAATGTATTACTGTATCCGGTTTGCTGGAGATGTCTGAGATTTTGCTGCCTTTGGTTTCTTCTAGGATTTTTTATGGATTCACAACTTACATTTAAGCCTCTCATCCCTTTTGAGTTTATTCTTGTGTGTGGTGTAAGTTGGTGGTATATTGTTGAGGATTTTAGCATCTATGTTCATCAGGGACATTGGCTTATAATTTTCATTCTCTGTAGTGTCTTTATCTGGCTTTGGTATTAGGATAATGGTGGCCTTGTAAAAAGAGCTTGAAAGTCTTCCCTCCTCCTGATTTTTTTTTGAATAGTAAGAGGAAAATAGGTGTTAGTTCTTCTTTAACTGATAAAATTTGCCCATGAAACCATCCAGTTCAGGATTTTTGTTTCCTAGGAAATGTTTTCATTCCTACTTTGATTACATTACTTGTAATAGGTCTATTCAGGTTTTCTGATTCTTCCTGAATGAATTTTGGAAGATTATATGTTTCTAGGAATTTGTCCATTTGCACAGGTTGTTCAATTTGTTGGTGTATAGTTGTTCATAGTATTTTCCCAAACTTGTTTGTATTTTTGTGTTGTCAGTTGTTATATGGCCTCTTTCATTTCTGATTTTATTTATTTGGGTCCTATCTCTTTGTTTCTTGAGTCTGGCTAAAGGTTCATTAATCTTGTATATCTTGTCAAAGAACTGGCTATTGTTTTCAGCTTTTGTATTATATTTTACTTTCTATATCATTTATTTTGCTCTGCTCTTTATTATTTAATTTATTCTACTTACTCTAGGCTTTGTTTTTGTTATTGTATTAGTTATTTTAGGTGTAGAGGTAAATTGTTTAAGATTTGTTTTGCTTCTTGAAGTAGACCTGTAATGCTATGTACTTTCCACTTGATTGTTTTGCTGTATCCCACAGATTTTAGTTCATTGTGTGTACATTTCCATTTGCTTCCAGAAAATTTGTTTAACTTAAATACTTCATTGTTGAAAGTATTAAATATGTATCCTTTATTCCTCACAAACCTCTCCCAACCAGCACCAACCACCAACACAGGCCCTGGGTCCATTGGTTTTGCTTACATGCATACATATGAGTCCTTTGATCTTTTACCCACCGTCCCAATCTCCCCTGCCTTTCCTCTGAGGATCGATGGTCTTTTCAATGCTTTTCTGTCTCTGGATCTATTTTTGTTCATCAGTTTATGTTGTTCATTAGATTTCACAAATGCATGACATCATGTGATATTTATCTTTCTCCAACTGGCTTATTTCGCTTAGCATAATGTTCTCCAGATCCATCCATTCTGTTGCAAATTATAAGAGTATTTTTCATTTTTACAGCAGTGTAGTATTCCATTGTGTAGATGTACTACAGGTTTTTAATACACTCATTTGCTGATGGGAACTTTGGCTGTTTACAAACCTTAGCTATTGTAAATTGTACTGCTATGAACATGGGTGCATATATTCTTTCTGATTGATGTTTCTGATTCCTTGGGATATATTCCTAGAAGTGGGATTAGAGTCAAATGGGAGTTCCATTTTTAATTTTTTGTGGAAACTCCATACTGATTTCCACAGTGCTTGCACCGGTCTGCATTCCCACCAGCAGTGCATGAAGGTTCCTTTTTTCTCCACATCGTCTCCAGCATTTGTCATTTGTTGATCTGTTGATGATAGGCATTCTAAAAGGTATGAGATGATACCTCATTGTCATTTTGATTTGCATCTCTCAGATGAGTAGTGACTGAGCATTTTTTCATATTCCTCTTGGTCTTTTGTATGTCCACTTTCAAAAAGTGTTTATTTATGTAATTTTCCCATTTTTTGATTGGATTATTTATCTTCCTTTTGTTAAGTAGTATGAGTTTCCTACACATTTTGGAGATTAAACCTTTATCATCTGTAACATTGGCAAATATGTTCTCCCATGTTGTGGCCTCACTTGTTGTTTTGTTGATGGTTTCTTTTGCTGTGCAGAAGCTTTTTATTTTGATGTAGTCCCATTTGTTTATTTTCTCTTTAGTTTCCATTTTTCTAGGAAATGTATCAGTAAACATATTCCTATGATATATGTCTTATATTTTGCTGCCTATGGATTCTTATAAGATTTTGATGTTTTCACATCTTACCCTTAAGACTTTTATCCATTTTTATTTTATTTTTGTATATGGTGTACGTTGGTGGTCTAGTTTCACTTTTGCATATATCTGTACAATTATCTCAACACCAATTATTGCAGACACTATCTTGACTACATTATATCCTCTTGCCTTATTTGTTAAATATTACTAGATCATAATGGCTTGGGTTGATTCTGGGTTCTCTGTTCTGTTCCATTGGTCTGTATGTCTGTTCTTGTGCCAGTACCACTCACTTTTGAGAACAGTGGCTTTGTAATATAACTTGATGCCTGGTATTGTGATCCCTCCAACTTTGTTTTTCTTTCTCAGAATTACTGTGGCTATTTGGGGTCCTATTTTATTCATATAAATTGTTGGAGAGTTTGTTCTAAGTCTGCGAATTATGCCATTGGTATTTTAATGGGAATAGAATTGAATCTATAGATTGCTTTTGGTAGTATGGACATTTTAATGATGTTGATTTTACCAATCCATGAACAAAGTACATTCTTCCATTTATTTATATCTTCCTCTATTTTCTTTTTGCAACATCCTGTAGTTTTCGGAGAACAGGTTTTTACCTCCTTAGTTAAGTGTATTCCTAGGTATCTTAATTTTTTGTTGCAAGCCTAAATGTGATTGTTTTTTTAGTTTCTCTTTCTGTGACTTCATTATTGGTGTATAACACAGCCATTCATTTCTGGATGTTGACTTTGTATCCTGCTATTTTAAAGAATTCATCTATTAAATCTAGTCCTGTTTTGATGGAGTTTTTAGGGTTTTCTATTTACAATAGCATGTCATCTGTGAATAATGAGTTTTACTTCTTTTCCAATTTGGATGTCTTTTATTTCTTCTTATCTGATTGATATGGCTAGAACTTCCAATATGATGTCGAACAGGAGTGGTGAAAGTGGACATTCCAGTCTTGTTCCTGCTCATAGGGGAAATAGTTTTAGTATTTGACCATTAAGTATGTTGTTGGCTATAGGTTTGTCATATAAGGTTGTTATTATGTTGAGGTATGATCCCTCTATTCCCACTTTGATCAGAGTTTTTATTAAAAAAATGGGTGTTGGCTTTTGTCAAATGCTTTTTCTATATTAATTGATATGATCATGTGATTTTTTTTCCAATTTGTTTATTTATTTTCACACATTATATCAGCCTTGCATCCCTGGAATAAATCCCACTTGGTCATGGTGTATGATATTTTTAATGAATTGCTGGATGTGATTTGCTAATAATTTGTTGAGGATTTTAGCTTCTATGTTCATCAAGCATACTGGCCTCTAATTCTCTTTCTTTGTAGTGTCTTTATTGGGTTTTGGGATTAGGGTAATACTGGTTTCATAGAAATATCTTGTAAATGTCCCTTCTTTCTGAATTTTTTGGATGATAGGTGCTACTTCTTCTTTGAATGTTTGGTAAAATACCCCTGTGAAACCATCCAGATAAGGTCTTTTTTTTCTGGAAATTTTTTGATTACTGATTCAATTTCATCAATAGTTATCAGCCTATTCAGGTTTTCTGATTCTTTCTGATTGAGTTTTGAAAGATTATATGCCGGGAGCCTGTCCATCCTTGCTGCTTGACACAGTCGCTGCAGGGAAGAAACATCTGCACAGCATATGTTTCAAGGGACCTGGTGTATATGGCATACTGTTCTTAATATGTTTGCTAACCTTCTTGGTGCTATGTGTTTTAACCAAGGTCACCTCTCTGAGAAAGGTTGTTTCCCCAGGTAGGGATTTTCCCCTGAAGTTAGGGAGGGAATAAAACCCCTTAACTAAGTGCCAGGTGGGTAGTTAATCACTTTAGCTACGAACAATCACGCTTAAGCTACATAATCTTTACTCCCTGGAATGGAGATAAAAAAAAAAAACACCCTAACCTTTGGAATAGAGATTGATAGTATTGGAATCAACTGGTATAAATACAGATGTAACAAGACAACAGGACACAGAACCTAGAGACAGAACCTAGCAAGAGAACATGGCAAAAGATCCTGGACAGAACCTGGCTACAGAACTTGGCTAGAGAACCTAGTCCTAGACAGAACCTGGCAACTGAACCTGGCTGAAGAACCTGGCTATAGAATCTGGCGTCCGAACCTGGCTGGAGAACCTGGCTGGAGAACCAAGTGAGAGAATCGAACCAGAACTTCGCTGGAGATCCTGACCAGAACTTGGCTAGAGATCCTGGCTAGGCTGCTGATCAACTGAACGCTGTCTCTGTGTCATTACTTCTTTGCCGACTCTGTCCACACCTTTGGGGACCCCTGGACCTGCTGGGGTTGGACCCCAGCAATTATATTTTCCTAGGAATATGTCAATTTCTTCTAGATTGTTCAGTTTGTTGGAATAAAGTTGTTCATAATATTTTTATATACCTTTGTATTTCTGTGGAATCAGTTGTTATTACATGTCTTTGTTTCTGATTTCATTTATTTGGGTCCTCTCTCTTTGTTTCTTATTGCTTATTGAGCCTGGCTAGAGGTTCATCAATCTTGTTTATCCTGTCAAAGAACAAGCTCTTGGTTCTATTGATCTTCTGTATTGCTTTTGTCTCTATGTCATTTATTTTCACTCAGATCTTTATTATTCCCTTTCTTATATTTACTCTGGATGTTTTTTGTTGCTGTCTTTCTAATTCTGTAAGTTTTAGGACTAGGTAACTTATGACCAGTTTTTCTTCTTCTTCTTCTTCTTCTTCTTCTTCTTCTTCTTCTTCTTCTTCTTCTTCTTCTTCTTCTTCTTCTTCTTCTTCTTCTTTTTTTTGAGGTAGACCTCTAGTGCTATGAACTTTCCCTTAAGGACTGCTTTCACTGAGTCTCCCAGATTTTGGATTTTTGTGTTTTCATTTTCATTTCTTTTCAGGATGTTTTTTATTTCTTCTTCGATCTCTTTGGTAACTCATTCATTGTTTAATAGCATGCTATTTAGCCTCCAGGTGTTTGTTTTCTATTGTTTTTATTTAGTTTATTTTTAATTTTATGCCATTGTAATCTGAGAAGATGTTTGATATGATTTCAATTTTCTGGAAGTTGTAGAGACTTATCCTGGGTCCCAATATATGGTCTATCTTTGACTACGTTGCATGTGCACTTGAGATAAATGTATATTCCTTAGCTTTGGGGTGAAGTGCTCTGAAGATGTCAATTGATTCCATATGATATAGTGAGTTTCTTACGGCTGCTGTTTCTTTGCTAATATTTTGTCTATTGGATTACCCAGTGGTGTCAATGCAGTATCAAAGTCCCATACTATGATTGTATTGCTGTCAACATCTCCCTTGATATCTTCCAGAAGAATATTTTTGTATTGGGGTGCTACTGTATCAGGTGCATAGGTGTTTATCAGAGTTATAGCTTCTTATGGAATTTATCATTTTATTATGATGAAGTGTCCTTCCTTATCTTTTATTACAGACTTCACTTTGAGGTCAACTTTGTCTGGTATAAGTATTGCTACCCCAGCTTTTTTTTCATTACCATTTATCTGAAAATATTTTTCCATCCCTTCACTTTTAGTCTGTGTGAGTCCTTTGTTCAGAGGTGTGTCTCTTGTAGACATCATGTATATGGGTCATATTTTCCTATTCATTCACTTACCCTATGTCTTTGATTGGAGCATTTAATCCATTTAGGTTTAAGGTTATTATTGATAGGTACTTTTTTGACATTTTTATTCTTTATTCCTGTGCTCCTTCTTCTCTTTATTTTTATTCTCCTTACAGCAGTCTTTTTAGTATTACTGGGTTGGTGTTAATAAACTCCCTTTGCCTTTTTTGTTTGTGAAACACCTGATTTCACATTTATTAGTAATTTTGTTTTTTATTTTTTTGTTTTGTTTTTAAATTAAATCTTTATTTTTCAGATAATTACAGTTGTTCCTCTTTTTTCCGCCCATAATCCCCTCCACCCGGTTCCAACCCCACCCTCCGCCCTCTCCCCCCTCCCCCAACTGTCCTCATCCATAGGTGCACGATTTTTGTCCAGTCTCTTCCCACATCCCCCAAAGCCCTTTCCCCCCCAAGAATAGTCAGTCCACTCCCTTTCTATGCCCCTGATTATATCATAATCACCAGTTTATTCTGTTTATCAGATTATTTATTCACTTGATTTTTAGATTCACTTGTTGATAGATGTGTATTTGTTGTTTAAAATTTGTATCTTTACCTTTTTCTTCTTCTTCCTCTTCTTAAAGGATACCTTTCAGCATTTCATATAATACTGGTTTGGTGGTGATGAACTCCTTTAGCTTTTCCTTATCTGTGAAACTCTTTATCTGACCTTCAATTCTGAATGATATCTTTGCTGGATAAAGTAATCTTGGTTGTAGGCTCTTGGCATTCATCACTTTGAATATTTCTTGCCACTCCCTTCTGGTCTGCAAAGTTTCTGTTGAGAAATCAGCTGAGAGTCCTATGGGCACTCCCTTGTAGCTAACTATCTTTCTCTTGCTGTTTTTAGGATTCTGTATTTGTCTTTTACTCTTGGCATTTTAATTATGATGTGTCTTGGTGTGGTCCTCTTTGGATTCCTTTTGTTTGGGGTTCTCTGCACTTTCTGGACTTGTAAGTCTATTTCTTTCACCAGGTAGGGGAAGTTTTCTGTCATTATTTCTTCAAATAGCTTTTCAATATCTTGTTCTCTCTCTTCTTCTGGCACCCCTATAATTTGGATGTTGGTACGCTTGAAGCTGTCCCAGAGGCTCCTTACACTATCTTCATATTTTTGGATTATTTTTTCATTTTGCTTTTCTGGTTGGGTGTTTTTTGCTTCTTCGTATTTTAAATCTTTGACTTGATTCTTGCGATCCTCTGGTCTGCTGTTGGGAGTCTGTATAATATTCTTTATTTCAGTCAGTGTATGCTTAATTTGTAGTTGGTCCTTTTTCATAACCTCAAGGGTCTCACTAGATTTCTTGAGGGTCTCACTACATTTATCAGTGGTTTCTAGAAAATTCTTGAAAAACCTTTAAAGTGTGGTTTTGAACTCTAAATCCAGTAATTTGCTTTCCTCCATTTCTATCATTTGTGACCTTTTTCTTTGTCTCCGCATTTTTTATGCTTCCCTGTGTTGGTATCGTGGCTTTGTGTGGTAGGTGTCCTATAGGGCCCAGTGGCTCAGCCTCCCCAATTACCTGAGGTGGACACTCTTGGTGCACCCCTTTGTGGACTTTGTGCACAGTCTTGTTGTAGTTAAGCCTTGATTGTTGTAGGTATCACTGGGAGGAATTGACTTCCAGGCCAATTGGCTGTGAGAAACAGCTGTGTCTACAGTGGGAGAACTTCTGTGCTGAAGACACCCTTACGAAGCAAGACTTGCTTCAGTGGAGCTTTGGTGCTCACTGAGTCTGCCCTCTGAGTGTGTCCCTTATGGATCTGAGGAGTTTTAATTGGATGGTCACACTCTAACCACTGGGTACACTGGCTCTTGGATCTAAGGAGGTGCTAATTTAGCCTCTTCCCGAGGCTACCCAGCAGGAGCTACAAAGAGGTCTGAAGATTCCCTTTCCTTGTTTGGGGTTTGGAGGTGACCAAATGAGGCCCAGCTGTGAAGCAATGCAAGGTTCTGTGGGGCCTTGGGCCTTCTCTTGGAAGTTCTGGGTCTGTCTGGCCCAGCTGCAGTTTGTTAGGTAATTTTCAGATTGCAAAGGGCCAGGGCATTTCTTTGCAAAAGCCTCTGCCGCAGCTTGGGTGGGGCAGGGTCTCAGGGAATCAACAGGGTGGAGCAAGCAGCTATGGGTGATCCTCAGCCCTGCCCTAAGGGGCCCAGCGTCTCAGTGTCCCAGTAATCGCTGCAAGCACCTTTGAGAGAAAGCCGCCCTTGAGTTCCAAGTTCTGCCCGCTGCCAGACAGTCCAGTTTCTCCCCGTATGAGTCTAGGTCCCCAGAGACTCACCCGGAGCTGGAGTTCAGAGCAGTCGGGGGCTTGTGACTCCCTCCCGATTCAAAAAGACAGCCACATCCTCAGTTGCCAGTCCTTGCCACATGCGCCTCCTTACCTCTGCATTTCCGCACCTCCTTTGAGTCTCCGTGTGCTTTTCCCTTTACTTCTAGTTGTAGAATTTCCACTCAGCCAGCCTTCCTGTGGTTCTGGATGATGTCCATTTTGCCTTTTAGTTGTATTTTTGAATTTGTTGTGGGAGGCAGCAATTTCCGGTGTTTACCTATGCTGCCATCTTGGTTTCTTCTTAGTAATTTTGAATGATAGCCTTAATGGATGGAATATTCTTGGAATCAGTCCCTTGTTTTGCATTACTTTGTATACTTCATGCTATTCCCTTATGGTCTAATGTGTTTCTTTTGAGAAGCTAGTTGCTAGTTGATAGTCTAATGGGATATCCCTTGTAGGTGACTTTCTGTTTTTCTCTAGCAGCTTTTAAGATTCTTATTTTGTTGTTGATGTTTGCCAATTTAATTACAATTCATCTTGGCATCAGTCTTTTGAGGGTTCATCTTGTTTGGGACTTTGTGTGCTTGGACTTGTGTGACTTTTCTTCACCCAATTCAGGGAAGTTTTCTGTCATTATTTCTTCAAACAAGTTTTCTGTTTCTTTCTCAGGTTCTTCTCCTTCTGGCATGCCTATTATGTGGATGTTGTTTGATTTTTGTGATGTCCCAGAGCTCACTTAGACTCTCCTTCTTTTTTAGCTTTTTCCAGTTTCTGTTTTGCTTTGGTGTTTTTTCTACCTTGTCTTCTAACTTGCTGATTCTACTGTTGAAACCTCCCATTGTGTTCTTTATTGAAACTATGTCATTCTTCATTTCTGCTTGAGTTTTATACATGTTGGTGATTTTCCCATCTAGCTGGTTGAGCATCCTTTTAACCATTATTCTGAATTTATTCTCTCACAAATTGCTTGTTTCCATTTCATTTATTTCCTTTTCTGGTGAGCCTTCCTATTCTTTCATATGGGGGTTGTTTCTTTGTCTCCTCATTTTTGCTGTTCCTTTGTGATTGTTTCTATATATTAGATCAAACTTCTATGGCACCCAGATTTTTTGAATTTGTGTTATGTTGTAGATGTTTTGTGAGACTCAGTGGTGCAGTCTCTCAGGTCTTCTTGGCTGGGAATTCTAAGGATGATTCCTGATTGAGATATTTGGGTTTTTTTATGTAGTTGTATCTTGAATGTTATCGTCCCATTAGAGGATGGAGTTTCCTCTCAGTGTGTCTGGTTATGTGGCTTACTCTCTATCACTTTGTGCCAAACGTTGTGGAGGTGCTGACCACACAGTACAAAATACAACACAACACAATGCTACACAAAAGGAACAGAACACAAATGTACATAAGACACCTATAACCACAATGAAAGTCACCACCAGAGAAAAGAGAATTAGGAGAGAGAATAGAGAAGCAAGAAAAGAAAAAGAAAGATTATTGGGAGAAAACACAACAAAACAAACAAATCAATCAAAAAGCACAAACAGAAAACACCAAAAAGGGGGGGAGGGGCAGAATCTGTAGAGGCAGAGCTAAAAATAGAGAAAATAAGGTTAAGGAATTGGATGAATGTGGGAAGTACTGCCTTTTAGTACAGAGGAGGGAGAAAGAGAATGAATGGATAAGAATAAATAAAAAAGCAAAAAATATTAACTAATTTATTAATTTAAAGGAGAATAGAGGAGAGCATAGATAGGTCTGAATTTAGGAAGTGAAACTAATTATAAAGTTAGGAGAAAAAAGGGCAAGTGAAGTGAGGGGAAAAATTGAGTAACAAAGAAAGAGAAAAGAGAAGGGGAAATATGGTAGGAACAGGGAAGAGGAAATTATATTTATGAATAACCCAACAGAGACTACAATAATAACACATCAATAAATCAGATAAAGAAGATCAATTTTTTAAAAATACGTAAAAAGAAAGATGGATATAAAGCAGGGAAAGAAGAAGAAAAGCGATGAAAAAAGGAATAGCAAGGAAGAAAAGGGTGAATAAAATAATACTACAAAAATTAAATTGAGACCGATCAGATGCTCAAAACTCAGAGGGAAGGCAGGGGAGGGTGGGGTCAAGGGGGAAAGATCAACCAAAGGACTTGTATGCATGCATATAAGCATAAGTGATGGATGTGGACAACAGGGGGGAGGGGGAGGGCAGGATTGGGGGGATGAGAAGACATTGGGGGGATAAGGACACATTTGTAATATCTTATTCAATAAAGAAAAAAATAAAAATATTAAATTTTAAAGTACTAAAATTATTTTTTTTATTAAAACAATTTAAAAGTTAAGTGTTGGTCAGTTTAGCCGCATTTTAATGCCCCATAAGGGCTGGTTTAGGACCCCACTCTTCTGTTCTGTCTTCCAATTCTGGGCTTTTTGTTAGGTAGTTATGTGCTGACCACTGTTAGGCAATGTCTTTGGCTTTTAGCACTGTGTTGAATCTCCAAGCATTCCACCACTCCTCTGCTTGTATCTGTCTCCAGAGGCCTTGGATGCAAGCAGAAGTGACCAATCAGCCCACTTTGCCTGTCTGCCAGCTGTCAATCTTAATCACTCAAATGTCTGTTTCTGATAGGGTTTTAGTTAGGGGTGCTGCTGTTTTGCTTTCCAGGAATCAGATGGATGTCTTTTCTCTGACCCAGAGCTACTCCTCCATGAGTAGCCCAAAATATTACTCTGGCCTTGGTTGGTCAGATATCTTTGTATGGAGATCCATAGGGATGGCTGACAACCCGCAGATTTTATCAGTAGGGTTCCAAGAATAGTGGGGTAGACCAGCCCCTTTTCCAACCCAGTCACTGGGGAATCCTTGGTGGATATTCAGAGTTTTTGTTTCTTTTGTATAGCTCAAAATGCAGACAGGGTGTGGCAGGCTGTATTATCTGTCTTTATGCTACTGGGTGGAGCTAGCTCTTCAGGAGAGAAACAGCTGCTTAGTTTTGGAAGGTTATGAATGTACCAATGCTGGAGTTCTTGGCCTCCCTGCCCCACTTCCCTCCCCAGCTTCTCCTCAGTCACCTCAAGTCTGTGCCTCTCCCTGCACCGCAGCCTCAGGTGAATGTTTTCAACTAAAAAGTCCTATGTTCTGGATTTAGAAAATAAAAGCAAAGACAAAACAGAAGCAAAACAACCATGAAACTGTGGGTTTCTCTACCCCCAACACTGCGGCACTCAGACCAATTATCAGGGTGCCTGTCAGTGTGCAGCCTTTAGCAGCTGTGGTCTTAGGTCTAGATTCTGCATCCTCCAGCAGCCCTGTGGCTTTTTCTTTTCACAGGTGGATATTATTACCAAGGGATGTGGATTTGGTGCAATGCACCTTCCTCCTTACCCTCTCGGCCCAGCATCCAGGCATCACTCTACAGCCCAGATCCCCCATCCTACCATTCCTCAGGCATCCTCTGTCTTTCCTCACTGTATACCACCTCCTCAGCTTTTTCTAATTCGCCAATTCTGGGTGGATGTTCTCTGATTTAGTTATAATATCAGTCTGGCCCTGGGATGAGATGCACAAAATGTCTGTCTATTTTGCCACCATTTTTTTCTTCCTTCACTTATTATTTAATGAATTAATATTTACTCAGTATTTACTCTGGTTGTGACATTGTGTGCTACATACAGAACCAGAATGGTAACAACAGAGACAGTATAGAGAATGAATTGGAAGTGGGAAAGTGTGGAGTCTGAAAAAATTCATTTAGAGATCATTGAAATAGACCTAGCAATAGATACTGGGTAGGAAAAGCGATGATGCTAAAGGCCTGAATTAAATTAGTGAAATTGGGGATTGATAGGAAAGTTTGAATTAGAAAGAGAGCCAGGAAATCAAATTCAGAGTAAACAATGAATTTTGAATGTGGGTAGACTTAGAAATGGAGGAGAAGGAAGATGGAAATTGTCTAGTTAAGCATCCTGGAGATACAAAGGTGTCAGGGTAGTTGAACAGAAAGATGAGCATCAGTCATTTCCATTATGCACCTCTTGTACCAACTTAGATTTCTCAAAAATGGAAACATAATCAAGGCTCATATTCAAGTGGCCTATACCTGTATGGTGATGGCTTCTCAGCCTTAACAATATTGACATCTTGAGTGAGATAATTTGTTGTTGTGTGTGTCAGGTGGCATAATATGTTGTTTAGCAGCATGCCTGATGTCTACCAACTAGATGACAGTGGAACTACCTCAGTCATAACTATCATAAATGTATCTAGACATTGCCAAATATCCCCAGAGAAATAAAATCACCCCCATTTGAGAACCACAGTTGTAGTCATATCAATTGTTAGAATAGTTACTCATGTCTCTCAAATCTACTCTCCACTTCCCTGACTTCTTCAGTACCTCTCCCAGCTCTCTACATTGTAAAATACTAGAGGCCCAGTGCATGACATTCATGTACTGGGGGAGGGGTCCCCCTCAGGCCAGCCTGCACCCTCTCGCAGTCTGGGATGAGGAGCAGGCCTAAGCCAGCAGTCTGACATCCCCCAAGGTATCCTTAGCACTGCTGTGGAGGCAGGAGAGGCTCCCATCACTGTGCTCGCCAGCCATGAGCCTGCTGTAGAGTCCGGCTTCTGGTTGAGTGGCACTCCTCCTATGAGAGTGCACTGACCACTAGGGGGAAACTCCTGTATGCAGCATCTGCCCCCTGGTGGTCAATGCATATCATAGAGACTGGTTTTTCCACTGTTTGGTCAATTTGCATATTAGCCTTTTATTATATAGGATTGCCTGAAACACGGATGGAACTCTAGGAACTTTCTCCAGTGTCATGGGCTAATGTCCATTTGTATTGATCATTCTTCTTGCTATATAGATTGTTAATATATTTATTATCACTTTTAAATGTCCTCAAAAAGCCCAGCACCCTATTGTCTGTGTCCATGGGCAATGGATATATGCATATAAGTCCTTTTCATAATCTCTTCCAGTCCCTCTCCCTTCTTTCCCACTGATATTTGTCAGTCTGTTCCATGTTTCCATGCTTCTGGTATTATTTTATTCATCTATTTATTGTATTCATTAGATTCCACACATAAGTTGAGATCAGGTGATATTTATCTTTCTCTAACTGGCTTATTTCATTTAGCATAATAATCTCCAGGTCCCTCCATGTAGTCACAAAAGGTAATAGATTCTTATTTTTTACAGCTGCATAGTATTCCATCTTGTAAATGTACCACAGCTTTTGTATCCATTCATCTACTGATAGGCACTTGGGATGTTTCCAGATCTCAGCTATTGTAAATAGTGCTGATATGAACATAGGGTTGCATATATTATTTTTGATTGGTGTTTTTGGATTCAAATCTCTGTAATTTTGTTGTAGACTAAGATCTGGCTGTGTGTTTTAAAAATTAAGCATGAATTTTACTGTCTATCTTTTTTACAAAATAATATGTGCCTTTTATTAAATTAAAATTACTGCTAATAAAAAGAAAGTGAAAATACATATTCTATTAACTCAGAGGTAACCTTGGTAAACCCCTTGGTTACATATTCTTCTGCTAATCATTTTGTGAATTTCATCTAGAGCAAGTATTTGCTCTTCATTGGTTATGTAATCTTTGCAACTACTGACAATATTTCCATAGAATAATTAAGAATAAAGGCTATTTTATTTTATGTTTTAGAAAAATCAATAAACCACCAGTCTCCACGCTTTTCATTTAAAAAAATAAATAATAGCTGTGGTACATTTACACAATGGAATGCTATGCAGCCATAAAAAAGAAGGATCTATCACCCTTTGAGACAGCATGGAGGAACCTGGAGAGTAATATGCTAAGTGATATAAGCCAGTCAGATAAAGACAAATATCACAAGATCTCACTTATATGTGGAATCTAATGAACAAAATAAACCAATGAACAAAATAGACACAGACATGGAAGCAAGGAACAGACTGTTGAATTTAGAGTGGTTGGGTGGGAAGAGATTAATCAAAAAACATATAGGCATACATGCATAAAACCCATGAGCACAGACAATAGTGAGGTAAAGAGCTGGGGAGCAAGTGGAAATGGGAAGGGAGGGGGGGTCAATGGGAAACAAAAAGGGGACATTTGTAATAGTTTCAAAAATAAAGATACATTTTTAAAAAGAAAAACTGAGGCACCAAGAGAAGGATTAATTTGCCTAAGTTTAAACAGTGAATCAGTGGTAAGGTTGCTACTAACAAACAGGATTCCTAACTCCTATACTAGTATAATTTTCACTAGAAAATGATAAGCCTTTAATTGTGCATTCTCAGTCACTATAACACCATAGCATGAGGAATCTTGTAAGATAATGTGTAGGGGATACTTTCTGACACGTCTCAGATCTCATCACAAAGGGAAAAGGCTACTCTTCACAGAAGCAGCTTTCTGTAGTGGAAATACTCTAGGCATTGGGTCAGAGTGACCCATGTTCAAATATTTTGTCAGCTACTTAGTAGCTATGTAAATGTGGACATGGTACTTAACCTTTCTGAGTTTTAGTTTCCTCATTTATAAAATGTTCTACTAATAACTCCCTCTCAGGGTCATTGTAAAGATTAAATAAGAGGTTTACAAAGCACCTAGCATTGTTTTTTGCTCATTTTAAACACTCAATAAATGCTAGCTAGTATTTTTATATCCCACACAGTGGTTCATTCTGCCTAACAAAATCAAATAGGAGTTTCCATATACTGGAATCCTGATGCCTGGGGAAAGATGAAAACTCCTACTTCTCTCATTAGCATTGAATTCTGCTTAGGAAGAGGAAAATATTTGAACTCATTCCTATGCCAATCCAATGTATATCTTTCTTCCACTGAAGAACACAGCTCCTCCTCAGAAACCTGAAGGACTAAAAAGTTGTAAATATGTCTCTGGAATAAAAAATACTTTTAATTCCTTGATTTAGACTGAGGAAGAGAAGGTCAAGCAGTGACATCATAACAGCACATGAGCATAACTATTGAGGAGGCAGTGACATACTTTTCACCAAGTCAGCTGAGTCAGTGAGCACAATGAAAAGAACATGCTAATTGACTGGTCCAGAAAATCTGGGGTTTGAGAATGAAGTTTTCACTTATGATCTGCATAATTTTGTCAATTCACTTTATCCCAAAGGACCTTTGTTTGCTCATTTGGTAAGTGTGGAAGCTGGACAAGATAATAATTATATCTGGGCAGTACTTTATTGCAAAGCCTCTCATGTAATACTAACATCTGTCTAACTTCTTTCTATGAGCCTAAAAAGAAATGACACTAAATGAGAAATCAAGACATATGAAAGAAAAATTCAAAAGTCGGTGGTTATTAGTTTAATCAGAAGAAGTGGTAAAATCCTCTCCCCAAAGGAAGTTTATGAACAGATAAAAGACATGTAGGTCTAAATATTCAAGGAGAATCATGCTGTGAGACAAAAGATAGACAAAATGACTCTAGCAGGTTCTTCTGACCAAAAATTTCCATGATTCCACAACTCTCCTCCTATGAGTTAAGACAAGTAAGCAGGATGGCATGACACATATCATATCCTAAATATTGTAATCTGTTTTCCACTGAGGCCTGACCACCTCCAGAAAAAAATTTTAGCATGAGACTCACCCTTTCCCAGGCCCTTCCTACAAGGAAATAGCAGATGTCTCAAGAGAACTGAGTGTTATCCCCTTAAGAGCCATTATCTGGTTCTGAGCAAGTTTCCCCTTATATATCCTCTTTCTTTCTCAACCCTTCCTTCTCTGAATGATGCTGGCCATGCCTGAGAAATTAATGAGAAGCAACAGCTAGAGCAGCCAGTAGAGTCTTGAGCAACAGAACTAGGCTATGGCCTAGATAACTGCTGCAGCATACCCTTTTCATCCATCTATGACCAGGATTTGGAGGGCACCTTGGATATTAATGGGACTGGGGACCCAAAATATGACCCAAGTTCTAGACCTTATTTCCTTACTCCCTCAGTAACTTGATTGTTTTCTGCTTGCTTATTTATTATTCTATGGAGAGACACAAGGCAGTGGGAAGATATAAATAAAAAGATGGGTTCATGTTGGACTCAACATTCCTGGAAATTCTTTCAACAGAGTCTGCCAGAGCGACATTCCAGTGTTGCATCCAAAGCCCAACATGAAATTCGAGAGAGGGAAAGGGGAGCCAACTCAACTGGAGTCTGTTTCATTCCTATTCTTTCTCATTTGAAATGTAGGTACCTCCCAAACTTTCAGAGTTGGTAGAGGGATTCACTAAGACAACAGATGTAAATAAAGTTCCTAGTTGGTACATGATGGGAGTTCAATAAATGCTTATTCTCTCCCCTACTCATGGAACATTCTGTATCACTTCTAAGAATGCATGCAAAGTGTTAGAGCATTGAGTTGGAGTCAAATGGTCTTAGAATCATACCTAGAACAATGCCTAGTACGTACCTAATAGATGCTCAATAAGCATATGTGGGCTGACTGACCTAGGTTTTGCTGTTAACTTATAGTGTAACTTTGATCAAGTTACTTACCCTTTCTGGACCCCAATTTTCCTATCTCTAAAAATATGATAATAATTCATGTCAAACCTATGCCACAAAACTGCTGAGGACCACATGAGAAAATATATGGAAGTGGTCTGCCCCTGTTAGAGGTAATTAATGTAGCATTTAGCTAGTCTAGGTCAAAGAAATTTCCCAAGGGTAATATAAACTTTAGATATACTGAATTAACTATGGTTATATGAAGGGAGAGGGAGGAAAACCAGGAAAAGCTAGTCAATAGCAATCTGAAATTCTTGATTTATCAATTCCATTCAAAAGGCAATGGAAGAGACCTGGATTTTATCAGGGATAAAAAGTGCCCCCAAACAGATACAGGCAATTTGACTGCATCCTGAGGAGGTTTTCATAGTCTGTAGAGTCAGTGTAGCACAGTAGCAATAACACATTCTGGAGCCAAACATTCTAAGTTGAAATCTAGGCCCTGTAATATACCTTATGTGTGACTCTGGCCAACTCACTTGACCTCTCTGTGGAGTAGAGCTTTGATTGTTCATTTGTTTGTTTAATCTGAAAGTGCAAGAGATAATAATAGTACTTACCCATAGGTCCTTATAAGGTTTGAAAGGGTTAGTTATGAAAATATGTTGAGGAGTATGTCACAAGAATACTGACTTTTCTCTTAGCTTCTGTTTTTCTGACCCCGTCAAAGCCCTTTTAATGAGGTCTACTTCACAAAGTTCAAGTCCTCCCACTCTGCAATGACTTTGTACACCACTGTTTGTTTGCAACTATCAAACAACATATTTACAAACTACAACTCTATTCTGTATTTTCTCTTTCTCCCTTTCCTGAATTAATATCAAAGTTAGTATCATATAATTATCAAAACAAACTTAATGGGAGGCTTTGTGCAATCAGTTCATCTTTTACAAGAAATTATTCAAAATGCAGTTAAGATCACATTAAAAAGAATAACACATGTTGCCAATTCCATTACTCATTTTCCTGACTTAAAAACCTCCCTTATTCTGCCTTCTTTTAAAAATGTGTCATCCTCAGACAGAATGTAGAGCAAGGTCAAAAAACTAGGAGACAGTAAAAGTGAAAGATAATGCATCAAATAGGAACTGATTGGCAACACTACACAAGATAATGGCCCACTTCAAAAAATTACATCAAGCCCAGCATTGAACTCTGTACCACAGGTACAACACAGAACACAATACATCTTGGAAATAATCCTGCCAGTACTTCCTCAGATTATTTCATAAACAGGAAAACTGAAAACAACAGAAGAAGCTCAGTGATTAAGCTTCAGAGCTGAGATAATAGGTTTTGTTCTTTTCACTCTCATTTACTGAGCACCCATGTTGTGTTCATTTCTTGATTTATTTTATTTCATTTAATCTTCAAGACAGCCTTATAAAACAAAATAAACTGATGAACAAAGAGGATCTAGAGACATAGAATGATGGAACAGACTGAGGAATCTCAGAGAGAAAAGGAGGTTGTGGAGGAGAGTGAGGAGTTATTAAGCAGGTAATATATATGCATTTATGGATAGCACATGGACACAAACAATAGTGTGGTGAAGGCCTGGGAGGGGAAGGTATAGGGTGGAGGAGGTCAATGGTGGACATCTTTAATACCTTCAACAATAAAAATACTTTTTTAAAAGACAGCCTTGTTAGGTATGTACTCAAATCAATAGATTCTCATTTTATAGATGAACAACTGTGACTCAAACATGGTGAGAAACATGCCTTAGGTCACCCAGTCATCATCCAGGTATATCCACTTCTAGAGTAATGTGCTCTCCACCACAGAATGATATCTCAAGGAGGGAAGACTATTGAGGGAAGTGACCAGGGGGGCCTCTTTCATGAATGCCTGGTGAAGCCAGTCTACCAGGTAACCACTGAAATTCACAGCTGTGAACTGCACCATTGAGTATGGTTGCTACTGAACTCTCCTTCATCTATTCTGGTTCAGAAGACTGCCAGAATTGTTTTCATGGGTAGCACTGCTCACTATTACACCCCAGTTCAAGGGTTCTCAAGGTATATTCCAAGGACTACCTGCATCATAATCATCTGAGAGACTTATAAAACGTGGAAATTCTTGTCCACACCCCAGACATGTTGAATCTTAATCTGTCTGGATGAGGTGGGGAAAAAAGAGAGAGAGACAAAATCTATATGTTTAACAAACATGCCAAGTGCTCTAATATAGAATACTAAAGTGTGACACCCATTGTCATAAGAATATCATCTCTGCTACTTTCACAAGGAATGACTCTAAAGATCAAGTGTAAATCATTTGTTGATGTGAGAAATATGTACTGATAACATAAATCAGGCTCTGTGAGATGAAGTAGGCATGGTGTCCAATCTTAAGAGCGTCATGGTCTAAGAGGAGTTATACAGGTAATAACAATATAGTGACACTAGGAGCCCAGCGCGTGAAATCGCGCTGCCCGCCCACCCACCCGCTGCCCTGCCTTGACACCCAAACTTCTCCAAGCAGAGCTCCAGCATTCCTGACCCAGCCTCCCAACCCCTCTGGCCTTCTCTGGCCACTTCAAGCTCTGCCCTCAGTCCTTCCAATCGCTTTGGGCTGGTCCCACCTTCTCTGAGAGCCTCCCCGCTTCTGCCCCATCTCCAGAGAAATGTGGGGGCTCCACCCTGTCATGGTGCCTGAGGAGAGCATGGAAACCTCCCACCTGCTGCGCTGTGCTCCTTCCCCAGGCAGGTGAGCAGTGGGGGGCTCTGAGTGCAAGTAGTGGGTGGCGACGAACTGGTGAGGGGGGATGCTATGGGCTCTCACCCCTGCCCTCCTGGGCATGGGCCTTCTCCGGGCACCTCCCTGCTTCCACTCCATCTCCGGAAGCAATGTCCCACCACGCATATGCAGGCAGACTCCTCCTTAGCAGTCGTGACTGTGACAGAGTTAGGACCAATTAGCATTATCCTATCTAATAAAAGAGAAAAATGGTAATTGGCATACGACGATACCCTTTTCATTGGCTAATCAGGGCTATATGCAAATTAACTGCCAACTAAGATTGGCAGTTAACTGCCAACAAGATGGCGGTTAATTTGCATATGTAGGCACAATGCAGGGAGGTGAAAGGGAACGCAGGAAGAAGCCCCCTGCCACTGACAGTGATTGGAAACCCAGGGGGGAGCTAAGAGCTGGGGGGCAGGGCAAAGGCGGCCCTGGGGCCGCCTTTGCCCTGCCCCCCAGCCATGATCGGAGAATCAGGTGCCTTTGCCCCCCTGGCCAGTGATAGCAGGAAGTAGGGGTGGAGCCAGCGATGGGAGCTGGGCACGGTCGAAGCTGGCAGTCCCGGGAGCTAGGGGTCCCTTGCCTGGGCCTAAAGCAAAGCCCACGATCGCGGGGCCACTGCAGCTGCGGGTCCCCGCTGCCCGAGCCGGATGCCTCAGCCAGAGGCGTTAGGCCTGGGCAGGGGCGGAGCCTGCAACCACAGGGAGCTGGGGGTCCCCTGCCCAGGCCTGACACCTCTGCCAGAGGCCTCAGGCCTGGTCAAGGGGCCGATCCGGTGATTGGTGATCGGAGGGTGATGAGGGTCAACTCCTCTGGCCGAGGCATCAGGCCTGGGTGGGGGGCGGAGCCGGGGATTGGGGGGATATGATGGTCCCCTTGCCCAGGCCTGAAGCCTGGGTCAGAGGCGTCAGGCTTGGGTGGGGGATGGAGCCAGCGATCAGAGGGAGATGGGGGTCCCCTGCCCAGGCAGGATTCCTGGGCCAGAGGCCTCAGGCCTGGGCGGGGGCCACAGCCAGTGATCAGGGGGAGATGGGGGTCCCCTGTACAAGCCTGACACCTCTGTCAAAGGCGTCAGGCCTGGGCAAGGGGCCGATCCTGTGATTGGAGGGTGATGGGGGTCAACGCCTGAGGGCTCCCAGTATGTGAGAGGGGGCAGGCTGGGCTGAGGAACACTCCCCCCCCCACACACACACACAGTGCACGAATTTCGTGCACCGGGCCCCTAGTATTTAATAACATGCTATTCAGCTTCTAAGTGTTTGAGTATTTTGGGTTGTTTTTATTGTAGTTTATATCTAATATTATGCCATAGTGGTCTGAGATGATGCTTGGTATGATTTCAATATTCTTGAATTTGGGGAGACTTTGTTTGTGACCCAATATGTGGTCTATTTTTAAATTTGTCTTATGAACACTTGAGTAGAATGTATATTCCGTGGCATCAGGCCTGGGCACGGAGGGTGATGGGGGTCTACGCCTCTGGCCGAGGCATCAGGCCTGGGCTGGGGGCAGAACCAGTGATGGGGGGAAATGAGGGTCCCCTGCCCAGGCCTGACGCCTCTGTCAGAGGCATCAGGCCTGGGCAAGTGGCCGATCCTGCGATTGGAGGGTGATGGGGGTCAACGCCTGAGGGCTCCCAGTATCCCAGTATGTGAGAGGGGGCAGGCTGGGATGAGGGACACTCCCCCCCCCCACACACACACACTCAGTGCACGAATTTCGTGCACCGGGCCCCTAGTGTGTATATATATATATATATATATATATATATATATATATATATAGATAGATATAGATATAGATATAGATATAGATAGATAGATAGATAGATAGATAGATAGATAGATAGATAGATTAGTGCTAGGACAGTGGCTAGCAAAAAGACAAAGGTAATCTAATTCTAAATAAAGTGGATTAAGGAATGGCTCCTGGAAGAAGAAGACTAAGATTATTTTAAAGATTGAGTAAGAGAGCCTAGGTGATGTGGCTCAGTGGTTAAACATCAACTTATGAACCAGTGGTCATGGTTCTATTTCTGGTCAGGGCATATGCCTAGGTGGTGGGCTCAATACCCAGTGTGGGGCTGTACAGGAAGAAGCTGATCAGTGTTCTCTCTCAGCATTGATGTTTCTACCTCTCTCCTTGCCCTCTCCCTTCCTCTCTGAAATAAATTATATATATATGATTGAGTAAAAGAGATGCAAGAAAAGTAGAAGGTGTTCCAGGCAGAGGGACTAGCTGTGAAGTTCTAGAAATGTTATTTAATCTGATAAGATAATGTACTGTGCCAGTAACAGCAACAACTGGTAGCAATTATTACTATTGTTGCTACTATTACCACATAAGCCAGTGGCAGAAAGAAAGATCAGTGGCCTGGCTGGAAATGAGGAAACATAGATTGAAGTCTTAGTTCTACCACTTTAATAATAATTGATATTGGGAAACACATTTTTTTTTCCTTTCTGGTCCCCAGTATGCGCATTAATAAGACAGTATTTCGTTCCTTAATCCAACAAATATCTATTGATCACTATTTACATCGCAGGCACTGTGCTAGGCATTAGAGAGATACTGATAAACAATAAAAGCCAGTAGGGGTGAAGACAGACAAGTTATAGGAACAAAATGTGATGATTATTCTAAAAGAAGGAGGTTACAAGGATATACCACAGTATGTGACAAGGAATACTTGAGTGATTAAATGAGAAACCAGTTATGAAAATGTTCCAGAAGTCATTACTATACAAATAAAAATTAGTCTGTTAGAAGACAGATGGTTGCCAGAGGGGAGATGGGTTGAGGGGCTGTGTAAAAAAGGTGAAGGAATTAAAATGTACAAATTGCCCTCCTGCCAAGCCCATCGCTTCAGCCATAGGCATTGCCCACAACTCGGTGACTGGATCATTTGAATGAGTCGGCATCTGGGCACCCAAGCGAGGCTACGAGTGCATGTCTCTCACCAAGCCCGCCACTTCAGCCACAGTCCCTGCAGGACTCAGCAACTGGGCCCAATGGTGAGTCTCTGAGTGTGAGACCCTCCCACTAAGCTCAATGCTTCAGCCACAGGCCCCAAGCAAATTGGTGCCTGGAGCCTTTGGTGAGGGTAAAAATGGGGAGACAAAGAAACAATCACCAAAGGAAAGAAAAGGGATAATCACTAGAAACGTAACTAAAAGAAATGGAGGCATGCGATATGTCAGAAAAATAATTCAGAGTAAGGGTCATACAGTTCCTAAACTGGCTGGATGAGAAAATAAACTTATGTCAGAAACAAAAAGATATCAAGAATAATATAGCTACAATAAAAAAAAACACAATAGGAGGTTTTGACTAGAAAAAGTGGGGGACAAAATTAGCAAGTTAGAATACAGGGCAGAAATACACACCCAATTTGAACAGCAATTGGAGAAAATAATTAAAAAGCAGGAGGAGAGCGTAAGAGAATTTTAGGACAACATGAAACAAAGCAACATACATATAATAGGGGTGCCAGAAGGACAAGAAGAGGAGCAAGGATTAGAAAACCTATTTAAAGAAATGACAGAAAACTTGCCTGATTTGAGAGGGGAAAAGTCATACAAGCACAGAGAGTCCCAAGCAAGATGCACTCAAAAAGACCCACACCAAGACACACCATAATTACAATGGCAAACTTTAATGACAAAGAGAGAATCTTAAAGGTTGCAAAAAAGAGACAGAGACTTACGTACAAGGGGTCTCCCATTATACTATCAAGTGATTTCTCAACAGAAACACAACAGGCTAGAAGAGAATGGAATGAAATATACAAAGTGATTCAAAGCACGGTACTAAATTCAAGTATACTCTATTCAGCAAGGCTATTATTCAAAATTAAAGGGAAAATCAGGAGCTTCAAAGACAAAAATATGCTATGGTTGTTTATCACTAAAAAGCCAGCAATGCAAGAAATTCTAAAGGGAATTTTGTAAAAATAAGAAAAAGAAAGGGAAGAAGGAACACAGGCATAAAGAATTAAAATGGCTACAAACAAATATCTATACTAATAAAAGGGTAATATGCAAATTAACCATCACTCTACAGCAAAGATGGTGGTGCCCATAGCCACAAAGATGGAAGTGCCGGCTGGAGCCATGAAGCTGGCCAGAGTGGGCAGGACGTTTGGATTCCTTTGGATAGGACTCTTGGCTTCCTTTGGGCAGGATTCTTGGCTTACTTTGGGCGGGATGCTTGGCTTCCTTCAGAAGGGACACTTGGCTTCCCTTGTTGCCCCAGCGATGAAGAAAACCAAGTCTCCCGCAAGCCCTGGCCAGCCACCAAGGGCCAGCCACTGGGTGGCAGCCATGTAGCCAGCCCGGAGTGAAGGCAGAAGGTGGCTCTGGTCCAGAACGAAGGCAGAAGGCGACAGGCAGAGTGAAGGCCCGGGTCCTGGGTGCTGGGGGGAAGCCAGTGCCAGCAACCAGGGGAAGAAAGGCCTATTCTTGCACGAATCTTTGTGCATCAGGCCTCTGGAGTATCAATAATAACCTTAAATGTAAATGGGTTAAATGTTCCAATCACAAGACATCGAGTGGCATGATGTATATGAGAAAATGACCCATATATATATATGCTGTCAACAAGAGACCCACCTCAGTACAAAGTACTCACAAAGACTGAGAGTGAAGGGATGGGAAATATTCTTCAGGCAAATGGAAATGAAAAAAAAAAGCTGGGGTAGCAATACTTATATCTGACAAAATAGACATCAAAGTGAAGCCATAACAAGAGATAAGGAAAGCCACTTCATAATACTAAAGAAATTAATAGAACAAAAGGATATAACTCTGGTAAACATATATACACCCAATGCAGGAGCACCAAAATACATAAAAAACAAGCAAACAAACAAACAAAAAAACTTCTGGAAGACATCAAGGTAGAGATCGACAGCAATACAATCATAGTAGGGGACTTTAATACCAAATTGACATTACTGGATAAATCTTCTAGACAAAAACTCAACAAAGAAAAAGCAATCCTAAATGTCTTGCTAGATCAGGTGAACTTAATTGATATATTCAGAACATTTTACCCCAGAGCTATGGAATATACATTCTTCTCAAGTGGACATGGGACATTTACAAAGATAGACCACATATTGGGTCACAGGCAAAGTATCTAAAAATTCAAGAAGAATGAAATCATATTAAGCATTTTCTCATATCACAATGGCATAAAATTAGAAATCAACTACAATAAAAACAATGAAAAAAATTTAAACACATGGAGGCTAAATAGCATGTTATTAAAAAAAACGATTGGGTTACCCAAGAGTTCAAAGAAGAAATAAAACACATCCTGGAAATAAAGGACAATGAAAACACAACAATCCAAAATCTATGGGACACAGTAAAAAAAGTCCTGGGAGATAATTTCAAAGCATTACAAGCCTACATCAAAAAAACAACAAACAAACAAACAAACAAAACAAAACAAAAAAACACCGAAAAACAAAAAAAAAACTGGTAATAAACTATCTAACTCTACAACAAAAAGAATTGAAAAGATAGCAACAGGAAAAGCCCAGAGTGAGCAGGAGGAAGGAAATAATAAGATCAGAGCAGAAATAAATGACATAGAAACAAACAAACAAAAAAATACAAAAGATCAATAAAACCAAGAGCTGATTCTTTGAAAGGATAAACAGGATTAATGAACCTCTATCCAGGCTCACTAAGAAGAAAGAAGACACAAATAAACAAAATCAGAAATGAAAGAGGTAAAGTAACAAGAGAACCCACAAAAATAATTATTAAAAAAATACTATGAACAACTCTATTCAAACAAACTGGTTAACCTAGAAGAAATGGTCATATTTCTAGAAAAATATGACCTTTCAAAACTCAATTAAGAAGAATAAAAAATCTGAGTAGGCCATTAACTATGGAAGAAATTGGAGCAGTCATCAAAAAACTTCCAGCAAACAGAAGCCCTGGGCCAGGGGATTTCAAAGGGGAGTTTTACTACACATTCAAAGAAAAACTAAAACCTATTCTTTTCAGACTATTACAAATCATTCAAGAGGAAGGAATACTTCTGCTATCTTTCTATGAAGCCAGCATTACCCTAATCCACAGCAATCCTGAGAAAGAAGAGCAAAGTTAGAGGGATTACAGTACCAGATATCAAGCTATACTACAAAGTTACTGTTCTCAAAACTGTGTTGTACTAGCTAAAAGACAGGCATATAGACCAATGGAAGAGAACAGAGAACCCAGAAATAGACCCAAGGCATTATGCTCAATAAATATGTGTTAAAGGGGTCGAGAACATACAATGGTGTCAAAAAAGTCTCTTCAATAAATGGTGTTTGGGAACTTGGACAGATACATGCAAAAAATGAAGATAGACCACGTGCTTACACCATACACAAAAATAAACTCAAAATGTATAAGGGACTTAAATATACGACAGGAAACCTTAAAAGTCTTAGAAGAATCCACAGGCAGCAAAATAGTAGACATATGTCATAGCAATATCTTTACCAATAAACAAAGGGACTACATCAAAATAAAAAGCTTCTGCACAGCTAAAGAAACCATCAACAAAATAACAATAGAGCCCTCTGCATGGGAGAGTATATTTGTCAATGTGACATCCAATAAATGTTTAATTTACTGAAGTTATAGGGAACTCATACAACCTAACAAAAGGAAGAAAACAATCCAATCCAAAACAAATGGCCAAAGGACTTAAATAGACACTTTTCAAAAGTGGACATACAGAAGGCCAAGAGAGAAATTGGCTGCCAACGGGAAGGCAGACTGCAAGAGAGTGTGAGAGGGAGAGAATGAAAGGAGAACGTGTGGACGTACCGGGAGTGTATATTTGTGGATGAGGGACACCTACACTCCAAGGGAATGTAGGGGACTGCCGGACCAGACTCCCCTGATCAGGGAAGCCTCCACTGCTGCTGAAATCTCTCCCGGAACAACCAGCTCTGCCGCAAGACTGAGCCATCTTGAAGGAGAGAGTGGCTGTTTTCAGAAACCTATACATCCCGGGAATCTACAACAACAACACCCAGGGAACAGCTGTGAACCCAGGTACATCGGATCTCTAGCAATGCGAATTCGCAGACTCAGATGAGCTCTGCACCTTCTCAAGGAAAGGTCAGATTTTGCCTGGGAAAAGGTGGGGTCTGCGATCCAGGCAGGAGAGAGGCGCGAAGGGGATCTAGAGGTTTTGGGAAGTCTGCGCCCTACAAAACCCTAGGCCCTTGGGCCTAGCGTGATCCGGAAATGTGGAAGGGGATCCGCAGGACTGATGGCAGAGGGAAACTCTAAAAATCAACCCTTAGCAGGACTAGGCACAAAAAAAGCACCCTGAAATTTTACCAGTAAACCAGCTGCTTAGTGCCAGGGGAAAAAGGCACGCATGCAGTCTCAGAGGGTAAAAATCGCAAGTTTGTGCATTTACTCTGGCTCTTTTTTTCTCTTTAAATCCTTGCTTTGGATTACTAAGCCCAGTACATAGGATTACCCAATTGGGGACACTCTGGGAGACTGCAAGAGAGAGTTATTTCTGTGGAACCTGGGGATCAGAGAGGGGAGTGACTATTGGAGAACCAGCTTTGGGGCCAGTATTAAGTACGACAGAGAAAACAAAAGCTAAATACTGGCTAGAGAGGACTTATAGTCACAGAGGTCAATCCAGAAACACTGCCACCCAGGAGTTGAATCACAAATCGACCCTTGTGTAAAGACAAATAAAGGAATCTAAGAAACAAAGAAATACTGTCCGCTTGAAAATCAGGACTATGGCTTAAAATACAGAGGAGCAGTGAAACACAGGGAACCTCAATATTGTCCTGACTACCTACAGGAAACAGGCATGACAAAAGAGGAAGTGAATGACTTTCACTACTGCGCACTTTTATTTTTTCATCTTTTACTTAAGAAACTAATTTCTTTTTTTTTCTCACTTGATTTTTCTTTTTTAATTATTATATTTTTATTTTAATCAGTGTGATTACTACTACTATTTTACCTTTTTTTTTTTTACAGTATTTTATTTTCTCTTTTTATTTTGGAATTAGTGTTCTACATTCTATTTTCATTTTTCCTTTAACATCATTTTACTCTATCTCAACATTACCTTTATGCCAACACTCTCTTCCTCACTTTTCCCATTTTGTTTTTCTCTTTCTCTTACCCTATTCTTCCTTTAGATTTTACGTATTCCTTCTTTTTACTCCCTGTTAAAAGAATCATCCTACTTATATATCTAATTTCCAATCCCCTGCTCTAAGTCCATACACAACTCTCTCTTCTCTTTCTCCACTATCCAATTTTTTTATCTTTTGTCTTTCTTCCTTTTTTTTCTTTTCTTTTTCTGTTATTGTGTTCTTATTTTGTTTTGTTTTATTATTTTGTTATAGGACTTTATGTTTTATTTTGTTTTCTTTTGCTTGCTTTCACTCTGTCTTATTTTTGGTTGCTTGATTGTTGATTAGATTCTTTTTGTGCTTGTTGGTGAGATTGTATCTCTATTTTTGTTGCTTTTTATTTTGTTTATTTTTTGCTTCTGCTTTTCCTCTCCTGGCTTGCTATTAGTTGTTGGTTGTAGTTTGCATTCATCTCTGGGTGTTTGTTCTTTGCATATTTTGGGATTAGTGGTTGTTCTATTGGAGTATTCTTCCCATATAAATAGTTCCCCCCCTTCTTATTTACTCTCTTTCTTTTCTGTCTTACTTTTTTTTCCTTTTCTCAATATCATTTTTGCACTCCATTTTTTTCTTTTTTCTTCTTATCCCCTAAATCTCTTTTCTCTGGTGGTCACCTTTATTTGGAGTTATTAGTATCTTGAATACATTTCTGTTCAGTGCCTTGTGTGGTGTTCCTTGTTGTGTTGTATTTTGTCCCTTTAAATCAATGCAGGAGAGAGAGAGTTACAAAACCAGACACCTGGAGAAGAGAGATCATGGGGAGACAAAGACAGTGCCTGCATATCAAAGTAAGAGGCACCACCAGAACTGGAAGTAAATGAAATGGAGCCAAGCAATATGCCAGACAAAGAATTCAGAGAAATGGTCATAAGGTCGCTGAAAAGAATGGAAGACCAATTCAACAATATGTGTAAAAACCAAGAGGAAATGAGGAAGAACCAAGAAGAAATGAAAATGACATTGCTGCTATAAGGAACTCAATAGAAAGCATCAACAGTAGACTAGAAGAAGCAGAGGATGGCATCAGTGAGACAGAAGACAAGGTAGGAAAAAATACCCAAGCAGAGCAGCATCTAGATAAAAACTTAAAAAACAGGAGGAGAGCCTAAGGGAACTTTGGGACAATAAAAAATGAAACAACATCTGCATAATAGAGGTGCCAGAAGGAGAGGAAACTGAGCAAGGAATAGAAAACCTGTTTGAAGAAAACTTCCCTGATATAGGGAAGAAAAAACTCACACAAATCCAAGAAGCTCACAGAGTGCCAAATAAAATGAACCCCAAAAGACAAACACCAAGGCACATTATAACAAAATTGGCAAACACCAACAATAAAGAAAGAATATTGAAAGTGGCCAGAGAGAGACAGAAAGTTACCTACAAAGGATCCCCCATCAGACTGGTGACTGATTTCTCAACAGAAACACATCAGGCCAGAAGGGAATGGAATGAAGTACACAAAGTCATATAAAGGAAGGGTCTGAATCCAAGAATACTGTACCAAGCAAGGCTATCAATCAAAATTGAGGGTGAAATCAGAAGCCTCACAGATTAAAAAGGACTAAGGGAGTTTATGACCACCTAATCAGCAATGCAAGAAATGCTAAAGGGTCTGCTATAAAAATAAGAAATAATAAGCAAAGAAGGAACACAGGCATAAAGAATACAAATGGCAACAAACCAGTACCTATCAATAATAACTTTAAATGTAAATGGATTAAATTCCCCAATCAAAAGACATAGGGTAGCTGAGTGGATAAGAAAAGATGACTCACATATCTGCTGTGTACAGTAAATCCACCTCAGAAAAAAAGAACTCACACAGACTGATGGGGAAGGAATGGAAAAAGGTTTTCCAAGCGAATGGAAATGAAAAAATAGCTGGGGTAGCAGTAATTATACCTGACAAATTAGACCTCAAAGTGAAGGACATAACAAGAGATAAGGAAAGCCACTTCATAATAATAAAGGGAGCAATCCAACAAGAAGAAATGACTCTGGTAAACATATATGTACCCCATACAGGAGCACGCAAATACATAAAAAAAAAAAAACTTCTGGAGGATATCGAGGGAGAGATTGACAACAATACAGTCATAGTAGGGGACTTTAATACCCCACAATCACCATTGGACAAATCCTCAAAATAAAAATTTAACAAAGAAACATCAATCTTAAATAACTCACTACATCACATGGAATTAATTGACATCTTCAGAACATTTCACCCCAAAGCCACAGTATATACATTCTTCTCAAGTGCACACGGGTCATTTTCAAAGATAGACCATATATTAGGGCACAGGCAAAGTCTTTTCGAATTCAAGAGGATAGAAAACATATCAAGTATCTTCTCAGATCACAATGACCTAAAACTAGAAATCAACTACAATAAAAACAATAAAAAAACACCTAGAGACTAAATAGCATGCTATTAAACAATGACTGTGTTACCAAAGAGATCAAAGAAGAAATAAAAAGCATCATGGCAACAAATGACAATGAATATACAACAATCCAAAATCTATGGGACACAGTGAAAGCAGTCTTGAGAGGGAAGTTCATAGCTCTACAAGCCTACCACAAAAAAAGAAACAAAGGTAATAAATTACCTAACCCTACAACACAAAGAGTTAGAACGTGAGCAACAAAAGAGCCCAGCATAAGAATAAGGAATGAAATAATAAAGAGCAGAGCAGAGATAAATGAAATAGAGAACAAAAAACAATACAAAAGATGAACAAAACCAAGATCTGGTTCTTTGAAAGGATAAACAAGATTGATGAAGCTCTAGCCAGACTCAACAAGAAGCAAAGAGAGAGGACCCAAATAAAAAAAAAAAAAAACAGTAATGAAAGAAGTGAAATAACAACCGATCCCACAGAAATACAAACAATTATGAAAAAATACTATCAAAAAATCTATTCCAACAAAAAGGACCACCTGGACAAAATGGATATATTCTTAGAAAAATGCAAGATCCCGAAACTCAACCAAGAAGAATCAAAAAACCTGAATAGGCAAATAACTACCAAAGAAATTGAAACCGATCAAAATTCTTCCAGCAAACAAAAGCCCTGGTCTGGACAGCTTTACAGGGGACCTCTACTAAGCATTCAAAGAAGAACTAAAACCTATCCTACTCAGATTATTCCAAAAAATTCAAGAGGAAGGCACACTTCCAAGCTCTTTCTATGAAACCAGCATTACCGTAATTCCAAAACCAGGTAAAGACACCACAAAAAAAGAGAACTACAGGCCAATATCCTGGATGAACATAGATGCTAAAATCCTCAACAAAATTCTAGCAAATCGGATTCAGCAATACATTAGAAAGATCATACACTATGACCAAGTGGGGTTTATTCAGGAATGCAAGGATGGTACAATATCTGCAAATCAATAAATGTGATACATCACATAAACAAATTGAGAGACAAAAATCACATAGTCATATCAATTGAAGCAGAAAAAACATTTGACAAATTCCAAGACCCTTCCTTGATAAAAAGTCCTGGCAAAGTGGGAATAGAGGGAACATACCTCAACATTTAAAGCCCTATATGATAAACCTACAGCCAACATCATACTCAATGGGCAAAAAATAAAACCATTTCCCCTAAGAACAGGAATAAGACAAGGAGGCCCACTTTACCACTCCTGTTTGACATAGTACTAGAAGTACTAGGTATAACGATCAGACAAGAAGAAGAAAAAAAAGGCATCCAAATTGGAAAAGAGGAAGTAAAACTATCCTTATTTGCAGATGAAATGACACTATACATAGAAAATCCCAAAGACTCCATCAAAAAACTACTATATGTAATAAATGAATTTGGAAATGTAGCAGGATACAAAATTAATGCCCAGAAATCTATGGCCTTTTTATACAGCAATAATGAACTCACAGAAAGAGGAATGAAAAAAAAAAATCCCATTTACCATTGCACCAAAAAAACTAAGCTACCTAGGAATAAACTTAACCAAGGACGTAAAAAACCTGTACTTGAAAAACTGCAGGACATTGTAAAAAGAGATTGAGGAAGATGTAAACAAATGGAAGAACATCCCACGTTCATGGATTGGTCCAATCAACATCATTAAAATGTCCATACTACCTAAAGCAATCTATAGATTCAATGCAAAACGTATTAAAATGCCAACGGAATATTTCAAAAATCTAGAACAAACTCTCAAAAATTCATCTGGAATTTTAAAAAGACCCTGAATAGCCACAGCTGTCCCGAGAAAGAAGAACAAAGTTGGAGGGAAAACAATACTAGACATCAAACTACATTACCAAGCCACGATTCTCAAACCTGCCTGGTACTGGCACAAGAACAGACATATAGACCGATGGAACAGAATAGAGGATCCAACAATTGACCCAAGCAATTACACTCAATTAATATTTGACAAAGGAGGCAAGAGCATAAAATGGAGTCAAAAGAGTCTCTTTAATAAATGGTGCTGAGAAATTTGGTCAGAAACATGCAATAAAATGAAACTAGGTCACCAACTTACAACATGCACAAAAACAAACTCAAAATGGCTAAAGGACTTGAATGTAAGACTGGAAACCATAAAAACCCTACAAGACTCCTTAGGTAGCAAAATTGCAGATGTATGTTGTAGCAATATCTTTACAGACACAGATCTTAGGGCAAGAGAGACTAAGGAGAAAATAAACAAATGGGACTACATCCAAATAAAAAAAAAAAAACTTCTGCACAGCAAAAGAAAGCATCAACAAAACAACAAGAAAGCCCACTGCATGGGAGAACATATTTGACAGTGTTATCTCTGATAAGGGTTTAATCTCCAACATTTACAGGGAACTCATACAACTTAACAAAAAGAAGATTAACAACCAAACCAAAAAATGGGCAAAGGACCTAAATAGACACTTTTCAAAAGAGGACTTTCAGAAAGCCAAGA
Organism: Myotis daubentonii; assembly: GCF_963259705.1. Lineage (NCBI taxonomy): Eukaryota > Metazoa > Chordata > Mammalia > Chiroptera > Vespertilionidae > Myotis > Myotis daubentonii. The sequence continues at coordinate 94,516,852 of NC_081861.1, read as the reverse complement.
GACATATGAAAATATGCTCAAAGTCACTTATCATCTGAGAGATGCAAATCAAAACAACAATGAGGTACCACCTCACACCTATCAGAATGGCTATCATCAACAAATCTGCAAATGACAAGTGCTGGAGAGGATGCGGAGAAAAAGGAACCCTTGTGCACTGCTGGTGGGAATGCAGACTGGTGCAGCCATTGTGGAAAACAGTATGGTGTTTCCTGAAAAAGTTAAAAATGGAACTCCCATTTGACCCTGTGATCCCACTTCTAGGAATATATCCCAAGAAACCAGAAACACCAATCTGAAAGGATATATGCACCCCTATGTTCATAGCAGCACAATTTCCAATAGCTAAGATTTGGAAACAGTCTAAATGCCCATCAGCAGATGAGTGGATTAGAAAACTATGGTGTATCTACATAATGGAATACTACACTGCTATAAAAAAGGAATTCTTACCATTTGCAGCAGCATGGATGGAACTGGAGAGCATTATGCTAAGGGAAATAAGCCAGGCAGTGAAAGAAAAATACGACATGATCTCACTCATTCATAGATAATAAAGAATATTATAACCTAATGAACAAAAAGATAGATACAGAAGCAGAGAAGCATTGATCAGACTGTCAAATTACAGCGGCAAGGATGGGGTGTGTTGGGGGCGGGTAAGAGATCAATCTAAGGATTTATATGCCTGCATATAAGCATCACCAATGGACACAAGACACTGGGGGGTGGGGTAAGGGCATGTGCTGGGCGGTAGGGGAAGCTGGTGGAAGGTCAATGGGGAAAAAGGAGACATATGTACTACTATTTGTAATACTTTAAACAAGAAAATAAAAAATATAAAAATGTAAATAAATAAAGAAGGCCAAGAGACATATGAAAACATGCTCAAAGTCACTAATAATTTGAGAGATGCAAATCAAAATGACAATGAGGTACTATCTCACACTTATCAGTTTAGTATTATCAACAAATCAGCAAATGACAAGTGCTGGTGAGGATTTGGAGAAAAAGAAAGCCTTATGCATTATTGTGGGAATTCCAATTGGTGAAGCCATTGTGGAAAACAGAATGGAGTTTCCTCAAAACATTAAAAATGGAACCCACATTTGACCCAGTAATCCCACTTCCAATAATATATTCCAAGAAAACAGAAACACCAATAAGAAAGATATACCCACCTTGTGTTCATAGCAGCACAATTTACAATTGTTAATATTTTGAAGCAGCTTACCTGCCCATCAGCACATGAGTGGATTAAAAAACAGTTGTACATCTACATAATGTAATATTATGCTGCTGAAAAAAAACACAAAAAACTCTTACCATTCACAACAGCATGGATGGACCTGGAGAGCATTATGCTAAGCAAAATAAGCCAGTCAGAGAAAGACAAGTATCACATGATTTCACTCATTTGTGGAATATAATGAACAACATAAAGTGATGATCAAAAATATATACAGAGACATAGAAGCATGAACAAACCGTCAAACCTCATAGGGATGGCAGCGGAGGGATGGGGAGGGGGTGGTAAGAGATCAGCCAAAGGACTTATGTGCATACATATAAGTATAACCAATGGACACAGACAGCAGGGGGTTGAGGGCATGCGCTGGGGGGTTGGAGTGCTGGGGAGAGGTCAATGGAAGAAAAAGGAGACATATGTAATACTTTAAAAAAAAGAATTAAAGAAAAAATAATAATGAAATGGTAAAAGAAAGATGTACAATTTGGTAGTTACAAAATAGTCATGGGAACATAAAATACATCATAGGGCCTACAGTCAATTATCCTATCTAATAATAGACAAACATGGTAATTAACCATAGCTCCGACACATTTCCCATTGGCTAATCAGGGAGATGTGCAAATTACCTGCCAACCAAGATGGCGGCTGGCAGCCAGGCAGGTGAAGCGAACAGGAGGCTTGCTTGCTCCACTGATGGAGGAAGCCAAGGTTCCCTGCCTGCTGCTGCCAGCCTCTGAGCTGCACTCTAAGAAACAATGTTGCAATTATAGAAGCAAAACAAACCCCAGAAACCTGCTTTCAGCTAGCCGGGTCTCAGAGATGGAGTTGCAACAGTGTTTCAATTATAGAAGCCAAACAAACCCAGATACCTGCTTTCAGCAGCCGAGGTCTCAGAGCTGGAGCTGAGCCTCAGAGCTAAAGCCGGTTCTCAGTTCCAGTGACAGCCATAGAAGGTAAATAAATCCCAGAATTAAAAAAAAAAAGGAAAAAAGGAGAGGTTGGGAGCTTCAGTCACCAGCCAGCCTGAAAACAGCCCTCAGCCCCTCACCCAGACTGGCCAGGCACCCCAGTAGTGACCCCCACCCTGAAGGGGGTGTGACCAGCTGCAAACAGCCATCATCCCCTCATCCAGGCTGGCCAGGCACCCAAGCGGGACCCCCACCCTGATCCGGGACACCCTTCAGGGCAAACCAGCAAGCCCCCACCAGTGCACCAGGCCTCTGTCCTTTATAGTAAAAGGGTAATATGCAAACTGACCCTAACAGCAGAAAGACTGGGAAGGACTGGTCACTATGACACACACTGACCACCAGGGGGCAGACGCTCAATGCAGGAGCTGCCCTCTGGTGGTCAGGGTGTTCTCACATGGGAGGAGCTCTGCTCAGCCACAAGACAGGCTGAAGGCTGCCAGTACAGAGGTGGTGGTAGGAGCCTCTCCTGCCTCCTCAGCAGCGCTAAGGATGTCCGACTGCAGTTTAGGCCTGCTCCCCGCTGGCAAGTGGACATCACCCGAGGGCTGCCGGGCTGCCAGAGGGATGTCTGATTGCCATCTTAGGCCCAATCCCCTGCGGAGCGGGCCTAACCCAGCAGGTGTCCATCCCCTGAGGTGTCCCAGACTGCAAAAGGGCACAGGCCGGGCTGAGGAACACCCCTCCCCCGAGCGCACAAATTTTTGTGCACCGGGCCTCTAGTATTATAATAAGTATGTAGGGTGCTAGGTGGGTATTGGAAATATTCGGGGGATCACTTTGTAAAGCATATAATTGTCTCACCACTATGCTGTACACATGAAACTAATAAAAATAATATTAAATGTAAATTGTAATTGAAAATAAAGTTTAAAAATATTATGTTTGATGTAGCTATTAAAGTTACAGAGGAAAGCTGAATTGCCATGAATCTCAAAATATTTTAACCCCCTACTCTATATGCATCCTCAGTTTAACTTCTGTGTATTCTCTATATAAAGACAATTTTGACTCAGTTTTCTTTAAGAATATGTTTCTTCCAACTACATGCCTACTCTGTATCACCAACCTCAGATCCACCCCACCTACTGTAAAGATTCTTAAGAGCACAGTACTATGTTTGCAGATAATGGAAATGAGCTCCTGACAGTGTATCCAGTGTATCTGGGATAAAGAATCATAATTCTAACTCTAGCGCTTCTGGCGGAAAACCCCTTACTCTCCTTTGGCTTAAGTTTCCTCATCCATAAGTAGCAATAAGGGTCTACTACATAATGTCTTATATTCCTTACAGCACTGCATTTTGGTGAAGACACCTTTGTTTCCTCTGGCATGGTGAGTGACAGAAGCATATATGGAGGAGTGAGATACTAGTATATGCATCTGACCGGCTATGAGTGGCATCAGTTCAGGAATCTCCAGGCAAGCCCAGACTGTTTGGCATTTATAAGTCAGTGAGGCCCAGACCAAAGAGGGCTCATTGTAGGGAGTGAGAGGAGAAGAGGATAGGATGCCTGTCTCTGGGCATGTCCTCCAGCTTCCAGTCTATCAGAATTCAGGTGCTTGGTCCTAACAGAAAACCTCAGGACAAGTCAGTTCAGCAATGCTGAGTATACATACCAGAAATACAAGAGTACAGAAGAATGAAAGCTAGGGGGTATTTGATCCTCACTCTGTGCTAAGTCCTTCACAGAAACTCAGGCATGACTATCCCTTTTCATAGATGAGACTTAGGAATGATTAATCTATTCTTTTTATTCCAACAGCTATTCAACATCTGCCATGTGCAACATCTGCCATTTTGAGTACTAAATATATGACAGTGAACAATTCAGAAAAGCCCCTATAGTCATAAACATATACCAGAAACAGAAAATACATAACTAAACACATAAGCAGATAAACTATCAAATAGCAATACTAGTAAAAGCTGTGAAGAAAACAATGAAGTAATGAACATAAAGTAGATTAGACAGTTTGATTGGGAAAGGCCTTCATCGGGAGAGAATATTGAAGCTGAGGCCTGAAAAATAGAAGGCAAAGCCTGTCATGTTAAGAATTCAAGAAAGGGGGGATTTTAAATGCAAAGACACTAAGTTTGGAATGAACCCATTGATTTTAAGGAACAGAAAGAACACTAGTGTGTCTGGAGAGCTATCAGAAAAGGGAAGAGGGTTGTGAAATAAAGTCAAACAGGTCTAGACCACACAGAGCTTTGTGGGATAAAATAAAAACCATGAATTTTATTCCAAAGCAATGGGGAAAAGATGCTGTAAGATTTTAAACTCAGAAATGTTAGGTTTTGATTTACATTTATGAGGAGTCACACAGAAAGTAAGTGGCACAACTGGAATTCAAACTCAGGTCTGCCTGACTTTAAGCATCCCCAGGCCCTACTTTATAATGGAAATGCAGGATGCAAAACATGCCCCAAGCAGAACAATTTTTAGATAAATGAGTGGAGGAACAAACAGACTCTTTACCCACCTAAATTTAGTAGGCTGTGTATGGGTGTATTTGTGAGTTGAGGGGGTAGGGGTAGGGATGTAAAGAATTTCTTAATAAAAATAAAGGCTGAAGAGACTAAAATGGGCATAAAGGCCAACTTGAGAGGCAACAATAAGACTTCAAATTCCAGCTCTGTCAAACACTAGCTATATGATCTCATACAAGTCCCTTGGCCTCAGCTCAGTGTTACCAACAGTGAGATGGAAATAATAATGCCTAACTATATGTCAGTGTTCTTGGAGTCGTATTCCAGTGCATGGCTTTGTGCATAGCAGGTATTTAGTGTGTGTTGGTTACATTGTACTGAAAAGCTTTACATTATATTGAATGTAAATTGTAATTTTTAAAAAATTTAAGTTAAAAAAGAAAAGGTTTAGAAGGAGAGAGGTTGATGAGACTGAAATAGAAGCTACAGACCAATCAGGCCAAGCCTCTTGCGGATAGGCCATGGAACAAAATTTTTACACTTACCTTCCTGATACAAGTTAGGACAGGGGATGGGTCTCTCCTGCATTGGGTAGGAGTCTCTCCCAGGCCATTTTTCTGCATATCATAAAGCAGTAGCTTTATCTGTTATTTAAGTACAAGGGTTTAGAAACTGTTAGATCCGAACACCTGGGTTATAAAGCAGGGTATGGTGACTTTGGGTAATAAGAGTTAACATTCATTATTATTATTACCTTTAATTCTTGTAATAGGTCTTCAAGGAGATAAGACAGAGATTTCCATTCAACATATAAAAAAGTTGAAAAGGAAAGTGACCTCCCCAAGATCACTGATCTAGAAAGTGGCAGAGCTAATATTTGAACTCTACCTGGCATCAAAGTTCATATTTTGTTTTTGTTTTTTCTACCTGTGTCACAATGCACACTCCTTCCCCTCTTTGGGCAACTAATGTTAGTAACTTCACTTCTCTGAATTTCAATTTTCTAGTCTCTAAACTGGGAATAGTAATCTATACCTTACAGGGTTATCATAAAGATTGGGAAAATATGCATAAAATGCTTAAGCACAGTGGATAATTAGAAAATTTGAGCCATATTGTCAGAGTATTATTAAATTTTTACTGTATGGATTGAATAACCATGATCACAGTCTCACTACATACCACCCCCACTGCCAAACCCTGAACAATGCCAAACATGAGTCTTACCAGAGTCTTCTAATATCCACGTTTACTTTATGGATAGGAGATTCAATTTTTTTTTCTCAGGATTTTCTGGATTATGTAGCAGCAATTCCTGTAGAAATCTAGAGTTGGAACAGAGAAAGAGTGAGCACCACGTTTAGCAAAGTAGGTCATGATGAGGGTTGAGAGGCATGGACCTGGGTATGGATTGCAATCTGGCTGTAAGGGCTGTGGACTGCCCTGCCATATAGGGTTTACACCAAAAATATAAACTTCCTTGTAGCACGTGGTCAACAAGAAGCAAAATGAGCTTTTTTCAAAATTCATCAAAATATTCCTGGAAGGACAAGTGAGTATTGGTTGTCTGTTAACAGTCAAAGGATAAGCAGCCCTACACTACCTGGTGTGATACTAGAGTAAAGAGGCGCAGTACCTGGAAAAGACTGTAGTCTGCTCTGTTCTACTTCAATGCACTGCTAAAGAAAACAACCTGAGAGGAAAGGGGGAAAAGGCAGATCATGAGGCAATATCTAAAAGGTCTGTTTAAAATAACATAGGCTGAAGGCTCCCAAATCTGACTGCTCAGGAATCACAGGGTTGAGTCAGCACTATGGTAAATGATAATTGGAATTTTTAAAAAGCATCACAGTTTATCTGAACGATCAGTCAGATTTGACAGCCACCCAGGTAACCCTGAGGTACTCACTCCCTTCCACCCCCGGAAAAAAATAGAGGCAAATCTCCTTTTCTTCTAATAAACTGATATTTTTAGTAGCCTTGGATTTAACACCAACCTTGTTAAGAATATTTCTTGGATCTCCTACTTTTTCCCCAGCTTCATTGATGTATATTTTACAAATCAATGCATTATATATTTAAGGTGTACAATGTGATGTTGTGAAATAATTAACACAATTAAATTAATTTGCACATTCACCATCTTACATTGCTGTACTTACTTTGCATGTTGTTAAAACACTAAGATCAATTTCCTTGGTAAATTAAAAATATACAATACAATATTAGTAATTACCAAGCTGAACATTAGATATCTGGAATTCATTCATCCCACAGAAGTAAAACCTTATACCCTTTGACCAAAGTCTCCCCATTACCCCCACCTCCCATTCCCTAGCAACTACCACTCATTTCTATGCTTTTATGAGTTTGGCATTTTTAGATTCCATATATAATTGAAATCATGCAGCATTTGTCTTTCTGTGTCAGTCTTATTTCACTTAGCATTATGTCCTCCAGTTTCATCCATGTCATCTCAAATGGCAACTCAACAGCCAAAATAAATAAATACATACATATATAAATAAACGACTTGATTAAAAATTGGATAAGAACCTGAGTAAACATTTTTCAAAGAAGATGTATAAATGACCAATAGTTATATATTAAAATAAACTCAATGTCACTAATCATCAGGGAAATGCAAATCAAAGCCATGAGCTATCACTTCATACTGGCTAGAGAAGCTATTATAGAAAAGACAAGAGATAAAAGATGTTGGCAGTGATGTGGAGAGAAGGGAACATTTGTGCACTGTTGGTAACAATGTAAATTGGTACAGCCATACAATATTGAAGTTCCTAAAAAAGTTAAAAATAGAACTACCAGATGATTCAGCAATTCCACTTCTAGATATACATCTTAAGTAAGTGAAATTAGTATTTTGAGTGATATCTGCACTTCCATATTTGTTGCAATTGTAATCACAGTAGTCAAGATATGGACATAATCTGTCAGTTGATTAATGAATGGCTAAATAAAATTATATATGCATATAATTCAGCATTAATAAACTATATTTTTATGCAGAACTCTAATATATGAAAGAGATGTAAAGACATGAATAGAACAGAATAAACACTAGAGACAAATTCATGAGTATATTGGAACTTACTGTGTGATAAAGGTAACATTCCATATGAGTGTGAAGGATTAATTGGGTATCCAATAATAATGTCTAACATTTATCTATTAACTTGGGTGCAAAACACTAAACACACATTACAACACACACTAAAATACTATTGTATTACAAATTAGAATGTAGGAAACCCACTGGAAAACTAATACTGGGAGAAAAATAAATGAAAACAATATTATAAACTAAAAGTGGAAAACCCTAAATAAGCAACACACAAACCTAGGAGAAAAACATTTTTGAAATAATAAATTCAGCTACATGAAGATTAAAAGCAAAGAAAAAAAGGAAAGACTCATGGACACAGACAATAGTATGGGGACTGCTAGAAGGAAAAGGAGGTGAGGGAGTTAGAAGAGGATAAATGGATGATAAATAGTGATGTAAGGAGACTTGACTTGGGGTGGTAAACACAACACAATATACATATGATGTATTGTAGAATTGTATGCCTGAAGCCTACATAATTTTATTAACCAATGTCACCCCTATAAATTCAATAAAAATAAATATTAAAAAACAGAATTAAAAAACACAGACTGGGAGGCTCCAATTGCAATATTATTAACAGAGAAAGAGTTAACACATTGTATGCGGGAAATGTATTTATACGTTTTACGTTGACTGTAGTAGTAGAGCGCGGGACACGTATTAATACGTTTTTTATAGACTAGTGGTAGAATGCGGGTAACGTATAAATACGTAAACTAAAGTTATCATAATTTTACTGAACGTTGCCATTTGCGCAAAAAATTAGCAAAAATGGCCCGCGCCACCTGTTAGCGCGCGATAAAAACTACCCACAAACAATGCGTTAATATCTATAATAGACATGGGGAACCAGGCAATTTCAAAAGGAAAAGCATGGATGGGGGGAAAGCAATTCACAGAAGACCACATACAAGTGAACAATTCACATATGAGTTGAAATTCAAATGCACTAGTATCAAAGAAAATGCAAATAAAATCAACAGAGATATTCTTTTTAACTCATCATACTGGCAAAGATTTCAAATCCATACTAATAAAAAAGAAACATACAAATTGATGTCACTCTGCTACGCCCACCAGCCAATCAAGATGAGTATGCAAATTAACCCAACAAAGATGGTGGTTAATTTGTATGCAGGAGTGGAGCAAAGACTGAAGACAGCGTAGAAGGAATCCAAGCACTGCATAAGGGAGCAAAGCAGTGGAAAAGGGAGAGAGCTGAGTCAGCAGAGACAAGAGGGAGTGAGGCAGCGGAGAAGGGAAGGGCTCCGGCCTCAAGAAGTCCTATTCTTGCAGGAATCTTCCTGCAACAGTCCTCTAGTAATAATATAATTCAGCTTTGGTGAGGATATAGGAAAGCCCACTGATAGGAGTATAAACCAGCACAGATCTTTTTGCATGTCAATTTGGGAGAATGACAAACTGCAAATAATCATACCAGATGTCTTAATATTTTTCCCCTGGAAATCTAGTCTATAGAAGTATATACATAAATATATATATCCAAGACTATTTCCTTTAGTACTATAATTGTAAAGTATTTCAAGCAACTTAAATATCAATTAACTGAGAATTTATAAGATATATTATTATAGTACTGTTAAATAATGAAATACAATGCAGGTCTATATGAGAGTCAAACAAAATCATGAGTAAAGATACAAAGTGCAAACAATATGAAGCTTATAAGTCTCTCTCTCTCTACAAATATCTATATCTATATATTTACAAATGTGAAACACATAATTATTTTTAATGAACTGAAAAAATCTTGAAAGGCTCTAGACCAAATGGAAAATAGTAGTTACCTCACAGGACAAGAATGGAATTGATGTGGAGAAATGTTGGTGAAGGAGCTTAACATCTTCTTTCACATTTTTACCCTGTTTATCACTGTTTTAAATTTAATATTTATAAAGTGCCTAGAATAACGTCTAACACAAATAAGCATCATATTCACTTGTATTATTATTTTTGTTGTTATTCTATATTGATTAAAAATTTTATAGTAAGCATGCAGTACCACTTTAATAACTGAAAGCAAAAATGAAAACACTAAAATAATAAAATAACAGAGGGAAAGATCAAGATTATGTGGTTAAAGCCAAATTTGGGAGCAGAACTACTTGCATTAACTCCCCCTTACATCTCTTCTGTAGCAGCCCCTGCTCCAACACACTCCAGAGAACACTTTGCTTACCACTAGACCAAACCCATTCTTGTGCAGATAAAGCAATTGAATCCCAGAGAAAAAAGACACTTTGCCTAATGTCACAATGCACATATTAACACTAAATTTTATATAAAACACAAACATAATATTTATAACTCAATTAGCACAAACCACAACATTACAACTCCCTCATAGCATTGTAGGGTGAGTGAAGTACTTGTACCTCATTGCCTTTAATGTTCTAGTCAGTGGAGGAATCCCCTGGCAACTCCTTTTACAAATAATGATATAGACTTTATTTAAACCTTTCCAGTGTAAGAGAGCTCTTTTTTTCCTTGTAAATAGCATAAAGTTAGAACTTTTTAAAATCCCCTCTTCTTGCCCTAACTGGTTTTGTTCAGTGGATAGAGCATTGGCCTGTGGACTGAAGAGTCCCAGGTTCAATTCCGGTCAAGGACATGAACCTTGGTTGTGGGCACATCCCCAAAAGGGGTGTGCAGGAGGCAGCTGATAGATGTTTTTCTCTCATTGATGTTTCTCACTCTCTATCCCTCCCCCTTCCTCTCTGTAAAAAAATAAAAAAATATATATATTTTAAAAAATAAAAATAAAAATCCCCTCTTCTGATCTTGGTCTCCCGGGGATCTGGGTCTTGTGGCTTGTGGGCTTGCGCCGCGGGCCGCCATTGCTTGGCATCTCCCGAGGGGCCGCCCCCACCTCAGCCTCACTCGGTCGCTGCTGCGCTGTCCTCCCCCCAGTGACAAAAATGCTGAGATTCTTCCGTAGAACTCTTGGGCGTCGGTCAATGCGCAAACATGCTGAGAAGGAACGACTCCGAGAAGCTCAACGAGCTGCCACACACATTCCTGCAGCTGGAGATGCCAAGTCCATCATCACGTGTCGGGTGTCCCTTCTGGATGGTACTGATGTTAGTGTGGACTTGCCGAAAAAAAGCCAAAGGTCAAGAGCTGTTTGATCAGATTACATACCACTTGGATCTTATTGAAAGCGACTATTTCGGACTGAGATTTATGGATTCAGCACAAGTAGCACATTGGTTGGATGTTACAAAGAGTATCAAAAAGCAAGTTAAAATTGGTTCACCCTATTGTCTGTATTTTCGAGTTAAGTTTTATTCCTCGGAACCAAATAATCTTCGTGAAGAGCTAACCCGGTATTTATTTGTTCTTCAATTAAGATAAGATATTCTCAGTGGAAAATTGGAGTGTCCATTTGATACAGCAGTTCAGTTGGCAGCTTATAATCTGCAAGCTGAACTTGGTGACTGTGATCTTGCTGAGCACAGTCCTGAACTTGTAACTGAGTTCAGGTTCATGCCCATTCAGACTGAAGAGATGGAGTTGGCTATTTTTGAGAAATGGAAGGAATACAGAGGTCAGACACCAGCACAAGCTGAAACCAATTATCTGAATAAAGCCAAATGGCTAGAAATATATGGGGTTGATATGCATGTGGTCAAGGCTTGAGACGGGAATGACTATAGTTTGGGACTAACCCCAACAGGAGTTCTTGTTTTTGAAGGAGAGACCAAAATTGGCTTATTTTTTTGGCCGAAGATAACTAGATTGGATTTTAAGAAGACTAAATTAACCCTGGTGGTGGTAGAAGATGATAATCAGGGCAAAGAGCAGGAACACACGTTTGTCTTTAGACTGGACCATCCAAAGGCGTGCAAGCATTTATGGAAATGTGCTGTGGAGCACCATGCCTTCTTCCGCCTCTGAGGCCCTGTGCAAAAGGGTTCTCAGCGATCAGGATTTATCTGACTAAGATCACGATTTAAATATAGTGGGAAAACTGAGTATCAGGCCACGAAAACCAAAAAAGGAAGAAGATCAACATCCTTTGAAAGAAGGCCCAGCAAACGATATTCTCGACGAACTCTACAGATGCAAGGTACAGCAAAACCTGAAGAACTCAATGTTCACAGTAATGTTTCAACTCAAAATAATGGCTCTCAACAGGCTTGGGGTATGAGATCTACTCTGCTGGGGACTTCTTCCATTCCCTCTGGTCCTGCGCTGGTGGAGATAGAAAACCTTCCAAGGAGTCCTGGAACAGACCAGCATGACAGGAAATGGCTCTCTGCTGCCAGTGACTGCTGCCCACGTGGTGGAAACCAGTGGAACACAAGGGCCTTATCCCTGCCCCAGCCCGTTCATAGAAACTACACTGACTTTGTCCATGAGCACAATGTGAAGAATGCAGGAGTCCTTCATGATGTTCATTTTCCTGGCCATGTAGCCATGACTGATATATGAGTGTTAAGCCTCAGAGACCTTGGGACTCTGTTGTGCAAGTTTATGGTATTTGTTCTCTGGTGTTTATTGGGGATTGATCATATTAGGAGAATTTGGGAGAAGTTATTTTATATTGAGTTACTAGTCATGTGGTGGTGTTTATAATGGAATTCTATGGAAGGGAAAAGGATCTGAAGAAGCTATATGCCATCAGTCATAATGACAAATGTTTTTGTGTTGAAAGGGCATGTATATCATTGTAATTTTAAAAAGGTTTTTCATGATATTAACATATTAACATATCACTCATAAGATGTCCAGGACAAGGTTTGTGTTTGTGAACAAGCTGCCCAATTTTAACCCATCCCTTGCCATCCAAATAGATTGAAGTTAAAAGAATTGGACACATTAAAGGCACACAGAAGGAAGCATGTCCTGGCACAATATATCAGTCTTTACTGATATTTTTTCTAAAATGACCATGACCCATGCCTTAATTTCAGTTAAGTGCCCAAGATTTTATACTTTCAATTAACGTTTTTATTAAAACACTTATTTTTTTAATAAACACAGGTATTTTAATTTACTGAAAAGTCTAGAAATCACATTAATAATGTGAATCATGTAGGGAGATAACTCTGAATGGTTACTTTTGCATCATTAGCTACTTAACCAATGGTTAACTGAATAGTTCTATTAATACTGAATGGTGGTACAAAATGGAAAATTTATTTACTTTTGTCTTTTCAATTTCCTCTTTTATCTCATGTATCTGAAAGATTTCCGAGGTTTGCAATAGTCATATAATCTGGCCTTCTACAACCTTTAAAATAAAAGTCTGTATCACTTTTAAATGGATTGAGTATATTACTATTTTTTATCCTTTATTAACTTCAAAGAACAATTATTCAAGCTCTTCGTTATAGTTCATAGAGGCAAATTAACAGAAAATAGTACATTTCTGATGTAATGATAACTGATGTAAGGGAAGCAATTCTTTTATTTATTTATTTTTTTACAGTTTTTAAAAAATTTTAACAAAATTTTTCATCTTTTAAACTATTTATATAGTAATTTGAAGATATGTTATAATTTGGGAATTTATAATACTTCAAGATAATGAAACTTTATTTTAAACAGCCTAACCGGTTTACCATCCTGCTTGCCTCAGGGGTCAGTCTTACCCCTCTTTGTTAGAAAAAGGTAAAGGTTTCAGAGTGCTTTATTAGTGGACTGTTGGTTGCAAATATAATATAACTTGTATAGAAGACATAAGTTAGCAGAACTAAATAATATTTGGGTAATGAAATTTGTAGGCAAGTTTCAATCTGAGTTTATCACAATCATATATGTATATACCATGGATGCGCAAAGTATTCTTTAGTGCAGTGATGGAGTACCTTTTGAGCTCGGCATGTCAGCATTTTAAAAAACCCTAACTTAACTCTGGTGCCGTGTCACATATAGAAATTTTTTGATATTTGCAACCATAGTAAAACAAAGACATATTTTTGATATTTATTTTATATATTTAAATGCCATTTAACAAAGAAAAATCGAAAGATGGCGGCATAGGTTAACGCCGGAGTTTGCTGCTTTGAACAACTACTTCAAAAGTGAAACCAAAAAACGGAAGGGACATCACCCAGAACCACAGGAACGCTGGCTGAGTGGAAGTCCTACAACTAGGAGGAAAGAGAAACGCATACGGACACTCAGAGGAGGCGCAGTGCTGAAGTCAAATTCTGAGGTGCGGAGTGCGCGGAGGGCTGGCGGCGGAGGGCGCGGTTGTTGTTTTCAATCGGGAGGGAGTCGCAGACTCTGAGCTCCAGATCCGGGCGAGTCTTTAGGGACCCAGACTCAAACGGGAGAAGCGGGACTGTCTGGCTTCGGTCAGAGTGCAGCTTTCTCTCCGAGCTTTGCAGTGGGTGCTGGGACTCAGAGAGGCAGAGCCCCTGGGGACAGGACTGAGAGCCGCCATAACTGCTCTCTCCAGCCCACCCTGTTGATCCTGTGCGACCCGCCCCGCCCAAGCCCTGCACAGAGGCATTTGCCAGATAGCCTCAGGCAAAGGCATTTGCCGGATAGCCTCAGGCAAAGGCTAGATTAGCACCTCCCTAGAGGACAGAAGTTCTCTCACTGCTGACACAGCTGATTCTCATAGCCACTTGGCCTGGAGGTCAAACCCTCCCTGGAATTAGCTACAACAATCAAGATTTATCTATAAGACTGCGAACAAAGACCACTAGGGGGTGCACCAAGGAAGCATAACAAAATGCAGAGACAAAGAAACAGGACAAAATTGTCAATGGAAGAAATAGAGTTCAGAACCACACTTTTAAGGTCTCTCAAGAACTGTTTAGAAGCTGCCGATAAACTTAATGAGATCTACACGAAAACTAATAAGACCCTCGATCTTATATTGGGGAACCAACTAGAAATTAAGCACACACAGACTGAAATAACGAATATTATACAGACGCCCGACAGCACACCAGAGGAGCACAAGAATCAAGTCAATGATTTGAAATGCGAGGGAGCAAAAAACATCCAACCGGAAAAGCAAAATGAAAAAAGAATCCAAAAATGCGAGGATAGTGTAAGGAGCCTCTGGGACAGCTTCAAGCGTACCAACATCAGAATTATAGGGGTGCCAGAAGAAGAGAGAGAGCAAGATATTGAAAACCTATTTGAAGAAATAATGACAGAAAACTTCCCCCACCTGGTGAAAGAAATGGACTTACAGGTCCAAGAAGCGCGGAGAACCCCAAACAAAAGGAATCCAAAGAGGACCACACCAAGACACATCATAATTAAAATGCCAAGAGCAAAAGATAAAGAGAGAATCTTAAAAACAGCAAGAGAAAGAAACTCAGTTACCTACAAGGGAATACCCATATGACTGTCAGCTGATTTCTCAACAGAAACTTTGCAGGCCAGAAGGGAGTGGCAAGAAATATTCAAAGTGATGAATACCAAGAACATACAACCAAGATTACTTTATCC
Source organism: Myotis daubentonii (assembly GCF_963259705.1). Taxonomy (NCBI): domain Eukaryota; kingdom Metazoa; phylum Chordata; class Mammalia; order Chiroptera; family Vespertilionidae; genus Myotis; species Myotis daubentonii. The sequence goes on along the minus strand of NC_081861.1, from coordinate 94,501,628 downwards.
AGCAAAGCTATCATTCAGAATTGAAGGTCAGATAAAGAGCTTCACAGATAAGGAAAAGCTAAAGGAGTTCATCACCACCAAACCAGGATTATATGAAATGCTGAAAGGTATCCTTTAAGAAGAGGAAGAGGAAGAAAAAGGTAAAGATACAAATTATGAACAACAAATATGCATCTATCAACAAGTGAATCTAAGAATCAAGTGAATAAATAATCTGATGAACAGAATGAACTGTTGATTATAATAGAATCAGGGACATAGAAAGGGAATGGACTGACTATTCTTGGGGGGGAAAGGGGTGTGGGAGATGTGGGAAGAGACTGGACAAAAATCGTGCACCTATGGATGAGGACAGTGGGTGGGGAGTGAGGGCGGAGGGTGGGGCGGGAACTGGGAGGAGGGGAGTTATGGGGGGAAAAAAAAAGGAACAAATGTAATAATCTGAACAATAAAGATTTAATTAAAAAAAAAAAAAGAAAAATCAACCAAAAAAATGAGTTCGCTTGTCACCTCTGCATCCTGTTAATATGAACAGATCCATATCTTTAGCCTTGCTGCCTACTGCTTAAGTTTATCATCATTTAGTTTACTTAAAAATAGCCACTAATGTATGTCTCTCCTATTAGATTACGTAGCTCAGATTACAATTGTCAAGTATTGCTGATGATTATTTCTTACAAGAAAGGAATTTGAATCATAACATTTTAAGTACAGAAAGCCTGGTTTGTGCCATTCAAGAAAAGACTTAGTGGGTGTGAATATGATTAAGAACCTACCATTTCTATAATAGAAGCCACATAAGTATAATAATAACAAAACTTGTCTGCTCTTTTAGAAAGTCCTAAGGCTTGACTTCTCACACCTTAAAATTAATCAACCTCATAGGATTCTTAGCAGAATCCTAACTTTGGGAAATATGAGAGGATTGTAATTGAAGAGTAAGATTTTCAGTTTATATCAAAAGTGGTAATTTCTATACATAATTTGAGTTAATCAGTACTATTATATTTAAGTGATTTAAAAAATCACACCATGTTTTTTCTTTTCTTTGAAAACCTTATTATATAATAGTTCATTTGTAAATTCCTAATAATAGAAACTAGGTTGGAGGAATGATGGGGAGAGAAGGCAGCAGAGGGGGTGGGGGAAGTCAAGGGCTAAGACTGGGTGTTAGTAGAAACAAATCTGTCTGTTATAGAAGTTCCCATATGCTCCAGATATTGTGATTACTTTTTTTTTGCTACTTAGAGTTTCAAGGTGGATATTCATGTTTCTAGGGCTATTAAGAATAGGTAGCTCAACCTAAATTAAATAGTAATCAGCCTATTTATATGCTTTTTTAAAAATATGTTTTTATTGATTTTTAGAGAGAGAGAGAGGAAGAGAGAGGGATAGAGAGATAGAAACATCAGTGAGAGAAAAACATTGATCAGCTGCCTCTTGCACACCTCCTACTGGGGATCGAGCCCACAACCCGGGCATGTGCCCTGATCAGGAATTGAACTAGTGACCTCTTGGTTCCTAGGTCGATGCTCAACCATTGAGCCACACCAGTCGGGCATATATGCTTTTTTTTAAGCCTCACCCGAAGATATTTTTTCCTTTTTTTTTTTTTTTTTTTTTTTTTTTTTTAAGAGAGAGAGTGGAGGAGAGGGAGAGGAGGTGGGAGAAATAGAAACAGCGATGTGAGAGAAACAGCTATGTGAGAGAAACAGTTGGTTGCCTTCTTAACACATCCCCACTGGGGCAGGAATCAAGCCTGCAACTCAGGTATGTGCCTTTGATTGGGAATCAAACCTGCGACCCTTTGATCCAAGGGACCATGGTCTAACACTGGCCAGGGCTATACTCTGCATTTTATTGTGCTTAAAAAGTCAATGATCATACAGCCTTTTGACTAGAAGGAGCCATCACCACAGAACTTCAGGATCGTGTGATTCAACTTCCATGTCTTGGCTAATTTTATTTAATATAATGAATTTTCACATCTTAAATTAGGTTGGTTTATGTTTCAACCTAATGGTTATAGAGAGGAAAACTTACAGAAACACAGCAAAGCTAGTGACCTGCACACTTTCACACATGAAAATAAACAAGCTTTAAAAAAAAAAATCTCAACTCCCTGTGCTACAGAAATATGGATAAGACTATTTTGGTGGAGTACTACGATTATGACAATGACAGGTCCCATGATCTCATCGGGATGTTTCAGACCACCATGACAAAGCTGAAAGAGGCCTCCAGGATCTCACTGGTTGAATTTGAGTGCTTCAACAAGAAGAACAGACAGAAGAAGAAAGGCTACAAGAACTCTGGTGGCATTAGCATGAAGCAGTGAGAGTTCATGGTGGAGTGCATCTTCCTGGACTACATCATGGGCTGATGTCAGTTGAATTTTACCTTCAGGGTGGACTTCACCAGCTCCAGTGGGGACCTGCTGTTCCCTGACTCCCTTCATTACATCAGTCCCAATGGTGTGTGAGGCGAACGTGATAACCACTACACTACGGAAACGCGCTTCCAATGGTGTGAATGAGTACTTGACCACTAGCTGGTCCATGGAGATGGTCATTCAAGACTACAATGCAGATAAGATGTTCCCAGCATTTGGGTTTTTAGCTCAGATACCTCCTCAGTGGCAGGTTTCACATGAGTTTCCCATGAACTTCAATCAATTCAACCCCTACTGCAAAGAGATCCAGGGCATTGTGGAGGCATATGGGGCCTGCCTGCCTCAGATAAAGCTCTATGTCAGTGGTTCTCAACCTTCGTAATGCCACGACCCTTTAATACAGTTCCTCATGTTGTGGTGACCCCTAATTTCATTGTTACAAATTGAACATAATTAAAGCATAGTGATTAATCACAAAAACAATATGTAATTATATATGTGTTTTCTGATGGTCCTAGGCGACCCCCTGTGAAAGGGTCTTTCAACCCCAAAGGGGTCGCGACCCACAGGTTGAGAACCACTGCTCTATGGACCAATGAATTTCTCCCTGATCATCAACCACATGGCTAGGTTTGCTGCTGAAGCCACACAGCAGCAGACAGCTTCTCAATATTTTGTGTTCCTGATCATCACTGAGGGTGTGATCACAGACCTGGACATGACCAGACAGGCTATCATCAATGCCACCAAGCTGCCCATGTCCATCATCATAGAGTGGGCAGCGCCAACTTCAAGGCCATGAGTTCCTGGACAGTGACAGCAGGTCCCTGTGCTCCTCTGCAGATGAGGTCGCCAATAGAAATATCGTGCACTTCGTGCCTTTCAGACAGTTCCCGAATGCTCCCAAGGAAGCACTGGCCGAGTGTGTCCTGGCCAAGATCCCCTAGCAGGTGGTGGGCTACTTCAACACCTACAAGCTCCTTCCCCCCAAGAACCCTGCAGCCACCAAACGAAGGTCCTGCCTCCCAATCATGGATCTGCCACATCATTTACTGTCACCCCAGCATTTATGCTGCAAACCTAGTTCTCTACAGATTCTTTCTACTTAAAGCATTATTTTTATACGTTCTGGAGGAAAACTGCTAAGCTAATCTTTACCCAATCAATTCAGTGGTTGCTTCTGATTCTGGGGCTGCAGTGAGGCTGTCTGGAGCAGACACTCCCATGAGGAAAGCAGTTTGTTGTGACTACTTTCATCGGATGAGATGCCATTTTGAATGTTTCTCAGTAGAAAGAATGGAACCTGTAGGGATGGCGTGATTTCAGGTTTCTGTGCTTTGTGTAACAAGCCCCCACTTCGGTGACAAGGCTTCTCAGAGTAGATGACACTGGATTTGTTCCTGTAAAGGTTCAGTGCTTCTCCTGGGCTAATCACGAGTTCACAGCAGCTTAGACTGGACACATTCACAGCCGAGACCTGCTGCAGAGTGCTGAGGGATAAGGCTCACACCATCCCTAAGACTCAGGCGGTGGCCTGAGCTTCTCGCAGTGGCAATACTTGTCGCCGCCCAGACCATTCTGTGCTTCTGAGACTCTGTCCTCAAGCCCAGGGTCTTGAGGTGACAGCTTATCCTGGAATCTTCATTGTTGGAGCATTTTTCCTGGAGGTGAAGTTCTGATCTGCTTTGTTAGGAGCCATGGAACCAAACCAGAACTCCATTCCTCCTCATGGATGGACCACTGCACTGTTGGGAAGGACAATGTCAGACTTTGCTTGCTGAAACCCCTTACACTGATTTCTACATATTCACTTAGACATTTTTCCTTTTTTGAGTAACATCTTTAGTTTTATTTTTAAACTCATGATAATCAAAATCATACTTTTCATTAATAATGTGTTATGTTCTAAACCCAGAATGTACTATATTAAGCATAAAGCCTGTTGTAACTAAACAAAAAAAAAAATCCAGCTTCTGCCTTAGGATAATAGGAACAAAAGAAAAGATAGAGACAGAGGAAGATATAAACAAATGGAAAAATATACCATATTCATGGATTGGTAGAATCAACATCATTAAAATGTCCATACTACCCAAAGCAATCTATAGATTCAATGCTATCCCTATTAAAATACCAACAACAGCCTTGACTGGTTTGGCTCAGTGGATAGTGCATCGGCCTGCGAACTGAGGGGTCCCGGGTTCTATTCCGGTCAGGGGCGTGTAACTTGGTTGCAGGCACATCTCCAGTGTGGGGTGTGCAGGAGGCAGCTAATGGATGTTTCTCTCTCATTGATGTTTCTGACTCTCTGTCCTCCTCCCTTCCTCTCTGTAAAAAAACAATAAAATATATATTTTTTAAAAATAGCAACAACAGCCCTAGGTGGTTTGGTTCAGTGCTCAGTCAGTCTGCGGACTGAAGGGGCCTGGGTTGCTGCTCGATCCCCAGTAAGAGGCATCTGATCAATGATTCTCTCTCATCATTGATGTTTCTATCTCTCTCTCCCTCTCCCATCCTCCCTGAAATCAATAAAAATATATTTTAAAAAATACCAACAGCATATTTCACAAATATTAGAACAAATACTCCAAAAAAGTATATGGAACCAAAAAAGACCCCGGATAGCCACAGCAAACTTGTGAAAGAACAAAATTGGAGGAGTCACAATACCAGATTTCAAGTTATAGAGTAATCAAAACAGCCTGGTACTCACATAAGAAAAGCACATAGGTCAATGAAATAGAACAAAGAACCTAGACATCTACCCAAGTCATTATGCTCAATTAATATTTGACAAAGATTGCAAGAGCATATAATGGAGTAAAGGCAGCCTCTTGAATAAATTGTGTTGGAAAAATTAGACAGTTACATACAAAAAAAGGAACTAGACAACCAACTTACACTATACACAAGAATAAACTCAAAATAAATAGAATATACAAATATAAGTCATGAAACCATAAAAAAATTTTAGAAGAAGCCATAGGCAGCAAAATATCAGACATCTCTTGTAGCAATATGGTTACTGATATGTCTGCCAAGTCAAGGGAAATTGAGGAGAAAATAAACAAATGGAACTACATCAAAATAAAAAGCTTCTGTACAGAAAAGGAAACTATCAAGAAAATGTAGTGAGCCCAGTGTATGGGAGAACATATTTGTCAATGATATATCTGATAAGGCGTTAATTTCCAAATTATACAAGTTAACAAAAAGAAGACAAATAATCCAATTAAATAATGGGTAAAGGACCTAAATAGACACTTCTTCAAAGAGGACATACAGATGGCCAAGAGATATATGAAAAAATGTTCAACGTCGATAATCATCCATGAGATGCAAATTAAAATGACAATGTTATATCATCTCACACCTGTCAGAATGGCTATCATCAATAAATCAACAAATAACAAGTGCTAGCAAGGATATGGAGAAAAGGGAACCCTAGTACACTGTTGGTGGGAATTCAGACTGGTTCAACTACTATGGAAAACAGTATAGAGTTTCCTCTAAAAATTTAAATGGAACTGTCAATTGACCCACTTCTAGAAATATATCATAAGAAACCCAAAACACTAATAAAAAAAAATAAATGCACCCCTATGTTCATAGCAGCACAATTTACAATAGCTAAGATCTGGAAACATTCCAAGTACCCATCAGTAGATGAGTGTATAAAAAAGCTATGGTACATTTATACAATGGAAGGATCTGTGAAAAAGAAGGATCTCTTACCATTTGGGACAGCCTGAGGGACCTGGAAAGTCTCATGTTAAGCAAAATAAGCCAGTCAGAGAAAGACAAAATTCACATGGTCTCACTCATATGTGGAATCTAATGTAAAAAATAAACTGATGAACAAAATAGATCTAGAGACATAGAAACAGACTGACAAATCTCTGAGGGAAGCCTGTGGTCGGAGGTGGAGAGAGATTAACCAGGCAATTTATATGCATAGCACATGGACACAGACAATAGAATGGTGAAGGCTTAGGAGGGGAAAGTGTGGATTGGAAAGGGTTAAAAGGGGAAAAAGGGGACATCTGTAATACTTTAAACAATAAAGATAATTTAAAAAAAAGAAAGAATGTGGCTGAGTTCTGCTTCTCTTGCCTTAAATATTTGTTTTTTGTTCCTGGTGGCAATTCTTTGCACAAACAAGTGGTTAAATTGTGCCTTTTTAGTTTCAGTCTTCTGATACCACAATCCTCATTTTTGTGCTTCACAACTAAGTTTTACCCCAGCAGAATCTACATACCCAGTGCAGGAAAATAAGTATCTAACCCATTTCTAAATATCACTCCCCACCTTTAAGAAATGTGCATTTAATTTACTGCTTTTTGTAACATGGATCCTCAGTATATGGAATCAGCGGAACTCTGTTCTTAGTCCAGGTTCTCATCTTAACTTCAGAAACAGTTAAATTCTTCTATAAGTTCAAGATCTTTGTAGCACAGTTCCGTGGTTTCAGGCAAGAAGTCTTTCTTAAGTGCTTAGTATATATTTGCTGACTAGAAAGAGTCCTAACTTTGGAATCAGACTTATTTAGGTAAGAATACACACTTTACTACTTACTAGTTATGTGGCCTTGGACAATGTATTTCACTCTTCTGACCTTTTCTGTACAGTAGAACTAATATACCCTACCTCACAGAGCTGAAATAAGGAGTCAATGAAATAATTGAACCAGTAGCTATGAAAATGCCTAGCATTTTCTACTGCACATATTAATTTGTTTCTCATAGATTATCTTTATTATGTGTCTAGATATGCACTAAGAACCAGGAAATTCCATAGAGTACCAAGAGCCCAGAGCACTTGATGCCTGGTTGCTCTCTCCCCAGTCACATCTCAAAAAATGCATCAAACAGCTCCTCGTTAGTATAGTGGTTAGCATCCCCGCCTGTCAAAAAATGCATCATAGAGATTAAGAAGGGCTAGAATCTAAAACAACATGCCCCAGGTACTGTTCCAATATAAGTTTGGCCAAAGGAGGTTCAGTTTCACAGATGGATAAGTTACAGTACAGGAAATCAGTTTGCAATGGTGATAATGGAATATGGTTAAACGACCAGATCTCCAGGGGAGGGGGGCAGTGGGAAACAACAAACACTGATTTTTTTTTTCATGTTTGCCAATTTTGGTGGTGTAAACATTTATGCAACTGAACATGAAAGTTGGAAAGAAATGTGCTCAACTGGTTCTTGCTGCCAGTATAAGTTAGCTCTAGCATACCATAAAGTAAGGAAAGGGATTCCTAGAACAGAAAAATTCTTACAAAAAGAAGACAGGGACCTGATGCAAAGTCTAAGGCAGCAATTGGAGAACCTCACATTAAAAATCCAAGAAGATCAAGATTGGTCCTTGTTACTGGGGCAGGGCTGATTTTATAATTGAGAATCAAGGAACTGCAGTTGTGGTGTGAAAGACAGCCCAGCTGAACATATTGTCCTCTAACACAGTGGTTCAAAAAGTGTTGTCCCAAGTCACAGCATCAACATCACATGGGGAATTGTGAGAAATATAAATTCTTAGGTCTACCCCAGACTTACTCAAAGAAATTATAGTGGGGGAGAGCAGCCATTTATGGTTTAATAGCCCTTTGAGTGGTTCTGATACTCATCCATTAAAGTTGGAAAACCATTACAATAACAATCTTTCCTATGATCAAGCCAAGCCAAGCTAATGTCCCAGGATGTTATGGGAAATATCCCCAATGTGAAAAATGACCAGTGACATTTGGAACAAGAAGCATTAGCTGAATTTATGGGGAGGGCAGGTGAGTATCTGGGGTCAATAAATTTAATGACATAGAGAAATAGCTTCTTGTTATCTCCATTCTCTGTCCTAATCAAGCTGCCAGTTATAGCAGTGTTAAAGTTAATTCTTTATATAGGTTGTTTTTCAAAAAGACCATTGCATTAGAACTGGCCTTGGGACTCTAGCCTCAATTTTCAACTTGTAAGATTAATTGCTTGGTTTCTAATTCAATATATCATTCTGCTGTCTTATATATTCAGAAGGGATTATAAAGAAAACTAGAGGCCCAGTGCACAAAAATTTGTGCACTCAGGAGGGGGGGTCCCTCAGCCCAGCCTGTGCCCTCTCGCAGTCTGGGACCTCTTGGGGGATGTCCACTTGCTAGCAGGGAGCAGGCCTAAGCTGCAGTCGGACATCCTTAGCACTGCTGAGGAGATGCGAGAGGCTCCCACCACCACTGCTGCGCTGGCAGCCATCAGCCTGGCTTGTGGCTGAGCAGAGCTCCCCCTGTGGGAGCGCACTGACCACCAGGGGGCAGCTCCTGCATTGAGCGTCTGCCCTCTGGTGGTCAGTGTGTGTCATAGTGACCAGTCATTCTCAGTAGTTCTGTTGTTAGGGTCAATTTCCATATTACCCTTTTATTATATAGGATAGAGGCCTGGTGCATGGGTGGTTTTCCCTGAAGGGTGACCCGGATCAGGGTGGGGGTCCCACTGGGGTGCCTGGCCAGCCTGGGTGAGGGGCTGATGGCTGTTTTCAGGCTGGCCAAGCCCCTTAGCGGGGACCCTCACCCCATGGGGGTGTGGCCAGCCTGGGTGAGGAGCTGATGGCTGTTTGCAGGCTGTCCACAGCCCCTTCAGGTTGGGGGGGGGTCCCACTGAGGTTCCTGGTCAACCCTGGTGATGGGCTAAGGGCCATTTTCAGGCTGGCAACACCCCCTTCAGGGTGAGGGTCCCCACTGGGGTTCCTGGCCAGCCTGGGTGAGGGGCTGAGGGCCGTTTTCAGACTGATAACAGCCCCTTCAGGGTATGGGGGTTTCCTGCTGGGGTGTCTGGCCAGACTGGGTGAGGGGCTGATGGCCGTTTTCAGGCTGGTCATGCCCACAGGCTAGAAGCAGGTATCTGGGATTTATTTATCTTCTATAATTGAAACTTTGTAGCCTTGAGCAAAGCTCAGGGATGGCCAGGGCAGGCGGGAAGCTTAGCTTCCTCCATTGTCGGGGGAAACTCAAGCCTCCTGCTCGCTCCAGCTCCATGGCTGCTGCCATCTTTGTGATGGAGTGATGGTTAATTTTCATATTACTCTTTTATTAGATATTATATCTTGTGATAGAGAAATGATCCCAAGTGGGTAGATACAATGGGCCATGTTTCCTAAAAGCTAAAGAAAATTGCTATACTTGAAATGTAAAACAGACTTCCAAATTTATAGATTACTTTTCAGTCTTCAAAGAAATCTGTTTATTATTTTACTTGTGGTGAAATACACATAACATGAAATTTATCATCTTAACCATTTTAAGTGTGTATTTCAATGGTATTATGTACATTCACATTGTTGGGCAACCATTATCACCATTCATCTCCAGAAATCTTTTCATCTTGAAACACTGAAACTCTGTAGCCATAAACAATAACTCCCTATTGCCTCCTTTCCAGTTTCTAATGATCTCTATTCTACTTTCTGCCTCTATGAATTTGACTACCCTAGGTATCTCATACAAGTGGAGTCATATAGTATTTGTCTGTTTTGTGACTTTACTTAGCATAATGCCCCTAAGGTTAAGTCATGCTATAGCATGTGTCAAAACTTTCTTCCTTTTTAAGACTAAATAATATTTTCATTATATATATATATATATATATATATATATATATATATATATATATATATCACACTTGCCTTATGCATTCATTCATTAATCCATCAACTGATACTTGCTTTGCTTCCACTTTTTGTGTACTATAAATAACACCACTATAAACATGTATGTAAATATATCTCTTTGAGATCTTGCTTTTAATTATTTGGGATATATATCTAGAAATAGAATTGCTGTATCATATTCTTATTTTATTTTTAAAAAATTTTAAGGAATTGCTAAACTGTTTTCCTTAGTGTTTGTACCATTTTACAACCCAACCAACAGTGCACAAGTGGTCCAATTTCTCCACATCTTTGTCAAGACTTGTTATTTCTGATTTTTTAAAAGTAATCATCCTAGTGGGTGTGAGGTGGTTTCACATTTTGATTTGAGTTTTTATACTGATTAATGATGTTAAGCATTTTTTCATATGCTTATTGGCCATTTGTATATATTTATAGAAATTTCTATTCAAATCCTTTGCATATTTTAATCAATTTATTTACTGCTGAGTTGGAGTTCTTCATATACTCTATATGTTAATCACGTATCAGATATTCAAATAAATTTTGGTGTATATTTTATCCTTGATATAAGCATTGGAAGTGAATTAGGGCATGCTTTATAATTATTCTAAAGGTTATAGATGAGTAAATTAAGAATCAGAAGTGAGTACTTATATCCCAAGGTCACATAAGAAGTCCAGACATATAGCCAAGGCTAGGAGGAAGTCTGCTGTTTTGAAAATCCTAGAATTCAAATCTTTGAAAGACCCTTCAAAACCAATGAATCTGAGTACCTGTTGTTATAGACAAAATATTGAGGCCCATAGAGCAGGAGGTATTTATTCAAGGTTACACAGTGAGTCAGTGGCAGGATATGATATATGATCCTACTTTCCTGACACCAAGTTGGTAGCCTCTCTATTCTATCCTCCAGCAGAAAACAATTTGGCACAGTTGTGAAAAACTGTATCTGCTGCCTACCGCTTAAGGAAACGCTAATTTAATCCGAAGACTCTATTACCTAGAGATGAACACTGTTGGTAAGAACTGCAAGACCATCTGCATTTCTCAAGCTCTGGGAATTACAGCAGTTTGGCTGTTGGAGGTATCAGATTAAAAAGTGCCAATGCTAAGAACTTGGATAACTTGAATTTTAGTCATTGTCAATAGGGGTGAATAAATACCTCCATAGTCCAGGTTTCCATAGCCATTTTTGCTTGCCTGCCACATTTTGCAACAAAATACCAGACATCCAAGGAATTTTAAAATGCCAAGAAGAGGTGATCCAGAAGAATTTTGCTACTCTTTTTAAAAATATTTTTCCACTGATGAATCTTCAAAGGACTTTTGCATATGTTGGCCTACATAAACTTCACAACAGCCCTATGAAGCTGTTTCATTACCCCATTTTAAAAGTGAAGACACTAGGTTCAAATAGTCCAAATGACTTTCTTGAGGTTACATAGCTAGGAAGCTGTACCAAATTAGTCTGACTCTGAGGTCTATGTCATCATCACTGTCTTTGCTAAGGTCTATGGAGGTAATGAAGGTAGTGTGTAGCATCTGCTAACTTTCACAGAGACTACTTAGGGTCTCAAATATCCGTGTGTGTGTGTGTGTGTGTGTGTGTGCGCGCGCGCGCGCGCGTGTGTGTGTGTGTGTGTGTGTGTGTGTGTGTGTGTTTAACTGCTTCATCTTAGTGGCTTGAAAGCTTGATGCTAGAAGCCAATCATTAAACCAACACTTTGTTCATAAACAGCGTGGCTTCCAGAACCAGCAGCATATTGGAAACTTGTTGAAATGCAAATTTCTTACTCTTCCCCAGACTTTCTTGGGTAAAAGTAAGCAAAATCTCTAGGAGTATAGCCTGTAAATCTCTGTTTAACAAGCCATCCAGGGGATTCTAATGCATCTTAGGTTATATCTAATGAAAGTGGTAATTTTACCTGAATTTTCCTGAAAAAGTAATCTCTATGTCATTTATTTCTGCTCTAATCTTTATTATCTCCTTCCTTCTGCTCACTCTGGGGTTTTCTTGTTGCTCTCTTTCTAATTCTTTGAGTTGTAGAGTTAGATGATTTACTACCATTTTTTCTTGTTTTTTGAGATAGGCCTGTAGAGCTATAAACTTCCCTCTCAGGACTGCTTTCAATGTGTCCCATAGGTTTTGGATTGTTGTGTTTTCATTGTCATTAGTTTCCAGGATGTTTTTAATTTCTTCTTTGATCTCATTGGTAACCGAATCAATATTGAATAGCATGCTATTCAGCTTCCAGGTGTTTGAGTATTTTGGGTTGTTTTTATTGTAGTTTATTTCTAATATTATGCCATCGTGGTCTGCGAAGACGCTTTTTATGATTTCAATCTTCTTGAATTTGGGGATACTTTGCTTGTGACCCAATATGTGGTCTATTTTTGAATATGTCCCATGAGCACCTGAGAAGAACGTATATTCCCTGGCTTTGGGGTGAAGTGTTCTGAAGATGTCTATTAAGTCCATCTGATCTAGTGAGTCATTTAGGATTGCTGTATCTTTGCTGATTGTTTGTCTATAGGACTTATCCAGTTCTGTCAACGGTGTATTAAAGTCCCCTACTATGATTGTATTGTTGTCGATCTCTCCTTTGATATTTTCCAGGAGTTTTTTTATGAATTTGGGTGCTCCTACATTGGGTGCATATATGTTTACCAGGGTTATATCTTCTTGTTGTATTGATCCCTTTAGTATTATGAAGTGGCCTTCCTTATCTCTTGTTAAGGCCTTCACTTTGAGGTCTATTTTGTCCGATATAAGTATTGCTACCCCAGCTTTCTTTTCCTTTCCATTTGCCTGAAAGATATTTTTCCATCCTTTCACTTTCAGTCTGTGTGAGTCCCTTCTCATGAGGTGGGTTTCTTGTAGACAGCAGATGTATGGGTCATGTTTTTTTATCCATTCAGCCACTTGATGTCTTTTGTTTGGAGCATTTAGTCCGTTTACGTTTAAAGTTATTATTGAAAGGTACTTGTTTGTAGCCATTTCTTTTTTTGTGTGGCTGTTTTCTTTCTGAGCTTTTTATTTCTTATTTTTATACCAGTCCCTTTAGCATTCCTTGCCTTGCTGGCTTGGTGGTGACAAACTCCCTTAGTCTTTTTTTGTCTGTGAAGCTTCTTATTTCCCCTTCAAGTTTGAATGATAGCCTTGCTGGATAGAGTATTCTTGGATTCAGTCCTTTGCTTTGCATCACTTTGTAAATTTCAGTCCATTCTTTTCTGGCCTGATGTGTTTCTGTTGAGAAGTCATTTGACAATCTAATGGGAGATCCCTTGTATGTAACTTTCCGTCTCTGTCTTGCAGCCTGTAAGATTCTCTCTTTGTCCTGAACATTTGCCATGGTGATTATGATGTGTCTTGGTGTGGGTCTTTTCGGGTTCACCTTGCTTGGGACTCTCTGGGCTTGTGTGACTTTTTTCTTCCCTACCTCAGGAAAGTTTTCTGATATTATTTCTTCGAGTAGGTTTTCTAATCCTTGTTCATCTTTCTGTTGTTCTGGTACTCCTATTATTCGTATGTTGTTTCGTTTCATGTTGTCCCAAAGCTCCCTTAGGCTCTCCTCCTGTCTTTTAATTTTTTTCTCCAATTGCAGTACATTTTGGGTGTGTTTTGCTTCCTTGTCTTCTAATTCACTAATTCGGTCCTCCGCTTCTCCTAGTCTACTGTTGATACTTTCAATGGAGTTTTTCATTGCAGCTATATCACTCTTCATTTCTTCTTGGGTCTTACTTAGGTTGTTGATTTTTTCATCTGTTTCTTCTAGCTTCTTCCATATGTTATCGATTTTTTCATCTGTTTCTTCTAGCTTCTTCCATATGTTATCGATTTTTTCATCTGTTTCTTCTTGCTTCTTGCAGAGGTTGTCGATTTTTTCCTCCATCCGGTTTATGCACTCTAGGATCCTTATTCTGAATTCTTTATCTGTCATGTTGCATGCCTCTGTATTACTTAGCTGCTTTTCTGGAGAGTCCTCCTTCTCTTTCCTTTGGGGGTTTCTTTGTCTACCCATGTTTGATCTCACTGACATATCTAGACGTTGAGTTGTTCAGTGGTTGCTCCCTTGATGGCAGTGACTCCTTGGTCTGTGGTTGCTCTTCGGGCGGTTGCGGTAGCAGCTGCTCTTCAGTTGTCAGCAGCTCCTCTGGTGGGTGCTGTTCACAGCTGTGGTGGCTCTTCCGGCTGGTGGGGCGAGGTTTCACGTACAGCTGCTGTTCCTCAGCAGAGGATGAGGTGCTCAGGAGGTTGCTGTTGCTTGGATCTGCTGCGTTGATTTAAAGGCACAAAATACAACACAAGGCACCACGTACCAGGCACTATACACAAATATATTCACGATATTAATAATCCCAATTAAAGGTGACCACCTGAATTAAGAGAATTAGGGGATAAGGAAGAAGGAAGAGAAAAAGATAAAAGAGAAAAAGGAAAAGAAAAGTAGGGACCAAAAAAAGGGAGTGCAAAAATGAAATTGGGAAAAAGGAAGGGGGAAATTAAAAGCGAGAATAGAAAAGAAAAAAAAAAAAGAGCGAAAAGAGAGAATGAAGTGGAAGAGGGAAGAGACTTTTTATATGAGGAGAATACTCCTATAGAACAGCCATTAATCCCAACAAATCCCAGCAACAGCTCCCTGGATATGAGTGCAAACTAGAAACAACCAATAATATAACGATGAAAATAGAATGGTGAACACCAATCCCAAAATAAAATAAAGAAAAAATAAAATGGCACTTTAAAAAAATGGTAAAATGGTAGCAGTAATAATACTGGTTAAAAATAAGAAGGTAGTAATTAAAAGGGTAAAATCAGGTGATGGAAAAAGAAGAAAAGAAAGAAAAAAAAAGAAAAAAAAAGAATGAAAAAAAAATTGGTTTCTTAGTTAAAAAGTGAAAAAAGAAAAAAAAATTGCAGTAGTGAAGGTCCTTCGTTTCTTCTATTCTTCAGTGTGGCTTGCCTTAGACCTTCCAGGTATTCAGGAGAGTGTTGAGTTTCCCTGCGATATACTGTTCCTCTGTGTTGTAAACCACAGTCCTTATTTTAAAGCATGCCGCATTTATTTCCCAGACTGCCTTATTTTGTGTTTAGCAAAGAGTCAGTTTGTGGGTCAGCCTCTGGGTGGCAGTGTTCTGGGGTTGGCCTCTGAGGCTATAGGGCCTCTCTGTCCAGTGGAAGTTCACTGCCCAGAGCTGACTGCCTAATAGTTAGTTACCAGTGCTATGTTGTTGCTGGGATTGAAAATCCCCCTATAGGCCAGACCCTGTTAACTCCCAGGGACTGATCAGGTTATCTTAATCCTTGATCTAGTACAGGGTGGAATCTGGGTGTGGCTGTGCTCCTTGCCTGGGGGCTGGGGGGAGGAGACTCCCTCTCAGGAGCGGGTGGCTGCCCCAGTCCCGGGCTCTGGGGTGTCTCAGCACTCAATTCACTACCACCTCTCCCGGCTCCCCCTCTTTCCCCAGTCTCTCCCCAGATTCCACTCCTCAGCACACTCTCCCTCTCTTCAGCACAGGTGAGTGTCTGTATCCGAAATGTCCCATGAACAGGGTTCAGTGAAAACAAACAAACAAATGCCGGCCTCGGAAACGGGGAAGGCTTGGTTTCTGTAAGCTTCTTCTCTTACCGGGACTGCATGGTCAGGTCAGCTCTTCAGGCTGCCCCCTTTAGGCTCAGTCCTCCGCGGTCACAGAACCCAGCTCTCAATTTCCCTGGCAGCGCCAGGAATCCCGCTGTTCTCCTTTCCCCCGTCAGGGGCTGTGCCTGTCCCAAGGGACGCGGCTGTCTGCCACGCGGTCTCCCTCCGACTCTCTGGGCTCAGAGGTCTGGCAAACTTTCCTGCCCAAATCCCTGGTTTTTTTTTTACCTTACCAGGGGAGTTCTGCTCTTCCTGGCTGTAAACCCTCTCACCAGCTGAGCAATATCGCCTATTCGGTGTGAGTGTTACTAGCTTCAGCTGCTTGCTCCATTTGCTCCGGGACACGACCTGGGACACGTCTGCCTATATCGCCGCCATCTTGGTTCTCCCCCTGAAAAAGTAATCAATTGTCTGCCTCATTGTGTCAATACAGATCTAGTCCAGGTAGCCAATTATACCCAAGTTTCTCCATCTGTAAAATGAGAAGTGGTGCACCTCATTGTAGCTTCTTAGATTTATAATGAGGAAAACCAAAGCTTGAATATAATGGTGAGAATATAAAATACAGAGGCAAACAGACTAGGTTTGACTCTTACTGTTTAGCTGTGAGATGCTTCTTTTTACCTCAGTTTCTTCACCTGAAAAGGGAAGGATTCATCCATCTCACAGAGCTGTTTTGAAGCTGAAAGAAGACAATGGAAGTTAATTTTAAAAGGGTGAGAGATTAACCAAAGGACTTATATGCATGCATATAAGCCTAACCAATGGACACAGACACCAGGGGGGGTGAAGACATGAGTGGAAAGGAGGGAGGGCAATGGAAGGATAAGGACACACGTGTAATGCCTTAATCAATAAAGAGAGAACAAATAATAAAAAAATATAAAAAAAACATTGTGGGTTATCATTCAGTGCCATCAGGAAATCAGATTCCATTATGTAGATATTTTTCTTTATTATTACCACTGATTGAAACCCAAAGCCCAGAGAATGAATGACTATAACATGTCCAGGAAATAGATGGTAGCTTTTCTGCTTCCCCAAGGATAGTTACCTATGCTACTATCCAAAGCAGAGAGGGTATGGCATTACCTAAATGATCAATACACATCCATTGCCTTGTCCCTGACAATATCTGCTCGATTGTTCAACCCCAGAATAAAATGCTGTGCCAGTACGATATTATGTTCCATGCCTAAACAAAATTTTCTTTCAAGATAAACTGTTTCTAAAGTCTAGGCTGACAAGTTTTATACCAAATGACCTTATCCTGACTGAATCTGACCCAAGGGCAACCAATCTTTAGTCTGGGCTGGAACCTATGACCTATTTGGCTAGTCCCAAAAAAGATGAACTGGGCAAATCAGATTCTGTCTGTGACTCTCATATTTGAACCAAGGGATATGAAAAAAGGAATAACCAACTAGTAGTAGGAGCTATAACTGAAAGTTACCAAGTTGAGTTGGAACAGGAAAGGTTACACTATACCAGGGGTCCTCAAACTACGGCCCGCGGGCCACATGCAAATACAAATATTGTATTTGTTCCCGTTTTGTTTTTTACTTCAAAATAAGATATGTGCAATGTGCATAACAATTTGTTCATAGTTTTTTTAAAAACTATAGTCTGGCCCTCCAACAGTCTGAGGGACAGTGAATTGGATCCCTGTTTAAAGAGTTTGAGGACCCCTGCACTATATTCTGTTTAAGCTGCAGTTATGAAGGATTCAGTTGATAAAGGAACTGAAAGAAGTAGAGTAACCAAATCATACTAATTAAGATCCATTTATGAACTCCAGTTGTTGAGGTCTCTTTAGCTTCTTGGGTTCACTTTTTCTCTGTCAGACTGATAGTCTTATAATAAACTCTCCTTTATTACAAGGTATCTGCTTCTAACTGAAATTATAACAAAGCAGTTATTAAACTGTTCCTTTTTCACAGCTCTCCCTGCTCTCAACCTGGGCATCATGCAAAATGAGATGAACAGACAGGGTCTATGCCAACTAAAAGCTAGCAACAAACCAGGTCAAAGTACACTCAAAAGTGTTATTTTGAGTGCCCACTGAATGTGATAAACTATGGCTGCTACATTTCCTTTATCATCTCCTTTAACCCCCAAGTATCTTCAAGAGATAGATATCTCTGTTTTACAGATGATAAAATGAAGGCTCTGAGAAGGGTAGTGATTTGTTCCAGGTCAATACAGGAAATTGATCTGTCTGGAGTAGGTTCCATTTACTATATTTCACTGCCTTGAGATTAGTACTTTCCAAATATGGTTGATTATGAGAATGCCTAGGGATTCCCTTTTAAAAACAAAGATGTCCTACCTAACTCATACTCCATTCTCTTCAATTCTAACCTCACATCCAAGATGGAGGCCAAGCATCTGGATTTTTTTCAAAGCACTTCCCTGGTGATTCTGATCAACCAATATGATGACTAGTGTCTTTGAAAATAATTGTTTCAGACTATATTTAAGTGTAAAGGAAGCCTACAATTACTATAATCAGTTCATGCTTACTTACCTTTATATGAATTAAAGCAGTAGTATCTTCTACTGGAGTTACTTGATGCAAGGGATTGAAAAAGTCCAGGTCTGGCCACAAAGAATTTTTGATTAATACTATCATTTTCAAACAACTTTCATAGTCCCTAAACTTGTTGAACTTAATCTCGTTATCCCCATTTTATAGATGACAATACCAAGGACTAAGAGGTTAAGTGACTTGACAAGGGACAACCAACAGATACAAAGCCAAAAATAAAATGTAGGTCCTAGAAACTCAGTACTCTTTTTAATTGCTCTAAGCACCCCCCCCCACCTTATTTGTCTTCTCCTCTCACAGTCTGGTTTCTATTCAGCCTGGCCTCATTTCCTCACAGTCCAGGACCTTTGATTCCTAGATACTCTGCATAGCTTTACTAACATGTACTTGACCTGCAGTCTCTGTTTCAACAAAATGTGTGGGAAAAGATGCTGTGCAACCATGCCTCTGCACACATGGCTCAGACTAGTGGGAGAGAGAAACAGAACCTCAGGATTCTGGCACTTCCGTTGGAGCACACTAGCAGCACAACCTTGTCCCAATTGAACCTACAATTTACAGTTCATGCAGTTTTCAAAAGTAGCAAAGGCCCTTCTTTTTCCTGTCCATGTACTGTTTCCAATCAATACAGGGAATTGCATTCTATGACCCTATAGTGTTGGTGGTAGGAGTCCTAGACAGGATTAACCAACACTGGAGAATCAAGAAAGTATGTGATGTTGTGTGAAGAACATTACCCTGGAAATTAGCACACCAAGTTTCTAATATCTTCCACCCATTGAGTCTCACTTTTCCTACCTGTACAAGGAAGAGGTTGAGCTCTGTTATTTCTAAGGTCCTTTTTAGTTTTGATGCTTTATAAACTCTTTATAGAATGTTTGGGATGTCTGTAAGACTTTGGTAGAGAGTGCAGCCAGGGTTGTAAAGCTTTGGGCAGGCAATCTGGGCAATGTGGTTTATACAGAAAAAACTTGAAGAATAGTTTGTTTCTAAAGATATTTTTCTCCTGTTTTATGTTTTAGGAAAGGAAAAACTAAGTATAAATTGAATGAGAAGTTATAGGTTTTTATCACTAGCAGGAAATTTGGACTCTGCAAATTATCTAATTAACTACCTTAATTATTCTGAATTGAACCCCATTTTGGCCCACCCAAATCTTCCTCCATCTTTATTCATGAGTTCTCTCTCCTTTGGAGTAAATGAGAAGAATTTGGTGTATGAAAGGTTGAGCTGAGAGGTGGAAAGTTACTCTAATAAAAGATTAATCTTTTGTCTTTGGCAGGGGAAGTACTGAGAAATATTTATTTAAGCATTTATTTGCTCAACAAACATTTCCTGAGCACCTACTGTATGCCAGGGCCTGTTCTAGGTACAGGGAATGCAGAGATAAATGAGGCACATAATGATTCAGAGCAATCATATGGCCTCCCTATTCTGGGTTACACAACTTATGCCTGGCATAGTCAAAATGTTGGCCTTGGCCAGGATTCTGAACTTAAAGGAGGCAGAGAAGTGGTGAAGTCAGATTTTTTTAGTTAGTTCTTGTATACCACCAATTGGCACAAAAAGTCTAGAACCCAAAGGGACCATATGGAATACATCAGCTGTATACCAGAAGTGCACAAAACTCATGTTAAGGGCCTTTTCCATCTTCTTGATCTTAAATGACTTATTATAAAAAAGGCAAATAATATATTTCCAATCCTTGATTTGTCTATTTTCCTCCTTTGATGGTATTCCCTACTACCCACCCTGACTCGTTTTCCCTACAAAGTAAACTATCTTTAAAAAAAAATTAATTTGTTTATTTGGAAATTGATTCCAGGAAATAACAGGAGAGATCAGGGAAATAATATGCAGAAGGGGAGGAAGAAAAAAAGCCATTAGCAAGCATATCACCACTGTGGACCACTAGAGCTTAGCCCTAACAGCATACTCTGGACCTCAATGAGGAGCACACACCTTGAAATCACCTCACTGATGGTGCAAGGGTGTGTATCCCCCAACTATGATTATCCATCTACTCTAAATTCCCTGGACCTTCTGTCCTAAAAGCCTGAGAATCACTCAGGCTTAAGCTAAGAAGAGCTCAGAAAGAATAACTAAAAGGAAAGAGCCAACTCACCAGAAGGCAGTGTTTGAGATGCTGTAACCACAGGTCCCTTCTCACCTAAAGAACCCCCTCCACAACATTATTTTCTGGTCACTAATGGGGGGCAACCAATGGTGTATTTTTATGAGAATGGAGTCTAAGGGCATTGATAGATGTGAACATTTAAAGCTTTTTGTACTTACTACACACAAGGTGGACCATGGGCTTTCTTTTCTGAGATCAGTGGTCCAAAACTTCTCTGGTGTTATCACTCTAGGACTGAATGACACTGGGACTTAAGGTTAAAATCATGATCAATCAGAACTCATTTCATAACATTTAATAAAAGCCAATAATTCAGTAATTCAGATACCCTTCTGAGGAATTTGTCAACAAGCTCCATGGGTATCTATAAAAAATCAAAACAGCAACAACAAACAAAACACACACACACACACACACACACACACACACACACACACGGAATTGGGGTATTTAAAACAAGCAAAGCCTTCCTAATTGGCATCAGTTGGATGATCACTCCTGTCTTTAACCTATCACTGCAGGAAGGATGTAAAAAAGATTGGCTTTCTTTGGTTTGACTAAGCATACAAATGATCATCTAGACTAAGAGGGATAACTGAGGTGTGAGGAAAACTTTAATGCTGTAATTAAAAGACCAGCTGAGCTCTGTTCTCATTTATTCATTATATAACAATAGTTCTTATGGGGCCACCAAATGTATCCTGCAAGGTTGACTTTGATCTGCATGAACATCATAAGAAAACTAGGAACTTCCTAAATTCTGTGTCTGGCTTCAGGCAAAAGCTAACACACAGCTTTTTCTTTCTTGCTCTTGGAGGTTTAGAAGCATGATCGTGGCCAGAAGCAAAGTGAACTGCTAATAGAGAATTCCCTGGCCCACCCAGAAACCTCCTCCTTGGATGCAGAAGCTATTCTGTATAAGACAGACTGTACCAAAGGAAGCATCCTCCAATGTGCCATTCCTTTTTTAAAAAATTTTTGCTTGACCCATTAGAGAAGGGACCCAACTGACAGAGGGTATCAAGCGGAGAGGGTGAGAAGGAATATGTGCTTATTGCTGCTTTGGGGTATCCATCTAAAAGATATGGAGGGACTTCCTCAGATCCTTAATTTATATAAGTACCACAATTGTGTGGAGACACCAGCCCTACCCCATCATTTTTCCAGGCCAGTACACCCGAGCCTGTAGCACCATTGCAATACATTTGAGAGAATGATATAGAGCTGGATAGAATATGAAGTTTCTGAATGTGCAGCAGCTGAGAGAGGAGATGAGGTATTCATTGTGCCTCATCAAAGATCCCAAATAAACCATCCAAAACCTCTTCCAAGTGATAGGGATCTGTTCTAGCTATGCTAAGATTAGGCCTAGTTTGAGCTTTGCTTGTGTTGCCTTGGGCAATTCCATTTTCCCTCTCTGGGCCTCATTTTTTTTTTCACCTGCCAAATGAAGAGGATGGACCAGATGGTCTCTGCCTTTCTAGACTTTTTAGCAGGATGGCAGTTTATTCTCATTTGGTTTGTAAAACAGAGTTCTCTTCCTTGTGACATCTCTTGGGATCTCATATTTTGGCCAAGGGTGCTCTATGATCAAAGGGGGAAATTAAGACCTTGCCAGTATTCTGAAAATGACTATTTTCCATACTCTCAAAGTCACTTGGGCCTAATCACTTCCAGAGTGAACCATGCTTACTCTCACTTCAATAACTTTGTTGCCACTATTCCTTGCAGTTATCTCCCCTAATCTCTAAACACTAACTCATCCTACAAGACCCAGATCAAAAACCACTTCTTATAGGAAGCCCTTAAGTCCTTCCTGAACACCCTCTTCCCAGACTCTACCATAATTTGACTTTCAATTATGCATTTCCTAGTATGATCTCCCTGAGGTATAGTGTCTTTTTCATTCCTACTTCCCCACGACAGAGACTACCACAATGCCTGACAGATGAAGAGCTCGTTCAATAAGGATTTATTAAAAATAACTGAGGAATAACCAAATATCATCCTGCCACTACCTCATGGCCTGACAGGGATAAACTAAAACAAGCAACACCTTCCCTTTCCTCCAAATAAGGAGTGCCTCAAGATTCCATTCTTATTTCATCTGGTTCTCTGAGGTAAGAAAAAGGACACCCATAACTTTCCCTACTTTAAACATTTGCATGGCTTGAGCTAAAGCAGTCAAGTTCATCTATATCCTATATAATAAAAGCTTAGGTGGCATCATGGGACATCATCACAAGATGGTCACCACGACATCATCACAAGATGGCTGCTCCATGTCGTCACAAGACAGCTGCAACAAGATGGCCACCACAAGATGGCCAACCCCATGTTGTCATAAGATGGTCACCACAAGATGGCCACCCCCATGTTGTCACAAGATGGCTGCCACAAGATGGCCACCCCCACATCATCATAAGATGGTCACCACAAGATGGTTGCCACAAGGTGACCAGCAGGGAAGGGCAGTTGTGGGCAAACAGACCAGCAAGGGAGGGCAGTTGGGGGACAACAGACCAGTGGGGGAGGGCATTTGTGGGCAATCAGTCCAGCAGGGGAGGGCAGTTGGGGGACAACAGACCAGTGGGGGAGGGAAGTTGTGGGCAATCAGTCCAGCAGGGGAGGGCAGTTGGGGGCAACCAGGCCTGCAGGGGAGGGCAGTTGGGAGCTAGATCAGGCCGACAGGGGAGGGAAGTTGGGGATGATCGGACCGGCAGCCAGGCAAGTGGTTAGGAGCCAGCAGTCCTGGGTTGTCAGAGGGATGTCTGACTGCTGGGCCTAAACCAGCAGCTGGACATCCCCCAAGAAGTCCCAAATTGGAGAGGTTGTAGGCGGGCTGAGGTATACCCCCATGCACAAATTTTGTGTGCCAGGCCTCTAGTCAATACATATAAAAGCCTAAGTGACAGTTAAGACCGGTCAACCAAACAACCGGTCAACTGGTCACTATGATGCGCACTGACCACCAGGGAGCAGTGCTCAATGCAAGAGCTGCCACCTGGTGGTCAGCACACTCCTACAGCCAACCTCCTGCAGCCTGCCAATCTCCTGTAGTCCCTGCCCCCGGCTGGCTAGCCAAACTCCTGTGGTCCCTCCCCTCAACCAGCTCCCATTGGCCCTAATTGTGAGCCAGGCTGAGAGACCCTACCCATGCACAAATTTGTGCACCAGTCTGCTAGTATTTATATAAAAGGCTAATATGCAAAGTGTCCCCTCGGGAGTTCGATCACTTGATATGACGTGCGTTGACCACCAGGGGGTGTCACAGAATAACGGAAGGCCCTGGCTGGCAGCTGGCATCTGGGGAAGAAAGGCCCCGGCTGGCAGCTGGAAGGCCCCCAAAGGCCCTGGTTGCTGACCAGGCCTAAGGATCCTACCCATGCATGAATTTCGTGCACTGAGACTCTAGTTCTTATATAAATTTTCTCATTTTCTGCAGGGGAAAATTGGTATGAGCTGAGTGTGGAGCAAGGTGTGTTCCTAGAAAAATCTCCAAGGCACTTGGGGCTAATTTGGAAGCTTCATTCCAGCTGGCAAGATTCCTGGTGCCTCTGAACTCTGCATTCAGAGTGGTAAAGCTAGATATAGGTTTTCTACAGCCATTTTAGTACAAGATAGAAAGTATTTTGTGTGCAGATGTTTAATTAATTTTAGTAGAGCAAGGAAAGTGGAAACACTACAGAGGTTATAGGAATGGAACATTCAGTTGAGAAAGACTGGCTTTACAAAAGGGTGTCTGGAAAAAAAACACTAAATTATTATTCTTCAACATAGTAAATGCTTAATATATGTTCTTTAATTATGCCAAATATTGGTGTTCAACTGAAGGGTAGAAGAATTAATGAACATATTCTTCCCAAATGGCTTCAGCTCCAAGAACTACATATCTACATATGTACGTATGTGTTCTTTCTCTGTTCTAATTCTCTCTCTCTCTCTCTCTCTCTCTCTCTCTCTCTCTCTCTCTCTCTCTTTCTCTCTCTCTCTCTCTCCCCTATGCAAGTACAAAGAATTAATTTAATGATTCTAGCTCTTCTTGTCAATATGATGAATCAGACTTTGAAGGGTAACCAACCATCCAGCTTTGTCTGAGACTTCCCCGAATATAAGACTTTGCTAGGGATGGTTTCAGAGACTTAATTATGAACCTTGAAGAGAATGAAGCTAAAGAAGATACAGTTCCAACCCAAAAGTTGTTTAGAATGATTTTTGAGTTTCTTTTCTCAGATAGCATCGATGGACCTGTGCATCTCTTTTCATCATGATGCCTACCTATCAAGTGATGTGATGTACTACAGCCCTTCAAAATAATAAAGTTAAAAGTAAAATTTAACCTGTGGTCCATATCAGCTTTCAGAATCTCTCTGTTGTTATTTTTTTCTGTAGCTTTGGCATCATTTTTTTCTCTCTAAGACGGAGTGTGTTTGGACTCCCATTTCTGCCACTTATCTGTGCAACCTTAGGCATGCCACTTAACTACACTGAGTTTACTCTACATAAAATTAGGGTGTGGTGTCTACCTCACAAGGATGATTCAAAAAGCTCACATTTGTAAATCATCTAATGTAGATGTTATAATAGGATAGGACATTATGAATAATTTCCTAGCCTTCTCCCCCTTCCCCTAACCCCTTATTTCTATTACATTTTGAGGAGGAGGGTAAATATAAGTTGTCTGTGTTTAAGGATAAATTTGAAGTTAAAATGAAAAGCACTTTGTAAACTGCAAGGTATACACAAAAGAGTAACTACATGGCCATGATTCCCCAACCCAAAATTTCTTTGCTTTTCCTGCTGCCTCTTGGACCATTACTTTCCTAGCCCTTTTAGCTTTATTGCTTTCCACTCTCTCCTTCTAGACCCCATAATGGTGCTTGTTTCTAATGTTTATGTTTTTTTCCTCTTTCTTAGAGAACTGATTTTGTCTTCCAGATTCAACTGCTAATTCGGCAGTTATAAATCAGAGCTGAGGCCTGTCTTATCAGTGTTAGGAGGAACCAAACATCCTGAATACCAAGCTTGGGAGAAATTTTAAAGTATTCTGTCTTAATTCTCAGTATTACCAAACGTATAAATAACAAAACTGGGTGGAGTTGCCCAAATAACATAATGTGGAAAGAAAGGCCAGTATTTGGAGTTAGAATTCGTGAGCTCAATCTCCCCATCAACTCTGACATGAGTTATAACCATAACAACTCAGATTTATATACTGCATTGCAGCTGAAAAGTGTTTTCACATATATCCTCTCATTGATCCTCTTAATTGGTTTCTCTATTCCAGTCTCTCCATGCTCTAATCATGTAAGCAAGAGTAAACTTCTTAAAATGCAGGCCTGATCAGGCCATGTTATGTTGTAAACCCTTCAAGGGCACCCTGCTACTGGGTAAATAAATTATGGTATATCCATAGAAATAAAATACCATGCAGCCATTCCAATGAAGGAAACAATTTTATATGTAATAATATGGGATAATCTGAAAAACATAGTAAATATAATAGTAATGTGCATAGTAGAGCATAAAGTATGCAATCATTTATATTTTAAATAAGAGGTGATATTAAATATATTATTGTATAAGTATGGAAAAGAAACTGGCAGACGTGGGCATCAAGGATTTGACATCTATTTTCTTTTTACTATTTCCATGTACTACTATGTGTGGTAATCTTAGATTTGTTGTGTTCACATAATTTACTGTATATTATTATGTCTTCTTCAGTCATAGAAAAAACATTTCAAATTAGTGGAGCAAAAATTAATAAGATTTTAGAATATGATGTTTCAGGGTTACCTTTGCTGAATCCACCTAGCAGGGGTCAAGTGAAAATTTAAATGCAAATTTTGAAAAAATCATCATACTGTGCTAGAATTTCATATTGAAGACAAAAATGTGAGAGGTATAATTGAATCATTTGTCATTGGAAAAACTGATACTTGTTTCTTCAGAAGAAGTAAATATAAAATTATAGGCAAACATATATTAAATATGTCACCTCTAAATGTATGGCATGTACTATCCTATATAATAAAAGAGAAACATGGTAATTAGTGTACATCCACTACCCTTCCCATTGGCTAATCAGTAAGATATGCAAATTAACTGTCAGCCAAGATGGAGGCCGGCAACCAGGCAGCTTGAAGCTAACATGAGGTTTGCTTGCTTCAGTGACAGAGGAAACCAATGTTCGCCACCTTCCTTGCTGGCCTCTGAGCTTGCAGTTTGAAACATTGTTACAAATATAGGAGCTAAACAAAATCCCAGAAACCTGCTTTCAGCCCTCCGGGATCTCAGATTGGAGTTGATACAGTGTTTTGATTATAGAACCCAAACAAACCAGATACCTGCTTTCAGCAACAGAGGCCTCAGAGCTGGAGCCAGAGCTAAAGCTGGCCCAGAATTTAAAAAAAAGAAAAAAAGGAGCAGTTGGGAGGTTCAGTCACCCGCCAGCCTGAAAACAGCCCTCAGCCCCTCACCCAGACTGGCCAGGCACCCCAGTGGGGACCCCCATCCTAAAGGGTGTGTGCTCAGCTGCAAACAGCCATCATCCCCTCACCCAGGCTGGCTAGGCACCTCAGTGGGGATGCCCACCCTCTTCCAGGACACCCTTCAGGGCAAACCAGCCAGCCCCCACCCGTGCACCAGGCCTCTATCCTATATAGTAAAAGGGTAATATGCCTCCCAGCACTGGGATCAGCAGAGCCACGAGGCCTCCCAGCACTGGGATCAGAGGATTCGCGAGGCTTCCCAGCAAAGGGATCAGTGGAGCAGAGAGGCCTCCCGGCAAAGGGATCAGTGTGACAGGGGGCAGCGCCCAAACCCCCTGATCGCCCTGTGGCTCTGTGTGTGACAGTGGGCGGGGCCACAACCTCCCTATCCGCCCTGCTCTGTTTGTGACAGGGGAAGGCACCCCAACCCCCTGAACAGCCCTGCTCTGTGCCTGATAGGGGGGAGCTCCCCAACCCCCTGATCGCCCTGCGGCTTTGTGTGTGACAGAGTATGGCGCCCCAAACCCATGATTGGCCCTGCTCTGTGTGTGACAGGGTGCAGCGCCCTAACCCCACGGGCCCTGCTCTGTGTGTGATGGGGTAGAGCCATAACCTCCTCATCGGTCCTGCCCTGAGTGTAACAGTGGCGGCGCCCCAACCCCCTGATTAGCCCTGCTCTGTGGGTGATAGAGGGCAGCGCTCCAACCCCCCCTCCACGGGCCCTGCTCTGTGTGTGATGGGGTAGAGCCATAACCTCCCCATCGGTCCTGCCTTGAGTGTGACAGGGGGCGGTGCCCCAACCCCCTGATTAGCCCTGCTCTGTGGGTGATAGAGGGCAGCGCTCCAACCCCCCCTCCACGGGCCCTGCTCTCTGCATGACAGGGGGCAGCGCCCCAACTCCCCAATCGGCCCTGCTTTGAGCCTGACCAGGGGCTGCACCTAGGGATTGGGTCTGCCCTCTGCCACCCAGGAGCGGGCCTAAGCCAGCAGGTCGTTATCTCCCAAGGGGTCCCAGACTGCGAGAGGGCACAGGCCGGGCTGAGGGACCCCCTCTCGCCCCCCGAGTGCACAAATTTTTGTGCACCGGGCCTCTAGTGGATTTAACAAATGCTTGGAAAGATGGGTATGTGGATGTTTCCATAGTTTTTAACAGAAGAATATCATCAAACAACCATAATTAGTTTTCTAATTTCACATGGTGCTCTGTAGGGGCCTTGTGAAAACAAACAAAATCCCAAATATATGAACATAATACAAATTTTGAGGTGCATATTAACAAAATAAAAACAAACAAAAAACCCCAAGAGGTCAGAGAATAAATCCAATCAATATCTGGACATAGGCAAAAGGTTAACATCATCTACAAGTTGAAGGAATATTGTGGTGTTATCCTTTGCCCTTAATATCTGGATAGAATGGCTTGAATCAATGTTCCAAGTTACATGTAAAGACTAATGTCTTTTTCAAGATTTCTGTGATTTGTTGGGGAATTTAAGTTTTCATGGTCTCTTTTGGTGCAGATTCATCCCTCTACTGAAATCCATTTTTCTGTTCTACATATTTTGTAAAAATTTATATTTATTGTTGAAAGTATTACAGATGTCTCCCTTTCTTTCCCCATTGACCCCCTCCTTCCACCCTGTCCACTCCCAGGCCTTCATCCAACTATTGTCTGTGTCCATGGGTTATGCATATATGCAAATAAGTTCTTTGGCTGATCTCTTCCCTATGCCCCTTTCTTCTGAAAATCTGTTTACATCTTGTAGCATTCTCTTATTTTCCTCTAAGGAATTTGGCCTTCCTCTTGATTTCCCCAAACAAAAAACACACAAAGTTGTGTGATACAGTTTGATAAAGGTTTTGGAAAATGTTTCAGTTTTATAGCATAGAAAATCAGACTATTTAAATTGAATATTAATTATTGTTCTTCTTTAAAAGTACCTAGATTATTTCAACTAACTCAAGTATATTCTCCGTCTAATTGATCCCTCTTTTTTTCCTTCTTCCCCCCCTCACCCTGCCTAGCAATTCAATCCAGAATAATTCTTCAGACTTTTTTGTCCAGAAATCCATCTTCTAGCACAAGCATGTCAAACTCAAAGGCTAGCATGGGCCAAATAAACAAGGTTTAAGTTTCTGTGGGGAAAAAAAACAAACCATCAAACTTCATCTTTCATAGAAAATAAATTTTGTCTTGTGTATTTAAAATTGTAAACCTACTTTTGCACACCCCAGTAGGCTTTAAAACAAAGGGTGTAATAAAATAAAAAGAAATATCCTATATAATAGAGGTAATATGCAAATTGATCATCACACCCTCGCACAAGATGGCCACCACAACATGGCCAGCAGGAGAGGGCGGTTGGGGGTGACTGGGCCTGTAGGGGAGGAGGGCAGTTGAGGGGGACCAGGCCTGCAGCAGAGGGCAGTTAGGGGTGACCAGCCAGGCAAGGGAGGACACTTAGGGGTGACCGGGCTGGCAGGGGAAGGTAGTTGGGGGTCAACCAGACCGGCAGGGGAAGTTAGGGGTGACAAGACCAACAGGGGAGGGTAGTTACAGGTGACTGGTCCTGCAGGGGAGGGCAGTTAGAGGCGGCCAGGCTGGCAGGGGAGGGAAGTGAGGGGTGATCAGGCCGGCAGGGGAGGGAAGTTGGGGGTAACCAGGCCAGTAGGGGAGGGCAGTTGGGAACCAGGCAGCATGGGATGATAGTTGGGGGAAATCTGGTTGGCAGGGGAGGGAAGTTTGGGGAAATCAGGCCAGCAGGGGAGCAGTTAGGCATCAATCAGGCTGGCACCGGAGTGGATAAGGGGTGATCAGGCTAGCAGGCAGAAGCGGTTAGGGGCAATCAGGCAGGCAGGCAGGAGAGCGGTTAGGGTCCCAGATTGGAGAGGGTGCAGGCTGGGATGAGGGATAACCCCATCCCGCAGTGCACGAATTTCATGCACCGGGCCTCTAGTACTACATAATGATAATGGGATCAATACAACAAAAGGATATAACCTTGTAAACCAAGCAGTTTCTAAGGATCAGGAGACCAGTAGTGTCTTAGTTCTAGCTCAGGATCTCTCATAAAATTGCAGTTAAGATATTAGTAGGGAGGCAGGTATCTGGAGCTGGAATATCTACTTCCAAGCTCACTCATGTGGTTGTAGGAAGGCTTCAGTTCTAGGCAAGCTGTTGGTGGGAGACCTCAATTCCTTACCACAAAGACCTCTTCATAGGCTATGTGAGTGTCCTCATAACAGGGTAGCTGTCTTTCCCCAGTACAATGATGTGAAAGAGCATCAGGCTACAGTGTATGTATATATAGTATAGTATATAGTATCCTCATCTGTCAGAGAGGAAGGGAGAGGGAGAGGGAGAGATTAAAACATCAATGATGAGAAAGAATCATTGATAGGCTTCCTCCTGCAAGTCCCACACTGGGGATTGAGTCTGCAACCTGGGCATGTGCCCTGATTAGGAATCGAACCATGACCTTCTGTTTCATAGGTCAATGCTCAACCACGCTGGCTGGACTATAGTGCATTTTGTAACCAAATCTTGGAAGTGATATACCATCACTTCTACCACAGACTGGCTCCACAATTACGTAATGGGAAACAGCTTAGGCAAAGGTACTAAAATTGAAATAACTTTAATTTTGCAACCAGGCAAACAATGGGTCCATGCTGTCTGTCAGTACTTGAACCAATTAAGCAGAGACAGGGTTGAAACATTATCAATGTTTATTCCAATACTGTCGGCAGTATGGGACAGCAGAAGGTTATCCACAAAAATCTGCTCTGTACCCAACCGTAAGCCAGCTGCTTATACTGGGTAAAAGGACAAAATATTACATGGGTAAATAGCCAAAGTGTATACCAGATGGGTAAAGAAAAGGACTGGGGTCTTCAAAGGGCTTAGTGATACACAAAAGAGCTCCCAGGTCCTGAATGCAGCTTTCAGTCAGGTTAGAATGTGCCTTCTTTAATCAGAACAAAACAATCACAGTTAACAGAGCATGATTAATATTTCTTAAAATTCTAGCTGGTTCCACAAAATTATATTTATGCCCCTATTATTTCCCCACTGCTATTTTTATCATCTCATACCTATGAGATTAGTCTTAGATGAAAAATCTCATCCTGTTGGACTCCATTTGCTTCTCCCTTAAAAGCATTTCTTGAGGGTGAAATACAGTGAATGCAGTATCTCAGAAGAGGAAGACATTGAATACAGCAGCAAGCAATCAAACTACAAAAAATAAACAGGATAAAAACTAAAAATATTTTCTGCAACCCAGATAGGTTGGGTAGCCAGGAAGTTAGGTTGGATAAGTCAAATAAAATAAAAAAAAAACTCTTTCTCATTTACCTTGGAGATGGTTTCCCTAATTTGTTGAATGTTGTTTTCTATCAATTGAGAATTGTCAGAAAAATTAAAACAGCATATATATTTTTTTAAATTCCTTACATATTGGTTATGCCACAACAGAAAATAATATATTGCTGCCCCATTCTCTAGAATTGCATATCTGACCAGGTTCAGTTCTTGATTTATCCCATGTATAGCCCTGGAAGTGACATTCAGGGCTTTTACCATGCTACAAGCCAGTCAGGTCACTTCTACAGTAAGGGAATTTACAATTATTGGCATAACAAAGATGGTAAAGCAATATATTCAGCAGGGTTCTACAGGTGGAGATCATAGTTGCAATCTGGTGCCACAGCCATGAGTAGGTCTCTTTTGGTTCAGGCCTTGTGATGTTTCTGAGGCATAAACACAGCCAGTTTTCTTAAGGAACAAGCCCACCCCCCACCCCCGGTGCTGTTGGCAGGGATATATGAATGAACAGTTATCCCACATATCAGAAACTAACCAGCTTAGTATGCCCATTACTATAATGGATGGTGAAATTATCAGAACAATTAATATTGTAGTTATTATATTCTTAGACAATAACTAGAACACCCAGTAAAAGTCAAACATTCACCACAAAAAGTTATTGCAACAAGCTTAGAGAAAACATCCCTGCTCAAAATGAATAGAATAATTCTACATATTAGCAATAGATGTCCCAACTCCTACAAGGCAAAATATAAGTGTCCGTTCTACATAGGTACCTCCATTGTGAGCTTCAGAGCAGTTGGAGTGGTAAGGAGTATGTATCAGGGTCCCATCCATTTCTCCTCCAGTTGACCCATTGTTCTTGCTATGCTTATGTCTGCCTAACACATCCCCTCAAGGATCTTGGCTCTGAATACTTTCATGGAAAAGTGGCATAGAGTCTCTTCTGAAAATGTTTCATGCTGAGGAAGGATGGGGATTTCTCTCACAGCTGAGAGATTCTTGCTCTCTGTCAGAAGGATGATGAGGCCTTGGCACAGAAGGAGGTGGAAATGGTGTCTAGAGATGGCATTCTGTAAGTGAAAGTATGGATGGTAACATGATGGAGACAAACTGTATTTTAAATTTAATATTATTGAGTAAAAGTTAGAAGAACAAGAATTCCAACAAATGGCCTGGTAGAAGGAAAAAGAACAAATTTTGGGATCTCAAGCAGTGCGAGTACATGGACTCAGAGGAGCCCTGCCCCTTCTCACAGAAAGGTCAGATTTTGCCTAGAAAAAGGAGAGAGGGACCTACATAACCAGACACCCAGAGAGGAGAGATAACGGGGAGACAAAGAAACAGTCTGGAAATGAAAGAAAAGGAGGCATCACCAGAAAAAGAAGTAAATGAAAAGAAGACAAACAATATGTCAGAGAAAAAATTCAGAGAAATGGTCATAAGGTGGCTGAAAAGAATGGAAGACAAATTCAACAAAATGCATAAGAACCAAGAGGAAATGAAGAATAATCAAGAAGACATGAAAAATGACATCACTGCTACAAAGATCTCAATCGAGGGAGGAGGAAGATGGAGACTGGAAGAAAGGTAGGGAGGGAGAGAGTGTGAGAGCGCGAGGGAGTGATAGAGGAGTGTGCGGACGTGTGTGGTGTGCGTGTGTATGACCTAGGGACAGTTAGATTCTGCAGGTCTTCTAAGGGGCTGCTAAACCGGGCAGTCTTAGATGGCAGAGCCCTGCTCCCAGCGTGGACACTCTTGGGCGGCCAGCGCGGATACAGAGACCACAACATCTTGAAAAACAGAGCTGCTTGAGACTAAGATCCTGGCCTCAGCACCACCCAGTCTGGTCTCAGACACAAACCAGGATCCTGCAGCCACTGGGGACAGAGACCTGTGACCACAGCTACAAACCCAGGGACACCAAGAATCCAGATATCCCGGCGGCAGATCTCTGTGAGTTACAGAGTCCATCCCCCTCCCTGCAGGCTCGAGGGCAGTACCAAAGTCACTGATAGACCCACCCCTCACCCAGGCCTCAGTGCTGCTACAGGAGTCTTAGCCTGGAAGCGTGTGAACACTGAGAACTTGCTCCCTGCAGCATAAGCTGCAGGAGCTTTAGCCTGGAAGTATGCTAACACTGGGAGCTTGTTCCCCACAGCAGGGACTCTGGGACCCCGATTCTCCTGGTGGGAGACAGCACCAAGCACCAGTGACCTGTGTTTCTTATCACTTGTGCCTTGGATCCCTGATTCCCTGTGCATTCACATTAAGAGCCAGTGACTCCAATTCTTAGTGCATGTGCACACAGGGACCCTGATTCTCAATGCGAGGCCACCAGAAACAACAGAGACTCTGATACTGGATTCTTGGGGAACTCTGACTCTTGGCACACACTAGAGGGCTCTGATTTTGAACACACTACAGGGGGGGTCTCTGTTTCAGCACAGTGCAGGGACAGTCCCTGATTCTAAGTGAGCACACGAGGCCACACTGAGCGCTGGTAACACTGACTCTGAGCGAGCCTGGTTCCCACCAACCCAACACAACAACACATCTTAGTGTCAGAGCTCTTCAGTTACACTAGGGTAGTGCAAAGCTCCCACTGAACTAGGCCCAGGCCCACGCAACAAGCAACTCGAAGTTTGAACCATCTGGAGATAGTCAGAATGGGGAGACAACACAATCCCCAGAGGAAAGAAAATGAGGAGTCGCCAAGAAAGGAAATCAATGAAATTGAAGCATGTAACATGACAGGAAAAGAATTCAGAGTAATGGTTGTACAATTCATTCACTGGATGGATGAGAAAATCAACAACCTATGCAAGAATCAGGAAGAAATGAAAAGTGATATAGCTACAATCAAAAACACCATGGAAGGTTTCAACAGTATACTAGAAGAAGCAGAGGACCGAATTAGTGAGTTAGAAGATAAGGTAGAGAAACAAGCTCAATCTGAATAGCAACTGGAGAAAAAAATTAAAAAGCAGGAGGAGAGCCTAAGGGAGCTTTGGGACAACATGAAACGAAGTAACATATGCATAATAGGGCTGCCAGAAGGACAAGAAGAGCAGCAGGGTTAGAAAATCTATTTGAAGAAATAATGACAGAAAACTTCCCAGATATGGGGAAGAAAAAAGTTACACAAGTACAGAGAGTCCCAAGCAAGATGAATCCCAAAAGACCCACACCAAGACACGTCAAAATAATGATGGAAAATGTACATGACAAAGGGAGAATCTTAAAGGCTGCAAGAGAGAGACAGGTGGTTACCTACAAACAAACCCCCATCAGATTATCAAATTATTTCTCAATAGAAACACATCAAGCTAGAAGGTAATGGAAGGAGGTATACAAAGTGTTGCAAAGCAAAGGACTGCATCCAAGAATACTCTATCCAGCAAGACTATCAATCAAAATAGAAGGGGAAATTAGGAGCTTTGCAGACAAAAAAAAGGGCTAAGGGAGTTTATCACTACCAAGCCAGGAATGCAAGGAATGCTAAAGGAAATGCTGTAAAAAGAAGAAATAAAAAGGTAAGAAAGAACAAAGGCATAAAAATAGAAATGACTACAAAAAACTACCTTTCAATGATAACTTTAAACATAAACGGACTAAGTGCCCAATCAAAAGACATCGTGTAGCTGAATGGATAAAAAGACATGACCCATATGACCCATATATATGCTGTCTACAAGAAACCCATCTCAGAAGAAGGGACTCACACCGACTGAAAGTGAAGGGATGGAAAAATATCTTTCAGGCAAATGGAAATGAAAAAAAAAGCTGGGGTGGCAATACTTATATCTGACAAAATATAACTCAAAGTGAAGGCCATAACAAGAGATAAGGAAGGCCACTTCATAATACTAAAGAGATCTATACAACAAGGGGATATAACCCTGATAAACATATCTGCACCCAATGCAGGAGCAACCAAATACATAAAAATACGCCTGGAAGATATCAAGGGAGCGATTGGCTACAATACAATCATAGTAGGGGACTTAAACACACTACTGACATCATTGGATAAATCCTCTAGACAAAAACTCAGCAAAGAAACAGCAACCCTAAATGAGTCACTAGGTCAGATGGACTTAATTGACATCTTCAGAACATTTCACCCCAAAGCCACGGAATATACTTTCTTCTCAAGTGCACATGGGACATTTTCAAAAATAGGCCATATATTGAGTCACAAACAAAGTCTCCCCAAATTCAAGAAGATTGAAATCATACCAAGCATCTTCTCAGACCACAATGGCATAATATTAGAAATAAACTACAATAAAAACAATCCAAAAAACTTAAACATTTGGAAGCTGAATGGCATGCTACTAAATAATGATTGGGTTACCAATGAGATCAAAGAAGAAATTAAAAACACCCCAGAAGCTAATGACAATAAAAGCACAACAATCCAAAATTTACTGGACACAATGAAAGCTGACCTGAGAGGGAAGTTTATAGCTCTACAGGCCTACCTCAAAAAAAAAAAAAAAAAAAAAAAAAACCCAAGAAAAAAATTATAGTAAATCATCAAACTCTACAACTCAAACAATTAGAAAGAGGGAGAAACCAAGATGGTGGCATAAGTACACAAAAGAAATTGCTGCCTCCCACAACAAATTCAAAAATACAACTAAAAGACAAAACGGACATCATCCAGAACCACAGGAAGGCTGGTGAGTGGAAATTCGACAACTAGAAGGAAAGAGAAAAGCACACTGAGACTCAGAGGAGGTGCGGAAGTAAAGTGCAGAGCTACGGAGGCAAACGCAGCAAGGGCTGGCAACTGAGGACAAGGCTGTATTTCTGAATCGGGAGGGAGTCACAAGCCCCCGACTGCTCTGAACTCCAGTTCTGGGAAGTCTTGGGGAACCCAGACTCATATGGGGAGAAACTGGACTGTCTGGCAGCAGGCAGAACTTGGAACGAGAGGGTGGATTTCTCTCAGAGGTGCTTGGGGCGATTACCGGGACACTGAGATACAGGGCCTCTTAGGGCTGCGCTGAGGATCAACCATAGCTGTTTGCTCTGCCCTGTTGATTCTCTGAGACCCAGCCCCACCCAAGCTGAGGCAGAGGAATTTGCATATGAATGCCCTGGCCCTTTGCAATCTGAAAATTACATAACAAACTGCAGTTGGGCCAGACAGACCCAGAACTTCCAAGAGAAGGCCCAACGCCCCACAGCAGCTTGCATTGTTTCACAGCTGTGCATCATCTGGGCACCTCCAAACCCCAAACAAGGAAGGGGAATATGGAGATCTCTTCGTAGCTCCTAATGGGTAGCCTCAGGCAGAGGCTAAATTAGTACCTACTTAGATGCAAGAGCCAGCGTACCCAGTGGTCACAGTGGGACCATCCAGATTACAACTCCTCAGATCCATAACAGACACAGTCAGGGCGCAGACTCAGTGAGCACTAAATCCCCACTGAAGCAAGTCTTACCCCATAAGAGTGTCTTCAGCACAAAAGTTCTCCCACCATAGACACAGCTGATTCTCACAGTCAATTGGCCTGGAGGTAAATTCCTCCCAGTGATACCTACAACAATCAAGGCTTAACTACAACAAGACTGTGCACAGAGCCCACAAAGGGGTTCACCAAGAGTGTCCACCTCAGGTAATTGGGGAAGCTGAACCACTGGGCCCTATTGGACACCTAGAACTCAAAGCCATTCTACCAACACAGGGAAGCATAAAAAATGTGGAGACAAAGACACAGGACACATATGACAGAAATGGAGGAAAGAAAACTACTGGATATAGAGTTCAAAACCATGGTTATAAGGTTTTTCAAGAATTTTCTAGAAACCGCCCATAAATTTAGTGAGACCCTCAAGGATATGAAGAAAAAACCAACAAGAAATTAAGCATACACTGACTAAAATAAAGGATTATATACATAGATCCAACAGCAGATGAGAGGATCCCAAGAATAAAGTCAAAGATTTGAAATATGAAGGAGCAAAAAATACCCAACCTGAAAAGCAAAAAGAAAAAAGAATCCAAAAATATGAAGATAGTGTAAGGAGCCTCTGGGACAACTTCAAGCATACCAACATCCGAATTATAGGGGTGCCAGAAGAAGAGAGAGAGCAAGATATTGAAAAGCTATTTGAATAAATAATTACAGAAAACTTCCCCTACCTGCTGAAAGAAATAGACTTACAAGTCCAGGAAGCACAGCGAACCCCAAACAAAAGGAATCCAAAGAGGACCACAACAAGACACATCATAATTAAAATGCCAAGGGTAAAAGACAAAGAGAGAATCTTAAAAGCAGCAGGAGAAAAACAGTTACCTACAAGGGAGTACCATAAGACTGTCAGCTGATTTCTCAACAGAAACTATGCAGGCCAGAAGGGAGTTGTAAGAAATATTCAAAGTGATGAATAGCAAGAACCTAAAACCAAGATTACTTTATCTAGCAAAGCTATCATGTAGAATTAAAGGTTAGATAAAGCGCTTCACAGATAAGAAAAAGGTAAAGGAGTTCATCACCACCAAACCAGTATTCTATGAAATGCTGAAAGGTATTCTTTAAGAAGAGGAAGAAGAAAAAGTTAAAGATAAAAATTACGAACAGCAAATACATAACTATCAACAAGTGAATCTAAAAATCATGTGAATAGAAAATCTGATGAACAGAGTAAACTGGTGAATATAATAGAACCAGGGGCATAGAACAGGATTGGGCTGACAATTCTTTGGGGGAAAGGGGTGTGGAGGTACAGGAAGAGGCTGGAAAAAATCGTACACCTATGTATGAGGACAGTGGGAGGGGTAAGGGTAGAGTGTGGGGTGGGAACTGGGTGGAGGAGAGCTATGGGGGGGGCGAAAAGAGGAACAACTGTAATATTCTGAACAATAAAGATTTACTTAAAAGAAAAAAGAAAGAATTACAAAGAGCGCAACAAGAAAAGCCCAGAGTAAGAAAAAGGAAGGAGATAATAAAGATCAGAGCAGACATAAATGACACAGAGACCAAAAAAACAATACAAAAGATCAATGAAACCAAGAGCTGGTTCTTTGAAAGGATAAAAAAGATTGATGAGCCTCTAGCCAGGCTCACCAAGAAGCAAAGATAGAGGACTCAAATAAATAAAATCAGAAATGAAAGAGGCAAAATAACAGCAAACCACACAGAAATTCAAAGAATTGTTAAAAAATACTATGAAAACTCTACTCCAACAAACTTGACAACCTGGAGGAAATGGTCATATTTCTAGAAAAATACAATCTTCCAAATTTCAATCCAGAAGATTCTAAAAATCTCAATAGGTCAACAACTATGGAAGAAATTGAAGCAGTGATCAAAACGCTGCCAGCAAACCAAAGCCCGGGGCCAGACGGCTTCACAGCGGAGTTTTACCAAACATTTACGGAAGAACTAAAACCTATCCTCCTCAGACTATTCCAAAAATACTCAAGAAAAAGGAACACTTCCAAGCTCATTCTATGAAGCCAGCATCACCCTAATACCAAAACCAGATAACGACAACACAATGAAAGAGAATTATAGGCCAATATCTCTCATGAACATAGATGCTAAAATACTCAACAAAATTCTAGCAAATCAGATCTAGCAATACATCAGGAAGATCATACACCATGAACAAGTAGAATTTATCCCAGGGATGCCTGGATGGTACAATATCCACAAATCAATAAACGTGATGCATCCCATAAACAAATTAGAGATAAAAATCACATGGTCATATCAATTGATTCAGAAAAAGCATGTGACAAAATCCAGCAATCTTTCTTGATAAAAACTCTCAGCAAAGTAGGAATAGAAAGATCATACCTCAACATAATAAAAGCCATATATGACAAATCAACAGCCAACATCATAATCAATAGTCATAAACTAAAACCATTTCCACTAAGAACAGGCACAATACAAGGATACCCCCTCTCACCACTCCTGTTCAACATAGTGCTGGAAGTACTAGCCATTCTGATCAGACAAGAAGAAATAAAAGACATCCAAATTGGAAAAGAAGTAAAACTGTCTTTATTTGCAGATGACATGATACTGTACATAGAGAACCCTAAAGACTCCATCAAAAAATTATTCGACTTAATAAATGAATTCTGCCATGTAGCAGGATACAAAATTAATGCCAAGAAATCTAAGGCATTTCTTTACACCAATAGTGAACTTACAGAAAGAGAGACTAAAAGAGCAATCGCATTTACCATCGCACACAAAAAATTAAGATACCTAGGAATAAACCTAACTAAGGAGGTGAAAGACTTATATGCAAAAAACTACAGGACACTACAAATAGAGATACAGGAAGACATAAACAGATGGAAGAACATACCGTGTTCATGGATTGGTAGAATCAACATCATCAAAA
The DNA here is from genome assembly GCF_963259705.1 of Myotis daubentonii. Lineage (NCBI taxonomy): Eukaryota > Metazoa > Chordata > Mammalia > Chiroptera > Vespertilionidae > Myotis > Myotis daubentonii. The sequence goes on along the minus strand of NC_081861.1, from coordinate 94,462,059 downwards.
TGTCCATACGACCCAAAGCAATCTATAGATTCAATGCAATCCCCATTAATATATCAAGGGCATATTTCAGAGATCTAGAATGAACATTCCAAAAATTAATCTGGAATTAAAAAAGACCTCAAATAGCTGCAGCAATCCTGAGAAAGAAGAACAAAGTAAATGGGATCTCAATACCAGTTATCAAGCTGTATTACAAAGCCACTGTTCTTAAAACAGCTTTGCACTGGCACAAGAACAGACATATCGATCAATGGAATAGAATAGAGAACTCAAAAATCGACCCAAAACACTATTCCCAATTAATATTCGACAAAGGAGGCAAGAGCATACAATGTAGTCAAGACAGTCTCTTCAACAAATGGTGTTGGGAAAATTGGACAGATACACGCAAAAAGATGAAACTAGACCACCAACTCACACCATACACAAAAATAAACTCAAAGTGGATAAAAGACTAAAACGTAAGACGGGAAACCATAAAAATACTATAGGAATCCACAGGGAGTGAAATTGAAAACACATGCCGAAGGAATTTCTTCTATGATACTGGTCCTAGGACAATGGAAACTAAAGAGAAAATAAACAAATGGACTACATCAAAATAAAAAGCTTTTGCACAGCATAGTAAGCCATCAACAAAACAATAAGAAAGCCCACTGCATGGGAGAACATATTTGCCAATGATATCACTGATAAGGGTTTATCTCCAACATTTACAGGGAACTCATACAACTTAACAAAAGGTAGATAAACAATCCAATCAAAAATGGGCAAAGGACCTAAATAGACACTTTTCAAAAGAGGACACACAGAAGGCCAAAAGACATATGAAAACATGCTCAAAGTCACTAATTATACAAGAGATGCAAATAAAAATGACTATATGGTATCATATCACGCCTGTCAAAATGGCTATCATCAACAAATCAACAAACAACAAGTGTTGGAGAGGATGTGGAGAAAAAGGAACCCTTCTGCACTGCTGGTGGGAATGCAGAATGGTGCAGTCACTGTGGAGAAGAGTTTGGAGTTCCCTCAAAAAACTAAAAATGGAACTTCCATTTGACCCAGTGATCCCACTTCTAGGAATATATCCCAAGTAGCCAGAAACACCAATAAGAAAGGAGATATTCACCCCTATGTTCATAGCTGCACTATTCAGCTAAGATTTGGAAACAGCCTAAGTGCCCATCAGCAGCTGAGTGAATTAAGAAACTGTGGTACATCTACACAATGGAATACTAAGCTGCTGTAAAAAAGAAGGAATTCTTACCATTTGCAACAGCATGGATGGTACTGGAGAGCATTATGCTAAGTGAAACAAGCCAGTCAGAGAAAGATAACTACCACATGGTCTCACTCATTTGTGGAATATAGAGAACAACATAGACTGATGAACAGGGACAGATCCAAAGACAGAGAAACAGTGATCAGACTGTCAATTACTGGAGGGAAATTAGGGGATGGTGGGGGTAAAGGGAAGAGATCAACCAACGGACTTGTATGCATACATATAAGTCAAACCAATGGACACAGACAACAGGCGGTTGATAGCATAAGGAGGGGGGAGGTTTGGGGTTAAAGGGGGGATTTTGACACATTTGTAATACCTTAACCAATAAAGAAATTAAAGATAAAAAAGAACTCAATGGAAAGCATCAACAGTAGACTAGAGGAAGCGGAGCACCACATCAGTGAGCTAGATGACAAGGTAGGAAAAAATACCCAAGCAGAGCAGCATCTAGGAAAAGAAATTTAAAAAACAGGGGGAGAGCCCAAGGGAACTTTGAGACAACACAAAACAAAACAACATCCGCATAATAGGAGTACCAGAAGGAGAGGAAACCGAACAAGGAATAGAAAACTTGTTTGAAGAAATAATGACAGAAAACTTCCCTGACGTAGGAAAGAAAAAACTCACACAAATCCAAGACGCTCACAGAGTCCCAAACAAAATGAACCCCAAAAGACTGACGCCAAGCCACATTATAATTAAATTGGCAACAACCATTGACAAAGTAAGAATCTTAAAAGTGGCCAGAGAAAGGCAGAAATTTACCTACAAAGGATCCCCCATCAGACTACCAATTGATTTCTCAAAAGAAACACAACAGGCAAGAAGGGAATGGAATGAAATACACAAAGTCATGCAAAGGAAGGGTCTGAATCCAAGAATACTGTACCCAGCAAGGCTATCATTCAAAATTGAAGGAGATATAAGAAGCTTCACAGCTAAAAAAAATGACTGAGGGTGTTTATTACCACCAAACCAGCAATGCAAGAAATGCTAAAGAGCCTGCTGTAAAAAAAAAAAAAAAAAAAAAAAAAAAAAAGGAAACGGAGAAGGAACACAGGCGTAAAGAATAAAAAAGATGATAAACAAGAACCTATCAATAATTACTTTAAATGTTAATGGATTAAATGCCCCAATCAAAAGACATAAGGCAGCCAAATGGGTGAGAAAACACAACCCATATATTGTCTTTCTACAAGAGACCCACCTCAGAACAAAGGATTCACACAGACTGATAATGAAGGGGTGGAAAAATTTTTTTCAAGCAAATGGAAATGAGAAAAAAGCTGGGGTAGCAATACTTATATCAGACAAATTAGATCTCAAAGTGAAGGACATAACAAGAGATAAGGAAGGCCACTACAAAATACTGAAGAGAGCAATCCAACAAGAAGAAATGACTCTGGTAAACATATATGCACCCAATACAGGAGCACCCAAATATATTTACAAAAAACAAAACCTTTGGAGGATATCAAGAAAGAGATTGATAACAATACAGTCATAGTAGGGGACTTTAATACCCTTCTAACACCACTGGATAAATACTCTAAACAAAAATCAGCAAAGAAACATCAATCCTAAATTATGCACTAGACCAGATGGAATTAATTGACATCTTCAGAACATTTCACCCCAAAGCCACAGAATATACATTCTTCTCTAGTGCACATGGGTCATTTTCAAAGATAGACCATATATTATGTCACAGGCAAAGTCTTTTCAAATTCAAGTAGATAGAAATTTTATCAATCACCATCTCAGACCACAATGGCATAAAACTGGAAACCAACAACAATAAAAACAATTTAAAAAATCAAACACCTGGAGGCTAAATAGCATGCTATTAAACAATGACTGGGTTACCAGAGAGATCAAAGAAGAAATAAAAAGCATCTTGGCGAGGAAAGGAAGATGGAGGCTGGAAAGAAGGAGGTGAGGGAGAGAATGTGAGTGAGTGAGAGGGTGAAGGGAGAGTGTGTGGATGTGTGTGGTGTGTGTGTGAGTGAGTGAGGGACAGTTAAATCCAACAGGAGTAGCAGGGGATGGCAGACCAGACTCTCCTGGACAGGGAGCACCTACTATCACTGCGGACACTCCTGGAGCTGTAGGACCCAGGCGCGGAGCCCATGCCATCTTAAAGGGGACAGTGGCCTCATCTAGGAACTCATCAACACCACCACCCAGACAGCCCTTGGACACTGCCCACAACCTGGCAGCCACTCCAGCCAAAATCCTGCAGCCACACTCACAGACTCTCAGATCCTAGGACCTCAACCTCCAAAGGACCACTGCTCCTGCAGCAGCAAGTGCAGCTTCCCCTCTGCAGTGGCAGACCTCCAGGAAACACATTCACACGTTTCAAGTGTACAAGCCTCTGGAGCCCACCACCCCACAGGCAGCCCCTGGGAGCCACAGCAAACACCCACTGAGTGTGATACTGTGCAAATGGGGGTGCACTGCCCCACAGTAAAAATATTGAATTCACTCTTCGTGAAAAACTGCCCACAGACACTGTCACACAACCTCAGTGCCAGGGCCCCTCAGAGTGAGTCAGAACTCTGCGCCCAAATGCACCAGAGATATGCATTTCCAGCTGGCAGTGTCCGGAACCCACCACCCCACAGGCAGCCCCTGGGAGCCGCTGCGAACCCCCCACTTGGTGCAATATTGTACAGACAGTGGTGTACTGTCTCACAGTAGAAATTCTAAATTCACACTCCTGAATAACTGCCAATAGACACTGTCAAACAACTTCAGCGCCAAGGCCCCTCAGGGTGCATCAGAGCTCCATGCTGCAAATGTGCAGCCACAGAAGTGCGTTTCTAGCAGGCAGGAATCGGGAGCTCACCATCCCACAGGCAGATCTCAGGAGCCACTGTAAGACTGACTGGGTGTGATATTGTGCAAACGGGGGCCACTGCCCCACAGCAGAAATTCTAGATTGACTCTTCCTGAATAACCGCCCACAGACACTGTCACACAACTTCAGCGCCAGGGACCATCAGAGAATGTCAGAGCTCTGCATCGCAAAGGCCTCCTGAGACCACTGGTCCACAGGTGTGCTCTTATCCAAACAAGGGTGCACTGCCTCAGCAGTAGAAATTCTGAATACCCTCAACCTGGATACCTGGATACAGATGCCTCAATCACTTGGCTTCAACCAGGGCCCTTCAGTGTGCGCCAGGGCGCTGCTCTGGCAAGCACACCATGGGTGTCCCTGTGAGCTGCCACTGGGAGAATGTGTATGCAACCACAGGCCCAGCAGCAAAACGTGAGTGTTTTCACCCTATAGCTACAGAGCTCAGGATACAACAGTCATGCCTTTCCAGTGTGGAGGACTCCTGAGCACCACCACCCCGACAGGCAGCTCCTAGGTACCTCTGTGAGCCATTGCTGGCACGTGCAATTTCAACCAAAGATGCAAGGCAGCAAAAATTGGAACATCCCCCTCCCTGGCTGCTGACATCTGGACACCAGAGTTGCACCTTTCCAACTCGCAGGCCTACATCAAGAAAACCCAAATAACTCAAGTAGGGAGCTACACAAGATTACCAAGCTCAGGAGATCCGAGAGATCACACCAGCAGCATCATCCTCAAAAGAACCAGGGTAGCAAAACAGTCATAAAATAACTTCTGGAAGATATCAAGGGATAGATTGATAGCAATACAGTCATAGTAGGGGACGTTAATACCCCACTGACATCACTGGATAAATCCACTAAACAAAAAATCAGCAAGAAAATAGCAATCCTAAATGACTCACTATATAAGATGGACATAATTGACATCTTCAGAATATTTCAGCCCAAAGCTGCATAATATAGATTATTCTCCATTTCACATGGGACATTTTCAAAGGTAGACCACATATTAGGACACAGGTAAAGTCTCTTCAAATTCAAGAGGATAGAAATCATAACAAGCATCTTCTCAGATCACAGTGGCTTAAAACCAGAAATCAACTACATTAAAAACAATGGAAAAAAATCAAACACTTGGAGGCTAAATAGCATGCTATTAAACAATGATTGGGTTACCAAAGAGATAAAAGAAATAAAAAGCATCCTGGAAGCAAATGACAATGAAAACACAACAATCCAAAATCTATGGGACACAATGAAAGCAGACCTGATAGGGCAGTTCATAGCTCTACAGGTCTACTTCAAAATAAACAAGAAAAATGAGTAATAAATTATCTAATCCTGCAACTTAAAGAATTAGAAACAAAGCAACAAGAAAAGCCCACAGAATCCAGAAGGAAGGAAATAATAAAGATCAGAGCAGAAATAAACAATATAGAGACCAAAAAAACAATGCAAAGTATCAATGAAACCAAGATCTGGTTCTTTGAAAGGATAAACAATATTGATGAACCTCTTGCCAGGCTCACCAAGAAACAAAGAGAGGACCCAAATAAATAAAATCACAAATGAAAGAGGTGAAGCAAACACTGATATACAAAGGATTGAAAAAAAATACTACGAACAACTCTACTCCAACAAACTGCACAACCTCAACAAAATGGACACATTCCTAGAAAAATACAAGCTTCCAAAACTCAACCAGGAAGAATTAAAAACCTGAATAGGCCAATAACTACTGATTAAATTGAAACAGTAATCAAAATGTTTCCAGCAAACAAAAGCCCTGGACCAGATGGCTTCACAGGGGAGTTTTACTGAATATTCAAAGAAGAACTAAAACCAACCCTTCTCAGAATATTCCAATAAATTCAAGAGGAAAGCACACTTCCAAGCTCATTCTATGAAGCCAGCATTACCCTAATCCCAAAACCAGATAAAGACACCACAAAGATAGAGAATTACAGACCAATATCCCTGATGAACATAGATGGTAAAATCCTCAAAAAAATTTTAGCAAACCAGATCCAGCATTACGTTAGTAAGATCATGCATCATGACCAAGTGGGATTTATTCCAGGGATGCAAGGCTGCTACAATATCCTCAAATCAATAAACGTAATACACCATATAAAAATTGAGAGAAAAAACATCACATAATCATATCAATTCATTGGTATGATTCCAAAAGGCACTTGGAAAAGTCCAACACCCTTTTCTGATAAAAATGCTCAGCAAAGTGGGAATAGAAGGATGATAACTAAACATAAAAAAGCCATATATGAAAAACCTACAGCCAATATCATACTCAACGATCAAAAACTAAAACTATTTCTCTTATGAACCAGAACAAGACAGGGATGCCCTCTCTCACCACTCCTGTTCAACATAGTACTGGAAGTACTAGCCCTTGCGATCAGACAAGAAGAAGAAATAAAAGGTATCCAAATTGGAAAAGAAGCAGTAAAATTGTCCTTATTCGCAGATGACTTGATACTGTCTATGGAAAACCCTAAAGACTCCATCAGAAAATTATTAGGATTAATAAATTAATTCAGCAATGTAGCAGGATACAAAATTAATGCCAAGAGATCGATTTCATTTTTATACACTAAGAATGAACTTACAGAAAGAGAGATAAAAAAAAACACAATACCATTTACCATTTCACACAAAAACTAAGATACTTAGGAATAAACTTAACTAAGCAGGTAAAAGACCTATACTCAGAAAACTACAGAACATTGACAAAAGAGATAGAGGAAGACAAACAGATGGAAATACATACCATGTTCATGGATTGGTAGAATCAACAACACTAAAATGTCCATACTACCCAAAGCAATCTATAAATTCAGTGCACTCCCCATTAAAATACCAATGGCATATTTCACAGACCTAGAAGGAATGCTCCAAAAATTCATCCAGAATAAAAAAACACCCTGAATATCTGCAGCGATACTAGGAATGAAGAACAAAGTAGGAGGGATCTCAAATCCAAATATCAAGTTGTATTACAAAGCCACTTTTCTCAAAACTTCCTGGTACTGGCTCAAAAACAGACATATAGACCGATGGAGTAGAATAGAGAACCCAGAAATTGACCCGAAACATTATGCTCAATTGAAATGTGACAAAGGAGGGAAGAACATACAACGGAGTCATGACAGTCACTTCAATCAATGGTGTTGAGAAAATTGGACAGATACATGCAAAACAATGAAACTAGACCACCAACTTACACCATTCATAAAAATAAACTCAAAGTGGATAAAGGAGTTAAATGTAAGGTGGGAAACAATTAATATACTCAGGAATCCAAAGGCAAGAAAATCTCAGACATATGCCAAAGCAATTTCTTCACCGATATAGCTCTTAGGGCATTGGAAACTAAAGAGAAAGTAAACAAATGGGACTACATCAAAATAAAAAGCTTCTGTACATCAAAATACACAATAAACAAAACAATAAGGATGTCCACTGCATAGGAGAACATATTTGCCAATGTTATCACTGATAAAGGTTTAATCTCCAACATTTATAGGAAACTCATAAAACTTAACAAAAGGAAGATAAAAAATTCAAACAAAAAATGGGAAAAGGACCTAAATAGACACCATTCAAAAAATGACATTCAGAAAGCCAAGAGATAAATGAAAACATGGTCAAAGTCACTAATCATCTGAGAGATGCAAATCAAAACAACAATGAGGTACCATTTCACACCTGTCAGAATGGCTATCATCAACAAATCAACTAACAACAAGTGCTGGAGAGGATGCAAAGAAAAAGGAACCCTCCTGCACTGCAGGTGGGAATGCAGACTGGTGCAGCCACTATGGAAGATGTTATAGAGTTTCCTCAAAAAATTAAAATGGAACTCCCATTTGACCCAGTAATCCCACTTCTAGGAATATATACCAAGAAACCCAAAAAACAAATCAGAAAGGATATATTCATCCATATGTTCATAGCAGCACAACTTACCACAGCTAAGGTTTGGAAACAGACTATATGCCCATCAACAGATGAATGGATTAGAAAACTGTGGTACATCTACACAATGGAATACTATGGTGCTGTAAAAAAGAAGGCATTCTTACCATTTGCAACAGCATGGATGGAACTGGAGAGCATTATGCTAAGTGAAATAAGCCAGTCAACGAAAGAAAAATACCACATGATCTCACTTATTTATGGATAATAAAGTGCATTATAAACTGATGAACAAAAATAGATACAGAGTCAGAGCAACATCGAACAGACTGTCAAACTACAGCACGAAAGCTGGGGAGGGTTGCGGGGTGGGAGGTAAGAGATCAACCGAAGGACTTGTATGCATGCATATAAGAATAACCAATGGGCACAAGACACTGGGGAGTAGGGGAAGCCGGGGGAATGTCAAGGTGGGGGGGGGAAGGAGTCATATGTAATACTCTTTATAATACTTTAAGCAATAAAACAAAATTTTAAAAAAATCAAAAAAATTAAAGAGAAAAAAATAAAAATATAAAACCATATTCTGTATGAACAGGAACAAAACAGGGATGCTTACTTACACCACTCCTGTTGATATAGTACTGGAAGTGCTAGCCATAGCCATCAGGCAAGAAAAAAAAAATAAAAGGCATCCAAATTGGAAAAGGAGAAGTAAAATTGCCATTATTTGCAGATAACATGATATTATACATAGAAAACCCTGAAGACTCCATAAAAAAACTCCTAGAATTAATAAATGAATTTGGCAATGTAGAAGGACACAAAATTAACACTCAGAAATCTATGACTTTTTTAAAATTTTATTTCATTCATTTTTTAAATTTTTTATTGTTTAAGTTATTACATATGTGTCCTTATCCCCAAATTATCCCCATCCCTCCACTCATGCCCTCACCCCCCTGTTGTCTGTGTCCATTGTTTGTTTATGTGATGTATCACATCTACTGATTTGAGAATATTGTACCATTTTTTCATCCCTAGATTAAATCCCACTTGATCATAGTGTATGATCTTTCTAATGTAATGCTGAATTCGATTTGCTAGAATTTTATTGAGGATTTCAGCATCTATGTTCATCGAGGATATTGGCCTATAGTTCTCTTTTTTCTGTGGTGTCTTTATCTGGTTTTCGAATTAGGGTAATTCTGGCTTCATAGAAAGAGCTTGGATTGGTGCCTTCTTCTTGAATTTTTTGAAATAGTCTGAGGACGATAGCTTTTAGTTCTTTGACTGCTTGGTAGAACTCCCCTATAAAGCCATCCAGACCAGGGCTTTTGTTTGCTGGAAGATTTTGGATCGCTGCTTCAATTTCTTCTGTAGTTATTGGACTATTCAGGTTTTATTATTCTTGATTGAGTTTCGGGAGCTTGCATTTTTCTAAGAATATGTCTATTTCATCTAGGTCAGCCGTGGGCAAACTATGGCCCGCGGGCCGGATCCGGCCCGTTCGGCTGTTCTATCTGGCCCGCAGAGCTGAAAGAACGGAGGGTTCTCTTGCTCTCCCCTCCGCTCCTTCACCAGCAGCAGTGTTAACATGTATTAGTTCACACAAACACTCCATGCTTTTGTTCCGGCCCTCCGGTCCACTTTAAGAACCCATTGTGGCCCTCGAGTCAAAAAGTTTGCCCACCCTGATCTAGGTTGTCCATTTTGTTGGAATAGAGTTGTTCATAGTATTTTTTCCATAATCGTTTGTATTTCTGTGGGATAGGTTGTTACTTTGCCTCTTTCATTTCTGATTTTGTTTATTTGGGTCCTCTCTTTTTGCTTCTTGGTGAGCCTGGCAAGAGGCCCATCAATCTTGTTCACATTTCAAAGAACCGCTCTTGGTTTTGTTGATCTTTTGTATTGTTTCTTTGGTCTCTATGTCATTTATCTCTGCTCTGATCTTTATTATTTCCTTCCTTCTGCTGACGCTGGGCTTTTCTTGCTCTCTTTCTAACCCTGAGTTGTAGGGTTAGATAATTTATTACTATCTTTTCTTGTTTTTTGAGATAGTCCTGCAGAGCTATGAACTTCACTCTCAATACTGTTTTCACTGTCTCATAGATTTTGGATTGTTGTGTTTTCATTGTCATTTGTTGCCATGATGCTTTTTATTTCTTCTTTGATCTCTTTGGTAACCCAGTCACTGTTTAAAAGTATGCTATTTAGTCTCCAGGTGTTTGATTTTTTTATTGTTTTTATTGTAGTTGATTTCTAGTTTTATGCCATTGTGACCTGAGACAACACTTGATATGATTTCTATCTTCTTGAATTTGAAGACGCTTTTCCTGTGACCCAATATGTGGTCTATCTTTGAAAATGACACATGTGCATTTGAGAAGAATGTATATTCTGTGGCTTTGGGTTGGATTGTTCAGATGATGTCAATTAATTCCATCTGATCTAGTGAGTCATTTGGGATTGATGTTTCTTTGCTAATTTTTTGTTTAGAGCAGGGGCCCTCAAACTTTTTAAACAGGGGGCCAGTTCACTGACCCTCAGACTGTTGGAGGGCCGGACTATAGTTTTTTTTTTAAAAAAAACTATGAACAAATTCGTATGCACACTGCACATATCTTATTTTGAAGTAAACAAATAAAAAGGGAACAAATACAATATTTGTATTTGCATGTGGCCTGCGGGTGGTAGTTTGAGGACCCCTGGTTTAGAGTATTCATCCAGTGGTGTTAGCAGGGTATTAAAGTCCCCTACTATGACTGTATTGCTGTCAGTCTCTCCCTTGATATCCTCCAGAAGTTTTTTTTTTTTATGTATTTGGGTGCTCTTGTTTTGGGTGCATATATGCTTACCAGAGTTATATCTTCTTGTTGAATTGCTCCCTTTAGTATTATGAAGTGTCTTCCTTACCTGTTCTTATGGCCTTCACATTGAGGTCTAATTTGTCAGATGTAAGTATTGCTACTTCAGCTTTTTTTTTCATTTCTATTCTCCTGAAAAATCTTTTTCCATCCATTAACCAACAGTTTTTGTGAGTCTTTTGTTCTAAGACGGATTCCCTGTAGACAGAAGATATATGGATCATGTTTTCTTATCCTCTCAGCTACCCTATGTCTTTTTATTGGGGCATTTAGTCAATTTACATTTAGCGTTATTATTGATAGGTACTTGTTTGTCGCCATTTTTATTCTTTATGCCTGTGTTCCTTCTTACCTTTTTATTTCTTCTTTTTACATGAGTCCCTTTAGCATTTCTTGCATTGCTGGCTTGGTGGTAATAAACTCCCTTAGTTCTTTTATCTATGGCTTTTTTATAAACCAGTAATGAACTCACAGAAAGAGAAACAAGCAAACAAAAAAATCCCATTCACCATTGCAAAACAAAAATTAACATACCTAGGAATAAATTTAACCAAGGTGGTAAAGGACCTGTATTCAGAAAAAAATACAGGATGCTGAAAAAGAGATAGAGGAATACATGAAGAAATGAAGAATATACCGTCTTCATGGATTGGTACAATTAACATCATTAAAATGTCCATACTACCCATCTACAGATTCAATGCAATCCCCATTAAAATACCAATTGCATATTTCACAGACTTAGAACAAACTCTCCAAAAATTAATATGGAATGAAAAAAGCCCCTGAATAGCTGCAGAAATCCTGAAAAAGAAGAACAAAGTTGGAGGGATCACAGTACCAGATACAGAGGTCCTTGGGTCACATCGGACTGGACGTATGTTGTTTCGTGGTTACCTCGCCATCATATATATATATATATATATATATATATATATATATATATATATATGTGTGTGTGTGTGTGTGTGTGTGTGTGTGTGTGTGAAGCATCGATGAGATGCTCAAAACTCAGAGGGAAGGTAGGGGAGGGTGGGGTTGAGGGGGAGAGATCAACCAAAGGACTTGTATGCATGCATATAAGCATGAACGATGGATGTGGACAACAGGGGGTGAATGTGAGGGCAGGATTAGGGGATGAGAGTACATTGGGGGGATAAGGACACATTTGTAATATCTTAATCAATAAAGGGAAAAATGTTTAAAAAGTTCCTTCATTTTGACATATATACATATGTGCTTTATGTTTTTTTTATTATTGATTTACCACAAGTATAGGTCAGGAATTGTTATATTTCTTATAATTTTTTTTTTACTGTTTCACTTCATTACCTCTGTGTATGTGTTCCATGTGAGTGATGTAGGTGCTTATGTAGGTGGGTTCCGACTTATGGTGAAAATCGTGTTACATCGCACCATAGGACTGGATCTCCGATGTAACCCAAGGACCTACTGTGTTAAGCTTATTACAAAGCCACTGTTTTTAAAACTTCCTGGTACTGGCACAAGAATACTCATATGGACGGATGGAACAGAACAGAGAACTCAGAAATCCACCCTAACCATTATGCTCAATTAATATTTGACAAAGGAGGCAAGAGCATACCATGGAATAAGGATATTCTCCTCAATAAATGGTGTTGGGAAAATTGCACAGATACATGCAAAAGCTAAAACTAGACCACCAACTTACACCATACACAAAAATAAACTCAAAATGGATAAAGGAGTTAAGTGTAAGATGGGAAACCATTAAAATATTAGAAAAATCCAGAGCCAGCAAAATATACATATGTTATAGCAATATCTTTATTGATACAGCTCCTAGGGCAATGGAAACTAAGGAGAAAATAAACAAATGGGACTACATAAAAATAAAAAGTTCCGAACAGCAAAAGAAACCATCAACAAAATAACAATAGAGCCTACTGGATGAGCGAATATATTTGCCAATGTGACATCCAATAAATGTTTAATCTCCTAAAGTTATAGGTAACTCATACAACTTAACAAAGGGAATATAAACAATCCAATCAAAAAATGGGTAAAGGACCCATTTTTGATACTTTTTGAAATAGATAATAGATACCTTTGGAAAGAGGACATACAGAGATCAAGAACCCTATGAAAATATGCTCAAAGTCACTGATCGTCTGTGAGATGCAAATCAAAACAACAATGAGTTACCATCTAACACCTCTCAGAATGGCTATCATCAACAAATCACAAACAACAAGTGCTGGCAAGGATGTGGAAGATAAGGAGACCTTGTGCACTATTGGTGGGAATGCAGAGTGGTGTAGCTACAGTGGAAAATGGTATTGAGTTTCCTCAAAAATTTAAAAATGGAACTTACATTTGACCCAGTAATCCCACTTCCAGGAATATATCCCAAGAAATTAGAAACACCTATAAGAAAGGATATATGTACATAGCAGCACAATTTACAATAGCTAAGATTTGGAAACAGCCTAAGTGCTCATCAACAGATGAGTGGATTAAAAAACTGTGGTACATCTACACAATGGAGTACTCTGCTGCTGTAAAAAAGAAAGAACTCTTACCATTTGCAACAGCATGCATGGACCTGCAGAACATTATGCTAAGCGAAAAAAGCCAGTTGGAGAAAAATAAATATCACATGATCTCACTTATTTTGGAATATAATGAACAACATAAACTGATGAACAAAAATAGAGCCAGAGTCATAGAAGCATCGAACAGACTATCCAACCTCTGAGGTAATGTAGGGGGTGGTAAGAAATTAACCAAAGAACTTGTATGCATGCATATGAGCATAAACAATGGACACAGACAGTTGGTGAATGAGGGCATGTGTTGGGGGGTGGGAGCCACTGGGGAGAGGTCAATGGGGACTTATATAATACTTTAAACAAAAAAAAATTAAAAATAAATAAATAAAATAATCACATGTATTCTATATCATAAATTTGGGATTTTTTTGTATCATTCAATAAATGCATTTCAATTGCATTGCTTTCCATTGCAATCCTCTATACTGTATTTTATACATTTAAAATGCTATTCTAAGAAGGGTCAATAAGGTGCTGAAAGTGTCCATTGCACAAAATAACTTAAGAACTTATCTACTAGTTTAATATTCCACCCATTATGAGAAGAACAAAACTAATGCTTAAGGGGATGATAGAAGATAAAAAAGAATAATCCAATGTTCAAATTGTTTTTAGTTCATCCTTTAAATTTTATCCCTTCTCCACCATTATGCAATTGCCTTCATTATGCCCACAAATGTGTTCACTCAGACGGTGTTGTACACAGTAGATGTCTATGGTAGAAAGGGGAAAAGAAAACACACACATTTATTTAGCATTGATTGTGTGACAAAAATTTCAAACATGTTATGCCAATCAATCCTCAACTTCTGAGAGGAAGTGTGATTTTCTCCATTTTACTAGTACAGTTAAAGAAATTGAAGCTGTGCAATGTTATGGATTCTACATTATACATAGAAGTTGATATCCCTCAAATTGAAACCTCTTTCCATGTGTTCAGGCTATACTGCATCCTTAAAAATATACTTTACCATTTCCAATTATCTTAGAATCCATTGAACATCCCCAACCTCTCTAAAAGGCCAACATTGTTTCCATTTAACACATGCAGGAATTTGAAGATAACTTGTAACGTTTTTAGTACAACAAAGACTTGAAACATGATTTAAGGCAGCTTCTCCAGTTCCCACCATCACATATATGGTCTATCCAGCAGGAAAGAGCACCACCTAGAAGCTACTTAGGTCATTTCTATTCACATTAATTTGCCACATATTAGTCACATCTCCACACCTACATCCAGAGGAGGCTGGAAAATCTAGAATTTAGCTTGAATTACTATTAAAATTTCTACTACTATCTAATTAGAGAAGATATTAGAGGACAATTGACAGTGTCTGGTATAGGTAGATAACAGTATGTTTTATACATGTGAAATAAGCTCAGAGAAATGAAGCAACTTGTCCAAAATCTCTGAGTGGATACTAAGTGGCAAACGTGGAACTCCAACCCTGAATGGCCCTGAAGTTTCAGTCTTTCATCACTAGTTATGTAAACTGAAGATGATGATTCAGAGGGAATGGCTGAACCACTAGGTAATGGTTATAGAAAAGACTTGGACTAATTAAGCTTAGTCCTAAATCTGGATGCAGGATATAGAAGTTCCCAGCCTTTGTTCAGGATATAACTGAAGCTTAGAGAAGATAAGACTAAAGTAGGATTGGGTCTGTGTCTTTGGACCTTGGAAAGGCTTTTATAAAGCAGAGAATCAAGAAAGTCCTCTGTGACCCTGGTAAGTAGAGCTGATACCAGTGAGTATGGAAACCACAGGAAGACAAAATTCAGCCCAACACACACACAAAAAAAGTTCTAAAGAATCAGTGCTACTGATATGATAGAAGTAACCTCAAAAAGAAGTGATAAGGGAACCAAAATCACCTTGAAATGTTACAGAGAAGGGATTTGAGCCTCATATGGAGGTAGGTCCCTTCCAGCCTTGAGACCTTGTGAAACAAAAGCACTCTCTCTGCATGTGTATTATTTGGGACTTTCACTTCATTCCCTTGGCCCAATTATATTTAAACATCTACAGTCAAACTGAAACAGAATACGGTTGGGGCTAGGCCCATATTTTTTTAAATTCTCACATGTTTTTATTGATTTTAGAGAGAGAGGAATGGAGAGGGAGAGAGAGAAAAACATTGATGTTAGAGTGAAACCTCAATCGGCTGCCTCCCACACATGCCCCGATGAGGGATTGAACCTGAAACCTGGGTATATGCCCCAACAGGGAATGGAACCTATGACCTTTCCATGTATGGGAGGATACTCCAACCAATGGAGTCACATTCGCTAGGGCAGGGCTTGATTGGCCCAGATTGATAGCAGAGTGAAGTGGGTTTTGAGTGTAGAGTATCAATGTGTGCATTTAAATGTTCCATAGAAGGAAACTTTAAAATGTGTTTTTTGAACAATTGTTAAGATACAGCCCTGTGAATACCTTTTTATGGAATCTAAAATGATAATATCTTAAAATCAAAGCTTTCTAGAGAGAAATTCTATATATGAGACATCACTAAAACTGTGATAATAACAGTCAGCACCTAGCACCTGCAAAGTTATAAATGACAAATGAACAGAAAACCTGGCTTTCTAAACTGTCTCAGACTCTTATTTGCTTTGAGAACATGATTTGAACCAGTTTTATCATTGGCAAAATGGGAACAAGAGCAGTGTTAATTTCACAAAGTTGCAATGTGGGTACAGAAATACCAACTGTAGTGTACTTGGCTCATGATAAGGCATGGTACAAATATCAATTTGTTATGTGGGAAGACGTATTAAAATGGTTCTTCACAACAGACTTTGTTGCAAAATATTCTGTTTTCTTCCTTGTCATCTTGCTAGTTCAGTTTCTCTGTTTAGTGTCTTAATCTTTGGGTTTCTGGAGGGCAACTGCTGGTTCTTATTCATCTCTATTTTTATCTCTAAGAATGTTGAATAAATAACTGCATATGTAAATCTAAGAATCAGATGCACTATACAACAGTTACTATATTTAATTTATGCAACAATGCAGTATGGGAATTTTAATTTCTGAAGTTCAGTTTACACAACTATGAAATAAGGACAGCAATCCCCAACTTTCATGGCTTCCATGACTTAATAGGTAAGATAAAAAACATAAAGGGGCTATTACAGTTATAGGTACAAAATAGCCACTTAGCCAGTTCTAGCTCTTGTCCTAGCTCTTGTTTTACCCATCCAGATTCACCTTCTCCTGTTCTTCATACTCTTCTGTGCCATGTGAATCTGACGCATATGGACTAGACCAGTGATGACGAACCTTTTGAGCTTGGTGTGTCAGCATTTTGAAAAACCCCTAACTTAACTCTGGTGCCGTGTCACATATAGAAATTTTTTGATATTTGCAACCATAGTAAAACAAAGACTTATATTTTTGATATTTATCTTATATATTTAAATGCCATTTAACAAAGAAAAATCAACCAAAAAAATGAGTTCGCGTGTCACCTCTGACACGCGTGTCATAGGTTCACCATCACTGGACTAGATCAACTGACATCCCTGGACTTTTGGCTTCCTTTATGGTTACTTAATGGGAATCAATAGTAGAAGGGTGGGAGGAGAGAAACAGCAATGTTTTTATTCCTTCAGCTCCCTCCCTACCAGGCTTCTGCATGTTGGCAGTGACTACATTCCTCTAAGAAGCCCACAGCTCCGGTGATATGGTCCCTTTCTATAATTTCTCTCCCTCTCTCTCTCTTTCCTTCCTCCCGTCCCTTCCTCCCTCCCTCATTCTATAATGAACAAAAGTAGTTGTATGTCTCCATTGACCCTCAATGAAAAGTCAAGGCTACCTGCCTTATAGAAAAACATATTAAAGTTTGCTATAAAGCAGAGCTTTGTTCTTCAGTGCCAATTGTTAACAGTGATGTTATAATTATATTAACTTGTATTTACTAAGTTTTTACTAAGTGCCAGATAATGTTGCAAACAATTGGCTTACATAATATTATCGAATCCTCACAAAGAATTTTCAATGTAATCATCATGATCCTCACTAAAGAGAGAGGATGCTGGGTTTAAGAGACATTAAGTAACTTTCCTGAGATCATATCATTGGTAAGAGGAACCAGATTGAGACACAGTACTGTCTGACACCAAAACCCTTTCTCACAATCACTCCGTTAGTGTCAAGAAACAGAAAGAATTGTGGTTGAGAAATTATTTAGCTGATTAGAGCACTGGTATCAATGAAACCACAGTGGTGAGCTTTCCCACTTAGCATGACATCTCACCTAGAAGCCCTTCAACACACATCCCAGTACTGAAGTATCCATCAAACCAGTCTGGGGAGGTGTTAATCATAAAATGGTCTGAATAAAAGTGGGGAACATATGCTAAAATTCTCAATAATATATTAGCAAATGAAACCCAGCAATTGAAACACAAAAGTCACATGATCATATCAATTGATACAGAAAAAACATTCAACAAAATCCAACAACCTTTTTTGATAAAAACACTCATCAAAGTGGTAATTGAGGTATCATGTCTCAACATAATAAAGGTCATATATGACAAACCTACAGACAACATAGTACTCAATGGGCAAAAATTAAAACCATTTAACTAAGTACAGGAATAAGACTTGGATGTCTGCTTTCACCATGCTTATTCAACATGATACTAGAAGTGATAGTCACAGCAATCAGACAAAACAAAAATGACTGTCATTATTCACAGATGACATAATATTGTACATCAGAAAACACTAAAACTACAACAAAATGCTACTAGAAAAACTAAAAAACAATTCCATTTTACCATTGCAACAAAAATTAAGATACTTAAGAATAAACTTAACCAAGGAAGTAAAAGACCTGTACTTGAAAAACTATAGCACATTGAACAAAGAGATAAAGGAAGACATAAGTAGAAGAATATACTCTGTTCATGAATTAGTAAAATAAATATCATTAAAGTGTCCATACTACTCAAAGCAATCTATAGATTCAATGTGATGCCTATTAAAATATCAATGACACATTTCACAGATCTAGAAAAATACTCCAAAAATTTATATGGAACCAAAAAGACCGCAAATAGCTGCAGCAATCTTGAGGAAGAAAAACAAAGTTTTAGGAATCACAATACCAGATATCAAGTTATATTACACAGCCACAATAATCAAAACAGCCTGGTACTGGCACAAGAATAGGCATATAGATCAATGGAACAGAGCAGAGACAATAGAAACCGACCCAAGCCATTAAACTCAATTAATATTTGACAAAGGAGGCAAGCGCATACAAGGGAGTCAAGACAGTGTCTTCAATAAATGGTGTCAGGATAATTGGACAGATACATGAAAAAAAATGTAACTAGACCACAAACTTACACCATACACAAAAATAAACTCAAAATAGATAAAGGACTTAAATGTAAGATGGGAAACCATAAAAATCTTAGAAGAAACCATAGGCAGCAAAAAAGCAGACATTTGCCATAGCAATATCTTTACCAATACAGCTCTTAGGGAAATGGAAACAAAAGAGAAAATAAACAAATGGAACTACATCAAAATAAAAAGCTTCTGCACTGCAAAAGAAACCATCAACAAAACAACAAGAAAGCTCCTTGCATGGGAGAACATATTTGCCAATGTTATCTCTGATAAGGGTTTAATCACTAACATTTACAGGGAACTCATACAACTTAACAAAAAAAGATAAACAATCTAAAAAAAAATGGGCAAAGGACCTAAATACACACTTTTCAAGAGAGGACATTCAGAAAGCCGAGACATATGAAAATATGCTCACTCACTAATCATCCGAGAGATGCAAAACAAAATGTCAATGAGGTACCATCTCATACCTGTCAGAATGGTTATCATCAATAAAGTAGCAAACGACAAGTGCTGGCGAGGATGCAGAGAAAAAGGAACCCTCCTGCACTGCTGGTGGGAATGCAGACTGGTGCAGCCACTGTGGAGAACAGTAAGGAGTTTCCTCAAAAAGTTAAAAATGGAAATCCCATTTGACCCAGTAATCCCACTTCTAGGAATATATCCCAAGAAACCAGAAACCGCAATCAGAAAGGATATATGCACCCCTATGTTTATAGCAGCACAATTCACCATAGCTAAGATTTGGAAACAGCCTAGATACCCATCAGCTGATGAATGGATTAAAAAACTGTGGTACATCTACACAATGGAATACTATGCTATTGTAAAAAAGAAGGAATTCTTACCATTTGCAATAGCATGGATGGAACTGCAGAGCATTATGCTAAGTGAAATAAGCTAGTCAATGAAAGAAAAATACCACATGATCTCACTCATTTATGGATAATAAAGAGCGTTATAAACTGATGAACAAAAATGGATACAGAGGTAGAGCAGCATCAAACAGACTTCATACTACAGAGGGAAGGCTGAGGAGGGTGGAGCGGGGAGGTAAGAGATCAGTTGAAGGACTTGTATGCATGCAATGGACGCAAGATACTGGGGGGAAGTAGAGGCTGAGGGAAGGTCAATAGGGAAAAAAAGGAGACATATGCAATAGTCTTTGTAATATTTTAAGCAATAAAATAAAATTTTAAAAAGTAGCAATGGAAATGTACTTATCAATAATCACTTTAAATGTAAATGAAATAAATGCTCCACCCCCCCAAAAGCCATAGGGTAGAAATTCAAAGATTACTGCAGAGTAGGTGGAATCTACACCCAACTGTTCCTGACCCCCGAACCAGATTTACAGCTAAATTATAGAGAAATCAACCTGAATAACCAACTGAAGGCTAGCTGAACTAGAAGATAGTAACCAAGGGTCTACACTTAGGTTCAGCAGGGGCTTAGAAGATTAAGGGACTTTGTGGCTGCAAAAATCCCTACCCCTAGAAGTGTGGGGTCTCATACCCAGGCAGTGATCCCAAATCCAGAGCAATAAAGATGGGAAGAGGGACCTATGTAGTAGTTGGTGGTGAAAATCAGGGGACTTCAGTCTGCCTGGAAAACCTGGACTGCAACATCCCAGGGATAAGCACTTCTATTTTTACAGGCCCAGTCTGTGGAGTGCACAGTCTGTACTACAACTGCTGGTGAAGCCACACAACTGTACATGGGTCCTGTGGAGGGGTCTGCATGCTACACCAAGCAGTGACTTCTTAGAGACCTCTTTTTTTTCTGGGGAGCGTTTTGGAAATGACCCAAAGGGTGACTAAACTATGAGGCTTGTGTAAAAGAGTTGGTCTCTCCCAGCTCCAGCACACAACTGGTGCCCTACCTAAACCTGTTGAATCATTTATCCATCCCCATCCTGCGGAGTTCAGGAGTACAGGGGGAGCAGAGAGCTGCTCAGAGTTATAATATACAAACTGTGTCTCCTGGGTAAGCTTTTGTCTTTGAATCAGATGGACAAGTGCTGAGCTGTGTGGCTATATTAAGGAAAGGCAAATCCAATCTCTCCAGTGCATCCAGTCTGTACACCCTGGGAAGGGGAAGAAGTGATCACTTCCCTCCAACAGGCTTGTGGGCACCACCACTAATGGGTGACTGGATCAGCCCTGCACAAGTCCTGGATACACCATCCCCCTGCTGGGGTCAATTCTGCTGAGGGGGGAAGAGAAAAAAAGGCTCAGAACTGGGACATCAATGTGTGAGACCCGCAGAGGTTATTGTCTAAGACTGGGACAAAGTACTTAGCCTACTCTTGTAAAGTGGGCCAGTATTAATCTTTATGGGAGACTCTTTTGGTCTATCCACCTGAGCCCAAGGCAGCTGAACTTGATCCTGTATAGGAAGCTGTTTGCTGCCCGTACTCCACCTAAGCCTGCAACAGGAGCCTCTGTTGGGGACTAGAGTTGAAGACTCTGGCAGACACTGAGTGGTTTGGCTTTAAAGCAGGGGCCATATTCCTCTCATTGAATTCCTGACAGTGTAATCCCCAAGTAGAAGAGCCAATAACCCTGTCCTCCTGACCCAGGTATCCCTGCCTGACCAAACTGAAAACCTGTGAAAGGAGATGCAGATCATGGCTAGCCTGGGCTCATCCTACAGCCTTTTTTCAGAAGGCTCTTAATGAAGACAAGGTAATCTCATTGGGAGGTGGAGTAACTTATAGTTGGAGGCAGAACTCAGGAAGCCTTGATACTTTTAACAATCTGCCCCCAGCTCTAAGCTGGAGGATGCTGAGCCTTTTACATAGATTTTCCCCTTTCACACACCCAGGTTGAGTAGATGCAGACACAAATAGTAAACAGCATGGTAACTCCAGACAGGTAGCCCAAGGACCATTACATACAATGTCTAACAGCAACCTGTACCTGAACCCCACCCAAGTGGACACAGAACCAACACAATCAGCGGTAGGCTTCAGACCACAGCACAGTTTGACACAACTAGTCACACAAGTGGCACACCCATAAAGGGATTCTAGTAGGGACCAGAGCCAGCTGGGAACAACTGAACCTTGGGGAGCAGACATTGCACAGCAACTCATACATGGTGATCGAGATTTACATATAGAGGAACCAGTTTGAAGAGTAAGCACCACCCATGAGAGGGCCAACAGCATTAAAAACTCAACTATAATAGGGAGTGCACATAACCCACAAGAAACATTCTTGGAGCAGGGAGCTCAGTTGATCTTGCCACTGAACCCAAGGAGACACCAGCATCCTAAAGCCACCATAACAAATTTGGAAGTAATAGAAGATTTACTTAACATAGAGACAAAGTGGGAAGACAAAGAAAAATGAACCAAACATAAGAATAAGAGAAACCCTCAGAAAAAGAATCAAATAGAGTGGATGAAATGGAAGCAAACAAAATACAAGATGCAGAGTTCAAAGCAATGGTCAGAAGGATGCTTAAGGACCTTAGAGGAAGAATGGATGATCTCAATCAGAACCTATACAAAGAAATTGTAGGCATTAAAAGAAACATAGAACCCATAAAAAAGAACCAGTCAGAAGTGAAGAATACAATATCATAAATGAAGAATACATTAGAAGGAATCAACAGCAGGTTAGATAAAGCAGAGGATCAAATCAGCAAATTAGAGGACAAGGTAACACTAAGAACACAAGCAGAGCATCAAAAAGAAAAGAGAATTAAAAGAATTGAGTAAAGTCTAAGAAACCTCTGGGATAACAACAAGTGCAATTATATCTGCATCATGGGGGTGCCAAAAGAAGAAGAGAGTAAGGAAGGAATAGAAAACCAGTTTGAAGAAGTAATGGCATTGACAACCAAAATGATATAGAGTATCTGAAAGGAGAAGAAAATAGGACCCATATATCTGCTGTCTACAAGAGACTCACTACTGAACAAAATATTCACATAGGATAAAAGTAAATGGTTGAGAAAAAAATTCTATGCAAATGGCAAAGAAAAAAACCCTGGGGTATCAATACTTATATCTGAAAATAGACTTCAAAACAAAGGTCAGAACAAGAAACAAATAAGATCATTACATAATACTAAAGTGATTGATCCAACAAGAGGATATAACACTTGTAAACAAACATACATGCAATATAAGAGCACCTAAATATATATAGAAATTCTTAGTTGGCTTTAAGGGAAAGATAGACAACAGGACAATAATAGTTGGGAAATTTTACCAAATCATTGTCATTGATGGATAGCACTTCCAGCCCCCCCGGCCAAAAAAAAAATCAACAAGAAAAAAGTGATCTTAAATAACACACTAGATCTGATGGATTAACTTAATATTTACAGAAAATTTAATTCCAAAGCAGCAAAATATACATTCTTCTCAAGTGCACATGGAACATTCTCAAAGACAGACCATATGTTAAGACACAAAATAAGTCTTCACAAATTCAAGAAGATTGAAATTTTATCAAGCATTTTTTTCAGATCACAATGGCATGAAACTAGAAATCAACTACAATAAAATAACTGAAAAACATTCTAACACATAAAGGATAAATAGCATCTTATTAAACAATGAATAGATTAATGTGATAAGGAAGAAATTAAAGTTAACATTAAACATAATAAAAATGAATACACAACCACCCAAAATCTATGGAACAACAGTGAAAGCAATCCTCAGAGAAAAGTTCATATTACAGGCCCAACTGAAGAAGCAAGAGAAATCTTTTTTTTTTCTTTATTGATTAAGGTATTACAATTGTATCCTTATCCCCCTAGTATATCCCCATCCCCCCACTCATGCCCTCACACACCTGTTGTCTGTTTCCATTGGTTAGGCTTATATGCATGCATAAAAGACCTTTGGTTGATCTCTCCTTTACACCCATCATCCTCTACATTCTCTCTGAGGTTTTATGGTCTGATCGATGGTTCTCTGTCTCTGGTTCTGTTTTTGTTCATCAGTTTATGTTGTTCATTATAATCCACAAATGAGTGAGATCATGTGATATTTATCTTTCTCTGACTGACTTATTTCACTTAGCATAATGTTCTCCAGTTCCACCCATGCTGTTGCAAAAGGTAGAAGTTCCTTCCTTTTTACAGCAACATAGTATTCCATTGTGCAGAAGTACCACAGTTTTTTAATCCACTCATCTGATAATGGGCACTTAGGCGGATTCCAAATCTTAGCTATTGTAAATTGTGCTGCTATGAACATAAGGGTGCATATAAGCTTTCTGATTGGTGTTTCTGTTTTCTTGGGATATATTCCTAGAAGTGGGATCACTGGGTCGAATAGAAGTTCCATTATTAGTTTTTTTTTGTTTGTTTGTTTTTTGGAGGACCAACACTTTATTTTTTTTTGATTTTTTTAATTAAATCTTTATTGTTCAGATTATTACATTTGTTACTCTTCCCCCCCCCCCATAACTCCCCTCCTCCCAGTTCCCGCCCCACCCTCCACCCTCACTCCCCACCCACTGTCCTCATCCATTGGTGCATGATTTTTGTCCAGTCTCTTCCCACATCTCCCACACCCCTTTCCCCCCCAAGAATAGTCAGTCCATTCCCTTTCTATGTCCCTGATTCTATTATAATCAACAGTTCATTCTGTTCATCAGATTATTTATTCACTTGATTCTTAGATTCACTTGTTGATAGATGCATATTTGTTGTTCATAATTTGTATCTTTACCTTTTTCTTCCTCTTCCTCTTCTTAAAGGATACCTTTCAGCATTTCATATAATCCTGGTTTGGTGGTGATGAACTCCTTTAGCTTTTCCTTATCTGTGAAGCTCTTTATCTGACCTTCAATTCTGAATGATAGCTTTGCTGGATAAAGTAATCTTGGTTGTAGGTTCTTGGTATTCATCACTTTGAATATTTCTTGCCACTCCCTTCTGGCCTGCAAAGTTTCTGTTGAGAAATCAGCTGACAGTCGTATGGGTATTCCCTTGTAGGTAACTGAGTTTCTTTCTCTTGCTGTTTTTAAGATTCTCTCTTTATCTTTTGCTCTTGGCATTTTAATTATGATGTGTCTTGGTGTGGTCCTCTTTGGATTCCTTTTGTTTGGGGTTCTCCGCGCTTCTTGGACCTGTAAGTCCATTTCTTTCACCAGGTGGGGGAAGTTTTCTGTCATTATTTCTTCAAATAGGTTTTCAATATCTTGCTCTCTCTCATCTTCTGGCACCCGTATAATTCTGATGTTGGTACGCTTGAAGCTGTCCCAGAGGCTCCTTACACTATCCTCGCATTTTTGGATTCTTTTTTCATTTTGCTTTTCCGGTTGGATGTTTTTTGCTTCCTCGCATTTCAAATCATTGACTTGATTCTTGCGCTCCTCTGGTCTGCTGTCGGGCGTCTGTATAATATTCGTTATTTCAGTCCGTGTATGCTTAATTTCTAGTTGGTTCCCCAATATAAGATTGAGGGTCTTATTAGTTTTCATGTAGATCTCATTAAGTTTATCGGCAGCTTCTAAACAGTTCTTGAGAGACCTTAAAAGTGTGGTTCTGAACTCTATATCTTCCATTGACAATTTTGTCCTGTTTCTTTGTCTCCACATTTTGTTATGCTTCCTTGGTGCACCCCCTAGTGGTCTTTGTTCGCAGTTTACAGTTAAATCTTGATTGTTGTAGCTAATTCCAGGGAGGGTTTGACCTCCAGGCCAAGTGGCTATGAGAATCAGCTGTGTCAGCAGTGAGAGAACTTCTGTCCTCTAGGGAGGTGCTAATCTAGCCTTTGCCTGAGGCTATCCGGCAGGTGCCTCTGTGCAGGGCTTGGGCGGGGCGGGTCGCACAGGATCAACAGGGTGGGCCTGAGAGAGCAGTTATGGCGGCTCTCAGTCCTGTCCCCAGGGGCTCTGCCTCTCTGAGTCCCAGCACCCGCTGCAAAGCTGGGAGAGAAAGCTGCACTCGCTCTGACCGAAGCCAGACAGTCCCGCTTCTCCCGTTTGAGTCTGGGTCCCTAAAGACTCGCCCAGATCTGGTGCTCAGAGTCTGCGACTCCCTCCCGATTGAAAACAACAACCGCGCCCTCCGCCGCCAGCCCGCTCCGCGCACTCCGCACCTCAGAATTTGACTTCAGCACTGCGCCTCCTCTGAGTGTCCGTGTGCGTTTCTCCCTCCTCCCAGCTGTAGGACTTCCACTCAGCCAGCGTTCCTGTGGTTCTGGGTGATGTCCCTTCCGTTTTTTGGTTTCACTTTTGAAGTAGTTGTTCAAAGCAGCAAACTCCAGCGTTAACCTATGCCGCCATCTTGGTTCTCCAGAAGTTCCATTATTAGTTTTATGAGTAAACTCCATAATGTTCTCAACAGTGGCTGCATGAGTCTGCAATCCCACCAGCAGTGCACAAGGGTTCCTTTTTCTCCAAATACTCTCCAGCATTTGACATTTGTTGATTTGTTGATGATAGCCACTCTGACAGGTGTGAGAAGGTACCTCACTGACATTTTTGTTTGCAACTATTGGATGATTACTGACTTTGAGCATGTTTTCAGATGTCTCTTGGCCTTCCTTAAGTCTTCTTTTGAAAACTATCTATTGAGGTCCTTTGTCGAATTTTTTATTAGGTTGTTTGTCTTCCTTTTGTTAAGTTGTATGAGTTCCCTGTAAATGTTGGAGATTAAAATCTTATTGGAGATATCGTTGGAAAATATGTTCTCCCATGCAGTGGGTTTTCTTGTTGTTTTGTTGATGATTTCTTTTGCTTTGCCAAAGCTTTTTATTTTGATGTAGTCCCATTTGTTTATTTTCCCTTTAGTTTCCATTGCTCTAGGAATGATATCAGTGAAGAAATTGCTTTGGCATATATCTGAGATTTTGCTACCTGTGGATTTCTCTAATATTGTTATGGTTTCCCATCTTATGTTTAAGCCCTTTATCCATTTTGAGTTTATTTTTGTGTATGGTGTAAGTTTCATTTTTTGCATGTTCTGACCAAATTTCCAAAAACAATATATTGAAGAGGCTGTCTTGACTCCATTGCATATTCTTGACAACTGTGTCAAATATTAATTGAGCATAGAGGTTTGGGTCAATTTCTGGGTTCTCAATACTATTCCATTGATCTATATGTCTGTTCTTGTTCCAGTACCAGGCAATTTTGAGAACAGTGACTTTGCAATATATCTTGATATCTGGTATTGAGATCCTTCCTACTTTGTTCTTCTTTTTTAGGATCACTGCAGCTATTCGGGTTTTTTTTTTTAAATTATTATTCCAGATGAATTTTTGGAGAGTTCTTTCTAGATATGTGTAATATGCTGTAGGTATTTTAATGAAGAGTGCATTGAATCTATTGCTTTTGTAGTATGGACATTTTAATGATGTTGATTCTACCAACTGTTCTTCCATCTATTTATTTCTTCCTCTATCTCTTTTTTCAATGTCCTGTAGTTTTCTGCGTACAGGTCTTTTCCCTCTTTCGTTAAGTTTATTCCTTAATTTTTTTGGTGTGATGGTAAATGGGATTGCTTTTTTAGTCTCTCTTTCTGTAAGTTCACCTTTGGTGTGTAGAAATGTCATAGATTTCTTGGTCTTAATTTTGTATCCTGCTACATTGCCAAATTTATTTATTAAGTCTAATAATTTTTTGATGGAACCTTATGGTTTTCTATGTACAGTATCATGTCATCTGTGAATAAGTACATTCTTATTTCTTCTTTTCCAATTTGGATGCCTTTTATTTCTTCTTCTTGTCTGATCACAATGGCTAGTACATCCAGTACTATATCGAACAGGAATGGTGAGAGTGGACATCCCTGTCTTGTTCCTGTTCTTAGGGGAAATAGTTTTAGTTTTGCCCACTGAGTACGATGTTGGCTGTGGGTTTGTCATATATGGCTTTTATTATGTTGATGTATGATCCTTCTATTACCACCTTGTTGAGAGTTTTATCAGGAAAGGTTGCTGGATTTTGTCAAATGCTTTTTCTGCATCAATTGATATGACTATGTGATTTTTATCTCTCAATTTGTTTATGTGATGTATCACGTTTATTGATTTGTGAATATTATACCATTCTTACATCCCTGGGATAAAACCTACTTATTCGTATTGTATAATCTTTCTGATGTACTGCTATATCTCATTTGCTAGCATTTTGTTGAGGATTTTGGCATCTATGTTCATGAGGGATATTGTCTTGTAATTCTCTTTCACTGTGTTGTCTTTATCTGGTTTTGGTATTAGGATGATGCTGGCTTCATAGAATGAGCTTGAAAGTGTTCCTTCCTCTTGAATTTTTTGGAATAATCTGAGGAGGATATGTTTTAGTTCTTCCTTGAATGTTTGGTAAAACTCCCCTGTGAAGCCATCTGGCCCCGGGCTTTGGTTTGCTGGAAGCTTTTTGATGACTGCTTCATTTTCTTCCATAGCTATCAGCCTATTCAGGTTTTTAAAATCTTCCTGATTGAGTTTTGGAAGGTTATATTTTTTTAGGAATATGTCCATTTCCTCCAGGTTGTCTAGTTTGGTAGAATAGAGTTGTTCATAGTTCTTTTTAAAAAATGCTTTGTATTTGTGTGGGATCTGTTCTTATTTTGCCTCTTTCATTTCTGATTTTGATTATTTGGGTTCTCTCTCTTTGCTTCTTGGTGAGCCTGACTAGAGGTTCATCAATCTTTTTTATCCTTTCAGAGAACCAGCTTTTGGTTTTAGTGATCTTTTGTATTGTCTTTTTGGTCTCTATGTCATTTATTTCTGCTCTAATCTTTATTATTTCCTTCCTTCTGGATACTCTGAGCTTTTCTTAATGGTCTCTAATTCTTTAAGTTGCAAGGTTATATAATTTATTACCAGTTTTTTATTGTTTTTTGAGGTAGGCCTGTAGAACTATGACCTTCCCTGTCAGGACTGCTTTCATTGTGTTCCATAGATTTTGGATTGTTCTGTTTTCATTGTCATTTGTTTCCAGGATAATTTTTATTTCTTCTTTGATGTCTTTGGTAACCAAATCATTGTTTAATAGCATGCTATTTAGCCTCCAAGTGTTTGATTTTTTCATTGCCTTTATTGTAGTGGATTTCTAGTTTTATACCATTGTGATCTGAACAGATGCTTGTTATGATTTCTATCCTCTTTAATTTGAAGAGACTTTGTCCTAATATGTGGTCTATCTTTGAAAATGTCCCGTGTGCAATGGAGAATAATGTAGATTATGCAGTTTTGGGCTGAAATATTCTGAAGATGTCAATTAAGTCCATCTGATATAGTGAGTCATTTAGGATTGCTGTTTCTTTGCTGATTTTTTGTTTAGAGGATTTATCCAGTGGTGTCAGTGGAATATTAAGGTCCCCTACTATGACTGTATTGCTATTGATCTCTCCCTTGATATCTTCCAGAAGTTGTTTCATGTA
The DNA here is from genome assembly GCF_963259705.1 of Myotis daubentonii. NCBI lineage: Eukaryota > Metazoa > Chordata > Mammalia > Chiroptera > Vespertilionidae > Myotis > Myotis daubentonii. The sequence goes on along the minus strand of NC_081861.1, from coordinate 94,432,767 downwards.
TTTGGGTGCTCCTGCATTGGGTGCATATATGTTTACCAAAGTTATATCTTCTTGTAGAATTGCTCCCTTTAGTATTATGTAGAGGCCTTCCTTATCTCTTGTTATGATCTTTACTTTGAGGTCTATTTTGTCAGATATAAGTATTGCAACCCCAGATTTTTTCTCATTTTCATTTGCCTGAAAATTTTTTTTCCATCCCTTCACTCTCAGTCTGTGCAAATCCTTTATTTTGAGGAGGGTCTCTTGCAGACAGCAAATATATTGTTCATGTTTTCTTATCCATTCAGCTACCCCATGTCTTTTGATTGGGGCATTTAATCCATTTATGTTTAATGTTATTATTAATAAGTACTTGTTTGTCATCATTTTTATTCTTAATGTTTGTATTTCTTCTTGCGTTTCTGTTTCTTCTTTTTACAGCAGTCCTTTTAGCATTTCTTGAATTACTGGCTTGGTGGTAATAAACTCTCTTAGCCTTTTTTTTTCTTTGAAGCTCCTGATTCTACCTTCAATTTTGAATGATAGCCTTGCTGAGTATAGAATTCTTGGATTCTGTCCCTTGCTTTGCATCACTTTGTATATCTCATTCCATTCCCTTCTGGCCTAGTGTGTTTCTGTTGAGAAATCAATTGCTATTCTAATAGGAGATCCCTTGTAGGTAACTTTTTGTCTCTCTCTGGCATCCTTTAAGATTCTTACTTTGTCGTTGGTGTTTGCCAATTTAATTATGATATTTCTTGGTGTTGGTCTTTTGGGGTTCATCTTGTTTGGGATTTGATGTGTTTCTTGGACTTTCATAGTTTTTTTTTTTTCCTTGCCAATATAGGGGAAGTTTTTTGTAGTTATTTCTTCAAATAAGTTTTCTATTCCTTGCTTCTCTTCCTCTCCTTCTGGTATCCCTATTAAGCGAATGTTGTTTCATTTTGTTTCATCCCAAAACTCCCTTAGGTTTTCCTCTTGGTTTTTAAATTTTCTTTCCTGTTGCTGTTGTGGTTTTTTTCCTACCTTGTCTTCTAATTTGCTGATGTGGTCCTCAGCCTCCTCTAGTCTACTGTTTAAGCCTTCCATTGTGTTCTTTATTGCAGTTATGTCGTTATTCATTTCCTCCTGGTTACTTTTCATGGTGGTGACGTTCTCATTCAGCTCCTTATAATTCTCATTGAGTTGTGTGTATTTGTCATTGAGTTGTGTGTATTTGTCATCTAGTCATTTGAACATCTTTATAACCATTGCTCTGAATTCTTTCTCTGATATGTTACTAGCCTCAATTTCATTTAACTCCCCTTCTGGTGATTTCTCTTTTTCTTTCCTTTGGGGATTGTTTTTTTGTCTTTGCATGCTTTGCTGTAACGTTTTAATTGTAGGTTCGTTTGCTTTGCTACCCAAGTTTTTTTGGAGATGGTGCTACTGGTGTGATCTCTCAAGTCTCCTGGGGTTGATAATCTAGCATAACTCCCTACTTGAGCTATTTGGGTTCTCTTTATGTAGGCTTGTGAGCTGGAAAGGCACCACGGCGGTGTCTAGAAGTCAGCAGTTGTTGGGGGGGGGGCTGTCCCAATTTTTGCTGTCTTGCTTCCTTGGTTGAAATTGTGTGTGCCAGCAGGGATTCACAGTGGCACGCATGAACCATCTCTTCAGGTGGTGGAGCTCAGGAGGCCTGAGACCTGGAAAGTCATGACTGTGGTTCCCAGAGTTCTGTAGTTTTGGTGTGGGCAGACTCAGCTTTGGCTGTTGCCTCAGTGGTTGGATACATGCGCCTCCAGTGGGTACCCACAGTGCATTTGCCAGCAGTGTGTACTGATTCACTCTGAAGGGCCCTGGTGCTGAAGCCACAGGATTGAGGTATCTGTGGGCAGGTATCACAGAAGAGGGAATTCAGCATTTCTACAGCCCAGCAGTGTGCTTCTGTTTGTATAAGTGCATACCCAGCAGGGGCTTACAGCAGCGCCCAAGGACTGCCTGTGGAGGGGTGGGCTTGGGAGGCCTGTTGATGGAAAAGCGTGTGCCTGTAGTGTCCAGAGTTCTGCAGCTGTGTGGTGGAAAGACTCAGTTTTTGCTGCTGCACTTGTGGTGGATAGGTGCGTGCTCCCAGTGGCAGCTCACAGGGGCACCCTTGGTGCCTTTGCCAGCATGGCACACTGAAACGCTCTGAAGGGCCCTGGCACTGAAGCAGCATATTCGTGGCGTCTGTGGGAAGGTGTCCAAGATGAGTGAATTCAGAATTTCTACTGCCAAGGGAATGAGTCCCTGTTTTTCCAAGATCACACAGAGCTGGGGCTCACAGAAGCTACCCAGTGTGCCCTGTGGATCGATGGGCTCAGGGTGCCTGCTCATTGGAAATTTGCGACTGTGGCAGTGCCTTTGCCGGTACAGAACTCTGACGCACTCTGAGGGGCCCTGGCTCTGAAGTTGCACAGCTAGGTTGTCTGTGGGCAGTTATTCAGGAAGAGGGAATTCAAAATTTCTACTGCGGGGCAGCGGGCCTGTGTCTGTACAAAATCACACCCAGCGGTGGCTCACAGTAGCTCCCAGAAGCTGTCTATGGCAGTGATGGTGAACCTATGACATGCGTGTCAGAGGTGACACGTGAACTCATTTTTTTTTGGTTGATTTTTCTTTGTTAAATGGCATTTAAATATATAAGATACATATCAAAAATATAAGTCTTTGTTTTACTATGGTTGCAAATATCAAAAAATTTCTATATGTGACATGGCACCAGAGTTAAGTTAGGGTTTTTCAAAATGCTGACATGCCGAGCTCAAAAGGTTCACCATCACTGGCCTATGGAGTGATGTGCCCTGGAAATCTGTGCACTGGAAATGTGCAAATGTTGGAAACGCGATTGTGGCATGTGGAGGTCTGCTGCTAGGGAGGGAGGAAGTTGCACTTACTATTGTGGGAGTGGTGCACCTTTAGAGGTGGAGGTCCCAGGGACCACAGGTCTGCGGGTGGGGCAGGCAGGAGTGTTTGCTGGGTCGCCGGCAGTGTCCAAAGCCTGGCTTGTTGGTGGTACTGATGAGTTCCTTGAAGGCCACTCTCCCCTTCAAGATGGTGTGGGCTATGTGCCTGAGTCCCACAGTCTGGGGAGTGCAACAGTGGTAGTCTCTCCTTGTCCAAGGGAGCCTGGTCTGCCAGCCCCTGCTGCTCCTGCTGGATTTAACAGTCCCTCACTCACTCACACACACACCACACACATCCACACACTCTCCTTTCATCCCTTCACTCACTCACATCTTTTCCCTCACCTAAAAGCTTAACCATGCACTTAAATGAACTAGAATAAGAAAAACAAACATATACCAGAGTAAGTAGAAGGAAGGAAATAATAAAGATCAGAGTGGAAATAAATGACAGAAATTAAAAATACAATAAAAATGATCAATGGAACTAAGAGCTGTTTCTTTGAAAAATAAACAAGATTTACAAAACTTAACTAGACTCATCAAGAAAAAGAGAGAGGACATAAATAAATAGAATAATAAATGAAGATCTAACAACTGGCATCACAGAAATACAAAGGATTGTAAGAAAATACTATGAACTACAAATTGGATAACCTGAACAAAATGGACAAATTCTTAGAACTATACAATCTTTGAAATCTGAATCAGAAAGAACTAGAAAACCTGAATAGACTGATCACAACTAATGAAATTGAAGCAGTAATAAAATAAATAAAAAATAAGAAGAAAACAAACAAAAACTCCCAGCAATAAAAAGTCCTGGAATGGATGGCTTCACAGGTAAATTTTACCAAACATTCAAAGAAGAACTACATTTATCTTTCTCAAACTATTCAAAAATTTCAAGATGAGGAAGGACTTCCAAAATCTTTTTTATGATTCCAGAATTATCCTAATTCCAAAACCAGATAAAGATAGTTACAAAGAAAGAAAATTATGGACCAATATCCCTGATGAACATAGATGCTAATATCCTCAACAAATTATTAGCAAACCAGATCCAACAATTCAGTATAAAAAATCATATACCATGTTCAAGTGGGATTTATTTCTGGCATGTAAGATTGGTACAATATCTGCAAATCAATAAACATGATACACCACAAAATGAAAATAAATTATAAAAACCACTGATCACAATAATAGATGCAGAAAAAAAGCATTTTATAAAATCCAACACTAATTTATGATAAAAACTCCCAGAAAAGTGGGAACAGAGGGAATGTGCCTCAAAGTTATAAAGGTCATATATGACAAACCCATGGCAATGTCATACTCAATGGAAAAATTAAAGCTTTTACCTTAGTATAAAAAACAAGACAAGGTTGTCCATGTTCACCACTCTTATTCAACATAATATTAGAAGTCCTCTCCACAGCAATCACAAAAGAAGGAGAAATAAAAGGTTTCCAAATTGGAATAGAGTTAGTAAAACTGTCATTATCCACAGGTGGCATGAAATTGTATATAGAAAACACTAAAGAATCCCCAAAATGCTAGTATATCTAATAAATAAGTCTGGCGAAGTAAAAGGATACAAAATTAATATTCAGAAATCAGTTGCATTTATTTACACTAATAATTAACTATCACAAATAAACAATAAGGAAACAATCTTATTTACTATTGCAAGAAGAAAAAATAAGGCAACTAGGAATAAATTTAACCAAGGAGGTAAAAGACTTGTACTCATAAAACTATAGGACATTGAAGAAAGGAATTAAGGAAAATACTGGTACAAATAAGTGGAAGCATATACTTTGTTCATGGATAGGAATAATTAATATCATTAAAAGTCCATATTAACCATACTAAAGCAATGTATAGATTCAACACAATTCCTTTAAAAATAACAATGACATATTTCACAGGTCTAGAACAAATGTTCCAAAAATTTATATGGAACCACAAAAGACTTTGACTAGCCTCAGCAATCCATAGCATGGAGAACAAAGTCATCAGTGTCACAATAATTGCTATCACACTATAATACAAGGACATTGCAATCAAAATCATGTAGTACTGGCATAAGAACAGGCATATAGATCAATGGAAGTAAACAGAGATCCCAGAAATTGTCCCATGTCTTCATGGTCAATTAATATTTGGAAGAGGCAAGTACATATAATGGAATAAATACAGTCTGTTCAATAAATGGTGTTGGGAAAATTGGACAGGTATATGCAAAACAGTGAAACTAGAACACCAACTAACACCATACATAAGAATAAACTTAAAATGGATAAAAGACTTGAAAAAAGTCACAAAACTATAAAAATCCTAGAAAAAAAAACACAAGCAGTAAAATCTCAGACATTTCTCATAGCAATATTTTTGCTGATGTATCTACTAGGGCAGTGGTCGGCAAACTGCAGCTCGGCAAACCGCAGCTAGCAAGCCACATGTGGCTCTTTGGCCCCTTGAGTGTATCTAGTCCACAAAATACCGGCTCTTCCACAAAATACTGACTTCTACACATGGGCCACGAACTTTCAATCGCACTGTATGTGCGCGCCTGCACATGGTATTTTGTGGAAGAACCACACTCAAAGGGCCAAAGAGCCGCATGTGGCTTGCGAGCCACAGTTTGCTGACCACGGTACTAGGGGAAGGGAAACAATGGAAAATATAAACAAATGAGACTGGATCAAACTAATAAGCTTCTTCACAGCAAAGGAAAAAAAATCAACAAAATGTAAAGGGAACCCACTCTATGGGAGAACATATTTTCCAATGATACATCTGATAAGGGGTTAATTTTCAAAATATATAAAGAAATTATATAAATCAACACAAGGAAGACATATCTGCCTATTAAAAAATGGGCAAAAGACCCTAGCCCATTTAGGTCAATGGATAGAGTGTTGGCCTGTGGACCAAAGGGTTTCAGGTTCAATTCCAGGCAAGGGCACATACCTCAGTTGCAGGATCCTCCCCAGCCCAGGCCCTGGAAAGGGCATGTGCAGGAGGCACGTGTGTTTCTCTCACATCAATATTTCTTTCTGTCTTTTCCTCTCTCTTCCACTCTCTCTAAAAACAATGGAAAAATATCCTTGGGTGAGGATTAAATAAATAAATAAATAAAAAATGGGAAAAGCACTTAAATACTTCTCCAAAGAGGATATACAGATGGCCAATAAAAATATGAAGAAATGCTCAACATCACTAATCATCAGAGTGATGCAAATAAAAATACAATGAAATATCAACTCAAACCTGAAAGAATGGCTACCACTAATAAATCAGCAAACAACAAGTGGTAGCAAGGATGTGGAATACAAGAAACTCTCCTGTGGTATTGGTGAAAATTACTAATGCTTCAGCCACTGTTGAAAAAAGTATGGATTTTCCTCAAAAAAAAATAAAAATGGAACTGCCACGGAATTCCTACAATGGCGGCCAGCAGGATGGCAGTGAGGGAGAGAGTGTGAGAGAATGAGAGAGCAAAAGGAGAGTGTGTGGACATGTGGGGTGTGTGTGTGTGTGTGTGTGTGTGTGTGTGTGTGTGTGTGTCTGTGTGTCTGTGTGTGTGTGTGTGTGTGTCTGTGTGTGACAGTTAGATCCTGCAGGTTTTTCATGGGCTGGTAAAACAGGCTGTCTTAGATGGGGAGCCCCTGCTACAGTTGCATGTAAGGTTGGTACAATGTCTGAAACTCCTGGCCTGCCAGTGCTGGCATAGAAACCATGCCATCTTGAAGGTCAGAGCTGCTGTGACTAGGAGCATAGCCTCACCACCACACAGTCTGGACTCAGATGCAAACCAAGACACAACAGCCTCACTAGACAAAGGCCTCCTATCTCAACTGAAGACTCACAGACACTGACTCCAGCCATCCTGGCCTCAGGCTCCTATGAGTCCTGGAGTGAGTTCCCCTCCCACCAACTTGCTTCAGCGGCACAGCTCCCAAGCATCCCGAGGTTGCCCTTGACTAATGGCTGTGGTGGCCTCACCACTTGGCTCCTTGAACCTGCCCTGGACAGTCAGCATAAACAGGGCTCCTGCCGACCTGCAATGACCATGCCATCTGACCCCCCAAGTCTGCATTTCAGTGTTAGCATGCACAGTGGCTGCAGCACCCAGTCCCTGAGCCTGAGACTGACTCTAGGCATCTGTGGAGCTCCCACCAACCCACAGCAGATGTGCCACCCAGCCCCTGAGCTCCCCCATGACTCTTGGGGTGCCTGAGGCTCTCAGAAAGCCCACCACTGCAGCTCAGGCCTTATGCAACTTGGCGCCTGGACCCTCCAGCAATAGCAAAAATGGGGAGACAAAGAAGCAACCCCTAAAAGAAAGAAAAGGAGGACTCACCCCCAAAAAGGAACTAAATGAAAACGAGGTATGCGATATATCAGAAAAAGAATTCAAAGTAATGGTCATACAGTTCATAAACTGGATGGACAAGAAAATCAACAACCTATATAAGAATCTAGGGGGAATCAAAAGCGATATATCTAAAATAAAAACCATGATGGAAGGTTTCAATAGTAGACTAGGAGAAGCAGAGGACAGAATCAGTGAGTTAGAATATAGGGCAGAGAAAAGCCCAAGCTGAACAGCAATTGAAGAAAAAAATTAGAAAGCAGGAGGAAAACCTAAGGGGACTTGGGGCAACATGAAAGGGAGTAACATACATATAGTAGGGGTGACATAAGGACAAGAAGAGCAGCAAGGATTAGATAAACTATTTGAAGAAATAATGACAGAAAACTTCCCTGATTTGGGAAAGAAAAAAGTTACAAAAGCACAGAGAGTCCCCAACAAGATAAACACAAAAAGACCCACACTAAGGCACATCATAATTACAATGGCAAACGTTAACAACAAAGAGAAAATTTTATTTTTTTAAAAAAAATATATTTTATTGATTTTTTACAGAGAGGAAGAGAGAGAGATAGAGAGTTAGAAACATCGATGAGAGAGAAACATCGATCAGCTGCCTCCTGCACATCTCCTACTGGGGATGTGCCCACAACCCAGGTGCATGCCCTTGACTGGAATCGAACCCGGGACCTTTCAGTCCACAGGCCGACGCTCTATCCACTGAGCCAAACCGGTTTTGGCCAAAGAGAGAATTTTAAAGGCAGAGAGCCAGAGACAGAGACCAACAAAGGATCTCCCATTAGTTTACCAAATGATTTCTGAAGAGAAACAAACCAGAACAGAAGGAAATGGAATGTAGTATACAAAGTGATGCAAAGCAAGAGACTGAATACAAGAATACTATATCCAGCAAGGCTATCATTCAAAATTGAAGGGGAAATCAGGAGTTTTTCAGACAAAAATAAAGGTTAAGGGAGTTAGCACCACCAAGCCAGCAATGCAAGAAATGCTAAAAGGAATGTGGTAAGAAGAAGAAATAGAAAGGAAAGAAGGAATACAGAAATAAAGAATAAAAATGGCTACAAACAAGTACTTATCAACAATAACCATAAACATAAATGGAATAAATGCTTCAATCAAAAGACAGAGAGTGGATGAATGGATAAGATAACATAACCCATATAATACTGTCTAAAAGAGATCCACCTTTGAACAAGAGACTAACAGAAACTGAAAGTGGAGAGGTGAAAAAAAATACAGCCAAATGGAAATGAAAAAGAAACTAGGGTAACAACACTTATATCTGGAAAAAAAAATACCTCAAAGTGAATACCATAACAAGAGATAAGGAAGGCCACTTCATAGTACTAAAAGGATTGATACAACAAGAGGATATAACTTTGGTGAACCTATATTCATCTAATACAGGAGCACCCAAATAATACAAAAACTTCTGGAAGATATCAAGGGAGAGATCGAAAACAATACAATCATAGTAGGGGATATTAATACCCATAGACATCATTGGATAAATCATCTAGACAAAAAAATCAGCAAAGAAACAGCAATCCTAAATAACTCACTAGATCAGATGGACCTAATTGAAATCTTCAGAACATTTCACCCCAAAGCCATTGAATATATGTTCTTCTCAAGTGCACATGGGACATTTTAAAAGATAGACCACATATTGGGACACAGGCAAAGTCTCTCAAATTCAAGAAGATTGAAATCGTATCAAGCATCTTCTCAGAATACAATCGCATAATATTAGAAATAAACTACAAAAACAACAACAACAACCAAAAACATTCCAACACTTGGAAGCTAAATAGCATGCTACTGAACAATAATTGGGTTACAAAAGAAATCAAAGAGGAAATTGAAAACATCCTGGAAATGAATGACAATGAAGACACAATATCTCAAAATCTATGGTACACAGTGTAAACAGTCCTGAGAGGGAAGATTATAGTTCTACAGGCCTACCTCAAAAAGCAAGAAAAAAATTTAATAAATCATCTAATCCTATAACTTAAAGAATTACAAAGATAACAAAAACAAAAACCCAGAGTGAGCAGAAGGAAAGAGATCATAATGATCAGAGCAGAAATAAATGACATAAAGACAGAAACAAAAACAAAACAAAAAATACAAAAGATCAATGAAACCAAGAGCTGGTTCTTTGAAAGGATAAACAAGATTGATGAACCTCTAGCCAGGCTCACCAAGGAGCAGAGAGAGAGGATCCAAATAATCAAAATTAGAAATGAAACAAGTGATGTAACAACCGACCCCACAGAAATACAATGGATTGTTTAAATATACTATGAACAACTCTATTGCAACAAACTAGACAACCTAGAAGAAATGGACATATTTCTAGAAAAATACAAGCTTCCAAAACCCAATCCGGATCAATCTAAAAATCTCAGTAGGCTGATGACTATGGAGGAAATTGAGGCAGTCATCAAAAAACTTCCAGCAAACAAAAGCCTGCAGCCAGACAGTTGCATAGGGGACTTTTACCAGACATTCAAAGAAGAACTAAACTTTATCCTTCTCAGACTATTCTAAAAACTTAAAGGGGAAGGAATACTTCCAAGCTCATTCTGTGAAACCAGAATTACCTAATAACAAAACCATCTAAAGATAACACAATGAAAGTGAGTTACAGGCTAATACCCCTCATGAACATAGATGCCAAAATCTTAGCAAATCGGATCCAGCAGTACATCAGAAAAATCATACACCATGACCACATAGGATTTATCCCAGGGATGCAAGGATGTTACATTTTCCGCAAATCAATAAACATGACACATCACATAAACAACTTGAGAGATAAAAATCACATAGTCATCACAATTGAGGCAGAAAAAGCATTTGACAAAATGCAACATTCTTTCTTGATAAAAACCGTCAGCACACTGGGAATAGAGGTATCATATAGCAACATAATAAAAGCCATATATGACAAACCTACAGCCAACATCATACTCAATGGGCAAAAGCTAAACCCATTTAACCCAAGAACAGGAATGAGACAGCAATGCCCACTTTCACCACTCATGTTCAATATTGTTCTGGAAATGCTAGCCATAGCAATTGGACAAGAGGAAGAACTAACAGGTATCCAAATTGGAAAAGAAGATGTAAAACTGCCATTTTTCGCAGATGAATGAGGGAGTAAAAGAGGAGTGTGTGGACGTGTGGTGTGTGTGTGTGTGTGTGTGTGTGTGTGTGTGTGTGTGTGTGTGTGTGATAGTTATATCCCACAGGACCTTCGGGGGCAGGCTGACCAGGCTTGCCTAACCAAGCAGCCTCTGCTACCATTGCAAACAGTCCCGGAGAGGCTGGCTCTTCCACAGAGGCCACATCTCTTTGAAGGGGAGAGCTGCTGTGACTGGGAGCCCAGTGTCACCTACCCAGGGTGCCCTCAGACAACACCCAGGACTCTACAAACAACCCTGCCAGGTACCTGCTGCTTCAGCTACAGTCCCACAGTAACCAAGACTCCAGTCATCCCAGGCACAGCCTCCTGTGAGTTCTGAAGCACACTCTCCTCTGCCGGGCCCAACACTTTAGCCCAGGGCACACTCCTCTTTTGCTCCCTCATTCACTTATACTCTCTCCCTCACTGCCACCTTCTTCCTGTCTCTGTAGTTGGGTCTGGAGTGTTAATGACCTGTTTGTAGATGGAGTCTCCTCTCTGGGTGTCTGGTTATGTGGCTTGCTTTCTACCTCATTGGCCAAATGGGATAAAATTCACCTCAACAAGACAAAGAAAACAAAACACAAATGTACTCATGACACCAATTTCCCCAATATAAGTGACCACCAGAGAAAAGAGAATTAGGGGAGAGAAAAGAGAGCACAAATCATATCCAAGAGATTAGAAAATGTTATAAGATTAAAGAAAAAGAAGAAAAAGGAAGAAAAAGAAAAAAATATATATATGTGGAGAAAACACCAGAGAACAAACAGATAAACCGCAATATACAAACACCAAATACCCAGTAATTAGTGTGGGGGCAGAATCTTATATTCAGAAAGTAAGGTTAAGGAATTGGATGCATATGGGGAGGACCTCAGTTCAGTATAGAGGAAGAAGAAAGAGGATGAGTGGATAAGAAGAAAGAGAAAGAGAATAATAATAATAATAATAATAATAATAATAATAATAATAAAAATTGAAAACATTAATTAAAATATAGGATAAAATAAAAAATAGAATGACAAAAAAATGTGAAAAAAAATAGAAAATAAAGAAACAAACAAAAAATGTAAATAAAGAAAAAAGAAAAAAAGATAACAAAATAGTAATAAAATAAAATAAGATAAAAATAAAAATGAAAAAGTGAAGTGTCTTTCCTTTGGCTGGTTTAAGATCCCACTCTTCTGTACTGTCTGCTGCTTCTCAGTTTACTGTTGCTAGGACTGAAGGCCTCTGTTTAGGTCAGTCCCTGTGAGCTCTCAGGGACTATTCAGATTTTGTTTTGTATCCTTTGTACCACTCAGAGTGTAGTTTGAGTGTAGCTGTATTGGTTGCCTGGAGACTGCATGGAGGGGCTACTTCTTCAGGAGAAAATGGCTTCCTAGGTCCTGCAAGGCAGGTATGACTCAGCGCCAGACTCACAGCCACCTCTCCTCTCCCCAGTTTCCACAAGTCCACACCTCCACCTGCAACTCAACCGCAGGTGAGTGTCTGTATTTGAAAGGTCCTATGAACTAGGTTCAGCAAACAAAAGAAAATACCAAAAAGAGGGGAAAGAGTTGTACCACTGCAAGCCCCTCTCCCCCCTGCACGGTGTGACTTGGGCAGCCATCCAACTTGCCCTCTCTGGGCTCAGTCTTTCATGGCTGTAGACCCAGATCTAGAATCCCCTGCTGCCAGCAGTTCTGCAGACTTCTTTCCACAGTCAGACATTACACCTGTCCCAAGGGACGCGGCTTCGGTACCGTGCAGTTTTCTTCTGACCCTCTGGGCTCGGAGGTCCCACAGTTCTCTCCAGCTTTTAACATTCTCCAGGTGTCCTCTGTCCTTCCCGGCTGTAGTTTGTCTCACCAGCTGTGTTTACTTCACCAATTCGGGGTGGATGTTATTCAATTTAGTTGCTCATTCTATTTGCTGTGGCACAAGGCTCTGGACATATCCATCTATTCCACCACCATTTTGTCATTCTCCATCTCTCTCGTGGCTTCTATTTCAACTGTGATGATGTGTCCATGGAGAGGTTGGGCCACTTCTTCTGAGAGTTGGTTGAGAAGAAGTGCAAGTGTTCTGAGTGTTGCTTAAAGTTACAAAACGAGTTCAGTGGCTGCCTTCTCTCCAGGACCTGGTAACGCCACCCCAAGATGAGTGGGTAAAACTCAGGATGCCATGGAAGCTGCCCTGACCTTGGAGAGGAACCTGAACAACCTAGAGCTGCAGGCACTGGTTCTACCCACAGACTCTTAGCTCTGTCAATCTATGGCTTTTTTATACACCAATAATGAACTCATAGAAAGATTTTTTTAAAATCTCATTTACCAGTGCACCAAAAAATTAAAATACCTAGGAATAAACTTAATTAAAAGGATAAAATACCTGTACTCTGAAAAATATAGGACATTGAAAAAAGAGATAGAGGAAGACATAAACAAATGGAAGAATATACCGTGTTTGTGGATTGGTAGAATAAACATCATTGAAATGTCCATACTACCCAAATCAATCTATATATTCAATGCAATCTCCATTAAGATACCAACAGCGTATTTCACAGACCTAGAAACAACTCTCCAAAAATTCATATGGAATAAAAAGAGACCCTGAATAGCTGTAGCAATCTTGCCAAGGAAGAACAAAAGTTGGATCACAATACCAGATATCAAGATATATTACAAAGCCACTGTTCTCAAAACAGCCTGGTACAGGCACAAGAATAGTCACATAGACCAATGGATCAGAACAGAGAACCCAGGAATCAACCCAAGCCATTAAGCTTAATTAAAATTTGACAAAGGAGACAAGAGCACACAATAGAGTCAAGACAGTCTTTTCAATAAATGGTTTTGGGAAAATTGAACAGATACATGCAAAAAATGAAGCTAGACAACCAATTTACTCCATAGACAAAAATAAATTCAAAATGGATAAAGGACTTAAACATAAGTTGGGAAACCATAAAAATCTTATAGGAATCCATAGTCAGCAAATTAGCAGACATATGTTGTATCAATATCTTTACTGATACAGTTCTTAGGGGAATGGAAACTAAGGAGAAAATAAACAAATAGGACTACATCAAAATAAAAAGCTTTTTCTGAGCAACAGAAACCATTAACAAAACAACAAGAAAAGCCACTGCATGGGCGAACATATTTGCCAATGTTATATCCGATAAGGGCCTAATCTCCAAAATCTATAGGGAACTCATGCATCTTAACAGAAAGCAAATAAACAATCCAATCAAAATATGGGCAAATGACTTAAATAGACACCTTTTGAAAGAGGACATACAGAAGGCCAAGAGACATATGAAAACATGTTCTAAGTGACTAATCACTTTAGAGATGCAAATCACAATGACAAATAGATAGAATCTGACACCAGTCAGAATGGCTATCATCAACAAATCAACAAATGACAAGTGCTGGCTAGGATATGGAGAAAAAGAAACCCTCTTGCACTGCTGGTGGGAATGCAGGCTTGTCAGCCACTGTGAATAATAGTATGGAGTTTCCTCAAAAAATTAAAAATGAAACTTCCATTTGACCCAGTAATCCCACTTCTAGAAATGTATCCCAAAGAACCAGAAACACCAATCAGAAAGGACATATGCATGCCTATGTTCATAGTTGCACAATTTATAATAGCTAAGATTTGAAAACAGCCCAAGTGACCATCAGCAGATGAGTGAATTAGAAAACTATGGTACAGCTACACAATGGAATACTATGTTGCTTTAAAAAAGAAAGAATTCTTACCATTCGCAACAGTATGGATGGACCTGGAGAGCATTATGCTAAGCAAAATAAGCCAATTAGTGACATAGAAATATTACATGATCTTACTCATTTGTGGAATATAATCCTATATAATAAATAGGTAATATGAAAATTAACGCTCATGCCCTCAGAAGATGGCTGCCTATGACCAGGCCGGCAGGGGGGTGGTTAGTGAGAGACAACCAAATTACTGAACAAGCAGGCTGCGTGGGGTGACCAGGCCAGTGTGGGGGGGCAGTTGGGGGCAACCAGGGCATCAAGGGGGCCAGTTGTGGACAACCAGGCTAGCAGAGGGGGGCAGTTATGGGAGATATCAGGACAGCAGGGGAGGGCAGTTGGGGGTAAGCAGGCAGGGGGAGCAGTAAGAGGCAACCAGGCCAATGAGGGGGGGCGGTTAGAAGCAACCAGGCTGGTGGGGGGGCAGTTGAGGATGATTAGGCTGGCAGGGGGGGCAGTGAGGGGTGACTAGGCTGTCGGGAGGGCAGTTCGGGGAGACCAGGCCGGCAGGAGTGGCAGTTGGGGGTGACCTGGCAGGGAGGCAGGAGAGAGATTAGGAGCTAGTGGTCCAGGATTCTGAGAGGGATGTCCGACTGCCAGTTAAGGCCTGGTACCGGGATCGGACCTTAGCTGACAGTCAGACATCCCCCAAGGGGGCCTGGATTGGAGAGGGTACAGGCTGGGATGAGGGGACCCCCCCCCATGCATGAATTTTGTGCACCAGGCCTCTAGTCCTGTATAATAACAGCCTAATATGCTAAGTTTCTGGTCGTCTGATCAGCTGTTCAACCAATAAAAGCGTAATATGCTAATGATATGCTAAGGCTGCTCAACTGCTTGGTGTGACATGCATTGACCACCAGGGGGAAGATGCTCCAACCAGTAGGTTAACTTGCTTCTGGAGTCTGGCCTGATTGGTACTGTGCGAGATGGTCTGTACATACCCTGGAGCCCTCCATGGTCCCTCTCCCTCTGGCCAACCTCCCATATCCCTCCCCAGCCCTGATCATGCACCAGTGGGGTCCCTCAGCCTGGCGTGTTCCCTCTTGCAATCCGGGAATCCTCAGGGTATACCAGAGAGCCACTTTCGGCCCAATCCCACAGGCCAGGCTGAGGGACCCCACTGGTGCACAAATTCTTGCACTTGGCCTCTATTGAAAAACACAAACTAATAAACAAAAATAGATACAGAGACAGAGAAACATTGAACAGACTGCCAAACTTCAGTGGGAAGGTGATGGGGGGTGGGGTGGGTAAGAGATCAACCAAGGGTTTTGAATGCATGCATAAGCATTACCAATGGACACAGACACTAAGGTGGTGAGTGCATGTGCTGGGTGGTGGTGGTGGTGGGGGGTTGATGGGGATAAAAGGAGTTATGTAACACTATATGCAATACTTTAAACAATAAAAATAAATTTAAAATGGAAGTGCCTTTTGACCCAGTGATCCCACTTATGGAATTATATCCTAATAATTTTGAAACAATTCAAAAGAATATATACACCTTTATGTTCATAGCAGCAATATTTGTAATAGCCAAGATCTGGAAACAGCATAAGCACCCATAAGTAAATAAGTGTATAAAAAAACAGTGCTACATTCACACAATGCAATATTACTTGGCAAAAAAAAAAGAAAATCTTACTTTTTGTGGTAGCATGGATGGAACCTGAGATATTTTTGCTAGGTGAAATAAGCCATTCAGGGAAAGACAAATACCATATCATCTCACTTATATGTGAAATCTAATGAACAAAATAAACTAACAAACATAATAGATGCAGAGGGAATAAATTCATAGCTTTCAGAGGGGATGTTTGTGTGTGTGTGGGGACTGGATAAAAGAGGGTAAAGGGCTTAGCCAAAGAACATATATGTAAAACCATAGACACAGACAACAGTGTGGTTATGGTCAGAGGGAAAGTGGTGTTAGGGTTGGGTTGAGATTGGCAAATGAGGGAAAAATGGGGACATTTGTAATAGCATCAACAATAAAAATAAAGCTACAAAAAAAGGGCAGCTTTATATATAAGAAAACAAGACCCATATATATGCTGAAAGAGACCCTCTATAGATTCTAAGACACAAGCAGACAGAAATCAAAAGGCCTGAAAAAATGATATTTCAATGCTAAACAAAGCAAAAATAAAAAGTTGGAGCAGCAACACTTTATCAGACAAATATTGTTGCATAGCCCATCGGCACAGACAACAGTGTGCTGATGCCCAGATGCAAGGGGATAGGGGCTGGAAGGAGGTGGATAAAGAGGGGGGGAATCTGAGACATCTGTAATATTGTCAACAATAAATTTAAAGAAAGAAAGAACTACAATGGAGGATACATGGATATTCTCAAAAAAAAAAAAAGAAAAGAAAGAAAAAAATACACTGAATAATTATAAAGAAAACAATTCAACTAAAGAATGTAACCCTTGTAAACATATATCCATTCCATATATGAAGCATTAAATATGTAAAGAGCCCTAACCGGTTTGGCTCAGTGGATAGAGAGTCGGCCTGCGGACTCAAGGGTCCCAGGTTTGATTCCGGTCAAGGGCATGTACCTTGGTTGTAGGCACATCCCCAGTAGGGAGTGTGCACGAGGCAACTGATCAATGTTTCTCTCTCATTGATGTTTCTAACTTTCTATCCCTCTCCCTTCCTCTCTGTAACAAATCAATAAAATATATAGGGGAAAAAAACCTGAAATTCTTTTTAAAAATATGTAATGAAAATTTTGATGTACATAAATTCTAAAATCCACTGTAGCTCAATCATAATAGGGTAGTTTAACACCCCATTGTCATCAATGGTTTGATCGTCTTATCAGAAAATTAAAAAGGAAGTAGCAGTCTTAAATTACATACTAGACCAGATAAATTTAATTTATATTTTTAGAGAATTTCAGCCCATAACAGCAGAATATACATATTTTTCAAGTTCACTTGGAACATTTTCCAAGATAAAATGATAGGACACAGAAAAAGTTCCAATAAATTTAAGAAGATTGAAATCATTGTAAGAATCTTCTTCAAACACAATTGTATGAAACGAGGAGTTCATTACAAGAAAAAAGTTGGAAAAAATACAAGCACATGGAGGCTAAATAACATGCTTCTGAATAATAAATACATAACAATAAGATCAAGGAAAAAAATCAAAAGATACCTTAAGATACATAAAAATGAAAACAGAAAATTTATGAGACACAACCAAAGCAGTCCTAAGAGTGATATTCACAGTATTAGAGGCTTACCTAAAAACTAAAATAAAATAAACAACCTAATGTTACACCTAAAGAAACTAGAAAAAGAACAAGAAACAATCACAAGGTGAGGAGAAAATAGGAAATAGTAAAAATCCGAACAGAAATAGAGTCTAAAAATTCAATATAAAACATCAATGAAACTAAGAGAGGGTTCTTTGGAAAAATAAACAGAATTGATAAAATTTTATCCAGATGCATCAAAATAGACAGGACACAAATAAATAGAATTTCAAATGAAAAAAGAAAGGTAAAAACTCACACCGAAGAAATACAAAGGATTATAAGAAAATACTATGGGAGGAGACAAAATGGTGGCTGAATAGGAAGACATGTCCTGAGCCTTATACTGGAGCAGATAGAAGGAGTATCTAAATCGAATAACATCCACCAGGAATTGGCAAAGTAGGCACAGCTAGTGAGACAATTTGAAGCTGGGAAGGGCAGAGGATGCCTGGAGAATGGTAGGATCTGGGATCTGGGCTGGAGAGAGTTGGGAGACATCTGAACAGAGAGGGTCAGAAGGAACCTCCACTGTACCAAGTCCATGTCCTTTGGGGAGAGGTGTAACATTAATTGTGGAAAGGAAGTGCACAGGGATACTGGTGGCAGGTAATTCTAGAACTAAGTCCACAGCTGCAAGAGGCTAAGCCCAGAAGGGGTGGTCTGAAGAACTGCCCAAGCTGTGCAGTGCCAGGGGGAGAGAAACTCGCAGTGGCACTGTTGTTTCTCCTCTTTTTAGTCTATGCTATTATTCATTAAACCCAGTTCATATGACCTTTCAAATACAAACACTAACCCATGGCTGAGGTGCAGGTGGAGGTGTGGACTTGTGGGGTCTGGGGAGAGGCTGTGGAGAAGAGAAGGTCGGGGAGAGGTGAATGAGAGCCCGTCACTGGGACATTCTTGAACATAAGCAGCCATTTTCTCCTGAAAAACTAACTACTACCAGCAGTCTCCAGACAACAAATACAGCCACACCTAGATTACACCCTGAGTGATACAAAGGATAAAAAATCTGAATAGCCCCTAAGAGCCCTCAGGGACTTTGTTGAAGGGAGGCCTTTCAGTCAGGGGGTTGATACAGCAACCTCCCCAACCATAGTCTCGTCAGAAACAGCCACTTGGGAGATTAAGATGATCAAGCATTACATTAGAAAATTATACACCACTACCAAGTGGGATTTATTCCAGGGATGCAAGGCTGGTAACGTGTCTGCACATCAATAAACATGATACATCATTAAGAGACAAAAATTACAAATCATATTTATTGATGTAGAAAAGACATTTGACAAAATCCAACACCTTTTCCTGATAAAAACTCTCCACAAAGTGGGGATAGATTGATCAGACCTCAACATAATAAAATCCTTATATGACAAGCCTACAGCCAACATCATACTAAATGGGCAAAAATAAAAACCATTTCCCCTAAGAAAAGGAACAACACAAGGATGACCACTTTCACCACACCTGTTCAGTATAGCACTGAAAGTGCTAGCCATAGCAATCATACAAGGAGAAGAAGTAAAAGTCATCCAAATGGGAAAAGAAGAAGTAAAATTGTCATTATTTGCAGGTGACACGATATTGTATATAGAAAACCATAAGACTGCATCAAAAAACTACTAGACTTAATAAATGAACTTGGCAATATAGCAGGAAACAAAATCAACGCCCAGAAATCTATGGCTTTTTTTATATGCCAATAATGAACTCACAGAAAGAGAAACTAAAAAAGCAATCCCATTTACCATTGCAACACAAAAATTAAGATACCTAGGAATAAACTTATCCAAGGAGGTAAAGGACTGGTACTCAGAAAATTACAAGATGCTGAGAAAAGAGGTAGAGTAATACATGATCAAATGGAAGAATATACCATGGTCATTAATTGATAGAATAAACATCATTAAAATGTCCATACTACCCAAAGCAATCTATAGATTCAATGCAATCCCCATTAAAATACCAATGCAATATTTCAAAGGCCTAGAAGACACTTTCCAAAAATTCATCTGGAATAAGAAAAGACCACGGATAGTGACAGCAATACGGAGAAAAAAGAACAAAGTTCTAGGGATCACAATACTAGATATCAATATATATTACAAAGCCACTGTTCTCAAAACTG
This sequence comes from Myotis daubentonii, assembly GCF_963259705.1. Taxonomy (NCBI): domain Eukaryota; kingdom Metazoa; phylum Chordata; class Mammalia; order Chiroptera; family Vespertilionidae; genus Myotis; species Myotis daubentonii. The sequence goes on along the minus strand of NC_081861.1, from coordinate 94,413,086 downwards.
CCTGGTACTCGCACAAGAACAGACATATAGACCAATGGAACAGAACAGAGAACCCAGAAATCAATCCAAGCCATTACGTTCAATTAATATTTGATAAAGGAGGCAAGAGTATACAATGGATTCAAGACAGTCTCGTTAATGAATGGTGCTGGGAAAATTGGACAGATACATAAAATAAAATGAAATTAGACCATCAACTTACACCATACACAAAAATAAACGCAAAAAGGATAAAGGACTTAAACTTACAATGGGAAACCATAAAAATCTTAGAAGAATCCATAGGCAGCAAATTATCAGACTTAAGTTGTTGTAATATCTTTACTCATACAGCTCCTAGGTCAATGAAAACTAAGGAGAAAATAAACAAATGGGACTATATCAAAATAAAAAGCTTCTGCACAGCAAAAGAAACCATCAAGAAAACCACAAGAAAGCCCACTGTATGGGAAAACATATTTGCTAATGTTATCCCAGATAAGGGTTTAATCTCCAACATTTACAGGGAATGCATAAAAGTTAACTAAAGGAAGATAAATATATCAAAAATGGGCAAAGGGCATAAATAGACACTTTAAGAAAGAGGACATACTAAAGGCCAAGAGACATATGGAAACATGCTCAAAGTCACTAATCATCCAAGAGATGAAAATAAAAACATCAGTGAGGTAACATCTCACACCTCTCAGATGGCTCTCAACAAATGAACAAACAATAAGTGCTGGCGAGGAAGTGTAGAAACAGGAACCCTCTTGCACTGCTGGTGGGAATGCAGACTGATGCTGCCACTGTGGAAAACAGTATGCAGTTTCCTTAAAACATTTAAAATGAAACTTCCATTTGACACAGTAATCCCACTTCTAGGAATATATCCCAAAAAAACAGAAACACCAATCATATAGAATATATGCACCCCTATGTTCATAGCAGCACAATTAGCAATAGCTAAAATTTGGAAACAGCCTAAGTGCCCATGAGCAGATGAGTGGATTAGAAAATTGTGGTACATCTACTCAATAGAATACTAAGCTGCTGTAGAAAAGAAGGAATTCTTACCATTTGCAACAGCATGGATGGCACTGGAGAGCATTATGCTAAGTGAAATAAGCAAGTCAGAGAAAGATGAATATTACATGATCTCACTCATTTGTGGAATATAATAAAGAACATAAACTGGTGCACAAAGACCACAAGGGGGTGCACCAAGAGTGTCTACCTCAGGTAATTGGGACACTTAGCACAGAAAGCCACTTTATCGACACAGTGAAGCATAAAAAATGCCGAGACAAAGAAACAGGACACAAATGACAGAAATGGAGGAAAGCAGACTGCTGGATATAGAATTCAAAACCACACTTTTGAGGTCTTTCAAGAGTCTTTTAGAGACTGAAGATAAATTTAATGAGATGTACAAGAAATCTAATGAGACCCTCGATGTTGTGATAAAGGACCAACTAGAAATTAAGCATACACTGACTGAAATAAAGAATATTATACAGACTCCCAACAGCAGACCAGAGGATCACAAGATTCAAGTCAAAGATTTGAAATACAAAGAAGCATAAAACACCCAACTGGAAAAGCAAAATTAAAAAAGAATCCGAAAATACGAAGATAGTGTAAGGAGTCTCTGGGACAGCTTCAAGCGTACTAACATCCAAATTATAGTGGTGCCAGAAGATGAGAGAGAGCAAGATATTGAAAACCTATTTGAATAAATAATGATAGAAAACTTCCCTTACCTGGTCAAAGAAATAGACTTACAAGTCCACTAAGCGCAGAGAACCTCAAACAAAAGGAATCCAAAGAGGATCACACCAAGACACATCATAATTAAAATGCCAAGAGCAAAAGACAAAGAGAGAGTCTTAAAAGCAGCAAGAGAAAGAAACTCAGTTACCTACAAGGGAATACCCATACGACTGTCAGCTGATTTCTCAACAGAAACTTTGCAGGCCAGAAGGGAGTGGCAAGAAATATTCAAAGTGATGAATGCCAAGAACCTACAACCAAGATTACTTTATCCAGCAAAGCTATCATTCAGAATTGAAGGTCAGATAAAGAGCTTCACAGATAAGGAAAAGCTAAAGGAGTTCATCACCACCAAACCAGTATTATATGAAATGCTGAAAGGTATCCTTTAAGAAGAGGAAGAAGAAGAAAAAGGTAAAGATAGAAATTATGAACAACAAATACACATCTATCAACAAGTGAAGCTAAGAATCAAGTGAATAAATAATCTGATGAACAGAATGAACTGGTGATTATAATAGAATCAGGGACATAGAAAGGGAATGGACTGACTATTCTTGGGGGGGGGGTGGGGGATGGAGGAAGAAACTGGACAAAAATCGTGCACCTATGGATGAGGACAGTGGGTGGGGAGTGAGGGTGGAGGTTGGGGTGGGAACTGGGAAGAGGGGAGTTATGGGGGGGGGGGAAGAGGAACAGATTTAATAATCTGAACAATAAAGACTTAAATTGAAAAAAAGGAACATAAACTGATGAATAAAATAGACCCAGAGACATAGAAGCATTGAACAGACTATCCAACTTCTGAAGGAAGGCCAGGGGGTAAGAGATCAACCAAAGGACTTGTATGCAAGCATATGAGCATAACCAACGGACACAGACAATTGGGGAGTGAGGACATGTGCTAGGCGGTGGCAGGTTCCAGAGAGAGACCAGTGGGGGATAAAGGAGACTCATGTAATACTTTAAATGATAAAGCATTTAAATTAAAATTTTTATTCACCAATAGTAAACTTACAGAAAGAGACATAAAAAACAATCCCATTTACCGTTGTACCAAAGAAATAAGATACGTAGGAATAAACTTAACTAAGGAGGTAAAAGACCTGTACTCAGAAAACTACAGGACACTGAAAAAAGTGATAGAGAAAGACACAAAAAAATGGAAGAACATACTGTTTTCATGGATTGATAGAATTAACATCATTAAAATAGCCATACTACCTTAAGAAATCTATAGATTCAATGCACTCCTCATTAAAATAACAATGACAACAATGTGGAGGGGGAAAAAGGAGACATATATACTACTATTTGTAATACTTTAAACAATTAAAAACATAATAAACAAAGAAATATAAAAAACAACATAAAATAAAATATCAATGGCATACTTCACAGACCTAGAAAGAGCTCTCCAAAAATTCATCTGGAATAAAAAAGGACCCCAAATAGCTACAGCAATTCAGAGAAAGAAGAACAAAGTAGGCAGGATCTCAGTACCAGGTACCAAGATGTACTACAAAGCCACTGTTGTCAAAACTGCCTGGTACTGACACAAGAACAGGCATATAAACCAAGAAAATAGAATAGAGAACACAGAAATCTACACAAACCACTCTGCACAATTAATATTTGACAAAGAAGGCAAGAGCATACAATAGCATCAAGACAGTCTTTTTCGTAAATGGTGTTGGGAAAATTGGACAGATACATGCAAAAAAAAAAATGAAACTAGACCACCAACTTATACCATACACAAAAATAAACTCAAAATGGATAAAGGACTTAAACATTAGACAGGAAACCATAAAAATATTACAGGAATTCAAAGGCAGCAAAATCTCAGACATATGCCTAAGCAATATCTTCACTGATACAGCTTCTAGGGCAATAGAAACTAAATAGAAAATAAACAAATGGGACTGCATCAAAATTAAAAGCTTCTGCACAGAAAAATAAACCATCAACAAAACAACAAGAAAGCCCCCTGCATGGGAGAACATATTTACCAATGTTATCTCAGCAGCCACTCCAGCCAAAATCCTGCTGCCCACCCACAGACTCGCAGACCCTGGGATCTCCACCTCCAAAGGAGGACCGCACCCACAGCAGTAAGTGAAGCCACCCCCTCCCCCAGCAGCAGACCTCAGACCATCGCATTCGTGAGTCTCCAGCGAGCAGGTCTCTGAGGCACACCACTCCACAGACTTCTCTTGGGAGTCACTGTGAGCTCCAGCTGAGTGTCATTTTGTACAGACACGGGTGCACTGCCCCCCAGTAGAATTTCTGAATTCCTTCTGCCTGAATAACTGCCCACACACACCCAGGGGTGAAACTTAAGCTCCAGGGCCCTTCAGTGCCAGGGCCCCTCAAAGTGCATCAGAGCTCAGCTCCTGGCAAAGGCACTGCCAGAGTTGCTCTTTCCCCCTGAGCCCATCTACCAACAGGGAACTTTGGGAAGCCGCAGTGAGCCTCTGCTGGGTCCAATCTTGGACAAATAGGGATGCAATCCCCTGGGCAGCAGAAATTATGAATCCACCCATCCTGAATACCTGCCCAAAGATACCCTGATGAAGCGTGCCAGGGCCTTTCAGAGTGCTTCAGTGCACCTGCTCCAGCAAACTCACTGTGGGTGCTCCTGTGTGCCACCACCGGGAACGCACACCTATCCACCACAGGTGCATCAACAAAATCTGAGTTTCCCCACCCCACAGCGGCAGAACTCTGGACACCACAGTTGCATGCTTTTCCAGCGTGCAGGTCTCCCAAGACCACCACTCCACAGGTAGCCCTGGGGCCCTGCTGTGAGCCCCGCTGGACACGCACTTAACAAACAGGGGTGCACTGCTGGGCTGGAGAAATGCTGAATTCGCTCTTCTGGGATACTTGCCCCCAGACACTGCAATCCAGTGGCTTTAGTGCCAGGGCCCTTCAGAGTGTGTCAGTACACTCTACTGGCAAACACACCACAGGTGACCCTGTGAACTGCTGCTGGGATTGTGTGTATCCAACCACAGAGGCAGCAGCAAAAGCTGAGTCTGCCAACCCCACAACTACAGAACTCTGAACACCACAGTCACGCCTTTCCAGAACGAAGGCCTCCTGAGTCCCACCACCCCAACAGACGGTTCCTGGGCACCATTGTGAGTCCCCGCTGGGCACGCGCGATTTCAACCAAGGACACAAGACAGCAAAAATTGAGAAACCCCTCCATGGCTGCTGACTTCTAGACACTTCAGTTGCGCCTTTCCAGCTTGCAGGCCTACATCAAGAGAACCCAAATAGCTCAAGTAGGGAGCTGCACTAGACTACCAAGCCTAGGACACCTGAGAGGTCACACCAGTAGCACAATATCCAAAAGAAACTGGGTAGTAAAGCAATCAAAACTACAATTAAAACATTACAGCAAAACATGTGAAGACAAAAAAGCAATCTACAAAGGAAAGAAAAATAGGATCGCCAGAAAGGGAGTTAAATGAAATTGAGGCTACTAACTTATCAGAGAAAGAATTCAGAGTAATGGTTATAAGGATGCTCAAACAGCTGGATGACAAGTACACAGAACTCAATGAGAATTATAAGGAGCTGAATGAGAATGCCACCAACATGAAAAGGAACCAAAAGGAAACGAAGAATGACATAACTGCAATAAAGAACACAATGGAAGGCTTAAACAGCAGACTAGAACAGGCTGAGGACCGCATCAGCGAATTAGAAGACAAGGTAGAAAAAAACAAAAACACACAGGAGCAACTGGAAAAAAAAAACACTTAAAAAGCAAGAGGAGAGCCTAAGGGAGCTTTAGAACAACACAAAATGAAACAGCATTCGCTTTATAGTAGTACCAGAAGGAGAGGAGGAGAAGCAAGGAATAGAAAACCTGTTTGAAGAAATAATGACAGAAAACTTCCCTGATACTGAGAAGAAAAAAACTACACAAGTCCAAGAAGCACATAGAGTGCCAAACAAGATGAACCCCAAAAGACCAACACCAAGACACATCATAATTAAATTGGCAAACACCAACGACAAAGTAAGAATCTTAAAGGATGCCAGGGAGAGACAGAAAGTTACCTACAAGGGATCTCCTATTAGAATATCAGCTGACTTCTCAACAGAAACACACCAGGCAAGAAGGGAATGGAATGAAATATACAAAGAGATGCAAAGCAAGGGACTGAATCCAAGAATTCTATACCCAGCAAGGCTATCATTCAAAATTGAAGGTGAAATCAGGAGCTTCACAGACAAAAAAAGGCTAAGAGAGTTTATTACCATGATGCCAGCAATGCAAGAAATGCTAAAGGGACTGCTGTAAAAAGAAGAAACAGAAAGACAAGAAGAAACACAAACATTAAGAATAAAAATGACCACAAACAAGTACTTTTCAATAATAACATTAAATGTAAATGGATTAAATGCTCCAATCAAAAGACACAGGGTAGCTGAATGGATAAGAAAACATGACCCATATATATTTATGTCTGCAAAAGACCCACCTCAGAACAAAGGATTCACAGAGACTGAGAGTGAAGGGATTTAAAAAAAATTTTTCAGGCAAATGGAAATGAGGAAAAGCTGGGGTTGCGATACGTATATCTGACAAAATAGACCTCAAATTAAAGGCCATAACATAATACTAAAGGGAGCAATTCAACAAGAAGATATAATTCTGGTAAAAATATATGCAACCTATACAGGAGCACCTAAATGCATAAAACAACTTCTGGAAGATATCAAAGGATAGATCGATAGCAATACATTCATAGTAGAGGACTTTAATACCCCACTGACACCACTGGATAAATCCTCTAAATAAAAAATCAGCAAAGAAACAGCAATCCTAAATGACTCACTAGATCAGATAGACTTAATTGACATCTTCAGAATATTTCACCCCAAAGCCACAGAATATACATTCTTCTCCAGTATACATGGGACATTTTCAAAGATAGACCATATATTAGGACACAGGCAAAGTGTCTTCAAATTCAAGAGAATAGAAATCATAACAAGTATCTTCTCAGATCACAATGGCATAAAACTAGAAATCAACTACAATAAAACATTGAAAAAATCAAACACTTGGAGGCTAAATAGCATGCTATTACATGCTGGGTTTCATGTTCCAGCATCAAGAAGGTTTCAGGAATCTGGAAAAGGCTGTGTGTAGATGACATAGAAATCCAGAGAATAATAAAGAGTCTGGAGATGAGATATAATTTTGAAAGGCACTGGGGGTCAGAGGAGTTTCAGCTAAAGGAACTAAAGACTCCCTCCTTATTATCCCTGATAATAAAGATCAGAGCAGAAATAAAAGACATAGAAATAAAAAAAAAATACAAAAAGTCAATGAAACCAAGAGCTGGTTCTTTGAAAGGATTAACAAGATTGATGAACCTCTCACCAGGCTCACCAAGAAACAAAGAAAGAGGACTCAAATAAATAAAATCAGAAATGAAAGAGGAGAAGTAACAACTGACCCAACTGATATACAAAGGATTGTCACAAAATACTATGAAAAACTCTACTCCAACAAACTAGACAACCTCGACAAAATGGACACATGGCTAGAAAAATACAAGCTTCCAAAACTCAATCAGGCAGAATCAAAACACCTGAATAGGCAAATAACCAGCAGTGAAATTGAAACTGTAATCAAAAGCTTCCAGCAAACAAAAGCCCTGGACCAGATGGCTTTACATGGGAGTTTCACCAAACATTCAAAGAAGAAATAAAGCCAATCATTCTCAGACTATTCTAAAAAATTCAAGAGGAAGGCATGCTTCCAAGCTCTTTCTATGAAGCCAGCAATACCCTAATCCCAAAACCAGATAAAGACACCACAAAGATAGAGATTTACAGGCCAATATCCCTGATGAACATAGATGATAAAATCCTCAACAAAATTTTAGCAAACTGGATCCAGCATTATATTAGAAAGATCATACACCATGATTAAGTGGGATTTATTCCAGGATTGCAAGGCTGGTACAATACCTGCAAATCAATAAACGTGATACATCACATAAACAAATTGAGATACAAAAATCACATAATCATATCGATTGATGCAGAAAAGGCATTTGACAAATTCCAACACCCTTTTCTGATAAAAACGCTCGGCAAAGTGGAAATAGAGGGATCATACTTCAACATAATAAAAGCCTTATATGACAAACCTACATCCAACATCATACTCAATGGGCAAAAAACTAAAACCATTTCCCTTAAGAACAGGAACAACACAGGGATGCCCACTTTCACCACTCCTGTTTGACATAGTACTGGAATTGCTAGCCAAAGCTATCAGAGAAGAAGAAGAAATAAAAGGCATCCAAACTGGAAAAGAAGTAGTAAAATTGTCATTATTCACATATGACATGATACTGTACTTAGAAAACCCTAAAGACCTCAACAAAAAATTATTGGACCTAATAAATGAATTTGGCAATGTAGCAGGATACAAAATTAACGCCAAGAAATCAATGGCATTTTTATACACCAATAGTGAACTTACAGAAAGAGAAATTAAAAAAACAATCCCATTTACCATTGCACCAAAAAAATTAAGATACCTAGCAATAAACTTAACTAAGGAGGTAAAAGACCTCTACCCAGAAAACTACAGGACATTAAAAAAGAGATACAATAAGACATAAACAGATGGAAGAACATACTGTGTTCATGGATTGGTAGAATCAACATCATCAAAATGTCCATACTAAAGAAAGCAATCTATAGATTCAATGTACTCCCCATTAAAATACCAACAGCATATTTCCAGATATAGAAAGAACTCTCCAAAAATTCATTTGGAATAAAAATAAATAAATAAAAAATAAAAATAAAAAAACAAACAAACAAAAAAACCCTGAATAGCTGCTGTGATCCTGAGAAAGAAGATCAAAGTAGGAGGGATCTCAGTACCAGATATCAAGCTGTATTACAAAGTCACTGTTCTCAAAACTGCCTGGTACTGGCACAAGAACAGACATATAGATCAATGGAATAAAATAGAGAACCCAGAAATCAACCCAAACCACTATGCTCAATTAATATTTGACAAAGGAGGCAAGGACATACAATGGAGTCAAGGCAGTCTCTTCAATAAATGATGCTGGGATATTTGGTCAGACACATGCAAAAAAATGAAACTAGACCACCAACTTACACCATACACAAAATGAACTTAAAATGGATAAAGGACTTAAACATAAGACAGGAAACCATAAAAATATTAGAGGAATCCACAGGTAGCAAAATCTCAGATATATGCCAAAGGAATTTCTTCACTGACACAGCTTTGGGCAATGGAAACTAAAGGGAAAATAAATAAATGGGACTATATCAGAATAAAAAGCTTCTGCACAGAAAAAGAAACCATCAACAAAACAACAAGAAAGTCCACTGCATGGGAGAATATATTTGCCAATGTTATCTCCGATAAGGGTTTGATCTCCAGCATTTACAGGGAACTCATACAACTTAACAAAAGGAAGATAAACAACCCAATCAAAAAATGGGCAATGGACCTAAATAGACACTTTTTGAAAGAGGACATACACAAGTCTGAGAGACATATGAGAACATGATCAAAGTCAGTAATCATCTGAGGGATGCAAATCAAAACGACAATGAGTTACCATCTCACACCTGTCAGAATGGCTATCATCAACAACTCTACATATGACAAATCCTGGGAAAGATGCGGAGAAAAAGGAACCCTCATTCACTGCTGGTGGGAATGCAAACTGGTGCAGCCACTATGGAGAACAGTATGGAGTTTCCTCAAAAAACTAAAAATGGAACTTCCATTTGACCCAGTGATCCCACATCTAAGAATATATCCGAAGAAACCAGAAACACCAATCAGAAAGGATATATGCATCCCTATGTTCATAGCAGCACAATTTACCGTAGCTAAGATTTAGAATCAGCCTAAGTGTCCATCAGATGAATGGATTAAAAAGCTTTGGCACATCTACACAATGCTTCTGGAAACAAGGAGGAACTCCACCATTTGCAACAGCATGGATGGAGCTGGAGAGCATTATGCTAAGTGAAATAAGTTAGTCAGAGAAAGATAAATATCACATGCTCTCACTCATTTGTGGATTATAATGAACAACATAAACTGATGAACAAAACCAGATCCAGGGACAGAGAAGCATCGATCAGACCATAAAACCTTAGAGGGAAGGCAGGGGAGGTTGGGTATTAGGGGAGAGATCAACCAAAAGACTTGTATTCATGCATATAAGTATAACCAATGGACACAGACATCAGAGGGGTAAGGGCATGAGCGGGTGTGGGGTGTAGGTAAAGGGGGTAATGACACATATGTAATACCTTAATCAATAAAGAAAATTTAAAAATAAATAAGAATTTAAATTATAAATAATTAAATACCTAAAATATATTATGAACAACTACATGACAACGAATTGGACGATCTGGGAGAAATGTATAAATTCTCAGAAAAAAATAAAATTTTCCAAGACTGAATCATCAAGAAACATAAAATCTGAACAGATTAATTACAATCAACAAAACTGAAGGTGTAACTTTAAAAATCCCAACAAACAAAAGTTTTTTTTTTTAACAAATGGCTTCACAGTTAAATTTAATGAAATATTAAAAGGATTAATAAGTATGATTTTCAAACTATTAAAAAAATTGTAAAGGGATAAAAAATCTCAAACCCATTTTATGAGGCCAGAATTATTCTAATTCCAAAATTAAATAAAGACACTAAAAAGAAATACTGTGTAGTCCAATATCCCTGATGAAGTTCAATGAAAAAATTCTCAATAGCCCTAACCAGTTTGGTTCAGTGGATAGAGCATTGGCCTGCGGACTGAAGGGTTGCAGGTTCGATTCAGGTCAAGGGCATGTACCTTGGTTGCAGGCACATCCCCAGTAGGGGGTGAGCAGGAGGCAGCTGATCAATGTTTCTAACTCTCTATCTCTCTCCCTTCCTCTCTGTAAAATATCAATAAAATATATTTTAAAAATTCTCAATAAAGGTTAGCAAACTAATTTATGTGATACTTAAAAAATGTCATAAAACATGATGAAGTTGGAGTTATTCCTGAGTTTCAAATTTGATACAATATTGAAAATCAATGTGATACACCACATAACAATGAAAAGTTGAAATTATGTGATCATGTCAACAGATGCAGAAAAAGCATTTGACAAATCCAGCAACCACTTCTGATCAAAACTTTCTGCAAAGTGGGGATAAAAGGATCAATTTTTCACATAATAGAGGACATATATTACAAACACACAGCTAATATTAGACTCAATGGAAAAAAACTAAAAGCATTTCCCTTTAGATTAGTAATGAGACAGAGATGCTTACTTTCACCATTCTAATTCAACACAGTATTCAAATTCTTAGCCAATGAAATCAGATAAGAAGAAAAAATACAAGTTATCCAAATTAGAAATGAAGAGATAAAAGTGTCATTATTTGCAGATGTCATGTTACTGTATACAGAGAAACCTTAATATTCTACCAGAAACATCCCAGAACTGATAAATGAATTCATAAAGTATCAGGATATAAAATAAATATTCAGATATGCATTGCACTTGTAGTTTCAGAAAAGGAAACTAACCCCAATTACAATTGCATAAAAAATACTTAGAAATAAATTTAACCAAGGAGGTAAAATACTTGTACTCAGAAAATTATAAGACACTAAAAACAAAATAGAAAAATTTACACAAAAGGGAAGCATATATGGTATTCAAGGTTAGGAGAAATAAACAGATGCATAATTCACTGAGACAGAATAGAGAACCAAGAAATAAACCCAAGCCTATATGGTCTATGACAAAGTACACAAGAATATGCAATGGGGCAAAGACAGCCTTTTTAATAAATGATCTAGGGAAAACTGGAAAGATACATGCAAAAATGAAACTATGACACTTTCTTACACCATATTAAAAAAATCAAAATGAATTAAAGACTTAACTGTAAGAGCTGATAACATAAAACTCTTTGAATACATCATAGGCAGTAAAATCTCAGAAATTTCTCTTAGCTAATTATTTTCTGATCTATCTTATTGGGCAATATAAACAAAACAAAATTAACAAATGAGACTACATCAAACAAATTTTTTTTTTCACAGCAAAAGAAACTATCAACAAAATGAAAAGACAACTGATCAGGAGTAGATTTTTTTCCAATAATAATTTTGAATATATATATATTATATAAAAGGGAAACATGCAAATTGACTGTACCTTCACAACACTCACAATCCATGTGCAACAGCAAATCAGAGCGACTATATGCAAATTAAAACAACCAAGATGGCGGCCGTCAGCCACAGAGTTGGAGCAAGCAGGAGGCTTGGTTGCCCTAGTGATGGAGGAAGCCAAGCTTCCTGCCTGCCTGGCCAGCTGTGTGCTCTGCTCAAGGCAACAAAGTTTCAATTATAGAAGATAAATCCCAGATACCTACTTCCAGCCAGCCTCCACTGGGACCTTGGGTGGCTAGAGGCCATGGCCAGCCGGCAAACAGCCATCAGCCCCTCACCCAGGCTGGCCAGGCACCCCAGCAGGGACTCCTACCATGAAGGGGCTGTGGCCAGCCTGAAAACAGCCCTCAGCCCCTCACCAAGGCTGGGCAAGCATCCCGTCGGGGTCTTGGCCAGCCTGCAAACAGCCATCAGCCCCTCATCCAGGCTGGCCAGGCACCCCAGCGGGTACGCCCACCCTGAAGAGGCTGTGGCCAGCATGCAAACAGCCATCAGCCCCTCACCCAGGCTGGCCAGGCACTCCAGCAGGGACCCCCCACCCTGATCTGGGACACCCTTCAGGGCTAACCAGCTGGCCCCCACCCATGCACCAGGCCTCTATCCTGTATTATAAAAGGGTAATATGCAAATTGACTCTAACAGCAGAACTCCTGGGAGTGACTGGTCACTATGACAAACACTGACCACCAGGGGGCAGACGCTCAATGCAGGAGCTGCCCCCTGGTAGTCAGTGCACTCCCACAGGGGGAGCTCTGCTCAGCCACAAACCAGGCTGATGGCTGCCAGGACTGTGGTGGTGGCCGGAGCCTCTCACGCCTCCTCAGCAGCGCTAAAGATGTCCAACTGCAGCTTAGGCCAGCTCCCCGCTGGTAAGTGGACATCCCCAGAGGGCTCCTAGGCTGCCAGAGGAATGTCTGACTGCCAGCTTAGGCCCAATCCCCCAGGGAGCGGGCCTACGCCAGCAGGTAGACATCCCTCAAGGGGTCCCAGACTGCAAGAGGGCACAGGCTGGGCTAAGGGACACCCCAAGTGCACAAATTTTTGTGCACCAGGCCTCTAGTGTATATATATATATATATATATATATATATATATATATATATATATATCCCAAATATATAAATACCTCATAATATCATAATATTCAATTCCAAAATTAAAAAAAATTAAAAAGTGGGAAAGGGGCCTGAATAAACAATTCTCCAAATAGAACCTACAGATGGCAAATTAACATATGAAAAGATGCTCAACATCACTAACCATCAGAGAAATGCAAATTAAAATCACAACATGATATCACCTCACATCTGACAATATAAATCAACAAACAAGATTTAGAGTGGATATCGACTCATGGGAACTCTTATGCACGCTTGTTGGAAATGGAGATTGGTGCAACCACTGTAGAAAACAGTATAGATATTCCTCAATAAATGACAAATAAAATTTCCTTATAACCCAGCAATTTCATTTCTGGGAATATATCTGATGAAACCCAAATGTTAATTTAAAAATATATATAGCTGCATATCCTTTAAAAAATATTTATTGTTGAAAGTATTACATGTTACCTTTTTTCCTGTCGACCCCCTCTACCCCCTCTGGCCCCACACCCCAAGCCCTCACCACCCTACTGTCTGTATCCATGGGTCTTTGGTTGATTACCTCCCACCCACCCACCCTCCCCTGCCTTCACTCTTGAAATACCTTACTCTATTTCTGGATACACTCCATTCATCAGTTTATTTGGTTAATTAAGTTCCATATATGAATGAGACCATGTGATAGTTGTCTTTCTCTGACTGGAATTTCACTTAGCCTGATACTCTCCACGTCACTCCAGGCAGTCTCAAATGGTAAGAGATTCTTCTTTTTTACTGCTGCATAGTATTCCATGGTATAAATATACCACAGCTTTTTTATCCACTCATCTACTGATGGGCACTTGGGCTGTTTCCAGATTTTAGCTATTGTAAATTGTGCTGCTATGAACAGAGGGGTGCATACATTCTTTCTGATAGATGTTTATGGTTTCTTGGGATATATTCTGAATACTGGGATCACTACCTCAAGTGGCAGTTCTATATTTAATTCTTTGAAAAAAAGCCACACTATTTTTAGTAATGGCTTCACCAGTCTGCATTACCACCAACAGTATAGTAGGGTTCACTTTTCTCCACATCCTTGCCAGAACTTGTCATTCGTTGATTTGTTGATGGTAGCCATTCTGACAGGTGTGAGGTGATACTTCATTGTCATTTTAATTTGCCTCTCTCTGATGATCAGTGACTTCAAGCATTTTTTCATTTGTCTCTTGGCCATCTGTATGTCCTCTTTGGATAAGTGTCTATTTAGGTCTTTTGCCCATTTTTTAAATTGGATTGTTTGTCTGCTTTTTGTTAATTTGTATGAGTCCCTTATATATTTTGGATATAAACCCATTATCATTGCCAAATATGTTCTCCCATGAAGTGGCTTTCTTGTTTTGTTTTTTTTTTTTGTTGATGGCTTTTTTTATTGTTCAGAAGATTTTTATTTTGATGGAGTCACATTTGTTTATTTTTTCCTTAGTTTCCTTTGCCCTAGGAGCTGTAAATGTAAACATATTGCTATAAGAGATGTCTGACATTTTGCTGCCTATGGTTTCTTCTTTACAGTTTCCCACTTACATTTAGGTCTTTTATCCATTTTGCATTTATTTTTGTGTATGGTGTAAGTTGGTGGTCATTTCATTATTTTTGTGTGTATCTGTCCAGTTATCTGACACCATTTATTAAAGAGACAGTCTTAACTCCATTGTATGCTATTGCTTCCTTTATCAAATATTAAGTTAGTGTAAAGGCTTGGGTCAATTTCTGGGTTCTCTGTTCTGTTCCATTGATCTATATGCCTGTTCTTATGCCAGTACCGGGCTGTTTTGATTATGGTGGCTTTGTAATATACTTGATATCTGGTATTGTGATTCCTAAAACTTTGTTCTTTCTCAAGATTGCTGCAGCTATTCGGGGTCTCTTTTGATTCCAAATAAATTTTTGGAGTATTTAATGAAATATGTTGTTGATATTTTAATAGGGATTGCATTGGATATGTTGATTGCTTTGGGTAATATGGAATTGTAATGATGTTGATTATACCAATCCACGAACAAGGAATAGTCTCCCACTTGTTTATATCTTCTATCTCTCTTTTCAATACCCTGTAGTTTTCTGAGTACAAGTCTTTTACCTCTTTGTTTAAGTTTATTCCTAAGTATCTTAATTTTTTGTTGCAATGGTAAATGAGATTGTTTGTATAATTTCTCTTTCTGAGAATTAATTTTCCTATATAATAAAAGGATAATATGCAAATAGACTGAACAGAAGAACAACTGAACAACTGAACAACTGGTCTCTATGACATGCGATGACCACCAGGGGTTGCACGTGGAACATGGCAGGCATCAGCAGCAGGTGGCAGAGCACAGAACATGGCAGGCATCAGCTGTGGTGGGACGGTGGAGCAAATGAACAAGGGTGCCAGACCAAGGTGGGAAACCGGTCGTTGTCATGGGTGTGACACTCTGGTGGTTACTGAAAATTTTTGTTCCTGCACACTGCAGTCCCGCCCAGTGCTTACACCTGCTGCTGACGCTGGAGCCCCTGCTCACATCCGATGCTGGCACCCAGAGCTGGTCCCAATCGCTTGGTGCCATCAGTGGGTGCAAGCGGCCGCTGCCAGCCCCAATCACCCCTGAGGGCTTCTCCACCTCTCACTGCTCCTGAGATTTGATCAGGACAGAGGCCACCACCTTCATCCACTGCTGGTGCTGACCCCAATTTTTCTGCACTGTCAGCAGGTATGAGCTTGGCCAGTGCCTTCAGTACCTGGGAGCGGCAGCAGTGAGAGTGGGGCTGATGGCAGACAGGGGAACCAGGGGTCCTGGCAAGAGGGTCTGGGTGGAGGTGCAGAGGATGGGCCGAGACCTGCCCCTGTGCCCACTGCAGCCTTGCAGCCCACAGTTCCTTTCAAGGTGCACGAATTCATGCACTGGGTCCCTACTTGTTGTATAAAAAAGCCATTAATTTTTGGGTGTTGATTTTGTATCCAGCCACATTGTCAAATTAATATATTATATCCTGGAGATTTTTGGTGGAGTCTTGAGGGTTTTCTATGTACAATATCATGTAATCTGAAAATAATGATCATTTTACTTCCTCCTTTTCAATTTGGATGCCTATACCTGCATGCTCTTTACAGCATTATTTATAATACTTTAGGCATGCATGCAACTCAAGTGTTCATCAACAGACAAGATGATAAAAAGCAGTGGTATATTTATGCAAGGAAATATTATTACTCAGCCATAAAAAAGAATGAAATCTTACCATTCATGACAGCGCTAATGGGCCTAGTGTGTATTATACTGAGTGAAATAAATCAGTCAGAGAAAGACAAATGCCATTTTATTTTACCTATATATGGAATCTTAAGAACAAAATAAATGAATAAACAAAATAGAAACAGTCTCATTGATATAGAAGACTAATGGTTCCCAGAAGAGGATGGGGGCTGGGTGAAAAAGATGAAGGGATTAAGAAGTAAAAATTTGTCTTTAAAAAATAGTCATGGTGATGTAAAGTACAACATATGGAATACTGTCAATATATTGTAATAATTATGTGTGGTACCCCAAGGGTACACTTTGTAAAGTATATGATTGTGTAACCACTGTGTTGTACAACTGAAACTAATACAAAACAATATTGAATGCAAACTGTAATTGAAAAAGTTTATACTACCTAATTGAAGATAATGGAACACTTCCAAACTTGTTTTATGAGACTAGCATTATCCTAATACTGAAACCAAACAAGGACACCACAAGATAAAAAAAAAAAAAGTGAAGACCTATATTCCTGATAAACACAGATGTGAATTTCTCAAAAAAAAAACAAAACAAAACAAAAAAAAACAACTAACAAACTGAATTCAAGAACACATTACGGAGACAAAATGGCGGCAGTATAGACAGACATGTCCTATGCCTTGTCCTGGAGCAGATAGGGTGAGCAGCTGAAACGAGTAACATCCAGCCCGAATTGGCAGAGGAGATTCAGCTGGGAGACAGTTTGCAGCCAGGAAAGGCAGAGGACTCCTGGAGAAAGGCTCTCGGAAGGAGAATCTGCCAGCCCTCTGAGCCCTGAGGGTCAGAGGGAATCCATATGGCACGGGCTTGGGCCACGTCCCCTGGGACGGGTGCAGTGGAAAGAAGGTATGCAGTACTGATGGTCAGCAGGGGATTCTAGATCTGCGTCCACAATCAGGAAAGGCTGAAGAATGTCGTTAGAAGACAGCGCAGAGGCACAGCCTTTCCCCCCTCACAGGGGATTCTAGATCTGGGTTCACAGTCAGTAAGGGCTGAAGAGTGCCAGCAGGAGAGGAGTGCGCAGAGATGCAGCTTCTCTGGCCTCTGTGGCTTGTGCCTTTCTTCATAGACCCTAGTTCATAGGACCTTTTAGATACAGACACTTACCCATGGCTGGAGCGTGGGAGAAGGTGCAGAATTGTGGAATATGGGGAGAGAGGGGGATCCAGGAGAAGTGTCAGTGAGTTTGGTGCTGAGTCATGCCTGAGCCTGGGACCTGGGAAGCCATTTTGTCCTGAAGAGATAACCCCTCCCTCCAATATCCAGGCAATTAATACAGCCACACCCAGATTCCACCCTGAATGGCAAAAAAATTAAAAACAAAACAAACAAACAAACAAAAACCCTAAATAGTCCTTGAGAGCACAAAGGGGCGGGACTAAAAAGAGACTTTCAGTCCCAGCAATCGAAACCTGAGAAACACTATGGTACAAAAGACTGGAATCTTAAGCCAGCCAAAGGAACACTTCACTTTTGCATTTTTATTTTATTTTATTGTATTTTATTACTTTGTTACCTGTTTTTTTTTTCTTTTTTCTCTTTTTTCTTTGTTTTCCTGTTTTTGATTGTTGCTTTATTTTCTATTTCTTTTCACATTATTTTTCCATCACTCTATTTTATTTTTATTTGCTACTTTTATACCATTTTTGAAATCAAATTTTTTGTAAATTTATTATTATTATTTTTTCTCATTCTCTTTCCTCTTATCCACCCATCCCCTTTATACTTCCTCTATAATGAACTGAGATCCTCCCCATATTCATCTAACTCTTAACCTTATCTTCTATACATAACATCAGCATCTACAGATTCTGCCCCCACCCTCTTTGCTGGGGGTTTGGTGTTTGTATTTTTTTATTATTATTATTTTTGTTTGTTTATGTATTGGTTCTGTGGTGTTTTCCCCCATATATATACATAATCCCCTTTTCTTTCTTTCTTTTTTCCTCTTATCTTTTTCGCTCTCTTCGATATCATTTATGCTCTCTTTTCTCGCCCCTAATTCTCTTTTCTCAGGTGGTCACGTATGGTGGGGTTATTATTGTAGTGAGTACATTCATGCTTTGGTCCCTTTGTGTTGTGTCTTGTTGCGGTGAATTTTATCCTTCCTGGCCAGGTGCTAGAGAGTGAGCCTCATAAACAGACACCTGGAGAGGAAACTCCATTCACAAATGGGTAAATAAAACTCCAGACCCAACTACAGAGGCAGGAAGAAGGAGTCAGTGAGGGAGAGAGCGTGAGTCAGTGAGGGATCAAAAGAGAAGTGTGTGGTCATGTGGGATGTGTGTGTGTATGTGAGTGAGGTACAGATAGATCCTGCAGGACCTTTGGGGTCAAGCTAAACAGGCTCGCCTAACTAGGCAGCCTCTTTTACCATGTAAGCAGTTCCAGGAGGCCAGCTCATCCTCAGAAGCCTAGTGTTTTTAAGGGGAGAGCTGCTGTAACTGGGAGCCAGGCCTCACCCCCACTCAGGTTGCCCCCAGATAACACCTGGGACTCTACAGACACCCTTGCCAGGGACCTGCTACCTCGGTTGTGGTCCCATGATCAAGGAGTCTCCAGCCACCTTGGGCAGAGGCTCCTGAGAGTTCTGAAGCATGCTCCCATCTGACCAGCCCAACGTCTTATCCAGGGCACTGAAACCATGCAAACAGCAGACATGTGAGCAGCCCACTCCTATCCAAGGAGCAGCAGCCCCACAAGCAGCCTACCCCAGGCCTAAGAGCAGAAGCCTCACGTGGCCTGCCCCTGTCCAAGGAGCAGCAGCTGTCAGTATGTGAGCAGCCCACTCCCTCATCTGAGGAGCAGCAACCACGTGAGCAGCCTGCCCTGTTTGAGGAGCAGCAGCTGCATGAACATCCTGCCCACAGTTGAGGAGCAGCAGCCCAATGCAGTCCACCCCCATTCGAGGAGCAGCAGCTATGCAGCCCACACCCTCTTCCTGTCTGAGGAGCAGTAGGAGTGCGATAAAACTGCCCCAATCCAAGGAACAGCAGGTGCACGAACGCCTTGCCCCAATACGAGGAGCAGCAGTGGTGTGAGCAGCCCATACCCATACGAGAAACAGCATCGTCCTGAGCAGCCTGCTCCCATTCAAAGAGCAGTAGACGCCTAAGCAGCCTCCCCCAGTCCAAGGAGTAGTAGCCACACAAGCAGACTACCCACATCTAAGGAGCAGCAGCCCTGTGCAGTCCACACTGGTCTGAGGAGCAGCAGACACATGCAGCCTATACCTGTCCGATGAGCAGCAGCTGGGTGAGTGGTCTGCCCCCTTCTGAGGAGCAGCAGACACACGTGAAGTTCACTCCCACCCGAAGAGAAGCAGCCATGCAAGCAGCCCATCACCGTCCAAGGAGCAGTAGCCATGCGAGCAGACAGCCCCCGTACGAGGATCAGCAGCTGCACGTGCAGCTCACTCTGGCCCAAGTAGCAGCAGCCACCCGAGCAGCTCGCCTCTGTCCGAGGAGTAGGAGCCACACTAACAGACATAGACCACATCTGAGGAATGGCAGCCCTGCGCAGCCCACACTGGTCCAAGGAGCAGCAGCCACACACAGTCTGCACCTGTCTGACAAGCAGCAGATGGGTGAGCATCCCACACCCATCTGAGGAGCGGCAGCCGCATGTGCAGCTCACTCCTGCCTCGAACAGACTGTCAAACTACACCAGGAAGGCCGGGGAGGGTGGGAGGGCAAGAGGGGGGTGGTTAAGAGATCAACCAAAGAACTTGTATGCATGCATATAAGCATAACCAATGGACATAAGACACTGGGGGGTAGGGGAGGCCAGGGGATTGTCAAGGGTGGGATATAAGGAGACATATGTAATACACTTTGTAATACTTTAAGGAGGAAAAAAATTGAAAAATTGGAATAAGGGTTCTAGAGTGCAAAAACCAATGGAGGAAAAATCAATAACATGTAAAAATCAAGAAGAAATGGATGAAAAATCAATAACTTATGTAAGAATCAAGAAGAATTGAATAGTGATATAGCTGCAATAAAAAACACCATGGAAAATTTCAACATTATAATAGAAGCAGAGGACTGAATTAGTGAATTAAAAGACAGGGAAGCAAAACACACCCAAACTCAACTGCAATTGGAGAAAAAAATTAAAAGACAGGAGGAGAGCCTGAGGGAGCTATGGTACAATATGAAACAAATCAACATACGAATAATAGGGGTGCCAGAACAACAGGAAGAGGAACAAGGATTAGAAAACCTATTTGAAAAAGTAATGTCAGATAGAAGGTGGCCGGAGATTGAGCTTCTTCACCAATGGGACAATGACTTCATCCTTCATGCCTGTAGCGAAGCCTCCATAAAAACCCCACAGACAGGTTTCAGAGAGCTTATGAGTCAGTCAACATGTGGACACTCAGGGACTGTTTGGTGCACAGAGAGCATGGACACTGCACGCCAGCCACCTGGCTGTTCCTGAGCTCTAGGCTTTCATAATGAACGCGTAACCTAGTTTGCAAGGTGCATCTGCTGGTTTTGCCTGAACTCGGAATACTGGATGCCAGCGGGTCATAGGATTGGAAGTTCTTTTAACAGTTGAGAAAATTGAAGTTAAGTGAGATTAATGGCTTGTGGAAAATCACACAGTAGATTTGAGTTATCTAAAATTAGTCTGACACGCACCAGAGGAGAAGCTGCCAACTGAGGAGCAGCCACTACAGAGACCACTTGAGGAGCAACGGCAGCCCGAGGAACCACTGCCACCCAAGAAGTAGCCCCTGCACGCTGCAACATCTAGATCAGTCGGTGAGACCAAAAATGGGTAGACAAAGAAAACCCCAAAGGAAAGAAAATGAGTAATCACCAGAAAAGTGGCTAAGTGAAACAGAGGCATGCAACATGTCAGAAAAAGAGTTCAGAATAAGGGTCCTAGTGTGCATAAACAGGATGAGGAAAAAATTAACAACCTGCCGAAACCAGTTTGGCTCAGTCGATAGAGTGTTGGCTTGCAGATTGAAAGGCCCAGGTTCGATTTCGGTCAAGGGCATGTACCTGGGTTGCTGGCACATCCCCAGTAGGAGATGTGCAGGAGTCGGCTGATCAATGTTTCTCTCTCATCGATGCTTCTAACTCTCTGTCTCTCTCCCTTCCTCTCTGCAAAAAAATGAATAAAATATATTTTAAAAAAATTAACAACTTATGTAAGAATCAAGAAGAAATGAATGAAAAATCAATAACTTATGTAAGAATCAAGACTAATTGAATAGTGATATAGCTGCAATAAAAAAAATCATGGAAAGTTTCAACAGTAGATTAGGAGAATCAGAGGACCAAATTAGTGAATTAGAAGACAGGGAAGCAAAACACACCCAAACTGAACTGCAATTGGAGAAAAAAATTAAAAGACAGGAGAGCCTAAGGGAGTTGTGGGACAACATGAAATGAAGCAACATACGAATAATAGGAGTGCCAGAACAAAAGGAAGAGGAATAAGGATTAGAAAACCTATTTGAAGAAAAACTTCCCTGGTGTGGTGAAGAAAAATGTCACAAAGGACAGAGAGTCCCAAACAAGATGAACCCGAAAAGACCCATATCAAGACACATCATAATTACCATGGCAAATGTTCAGGACAAAGAGAGAATTTTAAAGGCTGCGAGAGAGATGGAAAGTCACATACAAGGGATCTCCCATTAGATTATCAAATGGGTTCTCAATAGAAACACATCAGGCCAGAAAAGAAAGAATGGAAATTTACAAAGTGATGCAAAGGAAGGGATTGATTCTAAGAATACTGTTTCCAGTAAGGCTACCATTTAAAATTGAAGGGGAAATAATAATCTTCACAGACAAAAAAAGACTAAGGGATTTTATTACCACCAAGCCAGCAATGCAAGAAATGCTAAAGAATTTCATAGTGATATAGCTGCAAAAAGAAGGTGTAAAAAGAATAAATAAAAAGCTAAGAAAGAAAAGAGGCACAAAAAATAGAAATGGCTATGAATAACTACCTTGCATTAATAACTTTAAAGGTAAATGGATGAAATGTTCCAATCAAAAAACATTGATTGGCTGAACAGATAAAAAAAATGACCCAAATATTTGCTGTTTAAAAGAGAACCACCTCAGAATAAGGGACTCACACAGACTGAAAGTGAAGGGATGGAAAAATATCTTTCAGGCAAGTGGAAATGAAAAAAAAGCTGAGGTAGCAATACTTATATAACTCAAAGTGCAGGCAATAACAAAAGATAAGGAAGACCACATCATAAGACTAAAGGGATCAATACAACAAGAGGATATAACCCTGATAAACATATATGCACCCAATGCAGGAGCACCCAAATACATAAGAAAAAAACAAACCTCCTGGAATATATCAAGGGAGAGATCAACAACAATACAATCACAGTAGGGGACTTTAATACACCACTGACATGACTGGATAAATCCTCTAGACAAAAAAATCAGCAAAAAAAAAAAACACCAACAATCCTAAATAACTCACTAGATTAGATGGACAAAATTGACATTTTGAGAATATATATGCCCAAAGCCACGGAATATATGTTCTTCTCAAGTGCACAGGCAACATTTACAAAAATAGACCACATATTGGGTCACAAGCAAAGTCTCCCCAAATTCAAGAAGATTGAAATCATACCAAGCCTCTTCTCAGACTACAGTGGCATAATATTAGAAATAAACTACAATAAAAAGAACCCAAAACACCCTTACAATTGGAAGCTGAATAGCATGCTATTAAATATAGATTGGGGTACCAATGACATCAAAGAAGAAATTAAAAACATCCAGGAAATTAATGAAAATGAAAACAAAACAATCCAAAACCTATGGGAAACAATAAAAGCAGTCCCGAGAAGGAAGTTTATATCTCTACAGGCCTATCTCAAAAAAAAACAAGAAAAAATTGGTAGTAAATCATCTTATTATAGATCTCAAAGAACTTAAAAGACAGAAATAAGAAAAACCCAGAGTGAGCAGAAGGAAGGAGATAATAAAGATTAGAGCAGAAATAAACTTCATAGAGATAAAAAAAAACAAACAAACAAACAAACAAAAAAACCACATAAAATCAATGAAACCAAGAGCTGGTTCTTTGAAAGGATAAACAAGGTTGATGAACCTCTAGCCAGGCTCACAAAGAAGCAAAGAGAAAGGACCCAAATACACAAAATCAGGAATGATAGAGGCAAAATAACAACACACCCACAGAAATAAAAATGATTGTTAAAAAATACTATGGACAACACTACTCCAACAAAAAAGACACCCTGGAGGAAATGGACATATTCCTAAAAAATACAACATTCCAAAACACAATCAGGAAGAATCTAAAATCGCAATAGGCCAAATACTATGTAAGAAATTGAAACAGTCATCAAAAAGCTTCCAGCAAACAAAAGCCCAGAGCCAGACAAGTATCCGGAAATCAATAAACGTGTTACATCACATAAACAAATTGAAAGGAAAAAAACACATAGTCATATCAATTGATGCAGAAAAATATTTGACAAAATTCAACACCCATTTTTGATAAAAACTTTCAGCAAGGTGGGAATAGAAGTATCATAACTCAACATAATAAAAGCAGTATATGTCAAACACACAGCCTACATCATACTCAATGGACAAAAACTAAAACCATTTCCCCTAAGAACAGGAACAACACAGGGATGCCCACTGTCAGCACTCCTGTTCTACATAGTACTGGAATATTAGCCATTGCAATAAGACAAGAAGAAGAAATAAAATGCATACAAATTGGAAAAGAAGCAAAACTGCCCTTATTTGCACATGACATGATATTGTACATAAAAAACCCAAAAGACTCCATAAAAAAACTATTAGAATTAATAAATGAATTTGGCAATGTAGCAGGATACAAAATTAATGCCGAGAAATCTATTACATTTCTATACACAAATAGTGAACTTACAGAAAGGGAGACTAAAAAAGCAATACCATTAAGAGTGGCACCAAAAAAATTAACCTACTAAGGAATAAACATAACTAAAGAGGTAAAAGACCTCTACTCAGAAAACTACAGGACATTGAAAAAAGAGATAGATGAAGACATAAACAGATGGAAGAACATACCATGTTCTTGGATTGGTAGAATCAACATCATCAAAACGTCCATACTACCCAAAGAAATCAATAAATTCCACGCAATACCCATTAAAATACCAACAGCATATTTAACAGACCTAGAAGGAACACTCCAAAATGCATCTGGAATAAAAAAAGACCCCAAATAGCTGCAGCAATCCTGATAAAGAAGAACAAAGTAGGTGTCATCTCAATACCATATATAAAGCTGTATTACAAAGCCACTGTTCTCAAAACTGCTTGGTACTGGCACAAGAACAGACATATAGATAAAAAGAATAGAATAGAGAGCCCAGAAACTGACCCGAACCAATATGCTCAATTAATATTTCACAAAGTGGGCAAGAACACACAATGGAGTCAAGAGAGTCTCTTCAATAAATGATCTTGGGAGAATTGGACTGATACATGCAAAAAAAATGAAAATAGACCACCAACTTACATCATACACAAAAATAAACTCAAAATGGATAAAGAACTTGAATGTAAGATGGGAAACTACAAAAATACTAGAGGAATCCAAAGACAACAAAATCTCAGACATATGTTGAAGCAATATCTTCACCGATATAGCTTCTAGGGCATTGGAAACTAAAAAGAAAATAAACAAATGGGACTACATCAAAATAAAAAGCTTCTGCACAGCAAAAGAAACCATCAACAAAGCAACAGGAAAGCCCACTGCATGGGAGAACATATTTGCCAATGTTATCACCGATAAGGGTTTAATCTCCAAAATTTATAGGGAACTCATACAATTTAACAGAAGGATGATAATGCAATAAAAAAAATGGGCAAAGAACCTAAATAGACACTTTTCAAAAGAGGACATTCAGAAAAGCAAGAGACATATGAAAACATGGTCAAAGTCAATAATCATCTGAGAAATGCAAGTCAAAACAACAATGAGGTACCATCTCAAACCTGTCAGAATGGCTATCATCAACAAATGACAAGTGCTGGAGGGCATGTGGAGAAAATGGAACACTCATGCACCACTGGTGGGATTGCAGACTAGTGCAGCCACTATGGAAGAGAGTACAGAATTTCCTCAAAAAGTTAAAAATGGGACACCCATTTGACCCCGTTATCCCACTTCCAGGAATATATGCCAAAAAAACAGAAACACCAATCAGAAAGGATATATGCACCCCTATGTTCATAGCAGCACAATTTACCATAGCTAAGATCTGGAATCAGCCCATGTGCCCATCAGCAGAAGAATGCATTAGAAAACAATGGTACATCTACATGATGGAATACTACGCTGCTGTAAAAAGAAGGAATTCTTGCCATTTGCAACAGCATGGATTGAACTGGAGAGCATTATGCTAATTGCAATAAGCCAGTCAATGCAAAAAAAATACCACATGATGTCACAAATTTATGGATAATTAAGACTATTATAAACTGATGAGCAAAAATAGATACAGAGGCAGAGCAACATCGAACAAACTGTTAAACTGCAATGGGAACACCGGGAAGGGTTGGGGGGGTGGGTTAGATATCAACCGAAGGACTTGTATGCATGCATATAAGCGTAACCAAAGGACACAAGACACTGGGGGGTATAGGAGGCTAGGGGAAGGTCATGGGGAGGGAAAAAAAGGAGACATGTATAATACTCATTGTAATAGTTTAAGCAATAAAATAATTTTAAAAAAAGAAAAGAAAAGCCCTGAGTGAGCCGAAGGAAGGAGATAATAAAGATCAGAGCAGAAATAAATGACATAGAGACCAAAAAAAAAATAATACATAAAATCAATGAAACCAAGAGCTGGTTCTTTGAAAGGATAAACAAGATTGATGAAACCCTAGCCAGGCTCAACAAGAAGCAAAGAGAGAGTTCCCAAATAAACAAAATCAGAAATGATAGAGGCAAAATAACAACAGACCCCACAGAAATACAAATGATTGCTAAAAATTGCTATGAACAACACTACTCCAACAAAATACATAACCTGGAGTCAATGGACATATTCCTAGAAAAATACAACCTTCCAAAACTCAATCAGGAAGAATCAAAAATCTCAATTGGCCAATAACTATGGAAGAAATTGAGGTAATCATCAAAAATCTTCCAGCAAACAGAAGCTCAGGGCCAGACGGCTTCACAGGGGAGTTTTACCGAACATTCAAGGAAGAACTAAAACCTATTCTCCTCAGACGATTCCAAAACATTCAAGAGGAAGGAACACTTCCAAGCTCAGTCTATGAAGCAAGCATCACCCTCATTCCAAAACCAGATAATGACAACACAATGAAAGAGAATTACAGGCCAATATCCCTCATGAACATAGATGCCAAAATCCTCAACAAAACCTTAGCAAATCAGATTCAGCAGTACATCAGAAAGATCATACACCATGACCAAGTAGAATTTATCCCAGGGACTGAA
Source organism: Myotis daubentonii (assembly GCF_963259705.1). Classification (NCBI taxonomy): domain Eukaryota; kingdom Metazoa; phylum Chordata; class Mammalia; order Chiroptera; family Vespertilionidae; genus Myotis; species Myotis daubentonii. The sequence continues at coordinate 94,386,149 of NC_081861.1, read as the reverse complement.
GGATGGGACAATACCCGCAAATCAATAAACGTGACACATCACATAAACAAATTGAAAGAAAAAAAACACATAGTCATATCAATTGATGCAGAAAAAGCATTTGACTAAATCCAACATCCATTTTTGATAAAAACTCTCAGCAAGTTGGGAATAGAAGGATCATACCTCAACATAATAAAAGCCATATATGAAAAACCCACAGCCAACATCATACTCAATGTGCAAAAACTAAAACCATTTCCCTGAAGAACAGGAACAAGACAGGGATGTCCACTCTCACCACTCCTGTTCAATGTAGTACTGGAAGTATTAGCCATTGCAAGTAGACAAGAAGAGGAAAAAAAAGGCATACAAATTGGAAAAGAAGAAGCAAAACTGTCCTTATTCACAGATGACATGATATTTACATAAAAACCCTAAAGACCCCATCAAAATACGATTAGACTTGAGGATTGAATTAGGGAATGTAGCAGGATACAAAATTAACACCAAGAAATCTATGGCATTTGTATACAACAATAGTTAACTTACAGAAAGAGAGCCAAAAAAACCCAACAATCCCATTTACCATTGCACCAAATAAATTAAGATACCTAGGAATAAACTTAACTAAACAGGTAAAAGACCGCTACTCAGAAAACTGCAGGATGTTGAAAAAAGAGATAGAGGAAGACATGAACACATGGAAGAACATACCATGTTCATGGATAGGTGGAATCAACATCATTAAAATGTCCATACTACCCAAAGCAATCTATAAATTCAATTCACTTTCCATTAAAATATCGACTGCATATTTCACAGATCTAGAATGAACTCTCCCAAAATTCATTTGGAATAAAAAAGACCCCAAATACCTTCAGTGATCCTGAGAAAGAAGAACAAAGTAGGTGGAATATCAATACCTGATATCAAGCTGTATAAAAAGCCACTGTTCTCAAAACTGCCTGGTCCTGACACATGAACAGACATATAGATCAATGGAATAGAATAGAGAACCCAGAAATTGACCCAAATCAATATAATCAATTAATATTTTACAAAGGAGGCAAGAACATACAATGGAATCAAGACAGTCTCCTCAATAAATAGTCTTGTGAAAATTGGACAGATACATGCAAAAAATGAAACTACACCACCAACTTACATCATACACATAAATGAATTCAGAATGGATAAAGGAATTAAATGTAAGATGGGAAACCATAAAAATTCTAGAGAAAACAAAAAAAACAAAGTCGCAGACATATGCCGAAGCAATTTCTTCACCGGTACAGCTCCTAGGGTATTGGAATCTAAAGAGAAAATAAACAAATGGGACTACATCAGAATAAAAAGCTTCTGCACATCAAAATAAACCATCAACAAAACTACAAGAAAGCCCACTACATGGGAGAACAAATTTGCCAATGTTATCACCAATAAGGGTTTAACCTCCAACATTAATAGGGAAGTCATACAATTTAACAAAAGGAAGATAAACAATCCAACAAAAAAATGGTCAAAGGACCTAAATAGACACTTTTCAAAAGAGGACATTCAGAAAGTCAAGAGACATATGAATACATGCTCAAAATCACTAATCATCCGAGAGATGAATATCAAAACATCAATGAGGTATCATCTCACACCTGTCAGAAGCGCTATCATCAAAAAATCAACAAACGACAAGTGCTGGAGAGGATTTGGAGAAAAAGGAGCACTCATGCACTGCTGGTGGGAATGCAGACTGGTGCAGCCACTATGGGCGACAGTATGGAGTTTCTTCATTTGACCCAGTGATCTTCCTTCTAGATATATATCCCAAGAAACAAGAAACACCAATCAGAAAGTATATATGCATGCCTAAGTTCATAGCAGCACAATTTACCATAACTATGATTTGGAAACAGCCTAAGTGTCTATCAGCAGATGAGTGGATTAGAAAACTGTGGTACATCTACACAATGGAATACTATGCTGCTTTAAAAAAGAAGAAATTCTTACCATTTACAATAGCATGGCTGGAAACGGAGAGCATTATGATAAGTGAAATAAGCCAGTCAATGAAAGAAAAATACCACATGATCTCACTCATTTATGAATATTAAAGACCATTATAAATTGATGAACAAAAATAAATACAGAGGCAGAGCAGCCTCAAACAGACTGTCAAACTACAGCGGGAAGCCCAGGGAGGGTTGGGGGGTTGGTAAGAGATCAACCAAAGGACTTGTATGCATGCATATAAGCATCACCAATGGATATAAGACACTGGGGGGTAGGGTAGGCTGGGGGAATGTCAAGGGGAAAAAAAGAGACAAATGTAATACTATTTTTAATACTTAAAAAATTAAACAAAATTTTAAAAAATAAATGAACACATTACATAGGCAATACACTATGATCAAGTGGAATATATCCCTGTAATGCTAGGATGGTTTAATATACACAGATTAAAAAATGTTTTCACCATATTAACAAAATGAGAGATAAAAATCATATGATCATTTGAATAGATGCTGAGACAGCATTTTACAAAATTCAACATCCTTTTATGATAAAACTCTCAACAAATTAGATATAGAAGAAATGACCTCAATGTAATAAAGGCCATAAAAGACAATCCCGTAGCTAACACCATAATTTTATACATAAAAAACCATAAAGACTCTATCAGAAACTGTTAGAATTAATAGATACACTCAGTAAAATTGCAATTACAAAATCAACATACAAAAACTATTTGCATCTTTATGCACTAACATTAAGCTATCTGAAAGAATTTAGAATGCAATCCCATTTACAATAGCACAAAAAAAATAAATATTTAGGAATATATTTTAAGCAAGGAATCGAAAGTCCTATACACTGAAAACTGTAAGACATTTATAAAAGAAATTGAAGAAAACATAAATAAATGGAAATATATCCCATGATGTTTCAGTGGAATATTAATACTATTAACATGTCCATACTACTCAAAGTGGTCTACTGATTCAATGCATTCCCTATCAAAATTCTAATGTCATTTTTCACAGCAATAGAAAATATTATCCTAAAATTTCCATGGGACCACACAAGATTCAGAATGTCCAATTTCATCTTATCTTATCTAATAATAGACAAACATGGTAATTGACTGTACCTTCGCTATGCCTCCCATTGGCTAATCAGCGTAATATGCAAATTAACTGCCAACAAAGATGGCGGACAATTTGCATACTACAGTGTGAGCCGCCAGCTCACCACCATCCAGGGCAGGCCGGCCCCAGAAGCCCCAGAAGCTGCCTGATATGGTAGTAACTCTATCAGTAAGCACTCTGAAAGTCGGTGGCATAAATGCACCAATTAAAAGACAGATTATGAGGGTGAATCAAAAACAAAACACACTTTAAATATAAAGACACATATAGATTAAAAGTAAATGAATTAAGCTGCAGCCTGTTTTGCTCAGTGGATAGAGCATTAGCCCATGGACTGAAGAGTCCCAGGTTCGATTCCAGTCAAGAGCATGTACCTCAGTTGCTGGCTTGATCCCCAGTCCCTATCAAAGCATGTGCATGAGGCAACCATCAATGTTTCTCTCCCTTTCCCTTCACTCTCTCTAAAATTCAATGGAAAAATATCCTTGGGTGAAGATTAAGAAAAACAAAGTAAATGGATTAAGTAACATTAAAGAGATTATAAGAAAAATATATTCCAAATTTTGTTAGTTGTATAATGGTTATGTTTAAATTATTAACACCTAAGAAATTGGGTGAAAGGTACATATAATATGCTGTAGTATTTTATAGTTTTTTTTACATGTATGAGATTATTTCAAATGAAAATATTTAAAAAATAAAAATTAATAAAATATTAATTGAAATGTATCTGCATTACATGAAAAATCCCCTAATTGCATTTAGCATAACTTATTAAATTGTGTTAAAATTTACAAGGGTTCAATTAAAAATATCTTAATTCTAAATGATATAATAGAAAATATATAATAGTGCAGTTATAAGCATTTATCTGAAAATAAAAATTTAAAGAAGAGAATTTAAAGAAGGGATTAGCCAAAGAAAATATATGCACAACCCATGGACACAGACAACAGGATGGTGATGGCCAGGGAGAAGTAGGGGGCAAGAGCTGGGTAGAGGGGCCAAAAGGGGGGAAATAGGTACATCCTATATAATAATAATAAAAGGCTAATATGGACATTGACTGAACGGTAGAATGGCCGGTTGCTGTGATGCACACTGGCGACCAGGGTGCAGACACTCAATGCAGGAGCTGCCTCCTGGTGGTCAGTGCACTTCCATATGGGGAGTGCCACTCAGCCAGAAGCTGGCTCATGGCTGGCCAGTGCAGTGGTGGTGGCAGGAGCCTCTCCCACCTCCGTGGCAGCACTAAAAATGTCCAACTAATGGTTTAGACCTGATCCCTTGGGGGCATAAGCCTTTAGTTGGACATCCCCCGAGGGCTCCCTGGCTGCCAGAAGGATGCCTGACTAAAAGCTTAGGCCTGATCCCCCGAGGAGTCGACAGGTGGACATCCCCAAAGGGGTCCTGGACTGTGAATGGGCGCAGGCCGGGCTGAGGTACCCCCTCTCCGAATGCACAAATTTTTGTGCACCGGGCCTCTAGTATAAGAATAAAACTGGAGGTATCACATTTCTTGATTGCAAACTATATTACAAAGCTATAATAATCCAAAGAGTATGGTACTGGCATATAGAATGGTAGGACACAGTAGAAAGCCCAGAAATAAATGTATGCATATATAGTTAACTAATCTTTGACAAGAGCACCAAGAACAAACAGTGGCAGAAAGATAGTCTCTTCAACAAATGGTATTGGTAAAACTGGATATCCAGATGAAATGAATCTGGATCACTATTTTACATAACTCATAAAACTTAACCTAAAATGATTAAAAATTTAACTATAAAACCTGAAATCCTGAAACTCCTAAAAGGAAACATAGGAAAAGCTCCTTGCAATTTTTTTTTTTTTTTGGATAAGACACAGGCAACAAATGCTAAGATAAACAAGTGGGATTATATAAAACTAAAAAGCTTCTACAAAGCAAAACAATAATCAATCAATTGAAGATGCAATCTACAGAATAGGAGAAAATATTTGCAAACCATATATCTGATAAGGGGTTAATATCTGAAATATATAAATAACTCATACAACTCAATATATTAAAACTAGTAATCTGTCGGTGTAAGACTCCCTCCACGTTCTGCATGGAGTAGGGTTCGGTATCTGAAAGAGGAGCCGCACAGCAAATGAGAGAAAAAGACACGAGATAATTTTGCAATATTGGGGAACCAGGAGGCAAGTCCCGAAGGACTTCCCCCGTGCTCAGGCCTCACCAAGATTTTATTGATCTGGAATGCACCCGTAGCATAGCACTTACGCAGGTGAGCCCTGGCAACAGGCAGACTTGCCCATAAGCAAGGATTTACATAATAATAAATGGGGGAGAAGTTTCAGCTACCACTGTCTGGACAAAGAGAGGTGGCGCCTAGCTCCGACATTTGCTAGGGCTTCAAAGGCACCCAGCCTTTTGGGGGTTTCGGGGAGTTCTCTGTCTATGCTTATCAGATAGTGAAGGCAATAAACAGTTTCCCAAATCTCCCCCTTATTTTTTCTTTAAAAAATAATCATGTCCCAATTTCAATGTCCAAAAGTTCTGAGTCCATGTTTCAATGTCCAAAAGTTCATGTGAACATGCCAGCAATGAAATGTTGGTTCTGGATGGTGGAAAATGCAGGTCCGGTCCTCTCTGGTTTGGTCTTGGGCACCCTGCAGTGACACACAGCTGCTGACTGCTAGCATGGCAAGGCGTCTTCACCATCTCCATCTCTGAACTGTCTCTCCTGTCTTTGTGGCTGGAGCAATCTGGTCAGTTTCTCTCCGGGATCCCTTGTTGCAGGAATCTACATGGTCTTGGAGTTGTTCTCTGAAAGTATACAAACTTATTCTCGACCAAAGGTTAATAAAGGAAATTTTACTTGGGGAATCCTTTTTATATTGGCCCAAATGATTTTCCTTTGGCTTATTTTGACACCACATATGTTTTTCATGGGTCTCTTGCTGTTAGCATTACAAAATGAAAAAAAAAATTTTTCTAGATGTAATTTAGTTACAGGATATTTTTCCTTACATGGTATTCTTCCACTATCCCCCTTTTTTTGATTTAATTAGGAGGCTATGGAAAATTTTTTAATGCAGTATAGATAACTTTAAATTTTAATTTTTTGCATGCAAAAAAATGAACGTGAACATGCTTTAGGTTCATTGCATGTTAAGCAATTTTACCATGAAATAAATGAAAATTTTGGTTAATACTATATGAATAATTACTTATTTCAAGTTAGCCAAATTTAATTAATTTGAAAACTTAACAACTATTTTACTGTCAAATTTAATATTCTAACAATGATCTTAATTTACACTGTAAATATTAATTGAAAGGATCACTTCACATCCTTGAGGAGGCCTGAGCATTCCTGTTGTTAGGCTAGATTTAAATTTAGAGTCTGTTAAACTAAGCCTTCGTTTTTCTGGGTATCATTTTCAGCTGGACCAAGTCTCTTCTGTTATTTGGTTCCTGATCTGGGCTGGGCATGGGAAGCAAGAAGCAGCCATGGGGACAGGAGACCTTCCTCAGAAGGGCCGAGTGTTCAAGCCCCTGCACCATTGGGGGGGGGTGAGGATCTGTGCCCCACCCCTGTTGCACCCCAAGTTTTCTCCTACTGGCCCCCGGCTGTGCCTGTCTTAGGTTGCCCCACCCTGTGGGGTCTTACCCGTCTTTGACTACCAACCATCTCTGGGCCAAGTAGGGTGATGTGAGGTTCAGTTCTGTCTCCTTGGTAGCCTATGCCCCTGTGGCCTCCATGCCCAGCAACTGCTTTTGGATCCCCTCGCCTGCTGGTGGGGCCCCGGCATTGATCATAGGGAACCCAGGTTTCTTCTCCAGAGAGGGCCCAGCTTATGCCATTGGGCAAGAGACAGATCCATGGTACCAGCTTTTCATGGTCCCAGCTTGAACGGAGAGCTCAAGTAACAGCTGTAGGCAATTGGATTCCTCTTGGCAAAAAAAAAAAGTCAAGATAGGTCAATACAGAATGCTTAAGTGCCTTCCCCAGGAGGCCCTCCACACAGTGGAAAGGAATAAATCCCTTCATGTAAAACATTCAAATTCATTTGTAAATTTGTTTGGGATAAATGCACAATATACTGTTGTAAAGTATCAAAAATTATTAATGAAACTTGTAGAATAATACCATGTAAGAATATTCTTTTCTCTAGGTCATGACAACTTAATTTTAAACTGGCTGTCTCAAGGTTTGGAATGAGGAACCTAGTTTTTTAAAAAAAGAAATTTACCAAAGCAGAGACAGTATGCTATCTAAATTACAGTTCTGGGTCTCCAGAGCTCTGAGTTGACACGCTAACTGGAGCCTTCTGACTTTGGGATAGCTGTGCTGTCCTTCCCAGGTAAAGGAAAAATGTACCTTCTAAGACATATGAAATTTATAGTTTTTACCTGAATTAATTGTTACCACACTTCACTTTACCGTGCTCCAGGTGGTCTACTGGGCTGTTGGTTATCTGGTTTGTCTTCCTCCTGCTGGATTACACTTGGAGAACTTTAACTTAAAAAAGAAAAATCTTTCTTTTTACACCAAGTAACTTATAGGGTTACTTCTTGGATGTTGACTGATAGTGCCGCAAGGCCATGTATTCCAAGTCAAAGTCATTAAACATTTATGGTGACTGTACTTGTTTTCAGATTTGGTATTTTAACAGCAAATCATTATATTATCCTGTAAATATTAGTGGAAGATATTTCAAAACATTAAAATTTCTCCTTTTTATTAAATTTTAATTAATATTTTTAAACAGCATTCACTTTTGGCTTATTTGCATATACAGAGGGATCATGGGAAGCCTTCAGTAACTTTTTAGAAGAATTTTACTTTACTAGGATTCAATTGCTTACAAAGATTAGTAAATTTAGTAACGTTTTATGTCTGATACACGAGGTGCAAATGCTGCTTCACCCTCAGCCTAATTTAAAATGCAGCGGCGTGGTACTTATGTTAGTTTACAGAAAGACATTGCTACTAATAAATCAATTTTTTCTTTTATTTGGCAGAAATTCCTTATGCAACCAAGCATATTATATTTTAAAATATTGCACTCGGGAAAATTTTTCAAATACATATCTAATTAAAAAAATTTTAACACTTAAAAACAGTTCTCAACATAATAGGATCTAGTCTTCACCATGGAATCAATTACTCTTAATTTGTTTATGATGTATGTATAACTGTGGTTCTACTGTGAATTTAAGATATCTTTTAAAAATGTCTCTATTTACAAGCCTTTTAAGAAATATGAGCTCTATTGTCGGCCCTTATAAAGCCAACTGCTCAAAACATTGGTCTATCATACCACTGAAATTATATTAAGACCGTGATTGATAATTTATTATTAAAAATATCTTCTTAAAAATAGTATTAAATAAATCCGTGAGGCTAGCACACTTTTTGCCTCATCCTCATTTCCGCAGTAAAACTCCGCCTAAAACTCCACCCCTGAAGTCCCATCCTGCATCATTGAGAAGACATTCCTTTTGTGATTGGCTAAATCAGAGGGAGGGGCCTTTGTTGTTCCAAGATGGCACCCCTAGGGCAGGCCATGCGGCCAACATGAATGCTGCCAAGTCAGGCAGCTCAACATTGTGGCTGTCTAAACTGTTCTCTGACAGAAAAGATGATTTCCTTATTCTCACAATAAACAAGGAAAGAGCAAACCAAAATCCCTAAAAGATAGATGGCCAACATTATATTGTAGACAAACTGAAATCTCATTAGCTGTTTATACTCTTTATAATTATCTTAATATCAATTACATTTAAACTGGTTTTTGTATTAAAAATTTTCAGTTGAGATCTTAAAAATTAATCCTCTTTTTAAAATCAGACCAAGAAGTAACATATTTTGAATTCCTAATCATTTAAGAGAAAACACATTCTATTTTTTCAAAAACAAGTTATACATTAGATATTTAATTAATTTCTCCCAATTCAATTTGCACTTTAAACTTTCAGAGCTTTAAATCTTAGGTAGCAAATTAAATACTTAGCATTTTTCAAATCAATACTTTTGCATTTAAGGATACATTTCAAATAAAATATAAGGCATTTTCAATTAATAGATTAACTTCTATCTTCTAGACTTCATACTAGGCATACTCAGATCAACATTTCAGTATTGTAAATCTCAATACTTTTAGATGATTTGAACTTAAAAGTTTTAAGTTTCCAGCCAATAAGCCTGGCATAGCTGCTAAATTTCAAAATGGTCACAATTTTCCTGCTGGGGAAGTCAATAAGAAAAACCATAGCTATTCACATGTAAACTTGACTATCAACTTCCTGGTGGTACTTGCCTCAGGGTGGGAAATTTCAAAAGAGCTACTTTAAATTGCCTTGGGAAACCTGTCTGCATTTCTTTCTCAGGTTCATCGCCACCATTTTTAAGGCCAAAACAGTCTCGGGTTTTTATTCTGTACACAGCAAAAGGTCAAGTTCAGCTCAAAACTATGCGCACACGTTTTTAAACTGGCCTTTTCCTTTTATATGTGCACAGAAATCCCGGATGCATTTATAAATTTGTAAAAGCTTTAAGTCATTAGCTGGAAAAAAAAGGATAAAGATGGAGTATTTGTTCCCAAAGTCATGCTTAATTGAAAAAGACATTTTAAGTTTTTCCCTATTTCGCTTTCTAAAGTCATGGCTAGCACCCAAGGTTATCTTAGCCAAAGTTTGGTGTTCCAAACATGTTCTCCAGTAATTTTTAAATAAAACATTAAGTAATCTCATTGTGGGAGAGCTTATAGCTCTGCCCTTTCCTGCCACCTTTGAATCTCTCCACACCAGAGGCGGACTCAGCAGCAGGGTTTCATTTCTTATTACAGATTTTAGATTCCAAATACAAATTAAGATTTTTTTAAAAATATATTTTATTGATTTTTTACAGAGAGGAAGGGAGAGAGATAGAGAGTTAGAAACATCGATGAGAGAGAAACATCGATCAGCTGCCTCCAGCACATCTCCAACTGGGGATATGCCGCAACCCAGGTACATGCCCTTGACCGGAATCGAACCTGGGACCCTTCAGTCCGCAGGCCGACGCTCTATCCACTGAGCCAAACCGGTTTCGGCCAAATTAAGATTTTAATTTGAAAAAGAAACCACATTGAGGTGACCATGGCACTTTTTTTTCAACCTGATTTAAGAGTACCTTTTTCAAGAAAAACAAAGGTTATGTTCTCTTATATCATGCAAAAACTATAAAAGATTACCTTCTAAAATTTTAATACTTTAAACATGCAAATCAAAGCTCTATAATAAAGTTTCTTAATTTTTAAAAGACAAATATACCTTTTTAAAGCCAAATCTACTTTTTTAAAGCCAAATCCTGCCCCGTTTGTTAGCCTGGTTAAGAAAACGTTCCCAGTGTACTTACAGACCCGGGCTTCTGTAGTTGATCCTGGGCATTGCGTGCGGTGGAATTCCCCTCACCTTTTTTCGGTGAGTTTTCCACACCTTTTCGGTGAAAACTTCCTTTTCTCGCTCCAGCAAGGCCTGCACTTGCAGATTACCCGTCGGGCACCAGATGTTGAGTAAGACTCCCTCCACGTTCTGCGTGGAGTAGGGTTCGGTACCCGAAAGAGGAGCTGCACAGCAAATGAGAGAAAAAGACACGAGATAATTTTGCAATATTGGGGGACCAGACGGCAAGTCCCGAAGGACTTCCCCCGTGCTCAGGCCTCACCAAGCTTTTATTGATCTGGGATGCACCCGTAGCATAGCCCTTAGGCAGGTGACCCTTGGCAACAGGCAGCAAGGATTTACATAATAATAAATGGGGGAGCACTTTCAGCTACCACTGTCTGGACAAACAGAGGTGGCGCCTAGCTCCGACCTTTGCTAGGGCTTCAAAGGCACCCAGCCTTCGGGGAGTTTCCGGGAGTTCTCTGTCTATGCTTATCAGATAGTGAAGGCAATAAACAGTTTCCCACAGTAATCCAAATAAAAAATGGACAAAGGACCTGAATAGACATTTTTTAAAGTATACAAACAAATGAACAATAGGTACATGAAAAGGTGTTCAATATCAATGTCACTAATAATCAGGGAAATGCAAATCATAACCACAATGACATATCACCTCACACCTGTTAAGATGGCTATTATAAAAAAGACAAAATATAACAACTGTGGGGGAGGATGTGGAGAACAAGTAGCCCTTATACACTATTGATGGAAATGTTAATTGATACAGCCATTATGGAAAATAGTGCAGAGTTCCTCAAATAATTAAAAATAGAACTACCATATGATACAGTAATCCCACTCATGCATTAAAAGGAAATGAAATCAGCATCCCAGAGATATCTGCACTCACACCTTAATTGCTGCATTATTCACAATAGTGAAAATATGTAAATAACCTAAATGTCCATCAACAAATGAATAAAGAGAATAATATATATAAACATATATATAGTATATATATTGATATGCACAGTATTATAAACATACACACTCAATGGATTATTATTCAGCCAAATAAATGGAAATCCTACTATTTGGAACAATATGGATGAACCACAGGACATTGCGCTATGTGAAATAAGCCAGACAAAGACAAATATTGCATGGCATTATATGTGGAATATTTTTTAAAAGATGATTGCATAGAAACAATATAGAGTGGTGGTTACCAAAGGTTGGGGAAAGGGGGAAATGGGAAGATGTATTTCAAGGGCACAAACTTATAAGTTCTAAGGATCTAATGTACAGTGTGGTGACTATGGTTAATAATATAGTAGTGTAAAAATATAATGTAGTATTGTATATTTATTGTACACATGAAAGTTACTGAGAGTTAAACATTCTCACCACCAATAAAAGAGTTAACTATGAAAAAGATATGAGACTAGCAAAGAAACAGTAACATGTGACCAATACAAAGGGGGGAAATGAGGCAATACAAAATGACTTTAAGAAGGAACAGATGTAGATAAACATCAATCAGACCATCAAACCTCAGAGAGGAGGTAGGGGAGAGCAGGGATAAGAGGAAGAGATCAACCAAAGGACTTGTATGCATGCATATAAGCCTAACCAATGGACACAGACACCAGGGGGGTGAGGGCATGAGTGGGGAGAAGGCGGCACTGGGGAGATAAGGACACATATGTAATAACTTAATCAATAAAGAAAAAAATTAAATTAAAAAAAGAAGGAACAGATGTGAGATTTAACAAAGACTTCCAAGTGTCCATTTTCAGTATGTTCAATAAAACAAGGAAACCATACTTAAATAAATTGTCAATGTAAAATATGTCCAAACTTGTGGAAAATTCTCATAAGAGTTTATGTAAGCCAAACTGATGCCATATGCCAAGGAGAAAGATCTCAAATACTTTGCAGAATACAGTATTAGATTTACAACACTTTTTGTGCATTTGAAATTAAGGAGGGGAGGTAAGGAAGATTAGAGAAAGAAAGGTGGGGATTGAATAACAAGATAGTTAACAAGATTTTATGCTCTCTTGAGTATCAATACCCTCTTCCAGGGGTATTATTTCTGGTATTTCAAAGGTGTATTAACCTAGATATATAAGAACAATGGACATGGCTGGCTTAAAATTTTCATTAACAACAATTATGGGCCCCGGGCATGATTACCCATAATCACATGCCCAGTTAGAAATTTATGATCACATCATGCTGTGAGATTACTTTCTATAAAACCATTTTAAAATCAATAAACTGAAGATATAAAGACAATGTCTCATTAAATAGAGAATATAAGTAAAGAGAGAGAGAGTTTATAAAAGAAGCAAATTGAAATTGTGAAATTCAAAATTACAATATCTGAAATTAAAAAGTTATTAGAGGTGAATGGCAGCAGTAGATTTTAACTGGCAGAAGAATGAGAGAATTTGAAAATTAATCAGTAGATACATAATCAAAAGAACAAAGAAGCCCTGGCTGATGTGGCTCAGTTGGTTGGAGCTTTGTCCCATATACCAAATGTTATGTGTTCCATCCCAGGTCAGGGCTCATACCAGAGGCAACTGATCCATGTTTCTCTTTCACATCGTTGTTCCTCTCTCTCTCTCTCTCTCTCTCTCTCTCCCTCTCTCTCTCTCTCTCTCTCGTCTCCCTCTTCCTCTTTCAAAAAAAAGAGGGGAGAATACATAATAAAAAAGAATAGAGCCTCAGGGATATGTAAGGGAAATACCAGAAGACGAAAAAAAACAAAAAAAAAAAACGAGGAAAAAGCAGAAAAATATAATGATTAAAATGTTCTCAAATTCACTGACACACATACTCTATTCATTCAAGAGCTCATTAAACTCCAATGATGATAAATACAAAGATATCTACTCCTGGGCACATCATAGTAAAAATACTGAAAGTCAAAGACAAAGAGAAAAATCTAAAAACAGCAATAGAAAAAATGACTTTTCACTTGTAAAGAAACCCAAATTAATAGAAAATCATTGGCTTATTAGAAAAAACGGAAACATGAATATACGTAGATGACATTGAAAATGATGAAATAGGTGTATGAGCTAGGGAAAGTTAAATTCTGCAGGTCCTCTAAGGGGCTGCTAAACCTGGAATTCTTAGGCGGTGGAACCCTGCTCCCTGTGCGGACACGCCTGGGCGGCCAGCACGAGCACAGAGACCACGCCATCTTGAGAAACAGAGCTGTTTGAGACTAGAATCCTGGTCTCAGCACCACCTAGTCTGGTCTCAGACGCAAACCAGGACCCTGCAGCCACTAGGGACAGAGACCTGTGACCAGAGCTACAGACGAACGGACACCAAGAGTCCAGAAATCCCCGTGGCAGATCCGTGAGTAAAGGAGCCCATCCCCTTCCCCGCAGGCTCACAGGCAGCGCCATAGTAACTGATAGACCCACCCCTTGCTCAGGCCTCAGTGCTGCTACAAGAACTTTAGCCTGAAAGTGCAGGAACACCTGGAACTGGTCCTGAGCAGCGCTGGCTACAGGTGCCCTGGCCTGGGAGCTAAGGAACGAACACCGGGAACTTGTCCTGTGTAGCACGGGCCCCGGGACCCCGATTCGCCGGGCAGGAGGCAGCACCAAGCACCAGTGACTTGACTGTATTTCTTATCACCTGCGCTGGGATCCCTGATTCCCTGTGCATTCATTCTAAGAGCCAGTGACTCCAATTCTTGGTGCATGGGCACACAGGGACCCTGATTCTCAATGCAAGGCCACGAAACGGAACAGACACTCTGATACTGGATTCTTAGGGAACTCTGACTCCTGGCACATGCTAGGGGGCTCTGATTCTCTACACACTCCAGGGGGTGGGGGGTCTCTGTTTCAGCACGGTGCAGGCAGGGTCTCTGATTCTAAGGGCACACATGAGACCACATTGAGTGCTGTTAACACTGACTCTGAGCGAGCCTGGTTCCCACCAACCGACCACAACCACACAACTTAGTGTCAGAACTCTCCAGTAACACTAGGGTGGGGTGAGGCTCCCACTTCAAAAGGCCCAGGCCCAAAGAATTCGATGTTTGAACCATCTGGAGATAGTCAGAATGTGGAGAGAAACACAACTCCCAGAGGAAAGAAAATGAGGAGTTGCCAAGAAAGGAAATTAATGAAATTGAAGCATGCAACATGACAGAAAAAGAATTCAGTGTAATGGTTGTACAATTCATTCCCGGATGGATGAGAAAATCAACAACCTATGCAAGAATCAGGAAGAAATGAAAAGTGATATAGCTACAATCAAAAACATCATGGAAGGTTTCAACAGTAGACTAGAAGAAGCAGAGGACCAAATTAGTGAGTTAGAAGATAAGGTAGAGAAACAAGCTCAATCTGAACAGCAACTGGAGAGAAAAATTGAAAAGCAGGAGGAGAGCCTAAGGGAGATTTGGGACAACATGAAACGAAGTAACATATGCATAATAGGGCTGCCAGAAGGACAAGAAGAGCAGCAGGGTTAGAAAATCTATTTGAAGAAATAATGACAGAAAACTTCCCAGATATGGGGAAGAAAAAAGTTACACAAGTACAGAGAGTCCCAAGCAAGATGAATCCCAAAAGACCCACACCAAGACACGTCAAAATAATGATGGAAAATGTACAAGACATAGAGAGAATGTTAAAGGCTGCAACAGATAGACAGAGAGTTGCCTACAAAGGATCCCCCTTCAGATTATCAAATAATTTCGCACTTTGTATACCTCCTTACATTCCCTTCTAGCTTGATAGAGGTATACAAAGTGTTGCCAAGCATAGGACTGAATCCAAGAATACTCTATCCAGCAAGACTATCAATCAAAATTTAAGGGGAAATCAGGATCTTTGCAGACAAAAAAAAGGCTAAGGGAGTTTATCACTACCAAGCCAGCAATGTAAGAAATGCTAAAGGGAATGCTGTAAAAAGAAGAAATATAAAGGTAAGAAAGAACACAGGCATAAAAATAGAAATGACTACAAAGAAGCACCTTTCAATAATAAATTTAATTGTAAATGGACTAAATGCTCCAATCAAAAGACATCATGTGGCTGAATGGAAAAAAAATTATGACCCATATATATTCTGTCTACAAGAGACCCACATGAGAATAAGGAACTCACACAGACTGAAAGTGAAGGGATGGAAAAATATCTTTCAGGCAAATGGAAATGAAAAAAAAAGCTGGGGTAGCAATACTTATATCTGACAAAATATACCTCAAAGTGAAGGCCATAACAAGAGATAAGGAAGGCCACTTCATAATACTAAAGGGATCAATACAACAAGAGGATATAACCCTGATAAACATATATGCACCCAGTGCAAGAGCATCCAAATACATAAAAAAAAAAACTCCCGGAAAATAACAAGGGAGAGATCAACAAGAACACAGTCATAGTAGGGGAATTAAACACACCACTAACATCACTGCATAAATCCTCTAAACAAAAAATCATCATAGAAACAGCAATCCTAAATTACTCACTAGATCAGATGGACTTAATTGACATCTTCAGAACATTTCACCCCAAAGCCACGGGATATATGTTCTTCTCAAGTTCACATGGGACATTTTCAAAAATAGACCACATATTGGGTCACAAGCAAAGTATCCCCAAATTCAAGAAGATTGAAATCATACCAAACATCTTCTCAGACCACAATGGCATAATATTAGAAATAAACGACAATAAAAACAATCCAAAAAACTTAAACACTTGGAAGCTGAATAGCATGTTACTAAATAATGATTGGGTTACCAGTGAGATCAAAGAAGAAATTAAAAACACCCTGGAAACTAATGACAATAACAGCACAACAATCCAAAATTTATGGGACACAATGAAAGCAGTCCTGAGAGGGAATTTTATAGCACTATAGGCCTACCTCAAAAAACAAGAAAAACATGATAGTAAATCATCTAAATCTACAACTTGAAGAATTCGAAAGAGAACAACAAGAAAAGCCCAGAGTGAGCAGAAGGAAGGAGATAATAAAGATCAGAGCAGAAATAAATGACATAGAGACCAAAAAACAATACAAAAGATAAATGAAACCAAGAGCTGGTTCTTTGAAAGGATAAACAAGATTGAATACCCTCTAGCCAGTCTCGCGAAGAATCAAAGAGAGAGAACTCAAATAAACAATATCAGAAATGAAAGACACGAAATAACAACAGACCCCTCAGAAATTCAAAGAATTGTTAAAAAAATACTGTGAAAAACTATACTCTAACAAACTAGACAACCTGGAAGAAATGGACATATTTTTAGAAAAATACAATCTTCCAAAAGTCAATCCGGAAGACTCTAAAAATCTCAATAGGACAATAACTGTGGAAGAAATTGAAGCAGTCATCAAAAAGCTCCCAGCAAACAAAAGCCCAGGGCCAGACGGCTTCACTGGGGAGTTTTACCAAATATTCAAGGAAGAACTAAAACATATCCTCCACAGACAATTCCAAAAAAGTCAAGAGGAAGGAACACTTCCCAGCTCGTTCTAAGAAGCCGGCATCACCCTAATACCAAAACCAGATAGAGACAACACAGTGAAAGAGAATTATAGACCAATATCCCTCATGAACACAGATGCCAAAATACTCAACAAAATCCTAGCAAATCAGATCCAGCAATACATCAGAAAGATCATACACCATGACATAGTAGGATTTATCCCAGGGATGCTAGGATAGTACAATATCAGCAAATCAATAAACATGATACATCACATAAAGAAATTGAGAGATAAAAATCACATAGTCATATCAATTGATGCAGAAAAAGCATTTGACAAATTAAACACCATTTCTTGATAAAAAATCTCAGCAAGGTAAGAATAGAAGGGTCATACTTCAACATAATAAAAGCCATATATGACAGCCTCACAGCCAACATCATTATCAATGGGCAAAAACTAAAACCATTTCTCCTAAGAACAGGAACAAGACAGGGATGCTCCCTCTCACCACTCTTGTTCAACATAGTACTGGAAGTACTAGCCATTGCGATTAGACAAGAAGAAGAAATAAAAGGCATCCAAATTGGAAAAGAAGAAGTAAAAGTGTCCTAATTTGCAGATGACATGATGCTGTACAAAGAAAACCCTAAAGACTCCATCCAAAAATTAGTAGACTTAATAAATGAATTAGGCAATGTAGCAGGATACAAAACTAATGCCAAGAAATCTAAGGCATTTCTATACACCAATAGTGAACTTACAGAAAGGGAGTCTAAAAAAGCAATCTCATTTACCATCACACCAAAAAAATTAAGATACCTAAGGAATAAACTTAACTAAGGAGGTAAAAGACTTATTTGTGAAAAACTACAGGACACTGAAAAAAGAGATAGAGGAAGACATAAACTGATGGAAGAACAAACCATGTTCATGGATTGGTAGAGTCAACATCATCAAAATGTCCATACTATCCAAAGCAATCTATAGGTTCAATGCAATCCCCATTAAATTACCAACAGCATATTTCACAGAACTTGAAAGAATATTTCAAAAATTCATCTGGAATAAAAAAAGACCGCGGATAGCTGCAGCAATACTGAGAAAGAAGAACAAAGTAGGAGGGATCTCAATACCAGATATCAAGCTGTATTACAAAGCCTCTGTTCTTAAAACAGCTTGGTACTGGCACAAGAACAGGCATATAGATCAATGGAATAGAATAGAGAACCCAGAAATTGACCCAAACCACTACGCTAAATTAATATTCAACAAAGGAGGCAAGAGCAGACAATGGAGTCAAAACAGTCTCTTCAATAAATTGTGTTGGAAAAATTGGACAGATACAAGCAAAAGGATGAAACTAGACCACCAACTCACACCAGACACAAAAATAAACTCAAAATGGATAAAGGACTTAAACGTGAGACGGGAAACCATAATCCACAGGGAGCAAAATCGCAAACATGCCGAAGGAATTTCTTCTCTTCCAAAGGCAATGGAAACTAAAGAGAAAATAAACAAATGGGACTTCATCAAAATAAAAATCTTTTGCACATCAAAGTAAACCATCAACTAAACAACAAGAAAGCCCACTGCATGGGAGAACATATTTGCCAATGATATCACCGATAAGGGTTTAATCTCCAACATTTACAGGGAACTCATGCAACTCAACAAAAGGAAGATAAGAAATCCAATAAAAAAAAATGGGCAGTGGACCTAAATAGACACTTTTCAAAAGAAGACATACAGAAGGCCGAAAAACATATGAAAACATGCTCAAAGTCACTAATCATCTGAGAGATGCAAATCAAAACAACAATGAGGTACCATCTCACACCTGTCAGATGGGCTATCATCAACAAATCAACAAACAACAAGTGTCGGAGTGGATGTGGAGAAAAATGAACCCTTCTGCACTGCTGGTGGGAATGCAGACTGGTGGAGCCACTGTGGAGAACAGTATGGAGTTTCATCAAAAATCCAAAAATGGAACTCCCATTTGACCCAGTGATCCCACTTCTAGGAATATGTCCCACGAAGCCAGAAACACTAATAAGAAAGGATATATGCACCCCTATGTTCATAGCAGCACAATTCACCATAGCTAAGATCTGGAAACAGCCTAAGTGCCCATCAGCAGAAGAGTGGATTAAAAACCTGTGGTACATCTATACAATGGAATACTATGCTGCAGTAAAATAAGAAGGAATTCTTACCATTTGCAACAGCATGGATGGAACTGGAGAGCATTATGCTAAGTGAAATATACCAGTCAGAGAAAGATAAATTCCACACGATCTCACTCATTTGTGGAATATAGAGGACAACATAGACTGATGAACAGAGACAGACCCAAAGACAGAGACACATCGATCAGACTGTCAATCCCCAGAGGGAAAGTAGGGGAGGGTGGGGGTAAGCGGACGAGATCAACCAAAGTACTTGTATGCATGCATATAAGCCAAACCAATGGACACGGACAACAGGGGGATGAGAGTATGAGTGGGGTTCGGGGGCGCGGAGGTTGGCGTTTAATGGGGGGATGAGGACACATTTGTAATACCTTTAAAAAATAAAGAATTTTTTTTAAAAGAAAATGATGAAATAAAAAGACTATAATGAAGAATCTTATAACAAAAACAATCTACAGCAATAGTTTTAATCATTTTGGCTTGTTCAATGTCATTTAATTATTACACTGAGATGTTGTAGAAGCTTAACTTTTATTTAGATAAATTAGCCTACAGTAAAATAAGTTTTGTTAAACATAATTTCACCACATTTCCATGAACCTATCAACAATTTAAGTGAAAACTTACTTTTTCAATAATGAAGGCAAAATAAAGGCCTAACCAGTTAATTAAAAACTGAATGTAGCCCAGCCAGTGTAGCTAGGTGGTTGAGTGTCGACCTATGAACCAAGAGGTCACTCTTCAATTCCAGGTCAGGGTACATGCCCAGGTTGCAGGCATGGTCACCATGAGGCAGCCGATCAATGATTATCTCTCATCATTGATGTTTCTCTCTCCTCTCTCTCTGTCTCTTTCTTTCTCTCTCTCTCCCTCTTCCTCTCTGAAATCAATAAAAATATATATTTTTTAAAAAAGAAAACTGAATGCATTTTGTTGTCATCATACCCATCTTATAAGAAATACAAAAGGAATTTCTTCAGCCTGAAAGCAATTAAACTATAATAAAAAAATTGAATCTACATTTAAAAAAAGAGAAGGACACATATGTAATACCTCAATCAATAAATAAAAAAGGAGTACCAGTAACAGTAATTATATATAATTATAAAACATAGTATATATATGCACATTTTCATTCTTCTCATAATTTATTCCAGAAGCAATTATATAAAACAATATTTATGTAATTGTAATTTTGGGCTGATAGCATATAGAAATATAGCATATTTGAAAAGAGCATCACAATGTGGTGGGTGAGAGCATAGTTGTATTAGAGTAAGAAAATTATAGCAGATTGTAACTCAAACTTAGAAAAATAAAGAAAATCCAAAATGATAATAAAGATGATAAATATCTTTATGAATATAAACGTATATTTGTCTTCCTTTATTATTTCTTTTTTTAATAAACAAAGTTATATAAAGTAATAATTATATTACTTTAAATATAAATAAACTAAATTTTCCAGTGTGAAGCAAAAATTGGAGCTCTAATAGATATGACTGCAAGTAACCTTACAGGATCATATGATAATAAATTCCTAACTGAGAAGGTCATGGTGGGTAGTCACGCCCCAGATCTATAAAAATATTATTTTTTTTTTTACCAGAAGCAAACCCTGTCCATTGTTCTGTGCATCTCAATAAACACATCTCTGAAATGCCAGAGTAATCCTCAGAGGCTTAACCGTTCTCATGAGAAGCACATCATCTTATTAACTATCCTGTAACTTACTTTCTGCCACCTTCATGTAATCTTCCGTACATTCCCTCCTTAATTCCAAATGTATAAAAGAAGCTGCAAAACTGTCGTTCTCAGGAACATTTGAGCTTTTCCTTTCCAGCATATCAGCAGTTTGGCTTAAATACATTCATAAAGATTCTTCACAGTTTTGGTCATTTTTTAAAAAAATATATTTTATTGATTTTTTACAGAGAGGAAGGGAGAAGGATAGAGAGTTTGAAACATCGATGAGAGAGAAACATTGATCAGCTGCCTCCTGCACACCTCCCACTGGGGATGTGTCTGCAACCAAGGTACATGCCCTTGCCCGGAATCAAACCCGGGACCCCTCAGTCCGCAGGCCGACGCTCTATCCACTGAGCCAAACCGATCAGGGCAGTTTTGGTCATTTTTGCATCAACATTAGTCAAAAGACATAGAGTAGATTAATATATTTAAAAAATATTTGTCTATATGCTGCCTACAGGAAACTCACCTCAGATATAAGGACATACGCAGACTGAAAGTTTAGGGATGCAAAAAAGAAGGGAAACCATAAGAAAGTTGCAATAGTTTTACATACTTATATCAAACAAAACAGACATTAAAACAAGAACTGTAATAAAAGACAAAGGTTGGCATTACATAATGATAAAGGGGTCAATCCAACAAGGATATGTAAGATTTATAAGTATTTATGCACCCAACATAGAAGCACCTAAAAATGTAAAGCAAATAATTAACATACCTAAAGGAAGAAATTGTCAATATGAGTAGGGGGTATTAATATTCCACTTACATCAATGGATGCATCATCCTGACAGAAAATCAACAAGGAAACATCTAATAAATGACACATTAGATGAGATGAGCATAATGGATATATACACATTATTTTTAAAAGCAATAGAAAACACATTTTTCTCACAGGCATCTGGAACATTCTTCATGCTTGGACATAGCACAAACGTCAATAAATAAGATTGAAATCATATAAAACTCCTTTTCTAACCAGAACAGAATGAAAGTATTAATTAATTACTGGAAGAAAGTTAAAAAAACACACAAATATGTGGAGATTAAAAACATATACTGAACAACAGATTGGCCAACAAAAAAATCAAAGGAAAAATTAAAAAATACATTGAGACAAATGAAAATGGAAATACAACATACAGAAATGTATGGGAAGCAGCAAAAGTAATTCTAAGAAAGATGTTTATAGCAATACTAGCCTACCTCAAGACACAAAATAAAATGTCAAATAATCTAATTTTACACCTAAAGCCACTAGAAAAAGAAAAGGATGCCCAAAGTTAATAAAAGGAAGGAAATAATAAAGTCTGGAGCCGAAATAGATGAAATAGAGTCTAAAAATTCAATAGAAAATATCAATATAAATAAAAGGTGGTTATTTGAAAAAATAAACAAAATAGACAAATCTTTAGGTAGACTCACTAGAAAAATAAGGGGCTCAAGTAAACAAAAACAGATATGAAAAAGGAGAAATTATGACTGATATCAAATAAAAACAAAGGATTATAAAATATTATTATGAACAATTTTGGCAACATAGGAAAAATTTTCTAGAAACAGAAAATCTTATAATATCAAATTATGTTTGGTAGAATTCACCAGTACAATCATGCAGTTCTTGTCTTTCATATTTTGGTAGATGTTTGATTAATGATTCAATATCCTTACTGGTAATTGGTCTATTAAGATTTTTAATTTCTTCAAATTATGAAGAAATTAGCAGACTTACTCTAATAAAACAAAGAAACCACAAGGAGAAAGAAAAGACTACAGGTCATCTACGATGAGCATAAATACAAATATTTTTAAAATATTAGCAAACTGAATTCAACAATGCATTTTAAAAAAAATAACACACCATGATTAAGCAGGATTTATTCAAGGGATGCAAGGAAGTTTAACATCCACAGTCAATCACTATGGTACATCACATTAACAAAATAAAAATTATATAATCATCTCAATAGATGCAAAAAAAAACATTTCTCAAAATTCAACATCTATTAATAATAAAAACTCTCAACAAAGTACACATCATAAAAGCCATATAAGACAAGCTCTTTGCAAACATCCCAGTCAATAGTGACAAATTAAACACTTTTCCTTTAAAACCATAAACAAGACAAAAATTTCCATTGTTGCCACCTTTATTCAACATAGTATTGGAAATCATAGCCAGAAATCTTAGGCAGAAAAAAATAAATATAATACATTAGATTGGAAAAGAAGACATAAAATTGTCATTATTCACATATTACTAGATTTGATACATAGACAACCCTAAAGACTCCAACAAAAATTGAAATAAACATTCAGTAAAGTTGCAGAATACAAAATCAATATATAAAAATATGCTGCATTTTTATACATTAAAAACAAACTATCGGAATTAGTAATTCAGAAAACCATCCCTATTGTAAATATATCAAAAAATAAAATACTTAAGGATAAATGTAACCAAAGAGGTGAAAGACCTGTACACTGAAATTTTAGAAGACACATATAAATTGGAAGATATTTCATGCTCATGAATTGGAAAAATTGGTATTGTAAAAATATCTATATTTCCCAAAGAAATCTACAGATTCAAAGCAATCCTTATCAGATGGCATTTTTTTACAGAAGTAAAACAAACAATCCAAAATTTTGTATGAAACCATAAGAAAATCCCTGAATACTGAAATCAAACTTGAGAAAGAAGAACAAAGGTGAAGGCATCATACTACCTAGTTTCCAGCTATATTCCAAAGGTATTATAATCAAAAGAGTATGGTATTTACATAAAAAATACACATAAACCTGTGGAACATAATAGAGACCCCAGAAAAAAACACACATATATGGTCAATTAATTTATGACAAAAGAGGCAAGAGAATACAATGCGGAAATGATACTCTCTTCAATAAATGGCATTTGAAAAACTGGACAGCCACATACAAAAGAATTAAATTGATTAACTATATTGTACTATACACAAAAATTAACTTAAATGGACTGACACCCATTTAGGACCAGAAACCATAAAACTTGTAGAAGAAAACTTAGGTAGTATGCTTTTTGATACCACTCTTAGCAATATATTTTTAGATCTAGCTCTAATGGTAATGGTAAAAAGAAAAAATAAATAAAAGCAAAAATAAATAAATGAAACTATGTTTGCACAGTGAAAGGAATTCTGAAGAAAATAAAAAGGCAACCAACTAAATGGGGGAAAATAATTACAAATTATATATTTTTAATGAGTGAATATCTGAAATATATAAAGAATTCATACATCTTAACAACAAAACAAATCTAATTTAAAATTGGTCATATGAGAAATGCTCAACATCCCTAATCATCATAGAAATTGAAATAAAAAAATGTGATATCACTTCATACTTGTCAAAATAACTATCAACAAAAGGACAAGAAATAACAAGTATTGGTGAGACTATGGAGAAAAGAGAACCCTCATGTGCTGTTGGTTGGAATGTAAATTGATACAATTCAATGGAAAACAGTATGGAGTTTCCTCAAAACTATAGCTATCAGATGATACAGCAATTCCACTTCTAGTATTTATCCAAAGAAAAGAAAAACAATAACTCAAAAAATATATATGGAAGTGGATGATGCATGGACATGCTCCCAGGAACAAAATGGAACTACAACTAAAACACAGAAAAACTTCCTGAATAATCAATGGAAGACTCACAGGAGAGAACCCTGATACCTGAGGGCTGAAAGTGCAGACCACATAGAGACTGGTAGGAAGGACGGAGGCACCAAAGGGCTTGTTGGGTGCCAATAGACAGCAAATGAAGTTTCAGATATATCTCAACTGCGGGGGGTTGCCACTGAGAACTCTAGGATCTAATACCCAAGCTTGGGCCCCCCAGCAGAGAGCACCAAAACTGAAAAGGGTACACACATAACACCTGGCTGGGAAAAGTAGCAGGGTTGCTGTCTGCCAGGAGATGACAGCTAAAAATTCAGGCACCCTCTTAAAGAGACAACAAACAAAATTCCCTGTGGAGCCACCCACCTTGTACTACTGCAGAGGGAGGGCCGAGTGGACTGGAGCTGTGTGAGCAGAAGCCAGGGTTGGGGACTCAGGGGTTAGAACTCAGAAAGCAGACACCCCCAGTTTCCTGTGCTGAGCTGTTCCCACACACTGCTGAGGTCATCTTTCTCATGCAGCCAATTGCCTGAGTGGGGAAGACAGCTGACCCACCCTTTTGGAAAACACCTTGCCCTGAGAGGCCACTTAAGAGATTAAAATAAAAGTTAGCCTCCAGGAAGAAGCAACTGCCCCACCCTGTTGAAAAAAATCTCTAGCCACAACTAAAGACCATTGCCTGGGGGCAATTCAAAAAGGAATCCCATCAGTCTGTAGGCAGAGGCTGTCTCTGGAGGCTTTGTGTATTTGCCTGAACTAATTAGTCAGAAACAGCATTTGACACTGTCCTGCACTAGAGATTGAGAGGCATAGAGAATCAACCTAATACATCGTCACAAAACCAAAAAGATAGCCAACATGAGAAGACAAAGAAACAACCCCCAAATGAAAGAACAAAAGAATTCTCCAGAAGAAGAAATAAAGCAGAAATAAGAAATTTATCTGAAACAGAGTTCAGAGTAGTGATGGTGAAGATGCTCAACAGCATGAGAAAAGATATAGTAACTATGAAAAAAAGAACAGTCTGAGATAAAGAATGACATAACACAAATAAAGAGCACATTGTAAGGAATACATAGCAGATTAGGGGAAGCTGAGGATCAAATCAGTAAATTAGAAGACGGGGTTGAAAAAAATCACTCAATCAGAGAATTAAAAAGAGAAAAACAATTAAAAAGCAGAAGGACAGCTTAAGGGAGCTGTGGAACAATATGAAACATAACAATATTAGAATAGTAGGTGCGCCAGAAGAGCCAGAAAGGGAGAAAGGGATAGAGAACGTGTTTGAAGAAATAATGGCAGAAAACTTCCCTAACCTAGTAAAGAAAAAAGTCACACAAGTGCAGGAGGAACAGAGATCCCCAAGCAAGAAGAACCTAAACAGGCCAACACCCAGATACATCATAATTGAATGCCAAAAATTAAAGACAAAGAGAGAATCTTAAAAGCAGCAAGAGATAAGAAAACTGTTACCTACAAAGAAGCTCCCATAAGGCTGCCAGCTTATTTCTCATTAGAAACTCTACAGGCCAGAAGGAAATGATCTGAAGTACTCAAGGTAATGGAAAGCAAGGATCAGAAACCAAGATTACTATATCCAGCAAGGCTATCATTCAAAATAGATGGTCATATAAAGAGAAGAAAGGAGAGGAAGAGAGAGATAGAAACATCAATGATGAGAAAGAATCATTGATCATCTGCCTCTTGCATGCCCCACACTGGGGATTGAGCCTGCAAGTCAGGCATGTGTCCTATTGGGAATCGAACCATAATCTCCTGGTTCATAGATCTATGCTCAACCACTGAGCCATGCAAGCTGGGCTATCATATTTATTTTTTATTAGTTGGAAGGTTGGAAGGAAGATAATTATTGTGTGCTCTTTGGTTTCTATTTTGTGTTCTGTACCAATGTATATATTACCTATTCTGATGATGATGATGATGATGATGATGATGATGATGATAAAATCCAAGTCCATACATGCAAAAAAAGAATATATGTACTCCATGTTCATTGCGACATTATTTACAATAGCTAAGATATGGGAATAAACCTAAGTGTCCCTTGACAGATGAATGGATAAACAATATGTGAGATATATAGAGATGATAGATAAATAGCTAGATGGATAGCTGGATGATAGGTAGATATAGATATAGACCTAGACATAGATATAAATATAGAAATAGATATATAGATTTATAAATATATGCTATAAATACTTACATTTATACAAGTATAAATAAATACAAACACACACACACACACACACATATATATACATGTATATATATATATGTGTGTGTGTGTGTGTGTGTATACATATAAACAAATAAGAATGAAATCCTACCATGTGCAACAGCTTGGATAGACCTAGAACATATTATGGAAAATAAAATGTCAAACATAAAAAGACAAATTCTGCATGATTTCACTTATATATGTAATTTTAAAAAATCAAAACAAATAAACAAAACAAAAACAGACTCAAAACCAAGACAAACTGATGGTTGCCAGAGGGAAGGTGAGTGGAGGGATGGGTAAGAAAGGTGCAGGGAAATATTATCAATAATGGTGCCATAACTTTACATTGTGACATATAGTTACTAAACTTTGTGAGGTGATCACAACATAAGATACTTAAATATAAAATAACTATGTTGTACACCTGAAGCTAATATAATATTGTATCTCAACTATATTTTAATTTAAAAATTACTCAAGAAAAAATATTATGTGGTATTGACATAAGGGTAGACTAGATTGATGGAATGGAACTGAAAGTCCAGAAATGAATCCTCATATTTACAATCAATTGATTCTCCACAGGGGTGTGAATACAATTAAAGGGGGGAAATAATCTTCTCAACAAATAGAGTTATGACAATTGGGTAACCACATGGAAAAAAATTAAGTTCAAACCTTACTTCATAACATCCTATATAATAAAAGGCTAATATTCAAATCAACCAAATGGTGGAATGACCAGTCGCTATTTCATGCACTGACCACCAGGGGGCAGATGCTCAATGAAGGATCTGCCCCCTGGTGGTGAGTGCGCTCCCACAGCGGGAGTGCTGCTCAGCCAGAAGCCAGGCTCACAGCTGCCAAATGCAGTGGTGGTGGCGGGACCCTCTCCCACTTCTGCAGCAGCACTAAGGATGTCTGACTGACAGACATCACCCGAGGACTCCCAGAATGCAAGAGGGCGCAGGCTGGGCTGAGGGAATCCCCTGCATGCACAAATTTCATGCACCGGGCCTCTAGTATACACAATAAATGAAAATGTATATGCATCAAATACCTGCATCAGCATAAAAATACTTTTAGAAGGCAACATAAGTATAAATATGTGACCTATAATTAAGCAATGGTTTCTTAGATATGACACCAAAATTTCAAACAACTAAGGAAAAAAATGGTTAAACTAGAACCATCAAAATGTGAAAAAAGATACTCCTTTAAAAGACTGGATAAAAAATTAAAAGATATCTCACAAAAAGGGAGAAAATGTAACAAATAATAAATCTCATATGAGACAGGTAGAATATGCCTCATAATGAAATGATAAAAACCTAACTTTAAAAAGGGCAAAGCTAATTGTTCCACATCCTTAGGGTCTCCCTGCTTCTTCATTCATGCCAGTTTACACCCAGTGGATCAGTAATTTGTGTCGAGTCAAGATGCTGAGTGTGAATATGTATGGCTTTGGTACACAGGTAAAACTGGGGCTGGAACTTTTTAATCATTTGAGGAATTGGAAGAATAGAGGCAGAAGCATTTTATAGTGTGCTTGCTACTCCAAGTTGAAAGAGCAATTCTTGCACAACATTTCAGCCATTACCAGACTCTTCATTTTACATTCTTTTTCTCAGATGAGCCACCTCCTACACTTTAGAGTTGTTAGTTGGTTTCATTTTTAACCCTGTAGAGCAGATTAGACACTAGGGAATTAGAAATGACCTTTTCCTAAAATTTATTTCCCTAGGTATTTTAAAATACAGTATCTGGTTATTATTGCAGAAGCTTTTGGTACTTTAATTCAAGACCATGATTTATGCTTACACAATTATGTTCAATGAATGTTTCAGAGATTTTTCAGTATTTTATTATGTGCCTATGTATTCATATAAACTTTTAAAAATGACCAAAATTAAATATAAGGGTTAATGAGCCCAGAGACCTCTTGATTTGGTCCTACATAGAGTTAGTGAATTTACTTACTTTCTCTTTGTAATTTTGTGTACTTTGGAGAAGTATTGTGAACACTAACCCTTAAATATTTAGTGTGGTGAGAGTAACAAAACTTTATATGCAGGATTTAAATTTTTATCCTAGATAGGGGGAAGATCAATTCTTCTCCAGATAGAATTCTAATTTTGTCACTAGTCTATCAAAATATGTTCTTAGTTTTAAGCTTTCATCTGGAAGTTCCACTGTGTACACCTGTCCCATTTGTGTTATGCTTCCAAACAGGCAAATTTCTTGTAAAGACTGCACGCAGACCTGCAGTTCTAGTTACTCTCAGTCATATTTGTAGTGAAACAGATTTTTTTTCTAAAATAGGTAGAAGGATGATTTCATCTAATGATAAGTCATTGATAATCTAGACTTAATTTTTACTAGCAGAAATAGAAAATGAGTGCTGTACTTTAAGAGGGCTGCTATTAAAAGAACTGATATTAGAGAAATACATTTTTGTCTTATGGAACCTATTATAAATTGTCTCACCATGTTGGTGAGTTATTAATGATTTGTTTGTAAGCTAAAGGATGGTTTCAGAAAAGTCACACCCTACTTAACTCTTTTTTTAAAAAATATATTTTATTGATTTTTTACAGAGAGGAAGGGAGAGAGATAGAGAGTTAGAAATATCGATGAGAGAGAAACATCGATCTGCTGCCTCCTGCACATCTCCTACTGGGGATGTGCCCGCAACCAAGTTACATGCCCTTGACCGGAATCGAACCTGGGACCCTTGAGTCTGCAGGCCGACGCTCTATCCATTGAGCCAAACCGGTTTCGGCAACTCTTCTTAAAAATTATCAATGATTTAGTTTTTATGAGCCGCAAGATAAAATGATTATTTTAAAGTAAACTTTACAATGAGCATGTATGCATAGCTAAGCATTGTTTTTTAATTGTGTGTGTTGTTAAATCATTTTATTTCTTCTCAGTGTTCTGTTACTTGAGAGATGTTTTGATTCTCTCTTCTAGTGTTTTTAGAGGAATCTTTGAGACTGGTGGTTACAAAGTATTTTCATTAGTCTCAACAGAACTTTTAAAATTTTTTCTAAGTGGTTTTTCATTATTGGTCTTTCCTCAGCCACTCTGAGAAGTATTACCTGTTTCCATTTTTTTTGTGTTTTGAGAGCTAGAATTAGAACCTATAACTTCTACTCTATTGATTTTCTTTGCCTAAACTTTTTAATTGTTTTCTTGCTTAAAGTATTACAAAAAGAATTACATATGTCTCCGCTTTTTCCAGCCCTTGACAATCCCTTGGCCTCCCCTACCCCCCAGTGTCTTATGTCCATTAGTTATGCTTATATGCATGCATACAAGTCCTTCAGTTGATCTCTTACCCTCGCCTCCTGCCCACCAAAACTCCCTGGCCTTCCCGCTGTAGTTTGACAGTCTGTTTGAGGCTGCTCTGCCTCTGTATCTATTTTTGTTCATCCTATCTAATAAAACAGAAACATGGTAATTGGCATACGACCGCTACCCTTTTCATTGGCTAATCAGCGAGATATGCAAATTAGTCAACAGCCAAGATGGCGGCTAATTTGCATATGTCAGCCCCAAGCCTCAGACTGAGGCTTTAGGCTGGGGCCTGGGCGGAGCCATCCAGCAATCATTGATGGCAGCAGCGGCGGGGAACCAGGCAGAGCCAGCCAGCTATGCTTGATGGCGGCAGAGGCAGGAAGCTGGGGGTGCTCCGGCCCAAGCCTAAAGCCTCCGTCAGAGGCTTTAGGCTTGGGCTGGTCCAGCCAGCCAGGGATCCTTGATGGCAGTTGCAGCAGGGAACGGGGCGGAGCCAGCCAGCGATCCGTGGCGGCGGGGAGCTGGGGGTGCCCCAGTCCAGGCCTAAAGCCTTGGCCAGAGGCTTTAGGCTTGGGCCGGGGAGGAGCCAGCCAGCGATTGTTGATGGCGGCTTTGGCGGGGAACCGGGGAGGAGCCAGCCAGCGATTGGCGGCGGGGAGCTGGTGGTGCCCCAGTCCAGGCCTAAAGCCTTGGCCAGAGGCTTTAGGCTTGGGCCAGGGAGGAGCCAGCCAGCAATCGTTGATGGCAGCAAAGGTGGGGAGCATGGGGGGAGGGGCCCCGGCCCAGGCCTAACACCTCAGCCAGAGGCTTTAGGCTTGGACCAGGACGGAGCCAGCAAGCGATCCTCATGGCAGCTTTGGCAGGGAACCGGGGCGGAGCCAGTCAGTGATCGGTGGCGGGGAGCTGGGGGTGCCCTGGTCCAGGTCTAAAGCCTCGGCCTGAGGCTTTAGGCCGGGGCGGGGGGGGGGCAGCCAGCGATCAGCAGCAGGGATCTGGGGGGGTGGGGGGCACCGGCCCAGGCCCAGGCTTAACACCTCAACCAGAGGCTTTAGGCTTGGGCCAGGGAGGAGCCAGCCAGGGATCATTGATGGCTGCAGCGGTGGGAAATCAGGGCGGAGCCAGCCAGCGATCCTTGATGGCTGTGGCAGCGGCCCCGGCCCAGGCCTAAAACCTCGGCCTGAGGCTTTAGGTTTGGGCTGGGGAGGAGCCAGCCAGCGATCATTGATGGCGGCCCAGGCCTAACACCTCAGCCTGAGGCTTTAAGCTTGGGCCAAGGAGGAGCCAGCCAGCAATCGTTGATGGTGGCAGCGGTGGGGAGCTGGGGGTGACCCGGCCCAGGGCTAATAACTCACCAGAGGCTTTAGGCCCCGGCAGGGGCCATACTGGCAATTGGTGTGAACTACAGAGGAAACACCTTTTCTGACTGCTGATTGGCTAAGCTCCCTGTGTGTCACTGGTAATATTCTTAGTAACTTGGGTAATGAGAGTCCAAATAGGTGATCAAGGGTTTTTTTTTACTACACTCCTGGAGAAAAAAAGGAAGGTCTGCTGTTGGAGGGTTAAGAAATGTCATATCCTGCCCTAGCTGGTTTGACTCAGTGGGTAATACCTCGGCCTGCCCAACACTGATTCTGGGTTCAATTCTGAACAAGGGCATGTACCTAGGTTGCAGGTTCCTCCCTGGCCCGGGCCCAGGTCAGGGCTCATGCAGGAGGCAACCAATCACAGTGTTCCTCTCACTTTGATGTTTCTCTCTGTCTTTCCCTTTCCCTTCCACATTCTCTAAAAATCAATGGAAACATATCCTCAGGTGAGGAGAAGGAAGGAAGAAGGAAGGAAGGAAGGGAGGAAGGAAGGAAGGAAGGAAGGAAGGAAGGAAGGAAGGAAGGAAGGAAGGAAGGAAGGAAGGAAGGAAGATGGAAGGATGGAAGGATGGATGGATGGATTTTTTCATGGTAAAGGGACTGGAGTCCATGTTGATGAAAACATCTTGGTGGCTGCCATGACTGGCAGTGGCTGCAACAGTGCGGTGATGGGGCTGCGGCCTTCCCCTGATCAGCCTGGTTGACTCCCACAAAGGGAGGCCAGACTGTGGCTTAGGCCCACTCCCAAGGGGAGCAGGGAGCAGGTAGTAGGACATCCCCTAGGGCTCCCAGTATGTGATAGGGGGCAAGCTGGGCTGAGTGACCCCCCCCCCCCTGCCAGTGCACAAATTTTTGTGCACCGGGCCTCTAGTAAGTTTATAATGGTCTTTATTATCCATGAATGAGTGAGAACATGTAGTATTTTTCCTTCATTGACTGGCTTATTTCACTTAGCAGAATGCTTTCCAGTTCCATCCATGCTGTTGCAAATGGCAAGAATTCCTTCTTTTTTACAGCAACATAGTATTCCATCATGTAGATGTACCACAGTTTTCTAATCCATTCATCTACTGATGGGCACTTAGGTTGTTTTTCCAGATCTTAGCTATGGTGAATTGTGATGCTATGAACATAGGGGTGCATATATCCTTTCTGATTGGTGTTTCTTGTTTCTTGGGATATATTCCTAGAAGTGGGATCACAGGGTCAAATGGGAGTTCCATTTTTAAATTTTGGAGGAAACTCCATACTCTCTTCCATAGTGGCTGCACCAGTCTGCATTCCCACCAGCAGTGCATGAGTGTTCCTTTTTCTCCACATCCTCTCCAGCACTTGTCGTTTGTTGATTTGTTGATGATAGCCATTCTGACAGGTGTGAGATGGTACCTCATTGTTGTTTTAATTTGCATCTCTCAGATGATTAGTGACTTTGAGCATGTTTTCATATGTCTCTTGGCTTTCTGAATGTCCTCTTTTGAAAGGTGTCTATTTAGGTCCTTTGCCCATTTTTTTTATTGGATTGTTTATCTTCCTTTTGTTAAGTTGTATGAGTTCCCTATAAATTTTGGAGATTAAACCCTTATCGGTGATAACATTGGCAAATATGTTCTCCCATGCAGTGGGCTTTCTTGTTGATTTGTTGATGGTTTCTTTTGCTGTGCAGAAGCTTTTTATTTTTGTGTAGTCCCATTTGCTTATTTTCTCTTTAGTTTCCAATGCCCTAGGAGCTGTATCGGTATAGAAATTGCTTTGGCATATGTCTGAGATTTTGTTGCTTTTGGATTCTTCTAGTATTTTTATGGTTTCCCATCTTACATTTATGTCCTTTATCCATTTTGAGTTTATTTTTGTGTATGGTGTAAGTTGGTGGTCTAGTTTCATTTTCTTGCATGTATCTGTCCAATTCTCCCAACACCATTTATTGAAGAGACTATCTTGACTCCATAGTATGTTCTTGCCTCCTTTGTCAAATATTAATTGAGCATATTGGTTCGGGGCAATTTCTGGGCTCTCTATTCTATTCCATTGATCTATATGTCTGTTCTTGTGCCAGTGTCAGGCAGTTTTGAGAACAGTGGCTTTGTAATACAGCTTGATATCTGGTATTGAGATCCCACCTACTTTGTTCTTTCTCAGGATCATTGCAGCTATTCAGAGTCTTTTTTTATTCCAGATGAATTTTTGGAGAGTTTGTTCTAGGTCTGTGAAATATGCCATTGGTATTTTAATGGGGAGTGCATTGAATTTATAGATTGCTTTGGGTAGTATGGACATTTTAATGATGTTGATTCTACCAATCCAAGAACATGGTATGTTCTTCCATCTGTTTATGTCTTCCTCTATATCTTTTTTCAACATCCTGTAGTTTTCTGAGAAGAGGTCTTTTACCTCTTTAGTTAAGTTTATTCCTAGGTAGCTTAATTTATTTGGTGCGATGGTAAATGGAATTGTTTTTTAGTCTCGCTTTCTGCACATTAACTATTGGTGTATAGAAATGCCATAGATTTATTTTTTTAAAAAAAAATATATATATATATTTCTTTATTGATTTCAGAGAAGAAGGGAGAAGGAGAGAGAGATAGAAACATCAATGATGAGAGAGAATCATTGATCGGCTGCCTCCTGCACACCCCCTACTGGGGATCGAGCCCGCAACCCAGGCAAGTGCCCTTGGCCGGAATCGAACCTGGGACCCATCGGTCCGCAGGTTGACACTCTATCCACTGAACCAAGCCGGCTTGGGCAACCATAGATTTCTTGGCGTTAATTTTGTATCCTGCTACATTGCTGAATTCGTTTATTATGTCTAATAGTTTTTTGAAGGAGTTTTTGGGTTTTTTATGTATAATATCATATCATTTGCAAGTAAGGATAATTTTACTTCTTCTTTTCCAGTTTGGATGCCTTTTATTTCTTCTTGTTGTCTAATTGCTATGGCTAATACTTCCAGTACTATGTAGAACAGGAGTGGTGAAAGTGGGCATCCCTGTCTTGTTCCTGTTCTTAGGGGAAATGGTGTTAGTTTTTGTCCATTGAATATGAGGTTGACTGTGGGTTTGTCATATATGGCTTTTATTATGTTCAAGTATGATCCTTCTATTCCCACCTTGCTGAGAGTTTTTAGAAAAAATGGGTGTTCGATTTTGTCAAATGCTTTCTCTGCATCAATTGATATGACTATGTGTTTTTTTTCTTTCAATTTGTTTATGTGATGTATCACGTTTATTGATTTGCGGATATTGTACCATCCTTGCATCCCTGGGATAAATCCTACTTGGTCATGATGTATGATCTTTCTGATGTACTGCTGTGTTGAGTGTTTCCTTCCCACATCCCGCGTGGAGTAGGGTTTGGTATCTGATAGAGGAGCCGCACAACAAATGAGGGAAAAAGACACGAGATAATTTTGCAATATTGGAGGACCAGGTGGGCAAGTCCAACTCAAGGAGAGGGACTTCCACCCATGCTCAGGCTGCTCCAATCTTTTATTGATCTGGAGTAGCCCTTAGGCAGGCAACCCCCCATTAACAGGCAGACAAGCCCATCAGCAAGGATTTACATAATAATAGATGGGGGAGTAGTTTCAGCTACCACTGTCTGGACAAACAGAGGTGGCGCCTAGCTCCAACCTTTGCTAGGGCTTCAAAGGCACCCAGCCTTCGGGGGGGTTTCGGGGGGTTCTCTGTCTATGCTTATCAGATACTGAAGGCAATAAACAGTTTCCCAAATCTCCCCCTTATTTTTCCCTTAAGAATCTTGTATCTGCAGACCAGAAATAAACATATAAGAACAAGTCGCAATTTCAATGTCCAACAGTTCTGAGTCCAAGTTTCAATGTTTGACAGTTCATGTGTACATGCCAGCAATGAAATGCTGGTTCTGGATGGTGGACAAATGCAGGTCCAGTCCTCTCTGGTTTGGTCCTGGGAACCCTGCAGCGATGCACAGTTGCTGACTGCTAGCATGGCAAGGCGTCTTCACCATCTCCATCTCTGAACTGTCTCTCCTGTCTTTGTGGCTGGAGCAATTTGGTCAGTTATTTTCTGGGATCCCTTGTTGCAGGAATCCACATGGTCTTGGTGTTGTTTTCTGAAAATATACAAACGTATTCTTGACCAAAGCTTAATAAAGGAAATTTTACTTGGGGAATCCTTTTTATATTGGCCCAAATGATTTTCCTTTGGCTTATTTTGACACCACATATGTTTTTCATGGGTCTCTTGCTGTTAGTATTACAAAATAAAAAAAATTTTTTTCTAGATGTAATTTAGTTACAGGATATTTTTCCTTATATGGTATTCTTCCACTATATTTTTTCCACTATCTCCTTTTTTTAATTTAATTAGGAGACTTTTTGGAAATTTTATAATGCAGTCTAGATAGCTTTAAATATTTATTTTTTGCACAAAAAAATTGAAACTGAACATGCTTTAGGTTCATAGCATGTTTACCACGAAATGAAAATTTTTGTTAATACTTTTTGAATAATTATTTATTTCAAATTAGCCAAATTTAATTAATTTGAAAACTTGACTTTAATTAATTTGAAAACTATTTTGCTGTCAAATTTAATATTTTAACAATAATCTTAATTTACACTGTAAATATTAATGAAAAGGATCACTTTACATCCTTTTGAAGGCCCTAGCATTCCTTTTGTTAGGCTAGATTTAGACATAGGGTCTGTTAGCCAAACCTTCATTTTTCTGGGTACCATTTTCAGCTGGACCAAGTCTCTTCTGTTATTTGGTTCCTGATCTGGGCTGGGCATGGGAAGCAAGAAGCAGCCATGGGGACAGGAGACCTTCCTCAGAAGGGCCGAGTGTTCAAGCCCCTGCACCATTGGGGGGGGTGAGGATCTGTGCCCCACCCCTGTTGCACCCCAAGTTTTCTCCTACTGGCCCCCGGCTGTGCCTATCTTAGGTTGCCCCACCCTGTGGGGTCTTACCCATCTTTGACTACTAACCATCTCTGGGCCAAGTAGGGTGATGTGAGGTTCAGTTCTGTCTCCTTGTTAACCTATGCCCCTGTGGCCTCCATGCCCAGCAACTGCTTTTGGATCCCCTCGCCTGCTGGCAGGGCCCCGGCATTGATCATAGGGAACCCAGGTTTCTTCTCCAGAGAGGGCCCATCTTACGCCATTGGGCAATTGACAGATCCATGGTACCAGCCATCATGATCCCAGCTTGAACGGAGAGCTCAGACAACAGCTGTAGACAATTGGAATCCTCTTGGCAAAAAAAAAGTCAAGATAGGTCAATATAGAATGCTTAAGTGCCTTCCCCAGGAGGCCCTCCACACAGTGGAAAGGAATAAATCCCTTCATGTAAAACATTCAAATTCATTTGTAAATTTGTTTGGGATAAATGCACAATATACTGTTGTAAAGCATCAAATATTATTAATAAAACTTTGTAGAATAATACCATGTAAGAATATTCTTTGCTCTAGGTCATGACAACTTAATTTTAAACTCAAGGTTTGGAATGAGGAACCTAGTTTTCAAAAAAAGAAGAAATTTACAGAAGCAGAGACCGTATGCTATCTAAATTACAGTTCCGGGTCTCCAGAGCACTGAGTTGACAAGTTATCTGGAGCCCTCTGACCTTGGGATAGCTATGCTGTCCTTCCCAGGTAAAGGAAAAATGTGCCTTCTAAGACCAGTATGAAACTATAGTTTTTACCTTAAAGGATTGTTACCATACTTCACTTTACCGTGCCCCAGGTGGTCTCTGGGCTGTTGATTGTCTGGTTTGTCTTCCTCCTGTTCCTCATCTTCAGTGGACTGCTTGGAGTCGCTGCTTTCTGTGGCTGAGGTAGTTGATTGTTTACAGCTACATGTTATGGCTCCAGGCGCAAGAGCTTCAGTCTGTCTAGATTCCTGATGCAGTTTAATATTTCTAGCAGGAATCCATACGGGTTTGGAAAAATTCTCTGGGAATATACAAGCGTACCCTCTGCCAAAGGTTAATAATGGGTCAGGTCCCTTCCATAAACCAGATTCGGGATCCTTCCATTTAACTAGACCATTTTCTTTTGTTTTATTCTGACACCAATGTAGCTCCATAGGTGTCTTTCCATCAGCATCACAAGTGAAAAATTTTAGAGTAATTAAGGCTTAATGCAGCCTACCCACAGGTGATTTCTCCATCATCCTCCCTTTTTGTTTTTCTAATTGAGATTTCAGTCTTTGGTGTTGACGTTCAATAATGGCCTGTCCTTGGGAATTATATGGTATTCCCGTAATGTGCTGAATTTTCCACTTTTTACAAAATTCCTGGAATTGACAGCTTGTATAAGCAGGTCCATTATCAGTTTTAATAATCTTTGGAATTCCCATGATGGCAAAAGCAGCTAGGCAATGATTAATAACCTGTTTTGCCGTCTCTCCTGTAGATACAGTGGCCCATAGGACCTTTGAAAAAGTATCTACAGAGACATGTAACGTCCCAAGACGTCCAAAAGGAGTATAATGTGCTACATCCATTTGCCAGATATGGTCCCTTAGCAAACCTCTAGGGTTGACTCCTGTGTTAGGCCCTTGAGGTAGATGTAACATGCAACTAGGACATTCCTTGATAATCTGTTTTGCTTTCTGTCGAGAGATTGAGAATTGTTTGGACAACATTTTAGCAGGCTGATGTAAAAGCTGATGAGACTCTGAAGCCTCTTTTAATAAAGCAACCAATTGATCAGCATGTGCATTTCCCTTAGTTAATGGGCCAGGTAATACACTGTGAGCCCTGATGTGAGTGATATAAAAAGGGTATTTTCTCTGCTGAACCTGCTTAAATATTAAGAATAAACTTTGGCCACTAAGCCATTTCAACCGGGCAGTTTCAATTCTACTTACTAGGCCCGAAGCATAAGAGGAATCAGAAATTATGTTAACAGGCTGTTGGAAATCTTGCAATGCAGCCTTAATAGCTTCTAATTCAATTCTTTGCACAGAAGTATGACTGGTCAGTATGACTCGGTCAGAATTTATAGTATGATAGGCAGCTTTCCCATTTGATGACCTATCAGTAAAAACAGTTAAAGCTCCAGGAATTGGTTCCTGCCTAGTATTTTTTGGTATAATGATGGAGGTCTTATTTAAAAATTGTAAAAGTTTATCTTTTAATAGGTGACAACTAAGTTCCCCTGAATATCCACTTAACCCAATTTGCCAATTTACGTCAGTTTGAAACAACATTTCTAATTGCTTTCCAGTGAGGGGAAGATAGATGCTTTTAGGTTCTTCTCCTCTAAGCTGCCTGCAATGCTTCCTAAGCTGATATATTAATTGAGCCATCAGTTCTATATAAGTAATAGCAGTTTTAGAGGACTGATGGCCTAGGTGGACCCATTCAATAAGAGCGGGAGAGTCTTTCTTTTGGAAGATGACTCCAGTGGGACTATTTGCAGTATGTTTAATCTGTCCCAATAAAGGCAATTCAGACTGTACCCGTGCTACTTGAGCTGATGATATCGCCTGTTCAATTCCTAGCAACTCCTTTCTGGCATCATCTGTTAGTGTTCTGGGTGAGGAAAGGTCAGAGTCACCCCTAAGTATATCAAATAAATTTGTCATTTCTTCCATAGAGATTTTTAGGTAGGGTCTTAGCCAGTTAATGTCCCCTAATAATTTCTGAAAATCATTTAAAGTTTTAAGACAATCTTTTCTTAGTTCCACCTTTTGTGACCTAATGCATTGGTTTTCAATTATGGTTTCCAGATATTGAAAAGGTGTTTGTTTTTGTACCTTTTCTGGAGCAATTTTTAAGCCCCATTTAGGGAGCTCCTCTAATTGGAAAAATATTTCTAAAGTCTGCTCTTCCCGGGGACTTGCTAAGAGCAAGTCATCCATGTAATGGATAATGTAACATTGGGAATATCTGTCCCTTAAAGGTTGAAAAGCTTGAGCCACATATTTTTGGCACAAGGTAGGGCTATTGGCCATTCCTTGAGGCAAAACTTTCCACTGATATCTTCTCATGGGTTCTATATTATTAATAGATGGCACTGAAAAGGCAAATCTCTCTTTATCTTGAAGTGCCAAGGGAATGGTGAAAAAACAATCCTTAAGATCTACTACTATGAGAGACCAATTTAAAGGGATTTGTGAAGGCGCTGGGAGTCCAGGTTGCAAAGCTCCCATAGTATGCATAGCAGCATTAATTGCTCTGAGATCATGTATCAATCACCATTTCCCTGCCACCTTCTTAGGTATAATAAATATAGGCGTATTCCAAGGGCTATTGGAAGGCTCTATATGACCAGCTTCTGTTTGTTCCTATATCAATCCATGAATATGACCTAATTTCTCCTTGGTTAATGGCCACTGATCCACCCATACAGGTTTATCATCTTTCCATTGTATTGGATCAGCATGGGGGTGAGGAGACTGAGCAGTGACTATTCCTAACAAGGTTGATATCCTTGCCTTCCTGGGTTTTTTACACCTTGATCACTCTGATGTCCCATCTGAGTTACAAGCTGCTGACCTTTGCCAGTAATAATACAAGCTTGTAAACCTTCTAAGAGATCCCGGCCCCATACATTGACTGTAATTCCAGAGACAATGTAGGGCTGAAACCATCCTGTCTGTCCTTCCTCATCTTGCCATTTTAAGACTGCAGCACTACGTTGTGTATTATCAGGAACTCCCACCACTCTAATTGAGTCCATAGCTTCTACCATGGACCAACTAGGAGGCCAGAATTCTTTGCTGATAATGCTGACATCTGCCCCTGTGTCTACTAGGCCTTTAAACATTTTTCCTTCTATTCTCAAATTAATCATAGGACGAGTTTTGCTAATTTCCTGTATCCAATAGATGTCTGAGCTTTCAAGTCCTTGCATTCCTCTTTTCTTATTTATAGCCTTGCCTTGTTGAGCATAAGGTAGAAGTAGTATTTGAGCAATTCTTTGTACTGGAGTAATTTGCATAATATGATTGCATTCCAATATAACTTTAATCTCTCCCTCATAATTTGAATCTATGACTCCAGGCAAAACAGTTAATCCTTTCAGAGTGTTTCCACTTCTCCCTAAAATTAATCCTAAAGTTCCTGATGGCACAGGTCCCCAGATTCCTGTAGGAACAGCTTGCCGAGCCCTATCAGGGGTCAAAGTGACCGCTATAGTACTGTTAAGATCTAGGCTTGCACTTCCTGGAGTGGCCCAAATCAGAGATTCCACTGTGGGCTTTGCAGGGCAGATCTCCCCTTTTATTGACAGGGCTGGGGGTTGCCTTGTTGGCCATTTCCCTGCGGTTGGCCATACCCTGTGTCTTGATTTAACGGCTGCCCATTTTTGTGGAATCTCGATTTACAATGGCTGGCCCAATGGTAGCCCTTCTGGCATCTAGGACGCAGAGAGGTTGGATCTGTTTTGATCTGCTCATGAGGCGAGATGTTAGCGCCGTTCCCTGGAGCGCCTCCTTGTGTCCTTCTTGGTTGTCTACATTCTTTTCTAAAATGGCCAATTTTTCCACAGGTATGACACCTTTTATTTTCAGTAGCAGCGGCAGTGAGTAAATTCACTTGAAAAGTGCCTGACCCCACATTCTGACATGCTGAAATCATTTCTGTCATGGTACTACCTTTTCTCAGAGGCATCAGGCATTTCTTACAATCATCATTGGCATTTTCATAGGCTAATTGTTGCATTAAAATGTCTCCTGCTGCCTCATGTTGAATCTGTCGTCTCACTGCTCAAGTGAGACGAGCCACAAAATCGGAAAATGATTCTAAAGGCACCTGTAAACATTTACTAAAAACTCCCTCAGAGTCCCCTTTTGCTGGTAAAGTCCACCACGCTTTCCTTCCACAAGCTCTAATTTGCTCATATGCCAGTTGTACATAATCTAACTGGGTTCGCACATCGTTGTATTGTCCCAGTCCTGCTAGCATTTCATAAGTTATTTGAGCATTCAGCCCGAGGTTTATTTGGGCTTGCTCCTGGCATCTCTCCAATAATTCTCCCTTCCATAGTAAATAATCTCCTCCATCCAGAGTTGCACTTGCTAGAGAATACCAATCATGAGGGATTAGGAAAACTTCAGAAATACTATGCATAATTTCCCCTGTAAAAGGAGCTGTTGGACCATTTTGGACTACACTTTCACGTAAGGCCTTTATCATTTTAAAGTCAATTTTTACATGCTGTCTGATTACCTGATTCGGTAGCTGTGGATCAGGTACCTCTGTGATCGGTAAAGCAAGCCTTTCTTCCGCTGGTATTTCCCTCAATCCTTCTCTGATGGATTTTTGCACAGGTGATTCAAATGACAGCGAATTAAGCATATCAGAATTAGGATGTGCATGCGGCGGTGGAGAGGACCATGAAGGCCATTCCTCTAACGTGTCTTCCCACTCCTCACTAGGAGGAGCAGAGGGAACCAGTTGAGGAGACTCCTCCTCAGCCTCTGTAAAAGGCTTTAGCAAATGCGATATTATGTTTCCCACGGAAAAAGTTTTTTGAGATGAGTTTTTTCTTGCTGCTAACCTTTTTTTCAAGTTCTAACTAATTTTTTTGGCAACCTTTTAAGATCTAATGTACCTTCTTCAAGAAAAGCAAAGGTTATGTTCTATAATACCATGCAAAGACTGTAAAAGATTACCTTCTAAAATTTTAACACTTTAAACATGCAAATCAAAAGCACATAATACCGTTTCTTAGTTTTTTAAAAGCCAAATATACCTTTTTAAAGCCGAATCTACGCTCTTAAAGCGAAATCCTGCACCGTTGGTTAGCCTGGTTAAGAAAACGTTCCCAGTTTACTTACAGACCCGGGCTTCTGTAGTTGATCCTGCGCATTGCATGCAGTAGAATCCCCCTCACATTTTTTCAGTGAGTTTTCCACACCTTTTCAGTGAAAACTTCCTTTTCTCACTCCAGCGAGGCCTGCACTTCCAGATTACCCTTCGGGCGCCAGATGTTGAGTTTTTCCTTCCCATGTCCCGCGTGGAGTAGGGTTCGGTATCTGATAGAGGAGCCGCACAACAAATGAGGGAAAAAGACACGAGATAATTTTGCAATATTGGAGGACCAGGTGGGCAAGTCCAACTCAAGGAGAGGGACTTCCACCCATGCTCAGGCTGCTCCAATCTTTTATTGATCTGGAGTAGCCCTTAGGCAGGCAACCCCCCATTAACAGGCAGACCAGCCCATCAGCAAGGATTTACATAATAATAAATGGGGGAGTAGTTTCAGCTACCACTGTCTGGACAAACAGATGTGGCACCTAGCTCCGACCTTTGCTAGGGCTTCAAAGGCACCCAGCCTTCGGGGGGGGGGTTCGGGGGGTTCTCTGTCTATGCTTATCAGATAGTGAAGGCAATAAACAGTTTCCCACACTGCTGGATCTGATTTGCTAAGATTTTGTTGAGGATTTTGGCATCTATGATCATGATTCTTCCTGAATGAGTTTTGGAATGTTGTATTTTTCTGGGAATATGTCCATTTCCTCTAGGTTGTCTAGTTTGTTGGCATAGAGTTGTCCATAGTATTTTTTTTAACAATTATTTGTATTTCTGTGGGGTCTGTTGTTATTTCACCTCTATCATTTCTGATTTTTTTTATTTGGGTCCT
The DNA here is from genome assembly GCF_963259705.1 of Myotis daubentonii. Taxonomy (NCBI): domain Eukaryota; kingdom Metazoa; phylum Chordata; class Mammalia; order Chiroptera; family Vespertilionidae; genus Myotis; species Myotis daubentonii. The sequence continues at coordinate 94,343,014 of NC_081861.1, read as the reverse complement.
CTCTCTTTGCTTCTTGGTGAGACTTGCTAGAGGTTCATCAATCTTGTTTATCCTTTCAAAGAACCAGCTCTTGGTTTTATTGATTTTCTGTATTGTTTTTTTGGTCTCTATGTCCATTATTTCTGCTCTAATCTTTATTATCTCCTTCCTTCTGTTCACTCTGGGCTTTTCTGGTTGCACTCTCTCTAGTTCTTTGAGATGTAGAGTTAGATGATTTACTACCATTTTTTTCTTGTTTTTTGAGATAGGCCTGTAGAGCTATAAACTTCCCTCTCAGGACTGCCTTCATTGTGTCCCATAGGTTTTTGGATTGTTGTGTTTTCAGTGTCATTAGTTTCCAGGATGTTTTTAATTTCTTTTTTTATCTCATTGGTGACCCAATCAATATTTAATAACATCCTATTCAGCTTCCAGGTTTTTGAGTATTTTGGGTTGTTTTTATTGTAGTTTATTTCTAAAATTATGCCATTGTGGTCTGAGGAGATGCTTGGTATGATTTCAAACTTCTTCAATTTGGGGAGACATTTTTTGTGGTCAATATGTGGTCTATTTTTGATAATGTCCCATGAGCACGTGAGAAGAATGTATATTCTGTGGCTTTGGGGTGAAATGTTCTGAAGATGTCAATTAAGCCCATCTGTTCTAGTGAGTCATTTAGGATTGCTGTTTCTTTGCTGACTTTTTGTCTATAGGATTTATCCAGTGATGTCAGTGGTGTATTAAAGTCCCCTACTATGATTGTATTGTTGTTGATCTAACCCTTGATCGACAGGAGATTTTTTATGTATTTCGGTGTTCCTGCATTGGGTGCATATTTGTTTATCAGGGTTATATCCTCTTGTTGTATTGATCCCTTTAGTATTACGAAGTGGCCTTCCTTATCTCTTGTTATGGCCTTCATTTTGAGGTCTATTTTGTGTGATATAAGTATTGCTACCCCAGCTTTTTTTTCATTTCCATTTGCCTGAAAGATATTTTTCCATCCCTTCACTTTCAGTCTGTGTGAGTCCCTTATTCTGAGGTGTGTCTCTTGTAGACAGCAAATATATGGGTCATGGTTTTTTATCCATTCAGCCACTCAATATCTTTTATCTTTTGATTAGAGGATTTAGTCCATTTATGTTTAAAGTTATTATTGAAAGGTACTTGTTTGTAGCCATTTCTATTTTTTGTTCATGTTTTCTTTCTTAGCTTTTTATTTCTTCTTTTTACACCAGTCCCTTTAGCATATCTTGCATTGCTGGCTTGATGGTGAAAAAATCCCTTAGCCTTTTTTTTTTTTTTTTTCTGTGAAGCCTCTTATTAAACCTTCAATTTTGAATGATAGCCTTGCTGGATAGAGTATTCTTGGATTCAGTCCTTTGCTTTGCATCACTTTGTAAATTTCCGTCCATTCTTTTCTGGCCTGATGTGTTTCTGTTGAGAAATCATTTGATAATCTAATGGGAGATCCCTTGTATGTAACTTTCCGTCTCTCTCTTGCAGCCTGTAAGATTCTCTCTTTGTCCTGAACATTTGCCATGGTAATTATGATGCGTCTTGGCATGGGTCTTTTCGGGTTCACCTTGTTTGGGACTTTCTTGCTTGTGAGACTGTTTTCTTCCCCAACTCAGGAAAGTTTTCTGATATTATTTCTTACAATAGGTTTTCTAAGCCTTGTTCCTCTTTCTGTTGTTTTGGCATCCCTCTTATTCGTATGTTGTTTCGTTTCATGTTGTCCTATAGCTCCCTTAGGCTCTCCTCCTGTCTTTTAATTTTTTTTTCCAATTGCATTTCAGTTTGGGTGTGTTTTGCTTCCCTGTCTTCTAATTCGCTAATTCGGTCCTCTGCTTCTCCTAGTCTAGTGTTGAAACTTTCAATGGTGTTTTTTATTGCAGCTATATCACTCTTCATTTCTTCTTGGTTTTTACATAATTTATTGATTTTTTCACCCTTTTCTTTTTGATTCTTACATAAGTTGTTGATTTTTTCATCTGTTTCTTCTTGCTTCTTGCATAAGTTGTTGATTTTTTCCTCCATCAGGTTAATGCATTCTAGGACCCTTAATTTGAATTCTTTTTCTGTCATGGTGTATGCCTCTGTATCACTTAGCTGCTTTTCTGACAAGTCCTTTTCTTTCATTTGAGGGTTTCTTTGTCTTCCCATGTTTGATCTCACCGACATATCTAGATTTTGAGTCGTTCAGTGGCTGCTCCTTGGGTGGCAGTGCCTTCTTGGGCTGTGGTTGCTCCTCGGGCGTTTGTGGTAGCAGCTGTTCCTCAGTTGGCAGCAGCTCCTCTGGTGGGTGCTGTTCACAGCTGTGGTGTTTCCTCTGGCTCGTGGCGGGAGGTTTCACACAGAGATGCTGTTCCTCAGACAGAGGGTGTGCTGATCAGGAGGCTGCTGTTCCTTGGATGAGCGTGGGCTACACATACAGCTGCTACTCCTTGAACTGGGGCGGACTGCTCAAGTGGCTGCTGATCCTTGAACTGGGTGTACTGCTCACGTGGCTGCTGATCCTTGGATGGGGGCTGGCTGCATGCTGCTGTTGTTCCTCTCATGTGGTGGGCTGCTTGTGGGGCTACTGCTCCTAGGACCGACTGCTATTTATTTCTAATATTATGCCATTGTGGTCTGAGAAGATTCTTGGTATGACTTAAATCTTCTTGCCAAAGCCGGTTTGGCTCAGTGGATAGAGCGTCGGCCTGTGGACTGAAAGGTCCCAGGTTCGATTCCGGTCAAGGGCATGTACCTGGGTTGCGGGCACATCCCCAGTGGGGGATGTGGGGGATGTGCAGGAGGCAGCTGATCGATGTTTCTCTCTCATCGATGTTTCTGACTCTCTATCTCTCTCCCTTCCTCTCTGTAAAAAATCAATAAAATATATTTAAAAAAAAAAATCTTCTTGAATTTAGGGAGTTTGTTTGTGACCCAATATGTGCTCTATTTTTGAAAATGTCCCATGAGCACTTGAGAGAAATGTATATTCCGTGGCTTTGGGGTGAAATGTTCTGAAGATGTCAATTAAGTCCATCTGACCTAGTGAGTCATTTAGGATTGCTGTTTCTTTGCCAATTTTTTGTTTAGAGGATTTATGCTGTGATGTCAGTGGTGTGTTTAAGTCCCCTACTATGATTGTGTTGTTGTCGATCTCTCCCTTGATATCTTCCAGGAGTTTTTTTTTTTTTATGTATTTGGGTGCTCCTGCATTGGGTGCTTATATGTTTATCAGGGTTATATCCTCTTGTTGTATTGATCCCTTTAGTATTATGAAGTGGCCTTCCTTATCTCTTGTTATGGCATTCTTTTCTGGCCTAATGTGTTTCTTGATTTTTTCATCCGTTTCCTCTTACTTCTTTCATAAGTTGTTGATTTTTTCCTCCATCCATTTTATGCATTCTAGGACCCTTAATCTGAATTCTTTTTCTGTCATGTTGCATGCCTCAGTTTCACTTAGCTGCTTTTCTGGTGACTCTTTCTTTTCTTTCCTTTTGGGGTTTCTTTGTCTGCCCATGTTTGATCTCACCGACATATCTAGATGTTGAGTCATTCAGGGGCTGCTCCTTGGGTGGCAGTGGCTTCTCAGGCTGTGGTTGCTCCTCGGGCAGTTATGGTAGCAGCTGCTCCTTAGTTGGCAGCAGCTCCTCTGGTGGGTGCTGTTCACAGCTGTGGTGGCTCCTCTGGCTGGTGGGGGGAGGCTTCACACACAGTTGCTGTTCCTCAGACAGAGGGTGTGATGATCATGAGGCTGCTGTTCCTTGGATGGGGGCAGGCTACACACGCAGCTGCTACTCCTTGAACTGGGGTGGTCTGGTCATGTGGCTGCTGATCCTTGGATGGGGGCCCGCTGCATGCTACTTTTGTTCCTATCATGTGGTGGGCTGCTTATGGGGCTACTGCTCCTAGGACTTGGACAGTTTGATTGCAAGTCTTTTGCTCCTCGGACGGGGGTGGGCTGCTTGCGAGGCTGCTGCTCTTTGGAGGGGAGTGAGCTGCACACGTGGCCTCTCCTCCTAGGATGGGGACATGCCACTCACCTGGCTGCTGCTCTTTGGACAGGTGCAGGCTGTTGTGGCTATGCTCCTCGGACCGGTTCGTGCTGCACAGGGCTGCTGCTCCTCAGACATGGGCGGTCTGCTTGTGTGGCTGCTGCTTCTCGGACTGGGGTGGGCTGTTGCTGCTCCTCGAATGGGGCCAGGCTGCTCACAGAACTGCTGTTCCTTGGATGGGGGCGAGCTGCTCACACAGCTGCTGTTCCTCGGATTGGGCGGGCTGCTCATGCGGCTGCTGCTGCTTGGACGAGGGCAAGATACTTGTGCAGCTGCTGCTCCTTGGACTAGTGCAGGGCATGTGCAGCTGCTGCTCCTCAGATGGGGGCGGGCTGCGCAGGCTTGCCGCTCCTCAGACGTAGGAAGACTGCTCGTGCAGCTGCTGCTCCTTGGACAGGTCGGACTGCTTGTGTGGTTGCTGCTCCTTGGACAGGGAAGTGGGCTGTTCACACAGCTGCTGCTCCTTGGACAGGGGCAGGCCACATGAGGCTGCTGCTCTTAGCCTAGAGACAGGCTGCTCCTGAGGCTGATGCTCCCTGGATAAGAGCACGCCGCTCACGTGTCTGCTGCTCACGTGGTTGAAAAATAATGTGAAAAAAAGTAGGAAATAAAAGAACAAAAAAAAAGGAGAACAAAGAAAAAAGCAAAAAAAAAAAAACCTAACAAAATAATAAAAAAATAAAAATGAAAAATTGAAATGTCATTCCTTTGGCTAGTTTAAGATCCCAGTTTTCTAGAATGTCTGTGCTTTGTTGTTGTTGTTGTTGTTGTTGTTGTTGTTGTTGCTGCTGCTGCTGCTGGGACTCATTTTCTTAAAATTTATCTAATATTTCATAATATAATCTTTAATGATTAGTGGGATTTATTTACCAAAATTCACAAGGACTATGTTCTGGCCTAATTATTTATATCCTTATGATTTGGAAGTGATAGATTTTGTTAACTTTTTTTTCTTATTGCTATTTTGTTAGTAGATCTATTCTGAAGTCTGACTTTTATGGATTTTTTATTTTTTTGGATGTAGTGATTTTGTGTGGGCTTAAACATTTCCATGCAGAGCTTTCTATATTTTTCAAAAAATTACTTCCTTATTTGGGTTCCCAGTGCCATTCAGATTTACTGTTATATCTATTAGATCTATGTATTTCCATATCTATCTGTCTGTCTTTCCCTCTTGCCTGGTCTCAGGCTTCATTTTTGTATTTACCCCAGAGTGTGTACAGTGCCAGGGTATAATTTTGTTGAATGACTGAATCAGTAAACGAATAATTAAATGGCTGAGTGGATACACCCAAACAGGTACTCCTCAGACCTTTATGGGAAGCCATTATGCAAGCAGAGGGTCCTTCCTCCCTTCTTAAAGTCATTGCCTTTCCATTGTTATATATTACTTTTGAGTAGGATAACAATATAATTGCCAAACTGGGTCACTTTTGAGACATTAAGGGAGTTCTGTAAATAATTATGCCAGGGCACTGATGGCTATGAACTGAGACATGTGGCCACTCTACTTTTGAAGGACATTCTTCTTTATTTACCTCTGATGATATCTATCATCTTGCCTGAGAAATTTGACACACTTGCTAGTAGATGTTTGAAAACTTTTCTATTTGTAAAAGCCTCATTTACAGTCAAACACTTGGTGCCTTTTGCTTAGACACTCATGATTTCCCTACCCAGACGCCTGTGGACAACTCTTGAGCATGCTTAATTTTCCTTATTTTCATTGTTTATATTTTAATGTCACAGAGCTTTCTGTTTCAGCTGCTTACAGATAAAAGCATTATAGTCTTTGTTGTGTTTATTTGAATTTGTTTTTCTATGCAGCATTTAGTTCATCTTGTAAGAATTTCACATGAAATATTTTCCTTCTTGTTGATTGTTTTTGAGAGATTTGTTGATATCTTGCCAAGTATTCATGTTAAAAACATTGGCTAGGATCAATTGCAAGTGTTAGAGATTTTTAAAGTTTTCTGAAAATGTTATTTCAAAAGTATTTTGGGTAACTTTAATATTACAGTGTTTTGTTTCTAATGGTAGATGGGTTACTATAATGTTTTACTGGATTCCTTTATGGGCAATCTCCTAAAGAAGTAATATTCTTTTATTAGGTTCTGACCTTGTTTTTTTAAATTTTTTTCTCTTTTTCTCCATTTTCGTCATTTTCTTCTTAGCACCTGTGCATGGTTAGCAATCCATTAACCGACAAAACAATAAGCAGAGTCAGAAATGAATAAAATATGAGAAATGGAATGGAGCTCCTGCACATCTTGGTTTTGTCCTCTGTGGCTCTCTTGGACTCTGTGTTTGCATTCTATTTTTGGCTTAGCGCCAGTATAATAGGGGTAATCAGTTACTATACTTTGTTTACTATGGAATTGTCAATCATTTCCTAAACTTCCATATCAACTCCAGTGCAATAATTAGATAATTACTTTAAGGATTCTCCGCTTTCAAATCTGCATTGAAGTTTCATATCTAAAGCAATGTCAGTGGTCTTTGGAGTCAGACGGTTTGGGGTTCAGATTCCTGCTCTGACCCTCAGATAGTATTACTTCAAATACTTAACTGTGGGGATAATATTTTCCTTATGAAGCATTTGTTAACATTAAATTGAGTATAGTATCTGACATAGAAGGTGCTCAAATATTAGTTTCTTTTTATTTCCCGTCCCCAATAAAATTCTATTTACTTAAATAAGAAATCAACTTTGACTTTATAACATTAGTATTGGTAAAATTCTTTTGAGGGTGGTTATTTTAAATAAAATGTTTTATTGTTAGGTAACCATTGTTGTTACATTACAGTTGACTTTATGTTAAAATCAGAGGCTTCAGCAGTGGAGTAAAATCAAGTTGTAATTATCTAGGTTTCTTGGTTACCCAATTTGAAGATAATTTGTGGCAAAAGAAATGAAAGGGAGTGTGTTACCTAAGTCTAAAGTTCCGAAGGTTGAAACATCTTAATTTCTTGGAATGACAGTTCTTGGTGCATTAACTTCTTACAGTTTCTCAATCTGTAGAAGCAAATACCTTTAATTCAGAGATTGTGCATTTCCTTTGAATAAAACTCTTTTGGGCTGGTAAGGAAAGTAATAACGTGACAAATTCTCCCTTTCCCTTGCTGCTTGTATTCTGTTGGACTGTTGACACTTCAGGCTCTGTGCACCTATGTAGGTAAAATGTGTCCACTGGGCTCATTTGGGGACCCCCTTTGCCATGACCCCAAGGTTAAACACAACAACAGAAAACCCAACAACCAAAGAAACCTTTACAAGTGGATAGGACTTAAGGAAGTTTTCTCTTACACCTTTACCTCCCCAGGTAAGAAGGGAAGGCACAGAGGAGATGCTAGACACCTTAAACATTGTTATAACTGTAAAGGAGTGTTTTTTCAAGTTGTTGTCTGTGGAGTTTTTTTGTTTGTTTGTTTTTAATGTTTTCCAAGAGCCTTCCAATCATTTGCATCAGAGCAGCCTTATGAAGGATTTTATTGTTGCTATTTTATGGCTAAAATGAGTAGACACCAAAAATTAATTGCATAATAACATCACACATCATAAAAGGCTCTGCAGTATACAGAGTACATTCACTCAGCTACCTCATCTCATTTGATCTAAATAACTACTGTATGAGGGAGAGAGGATGTTATTGTCCTCAATTTAAACATTACAGTTTAAGCAAGGTCAAGAGGAAGAGTTCTTAGCTAAGCTAGGACTAGGATCTGTTCTTTTGACCCCAGCCTCAGGGTTGCTTTTGTCACAGGCTACTCTGATTCTGTTGAACCTGTGATAAATAAGACTTGGGTTGTGGAACCAACAATTAAATCCCTAAGTTTAGCCCAGGTAGCTACTTGTGGTCTCCAGGTAGAGTTTAAGCAACAGAAAACATAGGAACAAACGATAAAATGTTTTACGTTTAATTTAGCTTAGCAAATTCAAAATTGCTTTAAATAAATTAATTGCTATTGTGTCCTATATAACCTGTACCTGGTATTAGTACCTCCCACTAATTTCATCCTGTTTTGCTGTTAGAATTGGTATAATTGCTTTATGAGTTTTGTTACTTGTTAAATTAAAGGCTTATTTTTGTATCTCATGTTTAGTATCTGGAATAGATCAGAAAAATTATGCCTGTGTTACCTTGGGACTCATTAAAATTTTACAGTGGGAAAAAAAAGGCAAAGCTGGTCAATGGGGAAAAACAACAACAAAGGGGACATCTGTAATACTCTCAACAATAAAGATAAATTTTTAAAAAGAGAAAGAAAAAATATTTTACAAAATAAAACAAAGAGGCAGAGCTGTAAAAAACGATCTCTTACCTTGAGACAACAGAGGGACCTGGAGAGTAGTATGGTAAGCGAAATAAGCCAGTCAGAGAAAGACAAGTATCACATGATCTCACTTATAAGTGGAATCTAATGAACAAAATAAACCAATGAACAAAATAGGTTCAGAGACATGAAAGCATGGCACAGGCTGACAGATCTCAGAGGATGGGGGAGGGATGGTCAGAGATTAACCAAAATCCATTAACACAGACAATAAGGCTGTGAAGGCCTTGGGTGGTGTAGGAACCAGGTAAAGGAGGTAATGGGGAGAAAATGGAGGACATCCTTAAATACTCTCAACAATAAAGATTTAAAAAGGGCAAAGCATCTTAAAAGGCATTACTTTAAAGTAGACTTATAAATAGCCAATAAACACACAAAAAATATCTCAAATCATTATCCATCAGGAAAATGGACATTAAACCCACAGTGAGATACCACTTCAGATTCATTAGGATGGCTATATTAAAAAAGAGAGATAATAACAAGTGTTGGTAAGGTTGTGGAGAAACAAAAAACTTCATATACTTGTGATAAAAATGTACAGTGTTGCAGCCACTTTGGAAAAATGCTTGGTTGGCAGTTCCCAAATGGTTAAACATAGACTTATCATATGACCCAGCAATTCCACTCCTAGTATATGCTCAAAATAATAAAAAAACATATATTCCCACAAAATACTTGGATACAAACGTTCATAGAATAGTTATTTATAATAGAAAGTAGAAACAACTCAAATATCCTTTAATTGTTAAAGGATAAAAAATAAATAATGGAATATTATTTAGCCATAAAAAGAAAGAATGTACCAATACATAATATAACCTGGATGTATCTTAGAAATATTAAGGCAAGTGAAAGAAGCTAGTTACAAAATAGCAAATATTTATGATTCCATTTATATAAATTGTCCTGAACAGGACAATGTATAGACACAGAAAATAGCTTAGTGGTTGCCTAGCATAGGGTGTGGTTGTTTGGAAATGGAAAGTGATTGCTAATGAGTATGTGGGTCTCTTTTTGGAGTGAAGAACATATTTTGCAGCTGATTTTGGCTATGGGTGCATAATGCTGTAAATATAATCAAAACCACAAAAGTGTACATTTAAAAGACTAAGATTTTGGACTATATTTCAATAAAGCTATTATTAAAATGTGAAGAAAGGGACATATCCATTCAATGGAATATGGCATATCCATTAATGGGATATCATGGGGACATTAAAATAATAACATGGCTGTTTGCACATTGACATGGAAAATGTTAATATGCAGGTAAATGATAAAAATCAAGTTAATTTTGCATGTATGGTATAAGCTTGCATAAGTGTATGTACATTTGAACATTCTATAGAAGGATATATATAACATTTTGAGTGATTATGCATTTGTGGACAATTACTTGTAATTCTTGTTCTTATTTTTAAATATATTCTATGATTTTCAATAATAAATTTCTACATTTTTTAATTTTTGAAGTTTTAAATTTTTTAGAAGAAAACTTAGGGTAAAATCTTCATGACATTGGATTTGGCAAATATTTCTTAGATTTAACACAAAAAATGCATGCAAAAAGAAGAAATTAATAAATTGGATTTTGTCAAATTTAAAAACTTCTGTTAATTAAAGGTCACTATAGAGAGAGTGAAAAATTTCCTATAGAATGGAAGAACATATTTGCAAGTCATATAGTTGATAAAGGATTATGATCTAGAATATATAAGGAACTCTGCAATTCTATAGCAAATAACCCAATTTATAAATGGGAAAGGTGCTTTGAGTAGACATTTATGCAAAAAAGGTATACAAACGGCCAAAAAAATACATAAAAAGATGCTCAACATTACTAATCAAATGTAGAAAATCTCGACTCCTGATGCATTTCTGGTTTGAATATAAAAAGGTACAACCACTTGGAAAGCAGTATGACAGTTTCTTGAAAAGGTAAAAATAGAACTACTGTATAAACCAGTGATGGCGAATCTATGACACGCGTGTCAGAGGTGACACGCGAACTCATTTTTTTTGGTTGATTTTTCTTTGTTAAATGGCATTTAAATACATAAAATAAATATCAAAAATATAAGTTTTTGTTTTACTATGGTTGCAAATATCAAAAAATTTCTATATGTGACATGGCACCAGAGTTAAGTTAGGGTTTTTCAAAATGCTGACACACCGAGCTCAAAAGGTTCACCATCACCGGTATAAACCAATATTTCTATTACAATTTATACATACAAAAGTATTGAAAGTAAGGACTGACATACATTCCTGCAGAATGCTCATAGTAGTATTATTCTGATCCATTTTGAGTTAATTTTTATATGGACACACAATTGCACCATAAACCCCATCCACAACACAGTGTTTTACAATTGGGAAGGAAACTCCAACTCTGTTTCTCCCTGAAAAGTGAAGGGATCAGATCCCACATTAAACACCCCAACTGTTTTATTTTTTTATTTTGATTATTATGATGATGAAAAACATATACTGGTAACATACAATTTTCCATCTTTTTTTCATTATAGTTCACATTCAATATTATTCTGTATTAGTTTCAAGTGCACAACATAGTGGTTAGACAATCATATACTTTACAGAGTGGTCCCCCTAATATTTCAAGTACCCCCCCTGGCCTATACATAGCTATTACAATATTATTTTTTCCTCCATTGACCTCTCTCTGGCCACTCCCACCCACCAGACATGCCCTCACCCCCTAGTGACTGTGTCCATTGGTAATGCTTATATGCATGCATACAAGTCCTTTGGTTGGTCTCTTCCTCCCCCTCCCCTGCCTTTCCTCTAAGGTTTGACAGTCAATTCAGTGGTTCTCTGTCTTTGGATCTATTTTTGTTGTTCACTATATTCCACAAATGAGTGAGATCATGTAATCACACCAAATTTTACAGCTCCAATCCAAGGGACTGGGTCCCAAATCACCCAGCTCTGAAAATCAACAGGTTTCAACATTCATGGGTACCCTAGGACCACAGAAAACAAAGTAGTGGTTTTAAACAGATGCAAGAACACAAGCTATAATCGCCCCACCCCCCACCCCAGACTCAACACAGAAGGAGAAAATAAAACCGCTTAGCTCCCAGATTCTTTCTGGAAGGAGTTTGACTACTTACTTCCCTACCTGCTACCTGCATGTCAGGCTCCTAATCAGCCTACATCTGGAAGCTTACAGTGCTTCTCTGGGAGCCTGAAAGGGCTTTTGGGAATATTCCATGCCTCTTCATCTGCTTCATTCCAGGGATAAACCCAACTTTCTATCTTCTCTATGGAATAAAATGTCTACAGATATAGTACCCCAACTTTCCTGGCTGGCACCAAGGTACTGACTCCCAAATCATCTAGCTATGACAGCCAATGGGACTATGAGTACCAATGGGATATGAGTCCTCTGTGACCACTGAAAACAAAGATATAGATTTAAACTGATGCATGAACATTTTCTATGGCTATCCCATTAAGCTCAGCACACAGAAATCAGGCAAAAATGTGCAGCTCTCAGTTCATCCCTGGAAGGAATTTGAATTCCTACTTTCTCAACTGCTGCCTAAAAGTGAGGTTTCTAATCAGTCTAGACACTGACAGAGAAGGTAATTAATAGTCCTCTGAGAGCATGAGTGGGCATAGGGCAATTCTTGCACCTTCTCCACTTGGGCTCACCCTGGAAATAATACCAAGTCTCCAATTTCTCCCTGAAAGGAGTTTTTCACATATTATGCACCCCATGTTTTAAGGAACTGCCTCCTAAATCAACTAACTTTGGGAACTTATAAGGGTCAGCATTCATGAGTTCTCTGGGTCTGCAGAGAACAAAGAGACTATTTTAAATGGATGCACAATAACTCGCAGTGGCTATTCCCTCTAGGTCACCCCCCAGCTTCTAGTTCCTCCCTAAAAAGGCTAGACTACGTATCTAATGCCATGGTTTTCCATGTGTTACTCAAAGGTCAGATTTTCAATTAGCCTTCATTGAGGAGTTGATGGAGAGGCAATAAGTAGTCCTACAGGGGCCTGAACAGGAAAGTGGGCATTTCACCCACCTTCGGAGCACTGAGGAAACTGGACATATGCTAATCCTACGAAGACTGCTAAAAACAAAATAGCATCTTAGAAAAGCACAAAGGTTTGAGACACTGAGAATCTCTTATGAAGCTGGTTGGGGAGGTTCATATCTTTTTTTATGATACCAAAAACTGAAGCAACAAAAGCAAAAACAAAAATAGTGGAGCTGCATCAAATTAAAAAGATTCTGCAAAGTAAACAATCACAAAATAAGATTACCTATGGGTTGAGAGAAAACATTTGCAAACCACACCATACAATATACATACACTGAGTGGCCAGATTATTGTGACCACCTGATGTTTGTAGGCAAATTAGATATATTTTCATGCTGAAGTTGCTGGAGGGTCAGACCATTATAAATAAGAAAGCAGGTTGTTTACCACGACAGTAGAAGTGATTTTTTTCTGAAGATATGGGTAAACAACGCGATTTAACAGCCTTTGAACATGGGATTTATATACACTGAGTAGCCAGATTATTGTGCCCATCCCATCAGTACTTCGTTGGGCCACCTTTTGCCTTCAACACTGCGGCTTTTCTTCTTGGCATTGACTCTATGAGATGTTGAAAGGTGATGCGAGGAATCTGACACCATGCCTGATGAATAGCACTGTCCAGTCTGTGAGATTTGATGGTTGTGGAACCAGCTGCTTGATGGCTCTTTTAACTTCGTCCCACAAATGCTCAATTGGACTGAGATCTGGTGATTGTGGGGGCCACTTAAGCAAGGTAAAGTCTCCCTCATGTTCTTGAAACCACTCCTGCACAACATGAGCACTGTGGCATGGTGCATTGTCTTGTTGGAAGAAGCCATCTCCATTGGGATATGCCATCAACATGATAGGATGAACTTGATCAGCAATGATACTTAGGTATGTTGTGCTATTCACACATTGTTCCACACAAATTAAAGGGCACAAATCATGCCAGGAAAACATGCCCCAAACCATAACACTGCCCCCACCAACTTGAAGGGTTGTACTCATGCATGTGGGGTGCATGCTTTCACGCTGTTTCCACCAAATTCTCACTCTGCCATCTGTATGATGCAACTGGAAACGTGATACATCGGACCACATGACTTTTTTCCAATGATCGACTGTCCAATACTTGTGTTCCTGTGTGAATTGGAGATGTTTTATCTTGGTAACTGCAGACAGCAAAGGTGTTCAAATAGGCCTTTGGCTGTTTTGCTGATACTCTCTCCATGGCTCCAAGTGCCAACAATCGTCCCACGTTCAAAGGCTGTTAAATCGCGTTGTTTACCCATATCTTCAGAAAAAAATCACTTCTACGGTCATGGTAAACAACCTGCTTCCCTATATATAATGATCTGGCCCTCTAGCAACTTCAGCGTGAAATTATAGCTAATTTGCCTACAAACTTCAGGTGGTCATAATAATCTGGCCACTCAGTGTATTTGTGTGTGTGTGTGTGTGTGTGTGCGTGTGTGTGTGTGTGTGTGTGTATCATACAACTAAACAGAAAAACAAACTATTTTTAAAGTGGCAAATCACCTTCAGTTTGTTCTCTGTATCTATGAGTCTATTTTCTTTGTTTATTTTGTTTTTTTAGATTTCACATATATCTAAAATTATATGGTACTCGTGTTTCTCCATCTGACTTATATCCTTTAACATAATACCCTCTTAGTCCATCCATGTTGTTACAAATGGTACCAGTTCATTCTTGTTTATGTTCCAGTGATATTCCATTGTACATATGTACCAAACTATTTTATCCAGTTGTCTGTTGATGGGCACTTAGGTTGCTTCCATATCTTGGATATTGCAAACAGAAACAGATTCACAGATACATAGAACAGATTGGTGGTTGCCAGATGGGAGTGGGGTTGGGGGATTGGGTAAAAAAGATGATGGTATTAAGAAGTGAAAATTGACTAAAGGGTCCTGGCTTTGATTCTGGTCAAGGGCACATGCATGGGTTGTAGGCTTGATCCCCAGTGCAGGAGGCAGCCGATCAATGATTCTCTCTCTTATCGTTGATGTTTCTATCTCTCTCTCCATCTCCATTCCTCTCTGAAATCAATAAAAAATTTAAAAATATATTTAAAAAATAAGTACAAATTGATAGTTACAAAATAGTCACGGGGATGTAAAGTACAGCATAGGGAATATAGTCAATAATATTTTAATGACTACGTATGGTGCGAGGATGTACTAGACTAATTGGAGGGGACAGTTCATGAGTTATATAAATGTTTAAACACTATGCTGTACACCAGAAACTAATATAATATTGAATGTCAACTATAATTAAAAAGAATAAGAAAAGGCTACATATTGTGTGAGTCCAACTATATGACATTTGGGAAAAGGCAAAACTATGGAGAGAGTAAAAAATATCAGTGGTTGCCAGAGGTTAAGGGAGGCATAAATAGGCAAAGCACTGAGAATTTTAGGTAAATAAAATCACTCTGTATAATACTATAATATTGTGTGCATGTCATTATACAATTGTCTAAACTCAGAATGTATAATGCCAATAGTAACCCCTAATGTAAACTATGAACTTTGGGTGATAATATATGAATATAGATTCATCAACTGGAACTATAATACCACTCTAACACTGTCTTGAAAGTAATCCACCATCTTATTTCCTGCTCTCCCCATCCCTAGTCTTGGAATGTACACAAGAACTCTGTACTCTACCTTTGGAGCAAGATGTCCTTGATGTTATCTGTTTTTTAACCAGCTTTGGTGCCTGACCCCCTCAGCACCTGGCATACCCACTCCACAACCTGCCTCAGGTTAAACGTGAATTCCTTTCCCAGCATATAAGTTCAATGCTTCTGGCTATAAAACACAGTCTGGAGGGTGGAAAGTATGGAAGATATCCATGTCATCTTGTCACCAACCAGGATAAGCCTCATATGTAAGTTTCCTTAATTATAATTTAAAAATTAACAAGCAATCCAATTTTTAAAAATGGGTCAAAGAATATAAATAAATATTCAAAGAGATAAAATAAAAATGATTAATAAATTTAGAAATATTCCTAACATTATTCAAAATTAATAATTATAAATAATGTGAAAAAAGGCAAAGGGCCTGAATAGATATTATTTTGGGGAAAAAAAACCATAAATGGTCAAAATGCAAATCAAAGCCATAATGTGATATGAGTTTACACCTATTAATATGTCTATTATAAAAATTTAACAATAGGACTACCATATTATCCAGCTATTACTTTTCTGAGCACTTATCTGAAGAATATGGGAAAACTACTTCAAAATGATTTATTGTAACATTATTCACAATAGCCAAGATATGGAAAAAAGCCTATATTTTTTCATTGAGGGAAGAATGGATAAAGATTATGTAATATAACTATTGACATATGATAGTTGGTGGAGAGATAGATATAGATAAATATATTTATATCCATACACACAAACAATAGGATACTGCTCAGCTATAAAAAGGTGAAATTTTGCTTTTAGTGACAACTTGGATGGACTTGAGGGTATTATTCTAGGTAAAATAAGTCAGATAGAAAAAGATAAATACCATATTATTTCATTCGTATGTAGAATATAAAAAAGAAAACAAACTTATAGGGGCAGATTCAGATTAATGGTTAGCAGAGGGAAAGGGTGGTGTCAGAAGGATGAAAAAGGTAAAGGAATGCATTCACATAATGACGAATGGAAATTAGACTTTGGTGGTGAGCAAAATGTAGTATATGCAAATGTCAAATTATAATTTTGAACCTTGTATAATATTATAAACCAACATTATCTCAAGAAAACAAAGAAATAAAACACATTTTTTAAGTGGAAAATAGTTTGACTTATTCTCCCACCAGATAAAGATTGAAGCTATACTTTTATACAATCCAAATGTAGGAGGTTGAACATAGGAACTCCCATATCATATTCCCTTTATAATTTTTCATAAACCACTCCCTTTAAAAATAGCTCATACCCTGCATTACTGTTAAGTGGGTCATTTATGTTGTGGAAGCAAAATAAAATTTATTTATCTTGCAAAAATGTGTTTTAATCATTTTTGATAGGAAAGTACTTACTATTGCCATTTTATTTTTTGGTATGTTTCATAGTTCTGCTTTTTTCTTTCTCTCTTGCTGTCTTCCTTTGTAATTACAGTGTTTTTGTGTGTGCTTTTTTCTAGTAATATGTTTTTATTTCTTTCCTTTTATATTTGTACTAGAGGCCCAGTGCACAAAAATTTGTGCACTTGAGGTGGGGGTCCCTCAGCCCGGCCTGAGCCCATTCACTGTCCAGGACCCCTTGGGGGATGTCCACCTGTCAACTTAGGCCCACTCCCTGGGGGATCAGGCCTAAGCTTGCAGTCATACATCCTTCTGGCAGCCAGGGAGCCTTCAGGGGATGTCCAACTAAAGGCTTAGGCCCCCAAGGGATCCGGTCTAAACCGTTAGTTAGACATTCTTAGTGCTGCCACGGAGGTGGGAGAGGCTCCTGCCACCACCACTGCACTGGCCAGTCATGAGCCAGCTTCTGGCTGAGTGGCATTCCCCATATGGAAGTGCACTGACCACCAGGAGGCAGCTCCCACATTGAGTGTCTGCCCCCTGGTGGCTAGTACACATCATCGCAACCGATCATTCTGCTGTTCAGTCAATGTGCATATTAGCCTTTTATTATTATTACTAGAGGCCCGGTGCACAAAAATTTGTGCACTCTGAGGGGGGGGTCCTCAGCCCAGCCTGTGCCCTCTCGCAGTCTTGGACCCCTCGGGGGATGACCACCTCCTGGCTTGGGCCTGCTACCTGGGGGATTGGGCCTAAGATGGCAATCAGACACCCACCCCTCTGGCAACCGGCAGCCCTTGGGGGATGTCCACTTGCCAGCAGGGAGCAGACCTAAGCTGCAGTCAGACTCCTTAACACTGCTGAGGAGGCAGGAGAGGCTCCCACCACCACCACTGTACTGGCAACCATCAGCCTGGCTTGTGGCTGAGCAGAGCTCCCCTATGTGGGAGCTCACTGACCACCAGAAGGCAGCTCTTGCATTGAGCATCTGCTCCCTGGTGGTCAGTGTGTGTCATAGTGAGCAGTCATTTCCAGTCTTTCTGCTGTTAGGGTCAGTTTGCATATTACCCTTTTACTATATATGATAGAGGCCTGGTGCACGGGTGAGGGCTGGCTGGTTTGCCTTGAAGGGTGTCCCGGATCAAGGTGGGGGTCCCGCTTGGGTGCCTGGCCAGCCTGAGTGAGGGGCTGATAGCTGTTTGCAGCTGGTCACACCCCCTTCAGGGTGGGGGTCCCTACTGGGGTGCCTGGCTAGCCTGGATGAGGGGCTGATGGCTGTTTTCAGGCTTCCCACACCCCCATTAGAGTGGGGGTCCCCATTTGGGTGCCTGGCCAGTCTGGGTGAGGGACTGAGAGCCATTTTCAGGCTGGAGGGCAACTGAAGATACCAGCCTCTACTTTTTTTAATTCTGGGATTTATTTACCTTCTATAATTGAAACATTGTTGCCGTTACTAGCTCTGAGGCCATGGCTTGCTGAAAGCAGGTATCTGGGGTTTGTTTAGCTTCTATAATTGATACATTGTTGCTTTTGGGCTCAGAGGCAGGCCGTGGCAGGCGGGGAACCTTGGCTTCCTCCATCACTGGAGCAAGCAAGCCTCATGTTCATTTCAGTTGCATGGCTGCCGGCCGCCATCTTTGTTGGCAGTTAATTTGCATATCACCCTGATTAGCCTATGGGAAGCGTAGCAGAGGTACAGTTAATTACCCTTTTGTCTTTTATTAGATAGGATAGGATGTCCCTATTTCCCCCCTTTTGCCCCCTCTACCCAACTCTTGCTCCCCCACTTCTCTCTGGCCATCACCACCCTGTTGTCTGTGTCCATGGGTTGTGCATATATTTTCTTTGGCTAATCCCTTCTTTAAATTCACTTCTTTAAATTTTTATTTTCAGATAAGTGCTTATAACTGCACTATTATATATTTTCTATTATATCATTTAGAATTAAGATATTTTTTAATTGAACCGTTGTAAATTTTAACACAATTTAATAAATTATGCTAGAAGCAATTAGGGGATTTTTCATGTAATGCAGATACATTTCAATTAATATTTTATTAATTTTTAATATTTTAATATTTTAATTTGAAATAATCTCATACATGTAAAAAACACTATAAAATACTACAGCATATTATACGTACCCTTCACCCAATTTCTTAGGTGTTAATAATTTAAACATAACCATTATACAACTAACAAAATTTGGAATATATTTTTCTTATAATCTCTTTAATGTTACTTAATCCATTTACTTTGTTGTTCTTAATCTTCATCCAAGGATATTTTTCCATTGAATTTTAGAGAGAGTCAAGGGAAAGGGAGAGACACATTGATTGGTTGCCTCATGCACATGCTTTGATAGAGACTGGGGATCAAGCCAGCAACTGAGGTACATGCTCTTGACTGGAATCGAACCTGGGACCCTTCAGTCCATGGGCTAATGCTCTATCCACTGAGCAAAACAGGCTGCAGCTTAATTTATTTACTTTTAATCTATATGTGTCTTTATATTTAAAGTGGGTTTTGTTTTTGATTCACCCTCATAATCTGTCTTTTATTTTTTTATTATTAATTCACTGTTACTTTATTTATTTATTTATTCATTCATTTATTTTTTAGATTAGAATAAAAATTTATTCTGGTAAAGAAGTATATATTTTTTATTTGCAAAAGTTGAAAACTCTCCAATGAGTGGGCAGCCCAGAACCTGGATTCCACGGGATCAACCACATGAAGCAAGAGTCTGTCACTTCTTCTTGCCAGGCTTGGGGGCCTTTTTGAGGCCTTGGATCTGTTTCCGAGGAAGCTGATATTCTTCCAGCAACAGCTGGCCGAGGTGGTGGACTTGGTTTCCCTGGATCTGGACCTGCAGGCTGTCCTTAGCCCCAGGGGCAGGAGTGACAGTGGTGCTAGCCTGGCATCGCTGCTGCAGGGTGGCAGCCACTGTGCATGGGTCCAGACTGTAGGTCTCCAAATTCCGGACCACAGTCACCTTTTTATTGGAAACTCTCTGTGCTAGGGTGATGTCAATGGGGCAGATTTTGCCTTTCTTCACAATGGGCTCTTGTCCGGGAAAGGTCACTTGATAGGCAGGCTGCAGTTTTTCCAAACATCTGGTCAGAAGACAGTCCCATGGAAGCTTCATGACTATGTGCTGTTCACTTTTCTCTAAGATGCAGTCACACAGGATGGGATCCAAGTGTACGAGATTTTTGTTGTCTGCATCAACCAGGTCATTTTTCTTGGCATAGTTAATGATGATCATCCGGACCTCACAGCCCTTGAGAATGCTCCCCTTCTTGTGGCCAGACTCCTGGAAGAGCAGGCTCATGCTGTCTGGGACACAGTAGAGGGGTTTTATATCTGGAGGGTGATAGGGCTGTTCCCTGCTACCCTCCTGGATAGTCGGGGAGGTCGGGGAGGGCTCAGGTATGACAAAAGATGTGATCCTGGGGTGTTTCCAGTCCACAGCCACAATGATCTCCACCCCTTTGCTCAGCTCCTTGACCTGTATAATCTGCTCCTGCTGCATTTGCTGCAGGAACTTGGAGAGTTTTTTGTAGCTTGACTTTTTTATGTCCAGTTGCCGTCCTTCAGGGCAGCAGGAGAACACATGGCTACCGAGGAAAGCGCTGGTGAGTAGAGGGAGGTCGGTCTTTTTGACTCGGCACTTCAAAGCATGCAAGAAGCATTGCTGTAGCAGTTCATCCATTTGCTTTTGAAGGGTCTTGCTGTATGCAGGGTCTGGGTTCAGGCCCCTGATGCCAGGGTCTTCTGAAGCTTCTGGTAGGGTCTTGTCCCCACACATCTGCTGATCTTCCCCATTCTCCTCCTCCTTTCTCTCCAGGGTAAGGCACCTCATGTCATCCTGCAGGGTGGGGCCTGCCTGGACAGACCCCTTCTCTTCACTGACATCTGAGGGATCCAGGGCCAGTGGGGCAATGAAAGGTGGAGAGGGCTTGTCTCCAGATCGCCACAAGTGGTCCTTGTAGGTGTGGAGCACAGAGAAGCCCCTTCTCTTCAGGCCTGAAGTCAGCATCTCAAATGTGGATATGGCAGCCACTCCGATGGCCACAGGGGCCCTGTTTCCCACCAAGACAATGGCACAGAGGTCACCCTTCTGTACCTGAGGCAGACCAGCAGGGGGCACCACTATTCCCAGCAGCATCAAATCTGCTCCCCACACCAGTTTTTTGAGCACCAGAGGCCATGTTGTGAATGCTGGTAGAAGATCAGGATATGACCACAGGGTGTACACTGTCGGGTACAGATTTTTCTCCAGTTCAAACAGGACGGGGTTACCACCACTCATGTACACAGTCATGGCATCCCCTCTGTGAGCATACAGCTTCACGATGCTGAGCTCTTCCTTCCCAGGCACCAACTCGGAGGCCTGGTCTGTCCCCAGGGCAGGGAAAGCAGCTGCCACGTCAGCTCGAAGCTTTCTCCTGTCCGATCCCTTGATGGCCATGTTGGACTTGACACAAAAGACCTTGGCAAACATGTGTGCTGGAGTGGCCTTGTTGGGGTCCAGCCCCAGCAGGTCCAGGGGTTCCCAAAGGTGTGGATGGAGTCAGCGAAGAAGCAATGACACGGAGACAGCATTCAGTTGATCAGCAGCCTAGCCAGGTTTTCTAGCCAGGTTCTACAGCCAGGTTCTCTAACCAAGTTCCATAATCTGTCTTTTAATTGGTGCATTTATGCCACTGACTTTCAGAGTGCTTACTGATAGAGTTATTACCATATCAGGTGGCTTCTGCGGCTTCTGGGGTGGGCGTGCCTTGCCTCCCTGGGACCTACCGATCTCCGATCTCGGGTCCCGGGGTGGCAAGGCACTGCTGGCTGCTGGGGGCTTTCTGGGGCAGATGTGCCTTGCCACCCTGGGACCTGCCGATGGGGTCCCGGGGCAGCCTGCCTGCCCTGGATGGCGGCACACTGGCAGTTGGTGCTGTTTCGCCCCGCCTGCAGTATGCAAATTAGCAGCCATCTTTGTTGGCATATCACACTGATTAGCCAATAAGAGGCATAGCAAAGGTATGGTCAATTACCATGTTTGTCTATTATTAGATTAGATATTTACTGGGGTTTTTTTCTTTGTGATTACTATAGGGCTCACAAAATTCATCTTATATTTACAAAGTCTGTTTTAAGATGATGTTGACTTAACTTCCCTCACACACAAACTCTCTATACTTCTCCCTCTTATACACTTTATGTCACTGATGTTACAATTTATGTATTTTATACTGTGTATATAATTATTGTAATTACAGTAATTCTTAAAACTTTGTATTTTAATTTTTATACTAAGATTAAAAGCAAATTATGCATCGCCATTACAGTATTGGAGTATTTCTTCTATGTATTTACCTTAACCAGTGTCTTTATGTTACTATTTAATGTCCTTTCAGTTCAACTTGAAAAATTCCCTCTATGCAGCATATAGAATACTTATGTCTATTCATCCCTTCTGCCAACCTATGCCTTTTAATTAGAAGTGTAATCCATTTACATTTAAAGTAATTACTGGGGCGGGTGGGGATAAGGGGAAGAGATCAACCAAAGGACTTATATGCAAGCATATAGGCCTAACCAATGGACACAGACAACAGGGGGGTGAGGGCATGAGTGGGGGGGAGGGATGGGTGGTAATGTGTGGATAAGGACACATATATAATAACTTCAATAAAAAATTAAAAAAAAGAATACCAGCAGTAAGAGGAACAATAAAACTGTAAGAACAAAAAAAATAAAGCAATTACTGATAAATTAGGATTTACTACTGCCATTTTGCATTTTGTTGCTCTATGTCTTATAGCTTTTTATGTCTATTATTTTTACTATTACTACTTTCTTTTATTATTTAATAATTTTATGGTATCACATTTTGATCCACTTCTGATTTATTTTGTGTTTATTAAATAAAGGCCCAGTGCACGGAATTCGAGCACTGGAGGGGGTTCCCTCAGCCCAGTCTGCCCACTCTCACAGTCCGGGAGCCCTCATGGGATGTCTTACTGATGGCTTAGGCATGCTCTCTGTGGGGAGCGGGCCTAAGCCACAGTCTGGCCTCCCTCTGCAGGAGGCGACTGGTTAATCAGGGGAAGGCACCACCCATGTCACCCTGCTGCTACTGCCACTGCTGGCCGCTGCAGCCACCAAGGTGTTTTCATCAACACGGACTCCAGTCCCTTCATCATGAAAAAATGACAACTTTCTTTAGGCATTTTCAAGATGTCTCTTTCATAGGATATGACTCTTCTTCCTTCCTTCCTTCCTCCCTCCCTCCTTCCCTCCCTCCCTCCCTCCCTCCCTCCCTCTTTCTTTCTTTCTTTCTTTCTTTCTTTCTTTCTTTCTTTCTTTCTTTCTTTCTTTCTTTCTTTCTTTCTTCCTCACCTGAGGATATTTTTCCATTGATATTTAGAGAGCGTGGAAGAGTGAGGGAAAGACAGAGAGAAACCGCAGTGTGAAAGGGACACTTTGATTGGTTGCCTCCTTCATGAGCCCTGACCTGGGCCCCGGCCAGGGAAGAGCCTGCAACTTAAATACATGCCCTTGATCCCAATTGAACCCAGACACTGTGGTCCACAGGCCAAGGTTCTATACACTGAGCCAAACTGGCTAAGGCAGGATATGACATTTATTAACCCCTCCAGCAGCGGACCTACATCTTTTCTTCCAGGAGTGAGGTGGGAAAACCCTAGATCACATTCTTGGATTCTTATTACCCAAGTTACCAAGAACACTGCGAGTGGCATACCAGGAGCTTAGCCAATGAGTGGTCAGAAATGGTGTTTCCTCTTCAGCTCACGAGGCAGGACTGCTGGCACCCCATGGCTAGAGCATCCCCAGCCCCCCCTGTCTGTGTTCACTCCAGGGCAGCCTGAGCCAGTGCAGTGACTTGGGCTGCTCAAGGACCCCTTATCAATGTCCACCCCAAGCCCCCCTATCAGTGTCCTCCCTGGGCCCCACCATCAGTGTCTGCCCCAGGACCCCCTGTCAGTGTCGGCTCAAGGCCACTCCTGTCAGCGTCCACTCCAGGCCCCACCCTGTCAGTCTCCTCCCAAGGCCCTCCCTGTCAGTGTCTGCTCTAAGGTGGCCTGAGCTGGTGCGGCATCTTGGGCTGTCCCAGGCCTTCCTGTCAGTGTCCACCCCAAGCGCCCCCATCAGTGTCTGCCCCAGGACCCCCTGTCAGTGTCCACCCAAGGCCCCCGTTGTCAGTGTCCACCCTAGGCCCCCCATCAGTGTCCACTCTGGGCCTCACCTGCATGCACAGCCTCCTCCTGACTGGTCATGACTATTATGGTGTCTGGGTTAATTAGCATATTACCTCATTATATATATAGACTAGAGGCCCGGTGCACAAAAATTTGTGCACTGGCGCGGGGGGGGGTGTCCCTCAGCCCCACTTGTGCCCTCTCACAGTCTGGGACCCCTCGGGAGATAACGACCTGCTGGCTAAGGCCCACTTCCGGTGGAAGAGGGCAGGCCCAATCCCTAGGTGCCTGCCCTGCAACTCCTGGTCGGGCTCAGAGCAGGGCTGATTGGGGCGTTGGGGCACAGCCCCCTGTCATGCACAGAGTAGGGCGGATCAGGAGGTTGCGATGCCACCCTCAGTCATGCTCAGGGTAGGGCTGATTGGGGGGTTGGGGCGCTGCCCCCTGTCACACTCAAGGCAGGGTCGATGGGGAGGTTGCAGCATCACCCCCTGTCACGCACAGAGCAGCGCGGATCAGGGGGTTGTGGTGCCACCCCTGTCACATACAGAGCCAGCCGATCAGGGGGTTGGGGCACTCCCCCCTATCACACTCAGGGCAGGGCCGATGGGGAGGTTGCAGCTCCACCCCGTCACACACAGAGCAGGGCCCATGGAGGGGTTGGGATGCCGCACCCTGTCACACACAGGGCAGGGCCGATCAGGGGGTTGGGGCACTCCCACCTGTCACACACAGAGCAGGGCCCATGGGGGGGTTGGGGAGCTCCCCCCTATCAGGCACAGAGTAGGGCCAATCAGGGGGTTGGGGCGCCTTCCCCTTTCACGAACAGAGCAGGGCAGATAGGGAGGTTGTGGCCCCGCCCCCTGTCACACACAGAGCCGCAGGGCAATCGGGGGTTTGGGCACTGCCCCCTGTCATGCTGCTCCAGGGACCAGGAGTCCTCCTGGCTCCGCTGATCCCAGTGCTAGGAGGCCTAGTGGCTCCGCTGATCCCAGATTTGGGAGGCCTTGTGGCTCCACTGATCCCAGGCTGAGAGGCCTCTCTGCTCCACTGATCCCAGTGCTGGGAGGCCTCGCTGCTCTGCTGATCCCGGTGCTGGGAGGCATATTACCCTTTTACTATATAGGATAAAGGCCTGGTGCATGGGTGGGGGCTGGCTGGTTTGCCCTGAAGGGTGTCCTGGATCAGGGTGGGGGTCCCGCTTGGGTGCCTGGCCAGCCTGGGTGACGGGATGATGGCTGTTTTCATCTGGTCACACCCCCTTCAGGGTGGGGGTCCCCACTGGGGTGCCTGGCCTGCTTGGATGAGGGGATGATGGCTGTTTGCAGCTGGTCACACTTCCTTCAAGGTGGGGGTCCCCACTGGTGTGCCTGGACAGCCTGGATGAGGGGCTGATGGCTGTTTGCAGCTGGTCACACTTCCTTCAAGGTGGGGGTCCCCACTGGGGTGCCTGGCCAGTCTGGGTGAGGGGCTGAGGGCCGTTTTCAGGCTGGCGGGTGACTGAAGCTCCCAACCTGCCAGAAGCCAGTCCATCCTTGCTGCTTGACACAGTCGCTGAAGGAAAGAAACATCTGCACAGCATATGTTTCAAGGGACCTGGCGTATATAGCATACTGTTCTTAATATGTTTGCTCCCCTTAGAGCTATGTGTTTTAACCAAGGTCACCTCTCCGAGAAAGGTTGTTTCCCCAGGTAGGGATTTTCCCCTGAAGTTAGGGAGGGGATAAAACCCCTTAAATAAGTGCCAGACAGGTAGTTAATCACTTTAACTACAAACAATCACACTTAAGCTACATAATCTTTACTTCCTGGAATGGAGATAAGAAACACCCTAACCTTTGGAATAGAGATTGATAGGATTGGAATCAACTGGTATAAATACAGATGTAACAAGACAACAGGACACAGAACCTGGAGACAGAACCTAGTGAGAGAACCTGGCTGAAGAACCTAGAGACAGAACCTGGCTACAGAACCTGGATAGAACATGGCAAGAGAACCTGACTAGAACCTGGTGACAAAACCTGGCTGGAGAACCTAGCGAGGGAACATGGACACAGAACCTGGCTGGAGATCCTAACCAGAACTTGGCTAGAGATCCGGGCTAGGCTACTGATCAACTGAATGCTGTCTCCGTGTCATTCCTTCTTCGCCGACTCCGTCCACACCTTTGGGGACCCCTGGACCTGCTGGGGTTGGACCCCAGCACCAACCTCTCCTTTTTTCCTTTTTTTTTTATTCTGGGATTTATTTACCTTCTATGGCTATCACTGGAGCTGAGGGCTGGCTTTAGCTGTGAGACCTCAGCTGCTGAAAGCAGGTTTCTGGGCTTTGTTTACCTTCTGTATTTGAAACTTTGTTTCGACTCCAGCTCTGAGATCCCAGCTGGCTGAAAGCAGGTTTCTGGGTTTTGTTTAGCTTCTATATTTGCAACAGTGTTTCTTAGAGAGCAACTCAGAGCCCAGCAGCGGCAGGCGGGGAAACTGGCTTCCTCTGTCACTGGAGCAAGCAAGCCTCCTGTTCATGTCAGTTGTCTGGCTGCCGGCCGCCATCTTGGTTGGCAGTTAATTTGCATATCGCCCTGATTAGCCAATGGGAAGCTTGTCGGAGCTATGGTTAATTACCATGTTTCTCTTTTATTAGATTGGATGTGTTCTTTGTGGTTCCAACTGAGATTATATCTATACTAGAGGCTCAGTGCATGAATTCATGCATGGGGGAGAATGTGGGAGGATGACCAGCCCCGGGAGGGGGGGAGGGACTGTGGGATGTCTGTCTGCTAGCTCTGAGGAGGGAGCCAGCCTTTGTCCCCCCTGGGAAAGGGGCCACATCTGCCATCTCCCACCCCTGGTTCCCAGTCTCAACCTGGAGCCCAAATGCCCTGGCAGGGTCAGGAGAGGAAGTGATGGTTGCTTGGCTAAACGCTGAAGGAATGGACATCAGACGCCAATGCTGCCTAGTCACCAAGTGGTTCCCCGCCTCCCCCCTCCTCCTTCCTTTGCTGTTGCACCACCACGACAGTGGGTGGGCGGCCCCAGGGGAAGGGAGAGGATAGGAGTGAGAAAAACCCTTGTGTCGAGGGCTGAGTTTCAATAGATTGCAGCGAGGGAGCTGCTCTGCTATGTATGAAACCCTGACCCAGAAGCAGGTCATCTAGGAATGCTTTAGCACCAGGGGCTGATGGGTGCCAGCCGGTGCGGGGGAGGGACTGCGGGCAGTTGGCCGGTCATAGGAGGCTGTCTGTGGGAGTGCACTGACCACCAGGGGGCAGCTCCTGCATTGAGCGTCTACCCCCTGGTGGTTAGTACACATCATAGCGACTGGTCAACTGGTCATTCTGGTCATTCGGTTGTAACGGTCACTTAGGCTTTTATATATAGAGAGAGATATAAAAGGCTAGTGACTGACTGTATGTCCATCTGACCATCGGACCAACTGACAGGCCAGTACATAAGATACACACTGGCAATTTAAAAATAAATGTTGACTCATGCATGTGTGATATATATAAAGCTCTTGGAATGAATATTATTAAAATCCCCTGAGAAATTACTTGTAATGGATCTACTATTGAAGCTACCTTTGGAAATTGTATATCTATAGACAATAAAAAAATATATCTAAACATGCAATTCTTTGTCTTAAAAAATGAGCATGTTCATAAATTAAATGAAGAAATTTTGGATATACTCAATGGATATTTTCACACCTATTTGAGTGATGATTCCATTGATTCAATAGATAATGCCAAAAATGAAAATTTTCCCATCAAATTTCTTCTTTTTTGAAAAATAATTTTTTATTAAATAAAACAAAAAAATAATGAAATAAAATAAATGGTAAATTGTCAAAAATCTCTTCTTGCACCCCCACACCCTCTTCCCCCTGAGAATTGTCCCTGATTCTATTACATTCACCAGTTTATTCTGTTCATCAGATTTTTTTATTCATTTGATTTTTAGATCCAATTGTTGATAGATATGCATTTGTTGTCACTTTGTTGTACATAATTTTTCACCTTTACCTTTTTCTTCTTCTTCCTCTTCTTAAAGAATACCCTTCAGAATTTTATATAATACTGGTTTGGGGTGATTAACTCCTTTAGCTATGTCGTGTCTGCAAAGCTCTTTATCTGACCTTCAATTCTAAATAATAGCTTTGTTGGGTAGAGTAATCTTGGTTGTAGATTCTTGCTATTCATCACTTTGAATATTTCTTGCCACTCCCTTCTGGCCTGCATAGTTTCTCTTGAGAAATCAGCTGACAGTCATATGGGTACTCCCTTGTAGGTAACTAACTGTTTTTCTCTTGCTGCTTTTAAGATTCTCTCTCTTTGTCTTTTGCCCTTGGCATTTTAATTTTGATGTGTCTTGGTGTGGTTCTCTTTGGATTCCTCTTGTTTGGGGTTCTATGAACTTCCTGGACTTGTAAGTCTATTTCTTTCACCAAGCAGGGGAAGTTTTCTATCATTATTTCTTCAAATAGGTTTTCAATATCTTGCTTTCTCTTTTCTTCTGGCAATCCCGTAATTCGGATGCTGGTATACTTGAAGTTGTCCCAGAGGTTCCTTACACTATCTTCATATTTTTAGATTCTTTTTGTGCTTGTGGTTAGGTATTTTATGCTTCCTTGTATTTCAAATCTTTGACTTGATCCTTGGGATCCTCTAGTCTACTGTTGAATCTCTGTATATTATTCTTTATTTCCGCCAGTGTATGCTTACTTTCTGACTGGTCCTTTTCCATTTTTTTTGGCATTCTCGCTAAGATCCTTGAAGGTCTCACTAAGTTCCTTGGAGGTTTCTAGAAGATTCTTGAGTAACCTTATAACTGTAGTTTTGAACTCTATATCCAGTAGTTTGCTTTCTTCCATTTCTTTCATTTGCGTCATGTTTCTTTGTCTCTGTATTTTGCCTGCTCCCTTGTGTTTGTTTCTATGTATTGTGCAGCTGCTTAGTATCCTTGAGTTGATAGCGTGGTCTTGTGTGGTAGGTGTCTTATAGGGCCCAGTGCCTCAGATTCCACTATCACCTGAGGTGGACACTCTTGGTGCACCCCTTTGTGGGCTGTGTGCACAGTCTTGTTGTAGTTGAGCCTTGACTGCTGTTGGCATCACTGGGAGGAATTGACCTCCAGGCCAATTGGCTGTGAGGACCAGCTGTGTCTACAATGGAAGAGCTGCTGTGCAGGAGACACCCTTATGGGGCAGGACTTGCTTCAGTGGGGCTTTGGTACTCGCTGAGTCTGCCTGTTGGGTGTGTCACTTATGGATGTGAAGAGTTTTAATCTGGTATGGTCTCACACTGACCACTGAGTACACTGGCTCTTGGATCTCCAAGGAGTTGCAAAGTCAGCCACTGCCTGGGGCCACCCAGTAGGAGCAACAGAGATATCTGCTGATTCCTCCTCTTTGTATCAGGTTTGGAAGTGCCCAGACAAGGCCCAGTTGTGAAGCAAGGCAGGCTGCTGCCGGTGCCAGCCTTGAGCCTTCTTTTGATAGCTTTGGCACTCCCTGACCCAGCTGCAGCATGTTTGACAAATTTTAGGCTGAGAAAGGACAGACCACTCATATGCAAAAGCTGCTGTGCACAACTTGGGTGGAGTTGTAAATTGGGTAGGGCAGAGTCTCTGGGAATCTCCAGGGTGGAGCAAAGAGCAATGACTGCCAGTCAGTCCTGCACCAGGAAGGTCCCAGCACAGGAACAATGATCATTGCGAGCACCTCCATCTGGAAGAAAGCCACCCCCTTGTTCCTGCTCCAATGCCAAACAGTCCAGTTTCTCCCTGTATGTGTCTGGGTCCCCCAGAATCTCATCCAGCACTGGAGCTCAGAGCAAGCCAGAGGTTGTATCTCCAATGAAAAAAGTAGCACACCTGGTGTGCCACGCCTCTGCAACTTCTACCAGTCTCAATGCACTTTTTCCTTTACCTCTCTAGTCGTAGTACTTCCATTCAGCCAGTTTTCCATGGTTCTGGATAATAGTTGTTATGTATTTTAGTTGCAATTTTCATGTGGTTATGGGAGGCAGCAAGTACAGGTATTTACCTATGCTGCCATTTTGGTTCTCTCCTCTATTTTTGATGTTTTTGTTGGAAGATCTATCCTATGATATCAGTGGGGTGTTAACATGTTCTACTAAGTTTGTGTTGCTGTTGATCTCTCCCTTAAAGTTCTCTAGAAGTTTTGTTTTGTTTTGTTTTTAATATATTTAGGTGCTCCTATATTGGGTGCATATATGTTTACCATGGTTATAGCCTCCTCTGGAATCTATCCCTTTAGTATTATGTAGTGACCTTTGTTTCCTCTTATTATGGCTTTCATTTTGAAGTCTATTTTGTCAGATATGAGTATTGGTATTCCAGCTTCTTTTTTTTATTCCATTTTCATAGAAAAATTTTTCCATCAATTTACTTTCACCCTTTGTGAGTGCTTTGTTCTGAGGTGGGTTTCTTGTAGACATCATATATATTGGTAATACTTTATTAATCATTCAGCTGCCCTATGTCTTCTGATGGACACATTTAATCCATTTACATTTAAGGTTATTATTGATAGGTACTTATGTATTGCCACTTTCATTCTTTTTTTGTTGTTTAAAGTATTACATGTCTCCTTTTTCCCCCATCGACCCCTCCCAGCCACTCCCATGCCCTAGGACAAGCCCCCAACACCCCAGTGCCCTTTCCCATTAGTTATGCATGAACACAAGTCCTTTGATTGATCTCTTACACACACTCTCAACACTTTTATTCTTTATGCCTATGTTCCTCTTTTTTTCTCTGTTCTTTTCTTTTTCTTACATCAGTCCCTTTAGTATTTCTTGTAGTGCTGGTTTGGTCATAATAAATTCCTTTATCTTTTTTCTTCCTCTAGGAAACTCTTTATTTCACCTTCAATTTTGAATTATAGTTTTGCTAGATAGAATAGTCTTGGTTTCAGATCCTTGCTTTTCATTACTTTGAATATTTAATGCCATTCCCTTCAGACCTGTAGTGTTTCTGTTGAGAAATCGGCTGGCAGTCTTATAGGAGCTCCCTTGCAGGTAACTGACTATCTCTTATTTCCTGCCCTTGAGATTCTTTCTTTGTCTTTAATGTTTGCCATTTTAATTGTGATATGTCTGGCTGAGGCTCTTTTTGTGTTCATTTTAATCAGGACTCTCTGTGCTTTGTAAACTTGAGAGACTTTTGCTTCATCAAGTTAGGGAAGTTTCCTGTTAATATTCCTTTGCACAGGTTCTCTATCCCTTGCTCACTTTCTTCTCCCTCTGGTACCCATATGATGCAGAAGTTGCTTCATTTCATGTTGTCCCACAATTCCTTTAACCTTTCCTAGTGCTTTTTATGTGTTTTTTGTTTGTTTTTCCTGCTCTAATTGAATGATTTTTTTTTGCCTTGCTTCTAATTTGTTGTTTCTGTCTTCAGCTTCTTTTAAACTACTATTGATTCCCTCCAGGGTATTCTTTAGCTCAGCTATGTCATTCTTCATTTCCAATTGTTTCTTATTCATGGTTTCCATATCTATTTTTATGCTCAAGTAGTTCCCACTAAGTTCCTTGAAGTTCTCAAGTTGTTTGTAGTTATCACTAGGTTGGTTGTGCATCCTTATAATCATTAATTTGAACTCTATATTTGATAAATTGCTTGCCTCATTTCATTTAGCTCTTTTTCAGGATATTCCTCCTGTTCTTTCATTTGGGGCCTGTTCCTTTGTTTCCCCATTCTTGCTGTTTCTTTGTGTTTGTTTATGTGTGTCAGATAAGACTGCTATGTATTCCAGTCTTGGTTGGGTGGCCTTCTTGTTGGGGCCAGTGTTGTAGTCTTCTTGATTTTCTGAGCTGGGTGTTATAAAAATGATCCTTGTGTGGGTAAGTGGGCTCTCCTGTTGAATTTTTGTCTTGATTGCTGCTGTTCCATTTGTGGGTGGCTGTCATACCAACTCTTATGCAGGTTCTGACAGAAAAAAAAGACAAAAGCAGATGAAATTAAAACACACACACAAAAAAACCAAGAATAATAAAAACAAAATCCACAACAGAAAGACTAAAAACAAACAAAAAATAAACCACACACACACACACACACACACACACACACACACACACACACAGAGACACAGAAAACATACTTGATGACATGAGACCAAAATAATTAAAGAAAAAACAAACAAACAAAAACCCACAAAAATCACACACAAAATAACAAAAACAAAAACAAAAAAACAGAACATAAAAGCAAAGTACAGCTGTAACTGGT
Organism: Myotis daubentonii; assembly: GCF_963259705.1. Taxonomy (NCBI): domain Eukaryota; kingdom Metazoa; phylum Chordata; class Mammalia; order Chiroptera; family Vespertilionidae; genus Myotis; species Myotis daubentonii. The sequence continues at coordinate 94,311,049 of NC_081861.1, read as the reverse complement.
TTGGCTCAGTGGATAGAGCGTCGGCCTGAGGACTGAAAGGTCCCAGGTTCGATTCTGGTCAAGGGCATGTACCTTGGTTGCGGGCACATCCACAGTAGAGGATGTGCAGGAGGCAGCTGATTGATGTTTCTCTCTCTCATCGATGTTTCTAACTCTCTATCCCTCTCCCTTTCTCTCTGTAAAAAATCAATAAAATATATTTTTAAAAAAGCAAAGTACAAAAATTAAAACATAGACATAAATGACCTAAATAATAATATTTTTAAAAGAAATAACACTAAACATAATAAAATTTAGAATAGAAAAATAAAAATGGTGGAAAATTAGAAAAGAAAAGAAAAATTCAACATTTTATAAAGTGAAGAAAATGAGAAAAATATTGACTAAAATGTAAGATAGCAATAGGAGCATATGTGAAAAAAAAAAAAAAACCAGAAGAGAAAGGAAAGCCAAAACACACACACACACACACAAAAAACTTTGGATCTGCTATTTGTGGAGTTCACTGGATTTTGTTCCTATGTTGTTGGACTTGGCCCATGTTGCATGTGTCCCAGTCTTCCTGGGCAATTCTTTCATGAAGGCCAATGTGAGTTGCTGTCCTTTCCTGACCTTGGGCAACCTGGCTGAATCTCTGCAGAGTGGATCCCCAAGTAGTCTACTAGGCAGGGCTTACTCTAGTTCAGAGTCTGGGTCTGCTTTGAGATTCAACCCTTAAATATACTTATTCCGAGTTACTTTCCCTTCACTCATGGAACTGGGCTGTACAGGGGTATCCAGTTCCAGTCAGGATGGTTTGAAGAGACTCGTGTTGAGGGTGGTGCCCATAGCTTGTAGGTGGGGTGGGGGCATTTTCTCTCCTTCCAAATACCTCAACTCTGCTTTGGTCACTGGAACCCCCTTATCACCATCCCAAGTAGGAGAGGATTTTAATAAATAAATAAAAATAACCCCAGCCCTGCTTGGCTCTATAATCTTTCAGCACAGCTAGCTCTTGCTGGGTAGGGCTTTTGCACATGTTCCCACCAGGCCAGATGTCTGATTCCCCACGCCATCAGGTCTAGAAACTCAGGTGCAGATTTCCAGCCCAGAGCCATACCACAGGTGGAGGAAATGGTGCCTCCTCTTCACTGGAGGTAGGGAGGATCACACTTCTTTCCCAGGACACTCTGACTGGTGCCTCATCCTGCTTTCTTCTGAGAGTTGTTTCAAAGAATAATTGGTCCCTCAGATCCACTGCTGGGTATTCTGTTCAGATCCCTCCACTGGTCCTAAGTTCTGCTGAGTAACCCCTCTCTCAGACACTGATCTGGGCTCTGGGTGAGCTTCCCAGGCTGGTGATGTAACAAAGCACTCACATTTTACCTGGGATAGTGCAGCTTGAGTCCCCACCAGTGGATTGAATCAGCACTGATTTTCACTATCTGATGTTATGTGGGCTCCCCTTCTATGTGGGCTCCCCTTCTCTTCTCCGTTGTTTTGATTTCAGGATCCCTGCATGGGGCTGAGATCCTATACTCTTAGGGGGTTGGAGCTGCGCTGGCTCACCTTCCCTCCAACTTCCCAGCTGTGCATCACAGCTGCAGGAGTTGGCTCACCCATTCCACGTCTTCTCCTGCCTCCTCTCCATATTCCCCACTCACTGAATTTCAGATCAGTTATTTTTCAGCTGTGTTTTTTTCAAGTAAAATGTAGAAAAGCTATCATGCCCTCCCTCCTGTGGTAGTTCTTTTGACCTCTCAAAGCCTTCTTTTTCTTTTTTTCCAGGTTCTGGCCTTTCGGAGAAGTCATTTTAGATTTCTGGAAGTCTAAAGTACAGATAAATGGGATGCTACCATAGTTTACATTCTATGTGGTCTAATCTGTTGAAATGTTTGCTCTATCTCCATGCTAGACATATGATGAGTTGACCTTATAATCTAAAGCAGCTTTTCTCAACCTGTGGATCGCGACCCCTTTGGGGGTCAAATGACCCTTTCACAGGGGTCGCCTAAGACCATCAGAAAACACATATATAACTACATATTGTTTTTGTGATTAATCACCATGCTTTAATTATGTTCAATTTGTAACAATGGAATTGGGGGTCACCACAACATGAGGAATTATATTAAAGGGTTGCGGCATTAGGAAGGTTGAGAACCACTGCTCTAAGGGAACTCTATCTCATTTAATCTTCACAATAACCTTAAGAACTTATTAGCATCATTTTGCAGATGAGAACATTAAGGTCCAAAGACTGAAAAATTTATTCAAGATTATTCATGCATGGTAAGAGGTAGAGCTAGAATTCTAACTCTGGACTGTTTATTCTAAAACCTCTGCTCTAAAAAAAAAAATGCTACATCATGTTGTTACTAAACAACAATGTTTCTAAGCAACAGTATTCCCTCTGGGTTGCTAGTTTGGGAATAAACTCTATTTTGTTAATTTTACTGGCCACTCATAGGACCACTTTATTTTTAGTTTTAAAATAAAACTTTATTAGTAGATGACAGAAATTCTAGGAACAATTTTAATAATTCTTCCAGGATTCTCTTCTAATATTCAAAATGTGATTCTATTCCTATTCCTCCCTCTTCACTACAAATTCACCTAAGTTTTAGAGCTTGGTACAAATATTGGCTCCAAATCTTTTTCTGACTCTGTTTCTGCAGTTATAAAATTTTAATGATTAATCTTCTTTACAGTCAGCATTAAATGACATGATGCTAGGTGGAAGCTGCCAGTTGTTATCTATCTTACATCTTTCTAAGCCCAAAAAGAAAGATTGAATATTAAACATGCTGAAGTAGCAAACACTTTTCTTATTAAGTGTTCTTTCAACATTTTAGTGTTTGTTGCACAATCCCAAAAATATTAGAATTTTGAATTCTATATTTGAAAGACTTTAAAGATGAACTCAAGTTTGACAAAAGTAATCTTGAAAAAAGTTAAGTAAAGCTTTCAATTTATCAGGGCATATGAAGATATAAACTATATATATATATCAATTACATATCCTATATAATAAAAGCCTAATATGTTATGTTTGACCAGTTGCTGTGGTGCTCATTGATCACCAGAGGGCAGAAGCTCAGACCGGTAGGTTAGCTTGCTGCTGGGGTCCGGCCCATCGAGACTGGGTGAGATGGGCCGGACACGCCCTGGAGTCCTCCCATGGTCCCTCCCCAGCCCTGATCGTGCACAGATGGGGTCAGCCTGGCCTGTGCCCTCTCGCAATCCTGGACCCCTTGGGGGTTGTTGGAAAGCTGGTTTCAGCCCAATCCCTGCAGGCCAGGCTGAGGGACCTAGAGTTTTGGATTTCTCGTTAGTGTTTTGGATTTCTGCAGATATATTCCCAGAAGTGGAATCACTGGGTCATAGGCAGTACCATTTTTTATTTTTGAAGTTACTCAATAATTCCTTTCACAGTGATGGCACCAAGATGCATTCCCATCAACATATTCCATTTTCTCCACATCCTGGTGGAAACTTGTTTATTGATTTACTAATGATAGCCATTCTGAGAAGTGTGAGGTAATAGCTCATTGTGGTTTTAATTTGCATTTCTCTGATGATTAGTGATGTTGAGCATCTTTTTATATATCTATTGGCCATCTCTATGTCCTCTTTGGAGCAATGTCTATTCAGATCTTTTACCCATTTAAAAAAATCTTTATTGTTGAAAGTATTACATATGACTCCTTTTTCTCCCATTGATCTATACCTGGCCACTCCCAACCCCCAGCACATGCTCTCAGCCCCCTAGTTTCTGTGTCCATTGGTTATGCTCAGATGCATGCATACAAGTCCTTTAGTTGATCTCTTACCCCGCCCTCACCTGCCCCTACCTTCCCTCTGAGGTTTGACAGTCTGTTCCATGGATCTCTGTCTCTGAATCTATTTCTGTTAATCAGTTTATGTTGTTCATTGTATTCCACAAATTAGTGACATCATGTGATATGTATCTATCTCCAACTGGCTTATTTCGCTTAGAATAATGTCCTCCAAGTCCATCCATGCTGTTGTGAAAGGTAAGAGTTCTTTCTTTTTTTAACAGAAGCATAGTATTCCATTGTGTAGATGTACCACAATTTTCTAATCCACTCATCTGCTGATGAGCACTTAGGCTGTTACAAATCTTAGCTATTGTAAATTGTGCTGCTATGAACATAGAGGTGCATATATCCTTTCTGATTGGGTTTTCTGCTTTCTTGAGATATATTCCTAGAAGTGGGTTTACTGGGTCAAATGGAAGTCTCATTTTTAATATTTTGAGGAAATTCCATACTGTTTCCACAGTGTCTGCACCAGTCTGCACTCCCACCAGTAGTGCATGAGTGTTCCTTTTTCTCCACATCCTTGCCAGCACTTGTCGTTTGTTGATTTTTTGATGATAGCCATTCTGACAGGTGTGAAATGGTACCTCATTGTTGTTTTGATTTGCATCTCTTAGATGATTAGTGAGTTTGAGCATGTTTTCATATGTCTCTTGGCCTTCTGTATGTCCACTTTCAAAAACTGTCTATCTACATCCTTTGAACATTTTTTTAAATATATTTTATTGATTTTTTTACAGAGAGGAAGGGAGAGAGATAGAGAGTTAGAAACATCGATGAGAGAGAAACATCGATAAGCTGCCTCCCGCACATTCCCCACTGGGGATGTGCCCGCAACCCAGGTACATGCCCTTGACCGGAATCGAACCCGGGACCCTTCAGTCCACAGGCCGACGCTCTATTCACTGAATCAAACCGGTTTTGGCATCCTTTGAACATTTTTGATTGGATTGTTTATACTCGTTTTCTTGAGCTCTATGAGTTCCCCATAAATTTAGAGGCCCTTATGGCCATCTCTGTCAGAATGGCTATCATCAAAAAATCAACAAACGACAAGTGCTGGCAAAGATGTGGAGAAAAAGGAACACTCATGCACTACTGGTGGGAGTGCAGACTGGTGCAGCCACTGTGGAAACAGTATGGAATTTCCCCAAAATTATTAGGCCCTTATCAGATATAACATTAAAAAATATGTTCTCCCATGCAGTGGGCTTTCTTGTTTTGTTAATGGTTTCTTTTGCTGTGCAGAAATTTTTTATATTGATGTAGTCCCATTTATTTATTTTCTCCTTAGTTTCTATTGTTCCAGGAGCTGTATCGGTAAATATGTTGCTATGACATATGTCTGATATTTTGCTTCATGTTAATTCTTCTAAGATTTTTATGGTTTTCCATCTTACGTTTAAGTCTTTTATCCATTTTGAGTTTATTTTTGTGGATGGTGTAAGTTGGTGGTCTAGTTTCTTTCTTTTCTTTTTTTTTTTTTCAGGTATCTTTCAAAATTTCCCAGCACCTTTTATTGCATAGACTGTCTTGACTCCCTTGTATGCACTTGCCTCCTTTGTCAAATATTAATTGAACATAATGGCTTGGGTTTATCTCTGGGTTCTCTGTTTGATTCCATTGGTCTATATTTCTGTTCTTATGCCAGTACCAGGGAATTGTGAGAAGAGTGGCTTCGTAATATAGTATTATATCTAGTATTGTGAACTCTCCAACTTTGTTCTTCTTTCACAGTATTGCTACAGCTATTCAGGATCCTTTTTTTTTTTTCTATATGAATTTTTGGAGAGTTTGTTCTAGGTCTGTGAAATATACCTTTGGTATTTTGATGGGGATTGCATTGAATCTAAATATTGCTTTGGGTATATGGACATTTTAATGATGTTCATTTTACCAATTCATAAACACAATACATTCTTCCATTTGCTTATATCTTCCTCTATTTCTGTAGTTTTCTGAGTACAGTTTTTTTACCTCCTTAGTTAAGTTTATTCCTAGGTATCTTAAGTTTTTGTTGCAATGATAAATGGGGTAGTTTTCTTAGTTTCTCTTTCTGTGAGTCAATTATTGGTGTATTAAAAAGCCATAGATTTCTGGGTATTAATTTTGTATCTTGCTACATTGCCTACTTCACATATTAAGTCTAGCAGTTTTTTTGATGGAGACTTTAAGGTTTTCTATGTACAATATCATGTCATTTGTGAATAATGAGAGTTTTTCTTCTTTGTTTCCAATTTGAATGCCTTTTATTTCTCCTTCTTGTTTAAACACTATAGCTAATACTTCCAGTACTCTGTTGAACAGGAGTGGTGAAAGTGGGCATCCTTGTCTTGTTCCTTTTCTTAGGGGAAATGGTTTTAGTTTTTGACTATTGAGTATGATGTTGGCTATAGATTTGTCATATAAGGCATTTATTATAATGAAGTATGATCCCTCTATGCCCACCTTACTGAGAGTTTTTCTCAAGAAAGGGTGTTGGATTTGTTTAAATGCTTTATCCCTATTAATTGATATGATTATGCAATTTTTGTCTCTCAGTTTGTTTATGTCATGTATCACGTTTATTGATGCCCAGATATTATACCAGCCTTGCATCCCTGGAATAGATCTCATTTGGTCATGGTGTACGATCTTTCAAATGAAATGCTGGATCCAATTTACTAGAATTTTGTCAGGGATTTTAGCATCTATATTCATCATGGATATTGGCCTGTAAGTCTCTTTCTTTGTAGTGTCTTTATTTTGTATTTGGATTAGGGTAATGTTGGCTTCATAGAAAGATCTTGGAAGTGTTCCTTCCTCTAGACTTTTTGGAATAGTTTGAGGGTGGGTTTTAGTATTTCTTTGAATGTTTGGTAAAACTCCCTTCTGAAGTTATCCAGTCCAGGGCATTTGTTTGCTGGGAGTATTTTTTTTTAACTGCTTCAATTTCTTCCATAGTTTTAGGCCTATTCAGATTGTTTTATTCTTCCTGATTGAGTTTTGGAAGATTGTATTTTTCTAGAAATATGTCCATTTCATCTAGGTTGTCCAATTTGTTGGAATAGAGTTTTCAGAGTAAATTTTTGCAATCCTTTGTATTTCTGTGGGGTCGGTTGTTACTTCATTTGTTTCATTTCTGATTATGTTTATTTGGGTCCTCTCTCTTTGCTTATTAGTGAGTCTGGCTAGAGATTCATCAGTCTTGTTTGTCCTTTCAAAGTACAGCTCTTGGTTTTATTGATCTTTTGTATTGTGTTTTTTTTTCTATGTCATTTATTTCTGCCCTGATCTTTATAATTTCCTTTCTTTTGTTTACTCTTGGATTTACATGTTGCTCTCTTTCTAATTCTTTAAGTTGTAGAGTTAGATTATTTATTAACAATTTTTCTTGTTCTTCTTGTCCTTCTTCTTCTTCTTCTTCTTCTTCTTCTTCTTCTTCTTCTTATTCTTATTCTTTATTATTATTATTATTATTATTATTATTATTATTATTATTATTTTTAGTTAGGCCTGAAATGCTATGAACTTCGCTCTCAGAGATGGTTTCACTGTGTCCCATAGTTTTGAGATTATTTTTCATTGCCATTTGTTTCCAGGATGCTTTTTATTTCTTATTTTATCCATTTGGTAACCCAATCACTGATTAATAACATGCTATTTGGCTCCAAATGTTTGATTTTTTTATTATTTTTATTGTAGTTGATTTCTAATTTTTGCCATTGTAATATGAGAAGATGCTTGATATGATTTCAGTCTTCTTGAATTTGTAGAGACTTACCCTGTGTCCTAATATGTGGATTATCTTTGAAAATATCCCATTTGCACTTGAGAAGAACGTATATTTCATAGCTTTGGTGCGAAATGTTCTGAAAGTGTCAATTAGTTCCATCTGATCTAGTGAGTCATTTAAGATTGCTGTTTCTTTCTCAATTTTTTATTTGTCTAGTTTATTTATCCAGTGATGTCAATGGGGTATGGAAGTCCCCTACTGTGATTGTGTTTCTGTACATACGTCTCTTGATAGCTTTCAGAAATATTTTATGTATTTGTGTGCTCCTGCATTGGGTGCATATATATTTACCAGAGTTATATCCTCTTGTTGTATCAATCCCTTTAGTATTGTGAAGTGGCCTTCCTTATCTCTTATTATGCCCTTCACTTTGAGGCCTCTTTGTATTGCTACCTCAGCTTTTTTTTTTTTTTCATTTCCTTTTGCCTGAAAAATATTTTTCCATCCCTTCACTTTCAGTCTGTGTGAGCCCCTTTTTCTGATGTGGGTCTCTTGTAGACAGTATGTATATGGGTTATGTTTTCTTATTCATTCAGCCACCCAATGTCTTTTGATTCGAGCATTTAATCCATTTACATTTAAGGTTATTATTGAAAAGTACTTGTTTATACCCATTTTTAATCTTTATGCCTTTGTTCCTTCTTCCCTTTCTGTTTATTTTTCTTTTACAGCAGTCCCTGTAGCATTTCTTACATTGCTTGCTTGGTGGTAATAAACTCCCTTAGCCTTAATTTTTGTCTGTGCAGCTTCTTATTTCCCCTTAAATTTGGAATGATGGCATTGATGGATAGAGTATTCTTGGATTTAACCCCTTGCTTTGCATCACTTTGTATACTTCACTGCATTCCCTTCTGTCCTGATGTGTTTGTGTTGAGAAATCATTTGATAATCTAAAAGAAGATCTCTTGTAGGTAACTCTCTTTGTCTCTCTTGTAGCCCTTAAAATTCTCTCTTTGTTGTTAACATTTGTCATTGTAATTATGACGTGTCTTGGTGTGGGTCTTTTAGGGTTCATTTTGTTTGGGACTCTCTGTGCTTGTGTGACTTTTTTCTTCCATAATCAGGGAAGTTTTCTGTCATTATTTCTTCAAATAGGTTTTCTATTCCTTGATCCTCTTCTTCTCCTTCTGGCACCCCTATAATATAGATGTTGCTTTGTTTTATGTTGTCCCAAAGCTCTGTTTAGCTTTCCTCCTGCTTTCTCATTTATTCCCTCCAATTGCTGTTCAAATTGGGTGGTTTTTTTCACCATATCTTCTAATTTGCTGATTTGGTCCTCTGCTTCTTCTAGTCTCCTGTTGAAACCCTCCATTGTGTTCTTTATTGTAGCTATATCATTCTTGATTTCCTCTTGATTCTTACATATGTTATTAATTTTATCACCCAGCCAGTTTAGGAACTGTATGACCCTTACTCTGAATTCTTTCTCTGACATATTGCTTACCTTTATTTTGTTTAGTTCATTTTCTGGCATTTTGTTTGTTTCTTTGTTTCTTTGTCTCTCCCATTTTTGCTGTCTCCTTCTGATCCTGGGCTTCCTGGTTGGGGTCTGAAGCATTGCTGCTCCTAGCGGTTCAATGATCATGGACTAGCTGGACCAGAGGCTGGGTCTACCTTGAGTTTCACACCTTTTTTGTCTCTGCTGTGAGTTGTACCCTCTTCTACCACAGTTCTAGTCTCTCAGTTGTTCACTTCAGATTCTGCTGGTCAGTAGGGGCACATGCCCAGTTCCTCTGGTGTGCAACTCCCTGTGAGGGCCCAGAGCCCTGTGGCATACAATTCACTGAGCAACCCTGGCACCCAAGGAAGGATGGCACCCTAGGGCCCTCTGGCTATGCACATGTAGTGTGGTCCGATGAACTGTGGCTGGGCACACCAGGTCACACCAACAGCTCTGATCTGGGCTGGGAGTATGACACACTAGACTGAAGTCTGTGTCTGTGCCAGGTGGTGGAGCCTGCACTGTCCCAATGACTCTGCCCATGCAGGGGGTCGATGCTGCTTTGGCTGAAGGCTCTGTCCAAGCTGGAGACAGAGCCTGTGTCTACTCAAAAACTCTGTCTGAGCCAGAGGCAGAGCACATACTGGTCTGTGGCTCTGTATTGGGACTGGGGATTTTGCAGGCCTGCGGTACCCCTGGCTTGCACTCACAACACATGGACCTGTAGCATGGGATCTTGGAATGCTGAGTTTGGGCTCCAGCTAGGAGGCTCAGCTTGGGTGGTCTCTCCAGCGTGCACTCACTGCAGATGTCTGGGACCTGCAGCATGGTACTGTACTGCTCCCTGGTGGGGCACAGTGATGGTCTCACATGGGTTATGGCTGCAAATGGCTCCCTGCACAGGTCTGGGGGGTGTGGTGTTCAAGGTTGGTCTGGGTGTTGGTGTGGCTGCACCTCTGGCATCCATTGCTCCCCTCTACAATGTGGTGTGGGTTCCCAGATTATTCCAATTTTAAATAAGCAGAAATCAGATAAAAGAAGATATATACCTCACCCTATTTTATGAGTCTAATATAAATATCATAGAAAAAATACAATAGTGAAAATATTTTAAAGAATACTTACAGCCATTTTCTTTTTAATTAAAATTATTGAGGTGACATTGATTAATAAGATTATTTGGTTTCAAGTGCATATTTCTGATACTTGATCTGTATATTGCATTTTTTTCCCACTACCCAAAGTCAAATCATTTTTAGTCACTATATTTGGCTCTTTTTATCCTTTACTACCCTTTCACTCCCCTTCCCTCTGGTAACTAACATACTGTTGTCTGTGTCTATGAGTTTCAGTTTTATATACCACATATGGCTGAAATCATATTGTTCTTTTCCTGCCTGACTTATTTTGCTTAGCATTATTTTCTCAAGGTGCATCCATGTCACAAATGGCATCTTTTCTTATGGCTGACTAGTATTCCATTGTATATAAGTATCACATGTTCTTTATCCAATCATTTATCAAAGGACACTTTAGTTGTTTCCATGTCTTGGCTACCATGAATAATGCTACAATGAACATAGGGGTGCATGTGTCTTTGCAAATAAGTTTTCAAATTTTTCAGGTAGTTACCCAGAAAAAGGGATTGTTGGGTCATGTAATAACTCTCTTCTTAGTGATTTGAGGGACCTCTACACTGTTTTCCATAGTGACTGAACCAGTTTACATTCCTACTAGCAGTGAATGAAGCTTCATTTTTCTCCACAATACTTCTTATTACTTGTCTTGTTGAAAATTACCATTCTAACAGGTATGAGGTGGTATCTCATTGTAGTTTTTATTTGCATTTCCCTAATAGCTAATAAAGTTGAACATCATTCCAGCATTTTCCATTAGAAACATAATTTTAATTTAAAAAGCAAATAGTATCTGATAATTTGCTAAAAAGAAAATCAAGTTTGATTTATAATAGAAATGCAAGTGGGTTCACTATTAGAAAAAGTCCATGTTCTTTACCACATAAAAAGATTAAGGAAGCATGTCATTAAGTAAAAAACATACTTGGTAAAAATTCAACATGTGTTTTAGAATAAAAACCCTCAGCAGACAATAAAAGTAATAAGGAACTTTTTCAATGTAATAAATTATAACCTGGGGGGTCGGGGGGGTGGCTGCATCAAACATACCAATGATGAAATATTAAAAGGAATCTCTTCCAGAATTAGGAACAGGAGAAGTCTAATTACCATTACCTCTTCTTTCTTATTGTAATGAAAGTCCTTGCTAGAACCATTAAACAAACCAAAAAAAAAACTGAGGGAAATGCTTATTTACAGACAATAAAACTGTCCACAAAGAAAACCCATAGAGACTCTCAGACAAATTATCAAAATTGTGAAAAAACCTTCCAAGAATTCCTGTTATAAGTTCAATATAACAAGTCAATTTCATTTAAAAAAATTATCAATGGACCATGAAGTGTTGATTTTAAAAATAAAACATTTAATAAAAGGCATACAGATTGGAAAGGAAGAAATAAAACTGTCTACTTGTGGTTTATATGATTGTCTGTGTGGAAAACTGCAAGTATTTCTACAAAGGAGCCAAGAATATATGATTTAGAAAGTTTCCTCAATAATGGTGTTGTATAAACTGGAAAGCCATATGCAAAATAATGAAACTAGACCATACAAAAATAACTCAAAATGCATTTAAAATTTGAATGTAAAACTAGATACAATGAAATACATAGAAAAAAGCATAGGCACTAAGCCTATGTTTATGGGCATTGGTCTCAGAGGTTTTTGTTGTTGTTATTGTTTTGGTTTTGGGTGTGTGTGTGTGTGTGTGTGTGTGATCTTGACTCCAAAGGCAAGGGGAACAATGCAAAAATAGTGAATCAAACTATATACAAGTAAAAAGCTTCTGTAGAGCAAAAGAAACCAATGACAAAAGAAAAATGCAGCCAACTAAATGGGAGAAGATTTTTCATATGATACTTCCAACAAGGGGCTAATATCATATATATACTCATGCAACTCAACAACAACAAAAACAATTTGATTAAAAAATGGGCAGACGCCCTAACCGGTTTGGCTCAGTGGATAGAGAATCGGCCTGCGGGCTGAAAGGTCCCAGGTTCGATTCTGGTCAAGGGCCTGTACCTTGGTTGTGGGCACATCTCCAGGAGGGAGTGTGCAGGAGGCAGCTGATCGATGTTTCTGTCTCATCGATGTTTCTAACTCTCTATCTCTCTCCCTTCCTCTCTGTAAAAAATCAATAAAATATATATTTTTTTAAAATGGGCAGAGGACCTGAATAGACACTTTTTCAAGGGAAACAAATAGATGAACATCAGATAATGTTCAATATCTCTAGTTATTAGAGTTATGCAGGTCAAAACCACAATATGATATTACCTCACACCAGTTAGAATGGCTGTTTTCAAAAAGACAAAAAATGAAAAGTGTTGGAGAGGGTGTGGAGAAAAGGGAATGCTCATACACATAGTGGGAATACAAATTGGTGCAGCCCATATGGAAAACAATATGGAGGTCCCTCAAAAATTCAGAATAAAGCTATATTATGACCCATAAATCCCTTCTCTGGATATTTATCTACTCAGAAAATTTTAAAACTCTTTTTTTGTAATATATATATATATATATATATATATATATATATATATACCTATGTTCATTGTAGCACTATTTAAAATAGCCATGACATGGAAACAACCTCTATCCATCAAAAGATCATTTGATAAAAACGTAGTAAATATATATAAAAAATAAAACACTGCCCTTTTCAACAACATGGATGGATCATGAGAGTGTTATGTTAAGTAAATAAGTCAGACAGAAAAAGGCTAGAATCATATGATTTCACTCATCTGTGGGATATAAAACAAAAGGCAGCAAATGAACAAACAAAACAAATAAAAACATATTGATAGATACAGGCAACATATGGTGGGTACCAGAGGGGAAAGATGAAATGGGTAAAGGCAGTCAAATACACTTTAATGGAAGGAAACTACAATTTAGATAGTGAACATGTAATAGAGTATGCAGATGTCATAGTATAACGTTGTACGCCTGAAAATTTATATAATATTATTAACTAGTGTTACCAAAAATTCCCAAAAATTTTACAAAATCCCTCCTAGAACTAATAAAAGAATTTAGCAAGGTTGAAGCATATAAGACCAATGTGAATCAATAAATCACATTTGTATACATGAACAATGAACATGTGGAAAATAAATTGAAAACATAAAACTATTTACAATAATTCCAAAGAAAATTAAATGGTTAAAATATAAACCAAAAACATGGACAGGATGTGTATGCTTAAAAGGACAAGCACTGATGATAAATATCAAAGAAGACCTAAATAAATGGAGAGCTATAACCTGCTCATAGATTGGAAAATTCATCATAGTAAATATATCAGTACTCTTCCCAAACAGATCTATAGGTTTAAGAAATTCCTATCAAAACTCCAGCAAGATTTTTTTGTACACATACACAAGTTTATTCTAAAATATATATGGAAAGGCAAAAGATCTATAATGGGAAAAAATGTTCAAATAGAAGAATAAAGTTTGGGATCACTCTAACTCATATCAAGAACTTTTATACAGTATAAAACCATTATACTAATGTTTTTTAGTAACCATTGCAGAGTGGTGTTGGTGAAGGTATAGACACATAGATAAATGGAGCAGAATACAGAACCAAAAAACAGACCCATACAAGTATGACACTGATGTTTAACAAAAATAATTCAACAATTATACAAATGATGCTAGAGCACTTGAACATTGATGGGTATAAGAAGAAAAACCCCTGAACCTAAATCAAAAATCAACTCAAAATTTATCATGGCTTTAAATATTTAAAAAAAAGATAAAAATTTTAGAAAAAGGGCTGTTAAGAGGATGAAAACAAACTACAGACTGCAATAAATTTTTGCAAACAACATATCCAGAAAAACTTGTATCTAGACTATATAAAGAGGTCTCAAAAGTCAGTGTAGAGCTGCCTAAAGACGGAAGATGGCGGCGATATAGGCAGACGCGTCCCAGGTCTTGTCCCAGAGCAAATGGAGTGAGCAGCTGAAAGTAATAACACCCACCCCGAATTGGCGAAATTGCTCAGCTGGTGAGACGGTTTGCAGCCTGGAAGAGCAGAATTCCCCTGGAAAGGTAAAAAAAAAACCAGGGATTTGGGCAGGAAAGTTTGCCAGACCTCTGAGCCCAGAGAGTTGGAGGGAGACCGCGTGGCAGACAGCCGTGTCCCTTGGGACAGACACAGCCCCTGACTGGGGAAAGGAGAACCGCGGGATTCCTGGCGCCGCCCGGGGAATTGAGAGCTGGGTTCTGTGATCACGGAGGACTGAGCCTAAAGGGGAGAGCCTGAAGAGCTGACCAGACCATGCAGTCCCAGTAAGAGAAGAAGCTTACAGAAACCAAGCCTTCCCCGTTTCCGCGGCCAGCGTTTGTTTGTTTGTTTGTTTGTTTGTTTGTTTTCACTGAATCCTGTTCATGGGACATTTTGGATACAGACACTCACCTGTGCTGAAGAGAGGGAGAGTGTGCAGAGGAGTGGAATCTGGGGAGAGACTGAGGAGAGAAGGGGGGCCGGGAGAGGTGGCAGCGAATTGAGTGCTGAGACACCCCTGAGCCCAGGACTGGGGCAGCCACTCTCTCTGGAGAGTGAGACTCCTCCCCCCAGGCCCCAGGCAAGGAGCACAGCCACACCCAGATTCCACCCTGAACGAGATCAAGGATTAAAATAACCTGATCAGTCCCTGGGAGTTAACAGGGTCTGGCCTATAGAGGGATTTTCAATCCCAGCAACAACACAGCACGGGAACTAACTATTACGCAGCCAGCTCTGGGCAGTGAACTTCCACTGGACAGAGAGGACCTATAGCCTCAGAGGCCAACCCCAGAACACTGCCACCCAGAGGCTGACCCACAAACTGACTCTTTGCTAAACACAAAATAAGGCAGTCTGGGAAACAACTACGGCCTGCTTTAAAATAAGGACTGTGGTTTGCAACACAGAGGAACAGTGCATCGCAGGGAAACTCAACACTCCCCTGAATACCTGGCAGGTCTAAGGCGAGCCACACTGAAGAATAGAAGAACCGAAGTACCTTTACTACTGCAATTTTATTTTTCTTTTTTCACCTTTTAACTAAGAAACCAATTTTTTTCTCTTTTTTTCTTCTTTTTTTCTTTTTTCTTCTTTCTTTTTTCTTCTCTTTCCATCACCTGATTTTACCCTTTTAATTACTACCTTCTTATTTTTAAACAGTATTATTACTGCTACCATTTTACCATTTTTTAAAGTGCCATTTTATTTTCTCTTTACTTTATTTTGGGATTAGTGTTCTCCATTCTATTTTCATCGTTATATTATTGGTTGTTTCTACTTTGCATTCATCTCCAGGGATCTGTTGCTGGAATTTGTTGGGATTAGTGGCAGTTCTATAGGAGTATTCTCCTCATATAAAAAGTCTCTTCCCCTCTTCCACTTCATTCTCTCTTTTTTTCTTTTCTTTTCTCGCTTTTGTTCCCCCCCCCCCAATTTCCCAATTTCATTTTGCACTCCTTTTTTGGTCCCTACATTTCTTTTCTTTTTTCTCTTCTATCTTTATCTTTTCCTTCTTCCTTATCCCCAAATTCTCTTAATTCGGGTGGTCACCTTTATTTGGGGTTATTAATATTGTGAATATATTTGTGTATAGTGCCTGGTTCCTGCTGCCTTGTTGTGTTGTATTTTGTGCCTTTAAAACAACGCAGCATATCCAAGCAACAGCAACCTCCTGAGCACCACACCCTCTGCTGAGGAACAGCAGCTGTACGTGAAGCCTCGCCCCACCAGCCAGAAGAGCCACCACAGCTGTGAACAGCACCCACCAGAGGAGCTGCTGACAACTGAAGAGCAGCTGCTACCACAACTGCCCGAAGAGCAATCACAGACCAAGGAGTCACTGCCACCAAGGGAGCAACCACTGAATGACTCAACGTCTAGATATGTCAGTGAGATCAAACATGGGTAGACAAAGAAACCCCCAAAGGAAAGAGAAGGAAGACTCTCCAGAAAAGCAGCTAAGTAATACAGAGGCATGCAACATGACAGAAAAAGAATTCATAATAAGGGTCCTAGAGTGCATAAACCGGATGCAGGAAAAAATCGACAACCTCTGCAAGAAGCAAGAAGAAACAGATGAAAAAATCAATAACATATGGAAGAAGCTAGAAGAAACAGATGAAAAAATCAACAACTTAAGTAAGACCCAAGAAGAAATGAAGAGTGATATAGCTGCAATGAAAAACTCCATTGAAAGTATCAACAGTAGACTAGGAGAAGCGGAGGACCGAATTAGTGAATTAGAAGACAAGGAAGCAAAACACACCCAAAATGTACTGCAATTGGAGAAAAAAATTAAAAGACAGGAGGAGAGCCTAAGGGAATTTTGGGACAACATGAAACGAAACAACATCCGAATAATAGGGGTACCAGAACAACAGAAAGATGAACAAGGATTAGAAAACCTATTAGAAGAAATAATATCAGAAAACTTCCCCGAGGTGGGGACGAAAAAAGTCACACAAGCTCAGAGAATTCCCAAACACGGTGAACCCGAAAAGACCCACACCAAGACACATCATAATTACCATGGCAAATGTTCAGGCTGCAAGAGAGAGATGGAAAGTTACATACAAGGGATCTCCCATCCGATTGTCAAATGATTTCTCAACAGAAACACATCAGGCCAGAAAAGAATGGACAGAAATTTACAAAGTGATGCAAAGGAAAGGACTGAATCCAAGAATACTCTATCCAGCAAGGCTATCATTCAAACTTGAAGGGGAAATAAGGAGCTTCACAGACAAAAAAAGGCTAAGGGAGTTTATCACAACCAAGCCAGCAATGCAAGGAATGTAAAGGGACTGGTATAAAAATAAGAAATAAAAAGCTCAGAAAGAAAACAGCCACACACAAAAAGAAATGGCTACAAACAAATACCTTTCAATAATAACTTTAAACGTAAATGGAATAAATGCTCCAACCAAAAGACATCGAGTGGCTGAATGGATAAAAAAACATGACCCATACATCTGCTGTCTACAAGAAACCCACCTCATTAGAAGGAACTCACACAGACTGAAAGTGAAAGGATGGAAAAATATCTTTCAGGAAAATGGAAAGGAAAAGAAAGCTGGGGTAGCAATACTTATATCAGACAAAATAGACCTCAAAGTGAAGGCCATAACAAGAGATAAGGAAGGCCACTTCATAATACTAAAGGGATCAATACAACAAGAAGATATATTCCTGGTAAACATATATGCACCTAATGCAGGAGCACCCAAATTCATAAAAAAACTCCTGGAAGATATCAAAGGAGAGATCGACAACAATACAATCATAGTAGGGGACTTTAATACACCACTGACAGCACTGGATAAGTCCTATAGACAAACAATCAGCAAAGATACAGATCCTAAATGACTCACTAGATCAGATGGACTTAATAGACATCTTCAGAACACTTCACCCCAATGCCACGGAATATACATTCTACTCAAGTGTTCATAACACATATTCAAAAATAGACCATATATTGGGTCACAAGCAAAGTATCCCCAAATTCAAGAAGATTAAAATCATAAAAAGCATCTTCGCAGAGCATGACGGCATAATATTAGAAAAAAACTACAATAAAAACAACCCAAAATACTCAAACTCCTGGAAGCTGAATAGCATGCTATTAAATATTGATTGGGTTACCAATGAGATCAAAGAAGAAATTAAAAACATCCTGGAAACTAATGACAATGAAAACACAACAATCCAAAACCTATGGGACACAATGAAAGCAGTCCTGAGAGGGAAGTTTATAGCTCTACAGGCCTATCTCAACAACCAAGAAAAAATGGTAGTAAACCTTCTAACTCTACAATTCAAAGAATTAGAAAGAGAGCAAGAAGAAAACCTCAGAGAGAGCAGAAGAAAGGAGATAATGAAGATTAGAGCAGAAATAAATGACATAGAGACCAAAAAAACAATACAGAAAATCAATGAAACCAAGAGCTGGTTCTTTCAAAGGATAAACAAGATTGACAAACCTCTAGCCAAACTCACCAAGAAGCAAAGAGAGAGGACCCAAATAAACAAAATCAGAAATGATAGAGGCGAAATAACAACAGATCCCACAGAAATACAAATGAATGTTAAAAAATACTATGGACAGCTCAAATCCAAAAAACTTGACAACACGGAGGAAATGGACATATTCCTAGAAAAATACAACATTCCAAAACTCAATCAGGAAGAATCTAAAAATCTCAACAGGCCAATAACTATGGAAGAAATTGAAGCAGTCATCAAAAAGCTTCCCTCAAAAAGAAGCCCAGGACGAGACTGCTTTACAGGGGAGTTTTACCAAACAATCAAGGAAGAACTAAAACCTATCCTCCTCAGACTACTACAAAAAATTCAAGAGGAAGGAATACTTCCAAGCTCATTCTATGAAGACACCATCACCTTAATACCAAAACCAGGTAAGGACAACACAATGAAAGAGAATTACAGGCCAATATCCCTCATGAACATAGATGCCAAAATCCTCAACAAAATCTTAGCAAATCGGATCCAGCAGTACATCAGAAAGATCATACACCATGACCAAGTAGGATTGATCCCAGGGATGCAAGGATGGTACAATATCCGCAAATCAATAAACGTGATACATCACATAAACAAATTGAAAGAAAAAAACCACATGGTCATATCAATTGATGCAGAAAAAGCATTTGACAAAATTCAACACCCATTTTTGATAAAAACTCTAAGTAAGGCGGGAGTAGAAGGATCATACCTCAACATAATAAAAGCCATATATGACAGGCCCACAGCCAACATCATACTCAATGGACAAAAACTAACACCATTTCCCCTAAGAACAGGAACAAGACAGGGATGCCCCCTCTCACCACTCCTGTTCAACATAGTACTGGAAGTGTTAGCCATTGCAATTCGGCAAGAAGAAGAAATAAAAGGCATCCAAATTGGAAAAGAGGAAGTAAAACTGTCCTTATTTGCAGACACATGATATTATACATACAAAACCCTAGAGATTCCATCAAAAAGCTACTAGACTTAATACATGAATTTGGCAATGTAGCAGGATACAAAATTAACCCCAAGAAATCTGAGGCATTTCTATACACCAATAATGAACTTTCAGAAAGAGAGATTATAAAAACAATCCCATTTACCATTGCACCAAAAAAATTAAGCTACCTAGGAATAAACTTAACTAAAGAGGTAAAAGACCTCTACTCAGAAAACTACAGGACATTGAAAAAAGATATAGAGGAAGACATAAACAGATGGAAGAACATACCGTGTTCATGGATTGGTAGAATCAACATCATTAAAATGTCCATACTACCCAAAGCAATCTATAAATTCAACGCACTTCCCATTAAAATACCAACAGTATACTTCAGAAATCTAGAAAGAACTTTCCAAAAATTCATCTGGAATAAAAAAAAGACCCCGAATAGCTGCAGCAATCCTGAAAAAGAACAAAGTAGGTGGGATCTCAATACCAGATATCAAGTTGCATTACAAAGCCACTGTTCTCAAAACTGCCTGGTACTGGCACAAGAATAGGCATATAGATCAATGGAATAGAATAGAGAGCCCAGAAATCGGCCCTAACCAATATGCTCAATTAATATTTGACAAAGGAGGCAAGAACATACAATGGAGCCAAGATAGTCTCTTCAACAAATGGTGTTGGGAAAATTGGACAGATATATGCAAAAAAATGAAACTAGACCACCAACTTACACCATACACAAAAATAAACTCAAAATGGATAAAGGACTTAAATGTACAACAGGAAACCATAAAAATTCTAGAAGAATCCAAAGGCAAAAAAATCTCAGACATATGCCGAAGCAATTTCTTCACTGATACAGCTCCTAGGGCACTTGAAACTAAACAGAAAATGAACAAATGGGACTACATCAAAATAAAAAGCTTCTGCACAGCAAAAGAAACCATCAACAAAACAACGAGAAAACCCACTGTGTGGGAAAACATATTTGCCAATGTCATATCTGATAAGGGTCTTATCTCCAAAATTTATAGGGAACTCATACAACTTAACAAAAGGAAGATAAACAATCCAATCAAAAAATGGGCAAAGGACCTAAATAGACACCTTTCAAAAGAGGACATTCAGAAAGCCAAGAGACATATGAAAACATGCTCAAAGTCACTAATCATCTGAGAGATGAAAATCAAAACAACAATGAGGTACCATCTCACACCTGTCAGACTGGCTATCATCAACAAATCAACAAACGACAAGTGCTGGAGAGGATGAACACTTGTGCACTGCTGGTGGGAATGCATACTGGTGCAGCCACTATGGAAGACAGTATGTAGTTTCCTTAAAAAACTGAAAATGGAACTCCCATTTGACCCTGTGATCCCACTTCTAGGAATATATCCCAAGAAACTGGAAACACCAATCAGAAAGGATATATGCACCCCTATGTTCATAGCAGCACAATTCACCATAGCTAAGATCTGGAAACAGCCTAAGTGCCCATCAGTAGATGAATGGATTAGAAAACTGTGGTACGTCTACACAATGGAATACTATGCTGCTGTAAAAAGGAAGGAACTCTTACCATTTGCAACGTCATGGATGGAACTGGAGAGCATTATGCTAAGTGAAATAAGCCAGTCAATAAAGGAAAAATACCACATGATCTCACTCATTCATGGACAATAGAGACCATTATAAACTTATGAACAATAATAGATACAGAGGCAGAGCTGCCTCAAACAGATTGTCAAACTGCAGCGGCAAGGCCGGGGAGGGTTGGGGGGCAGGAGGTAGGGGGGTAAGAGATCAACTAAGGGACTTGTATGCATGCATATAAGCATAACCAATGGACATAAGACACTGGGGAATAGGGGAGGCTAGGGGACTGTCTAGGGCGGGGGGATAAAATGGACACAGATGTAATACCCTTTGTAATACTTTACGCAATAAAAAAAAAAGAAAAAAAAAGAGAAACAAAGGGAAGAATAAACAAATGGAACTACATCAAACTGAAAAGCTTCTGCACAGCAAAAGAAATTAGCATCAAAATGTAAAGGGAATCCACTGTATGGGAGAACATATTTGCCAATTATACATTTGATAAAGGATTAAATTTCCAAAATATATAAAGTACTCGCACAACTCACCAAAAGAAAGACAAATAATTCAATTAAAAAAATGGGCAGAAGACCTGAATAGACACTTCTCAAAATAGGACATACAAATGGCCAAAAGTCATATGAAAAAACTAAAGGCCCAGTGCACAAAATTCGTGCACTTGGGGGTGGGTCCCTCAGCCCAGCCTGCCCCCTCTCCCAGTCTGGGAACCCTCAGGGGATGTCCTACTGATGGCTTAGGCCCATGGGGAGCAGGCCTAAGCTGCAGTCTGGTCATGGAGGCTCGGAGCAGGCGCCCTGTGTGTGTGTGTGTGTGTGTGTGTGTGTGTGTGTGTGTGTGTGTGTCTGCTGGGGGCCTGGCCTCAGCTGCACTGCAGAGGCTCAGAGCAGACACCCCGTGTGTGTGTGTGTGTGTGTGTGTGTGTGTGTGTGTGTGTGTGTGTCTGCTGGGGGCCTGGCCTCAGCTGCACTGCAGAGGCTCAGAGCAGACACCCCGTGTGTGTGTGTGTGTGTGTGTGTGTGTGTGTGTGTGTGTCCACTGGGGGACTGTCCTAACCTCGCCAAGGAGGCTCAGAACAGGTGCCCTGTGTGTGAGTGTGTGTGCGTGTGTGTGTGTGTGTGTGTCCTCTGGGGACCTGCCCCCAGCTGCGTCTCAGAGGCTTGGAGCAGGTTCCCCGTGTGTGTGTGTGTGTGTGTGTGTGTGTGTGTGTGTGTGTGTGTGTGAGTGTGTGTCTGCTGGGGGCCTGCCTCCAGCAGCACCTCGGAGGCTTGGACTCAGCGCCCCTCTGTGTTGATCTCTCAGGCTCTGGGTTGCGCCTGCATGTTGCTCTCTCATGCTCGGGGCCACGCATGGCCCCTCCTCCTGAGCTGGTTGTGACCATTATGGAGTCCCAAACTCATTTTCATATTACTTCTTTATATATATATTCAATATCACTAATTATCAGATATATGCAAATTAAAATGACAATGAGGTACCATCTCACATCTGCCAGAATGGCTGCCATCAATGAATCAACAAACAACAAGTACTGGTTAGAATGTGGCGAAAAGGGAACCCTAATACACTGCTGGTGGGAATGCAAACTGGTACAACCATTATGGAAAACAGTGTGGAGTTTCCTCAAAAAAATAAAAATGGAACTGCCATTTGACCCAGTGATCCCACTTTTAGGAATATATCCTAAGAAGTTCAAAACACCAATCATAAAGGATATATACACCCCTATGTTCATAGCAGCATTATTTACAATAACTAAGATCTAGAAACAGCCCAAGTGCCCATCAGTAGATGAGTGGATAAAAAAACAACAACTGTTAACCTGAGGAGATGGCAGGAGCTGGGTTGAGGGGGTTAGTGGGGATAAGTAGGGGGATATTTGCAATACTTTAAACAATAAAGATAAATTACAAGGAAAAGTGGATGGAGGTTAACTTCATGTAACAACAGGAAGGAAGGCAACGAATACATATAGAGGAACAAATAGGTTAGTCAATTTAGTAGTGTTATGAGGAGGGGTGAGATATGTGAGGATGGGCTTATTGGATGTTTGAGGACAGAGAAGTTCTGATCACACCTGTCTGTCAATTGTTTGTGCCCCCTCCCCACTATTCGGAAAGCTCTGTAAGAGCAGAGCAATGGTATGATCCATCTTAAAAGCAATTTAGTGTAGTAGTATGCAGCTTACTTTCTGTGTGAACTTTGTCAACTCATTTACCTCTTTAGGCCTCAACTTCCTCATTTAAAAAACAACAATAAAATATGTGCTTCCTTATAGACTGGTTTTGAGGATTAAATGAAACAATGTATGCCATGATGCTTAAAGTGATAACTGGAACATAAAAAGCACTCAATTATTATTAGCTATTCAGCCCAAAGAATCCACTTTTTAGAGAAGAACTGACTAAATTAAATACCCTAAGTATACCCAGCTAGAACTGTCCCTAAGACAAGACTGTCTTGATCTTAAAGGTTCTGGCTGCTAGGAAAACTGTCCCCAAGAAGTAACTGAGCCCAGAGCTCACTTTCATTTGCTTTCAATCACAGAGTTTAGATTCCAAAAGTTCTGGGACATGCTCAAATCACATTGTTTAGGAATTTGAGGAAACATTTAGATTATGTCCCAAGCTCAGAATGAAATGTTAGTACATGGAGAGTACCAAGAAGTCTGAGTCAGTATGTTGAAGACATTATTTGAGACTGGGCTAATGTCAGACAGCATATGAGAAATGCATATCCTCTGTCACTCTATTTCAATCAGAAGATATCTTTAATCAGAAACTCTTTCAAGAGTGACAGCTATCCAGCTTGGATTACCTATAATTATTCCCACTTGAATGAGTTATCCTGTGATTATTCAGAGGGTGAAAATAGGTATTAATTTGAATTATGAGAAGGGGAGAGAAATAAATTTGGGAAGGGAGAGGGAAGATTCTTATGGATGAAAAATAAAAATTTCAATGTCTATAGAATATCATTCAGATAGCTATTGGCCCCTTAACAAGTGAAGCAGTATTCTGGGCTCTGTTTTTTTCTTGATAGCTGGTTTCTAATTGTTTGAATTGGGTAAGTGGTTTTATTTTGGGCACCCAAGTGAGATGATTGGAATAGATGACTTATTCAGAAAGCCCATTCTCCGTAAAAGGAAAGCACTTAGGTGTGTTATGACCTAAGCAAAAAAGGCCCTTGCCAGTTTCCATAGTGACTTTTGGAATATTGGAGCCACACAAGACCAAGAGGTCAACAGAAGTCACAAGGCATTCAGTGTAGCAGTTGGGTGCCAGTGGGTAGGATTTTCTGTTTGGGGGCATCTTGTATTTATGGTTAGAATTACAGATCACATTTTGCTAGGGTATCCATAGTGTATATTTATACTGTCCATTTTCAACAGAGACACAGGTCAGTGGGAGGGAAGATAGAAAGGAGGACTTCCACATCTGTTATTTAAACCTTGTAACTATATCTTGAAGTAAATGCTATCTCTAATTTTGGGGTGGATTTTATTCCCTCTTGCAGAATCACAACACACCTTAGCATATATGAACAAAATAGATCTTGGAAGCATGGAACAGACTGAGGAATCTCAGATGAAAGTGGGGTGGGGGTTGGGAAGAGATTAACCAAAGAACTTATATGCATACTAGAGGCCTGGTACACAAAGCTCATGCACTGGGGGGGGGGGGATTCCCTCAGCCTGGCCTCACCTTCTTGCAGTCAGGACATCCCTCTCACAGTCTGGGATCCCTCCTGCAGTCTGGGACCCCTCACTCCTTACCGCCTGCCTGCTCACTGCTCCTTAGCACTTCGGGGAGGTGGGAGAGGCTCCCACCATCGCCACTGTGCTCTCCAGCTGTGAGCTGGCTTCTGGCAGAGCAGCGCTCCCCCTGTGGGAGCGCACTGACCACCAGGGAGCAGCTCCAGCATTGAACGTCTGTCTCCTGGTGGTCAGTGCACATCATAGTGACTGGTCATTCTGCTGGTCATTCCGTTGTTTGGTCGATTTGCATATTAGGGTTTTATTATATAAGATATGCATAATCCATAGACACAAACAATAGTGTGGTAGACCTGGGGAGGTGCAGGGTGGAGGGGTTCAATGGGAAAAAGGGGATATTTGTAATACTTTCAACAATAAATATACTTTTTTTAAAAAAACTTTCATACATTGTGCAGTATATAAACAATTTTAACTTGGCTGAACAGATTTTCATGACTCATTTGGTTATGGACCTCTCTCTCATTGTTTCCTAGAATACCCATTGATATTTCAGTGAGCAATAAATCATTATGCTGTCTGGAGTTACATTCTCTCATCTAAAAAGTATAATATGTAGTATTTTACAGGCAAAATATGGTAACACATGTCTTTTCACTTGCACTATAAAAATAACCCCGTGAGACTAGCATTATTAACATTACCATTTTACACTTTAAAGCACCAAGGCTGAAAGAGGCTAAATTACAAGACCCAAAGTTATACAGCTAATCACTGGCAGAGTTAAAACTTCAATCCAAGTATTTCTTGTATGTTTGAGTTTAATAAGTTTTCCATTAAGCCTTTACCTATAATGATACCTATGAGATGCATGACTCAGAAAATTCCTTCCCATCATACATCAACATAATAAAAGCCATATATGACAGGACCACAGCCAACATCATACTCAATGGACAAAAACTAACACCATTTCCCCTAGGAACAGGAAGAAGACAAGGATGCCCACTCTCACCACTCCTGTTCAACATAGTACTGGAAGTATTAGCCATTGCAATTAGACAAGAAGAAGAAATAAAAGGCATCCAAATTGGAAAAGAGGAAGTAAAACTGTCCTTATTTGCAGACGACATGATATTATACATACAAAACCCTAGAGACTCCATCAAAAACTACTAGACTTAATACATGAATTTGGCAATGTAGCAGGATACGAAATCAACCCCAAGAAATCTATGGCCTTTCTATACACCAATAGTGAACTTTCAGAAAGAGAGATTATAAAAACAATCCCGTTTACCATCGCACCAAAAAAATTAAGCTACCTAGGAATAAACTTAACTAAAGAGGTAAAAGACCTCTACTCAGAAAACTACAGGACGTTGAAAAAAGATACAGAGGAAGACATAAACAGATGGAAGAAGATACTGTGTTCATGGATTGGTAGAATCAACATCATTAAAATGTCCATACTACCCAAAGCAATCTATAAATTCAACGCACTTCCCATTAAAATACGAACGGCATACTTCAGAGATCTAGAATGAACTTTCCAAAAATTCATCTGGAATAAAAAAAGACTCCGAATAGCTGCAGTGATCCTGAGAAAGAACAAAGTAGGTGGGATCTCAATACCAGATATCAAGCTGTATTACAAAGCCACTGTTCTCAAAACTGCCTGGTACTGGCACAAGAAGGGACATATAGATCAATGGAATAAAATAGAGAGCCCAGAAATCGGCCCTAACCAATATGCTCAATTAATATTTGACAAAGGAGGCAAGAACATACAATGGAGCCAAGATAGTCTCTTCAACAAATGGTGTTGGGAAAATTGGACAGATATATGCAAGAAAATGAAACTAGACCACCAACTTACACCATACACAAAAATAAACTCAAAATGGATAAAGGACTTAAATGTACGACAGGAAACCATAAAAATTCTAGAAGAATCCAAAGGCAACAAAATCTCAGACATATGCCGAAGCAATTTCTTCACTGATACAGCTCCTAGGGCACTTGAAACTAAACAGAAAATGAACAAATGGGACTACATCAAAATAAAAAGCTTCTGCACAGCAAAGGAAACCATCAACAAAAAAACAAGAAAGCCCACTGCGTGGGAAAAAATATTTGCATACTTCATATCCGATAAGGGCCTAATCTCCAAAATTTATAGGGAACTCATACAACTTAACAAAAAGAAGATAAACAATCCAATCAAAAAATGGGCAAAGGATCTAAATAGACACCTCTCAAAAGAGGACATTCAGAAAACCAAGAGACATATGAAAACATGCTCAAAGTCACTAATCATCTGAGAGATGCACATCAAAACAACAATGAGGTACCATCTCACACCTGTCAGACTGGCTATCATCAACAAATCAACAAACGACAAGTGCTGGAGAGGATGTGGAGAAGAAGGTACACTCGTGCACTGCTGGTGGGAATGCAGACTGGTGCAGCCACTATGGAAGACAGTATGGAGTTTCCTCAAAAACCTAAAAATAGAACTCCCATTTGACCCTGTGATCTCACTTCTAGCAATATATCCCAAGAAAACAGAAACACCAATCAGAACGGATATGTGCACCCATATGTTCATAGCAGCACAATTCACCATAGCTAAGATCTGGAAACAGCCTAAGTGCCCTTCAGTAGATGAATGGATAAGAAAACTGTGGTACATCTACACAATGGAATACTATGCTGCTGTACAAAGGAAGGAACTCTTACCATTTGCAACGTCATGGATGGAACTGGAGAGCATTCTGCTAAGTGAAATAAGCCAGTCAATGAAGGAAAAGTACCACATGATCTCACTCATTCATGGATAATAAAGACCATTATAAACTTATGAACAATAATAGATACAGAGGCAGAGCTGCCTCAAACAGATTGTCAAACTGTAGCAGGAAGGCCAGGGAGGGTTGGGGGACAGGAGGTAGGGGGGTAAGAGATCAACAAAAGGACTTGTATGCATGCATATAAGTATAACCAATGGACATAAGACACTGGGGGGTAGGGGAGGCCAGGGGATTGTCAAGGGCGGGGTAAAAAAAAGACACATATGTAATACCCTTTGTAATACTTTAAGCAATAAGACAATAAAAAAAAAAAGAAAAGAAAATTCCTTCCCTTTCCTGGGCCTATTTTCCCATCTGAAATGAGTAGATTGGATTAGGTAACTTTTCAAGGTTTGTGGACCTTTAGATTTTAAGGCCCAACTATAAGAATCTCTGGCCCAGTTGAAATTGTGTTCAAAAGTCTAGATTACCAAATCCAGGTGAGATGAAAGATTTATGGTGATACTTTTCGCCACAGTGTCATTTAGGGCCTTTGATTCTTGGGAGGAACAAATTCCTGAATTTGAGTTCTCATAAGCTAGTCTGAGAAAGTCCCCTGCCATCCTTATGATTCCCATGTAGCTAATATGTTTTTTTTTTAATGACAGCTGCAATGACCCTGTCAAAGAAACTTGATACACTTCCCTAGGGCTCTCATTGACCTGCGCGGGTTGGTGGTTCTCCGTACAGTAATGGCCTTGCCTACTTCTCAAAGCCTGTGAGCCTAATATAGAAGGACCATGTGGTTAATTAGTAGAAATTCAACAATACTAGCTTCAGGGGGTACACCACAGTTTTCTTCTGAAACAGACCATTGAGCAAGTCCCCGACTGCTTCACCATGCCAGGTAGAGCTAATTTTCTAATCTATGCACATGTTCATATCTCAGTCCCTCACAGGCAAGTCTACTCTGACTCCTTAGTCCTCCAGCACCTCTCTAGAGTCTATGTTTCTGTCTTCCCCCAACAAGACTTGGACTTCCAGTTCAGGCTGAGAGATTCTCAGCAAGAGGAAGAGTCTTAATACCTCAGAGTGTTCTATGCATAGGAAGAGAGCTTACAGCTTCATTGCAATTTTCCATCTTACACAAGAATCTCATATGTAGTATCCTGGTAAGGTTCTCTTGAAGCAAAATGCAAAATCTTCCTCCCTCCCTCCCTTCCTACCATCCTTCCTTTCTCTTTCTTTCCTTCTATTCATTTATCATATCAAAATTTTAAAAGCCTAGATCAGTGATGGCAAACCTATGACACGCATGTCAGAGGTGACACACGAACTCATTTTTTTGGTTGATTTTTCTTTGTTAAATGGCACTTAAATATATAAAATAAATATCAAAAGTATAAGTCTTTGTTTTACTATGGTTGCAAATATCAAAAAATTTCTATATGTGACATGGCACCAGAGTTAAGTTAGGGTTTTTCAAAATGCTGAGACGCCGAGCTCAAAAGGTTCACCATCACTGGCCTAGATGCTGTGTCAGGCACTGTAGATACAAAGACAATGAGGCCAAGTGACCAAGTGCCTGCTCTCAGGAAGCTTTTACCTTATCCAGAAAACTTGATATCTGAGATGAAACCTTCCATGTGTGCTTGAACTTTATCCTTTCTGTCTTCACAAAGTGATTATTCTATCTTTTAGACATCATCAAATTTTCTCACTTTGTATTCCTATATGCCTCAAAACATATTCAAGTCTGTTAGATCTTTTAAAATCTCTGCATCCCATATACCATTCCAGCTAGCTCCCCACTCTTCTTTAAAACCAAACTTCTTGAAGGAATTGGCTATACTTTTTAACTCTGTTTTCTCATCATCAACTCATTTTCAACTCATTCTTGATTGGCATCCATATCACTCCACTGAAACTACTCTTGCTACGATGAAAAACATCTTCCTTCTCAGTCTGTCCAATGGATTTTGCCCATCTTCTTCACCAATATTTTCCCAGTAGCTTGAACAGTGGCAAAAAAAAAAATAGATACACAATATATATTCGTTGAATGAATGAGTGATGAATTTTCGGCTTTATTTTCCTAATTAATGACACAATTTGAATACTTTGTCTTACAATGCTTCTTTCATTGTCTTCTTTGCCACCATATTCTGTAGATTTTTCTCTTACCCTTCTAATTGCTCCCTCAAGGTTCCAGTACTGATTTCTCTTCTTCTAACAACATTTATAGTGGATGGCCAAGACTCTGCTCTATGTGTTTTCTTTTTCCCTAACTATACACATTCTCCCTGATGACCATATTCATGGACATGGCCTTTATATGCTGATTACTCTCCAATTGATTACCCAAGGTCAGACATTTTTCTTGAGTTCCATAGCAGTATATCTACTTGCCTGCTCAAAATCACCATGAATGTTCTACGGTCACTTCAAACTCAAGGTGTTTAAAATTGACATCTTCCAATTTATCACACAACCATAAATAAAGAAATCTTCATTATGTGTAGTGCAAATGGTTTATTAAATGGTAATAAACCATTTAACTTGGCTGAATAGTTTCATCTTGCCAGGTGCTTAATCCAGAAATCTGGTCCTTTAAATTAAAACCTAACAAACAGAAGATAGATATCAGCATTAACAGTAATGAATTATGTTGATAGTATGTAATTTTGGCATGATGTCCGTAGTCTTCCTCCCAAAATCTCATAACACCTATCTAATAATGAGAAAAACATCAAACCAATTCCAATAAAGGGAAATTACACAAAATACATAACCAGCATATCTCAAAACTGTCAAAGTCATCACAATGAGTCTGAGAGAACTATCACAGCCAAGAGAAGCCTAAGGATATATGAAACTAAATGTCTCTTGCTTCTGAATCTAGAATATGTTCCCTGTCTTCTTTCACCTAGAAAACTCTTACTCATTTTTCAGGTATCAGAAAAGCCTTCCTTCGCCGAAACCGGTTTGGCTCAGTGGATAGAGCCTCAGTCTGCGGACTGAGAGGTCCCGGGTTCGATTCCGGTCAAGGGCATGTACCTGGGTTGCGGGCACATCCCCGGTGGGGGATGTGCAGGAGGCAGCTCATAGATGTTTCTCTCTCATCGATGTTTCTAACTCTCTCTATCTCTCTCCCTTCCTCTCTGTGAAAAATCAATAAAATATATTTAAAAAAAAACAAAACAGAAAAGCCTTCCTTGACTCTACAGACTTAAACCCCATCTTTCTTTGTTTTTTTATAACACAAGATGCTTTTTCTCAGAGAAGACTCAGTTCCTACAATAATGTGTTCAATGCATATATCTCTTACCTAGACTGTAAGTGCCTGCTTTGCAAATGGAAACACTATTAATAGTATTTTGCTGTATATCTAGCATCTAGAACAGAGACTAGAAAAGTAAGACTTGAAGACAAAATATGGCCCACCATGTTTTTGGAGATAAAGTTTTATTGGAACATAGCATGCTCATTCATTGATGTATTATTTATGAGTGCTTTCACACTACAATAATAGAAGTAAATAGATTCAAACAGAGATCCATAGTCCACAAAGTCTAAAATATGTACTATCTAGCCCTGACTGGTTTGGCTCAGTGGATAGAGTGTCGGCCTGCAGACTTAAGGGTCCTGGGTTCAATTCCAGTCAAGGGCATGTACCTTGGTTGCAGGCACATCCCCATTAGGGGGTGTGCAGGAGGCAGGTGATCAGTGATTCTCTCTCATCAATGTTTCTCACTCTCTTTCCCTTTCCCTTCCTCTCTGTAAAAAAATCAATAAAATATATATTTAAAAAAATAAAATATATACTATCTAGCCTTTTACAGAGAAAATTTGCCTACCCTAGCCTAGAATAATGCCTGAATAAACATGTGTCAATTGGTTAATTAGTGAAATTACTTCAACAGGAAAAAGAACACACACTGTTGAACACTCACCTCTGTATCAACCACAAAGCTAGACACCTGCCGGGGTTCTTGTCCCAGCATCAGGAAGGGTTCAGGAATCTGGAAAAGGGGCTGTGTGTAGATGACATAGGAAACCAGAGACTAATAAAGAATCCAGAGACAAGATATAATTTTGAAAGGCATTGGGGGTCAGAGGACCTTCAGTTAAAGGAACTGAAGACTCCCTCCTTGTCTAGGACCCTTGCTTTTATTAACACAATTTGTCCTAAGGAAAAGTAGAGATAATACACTTCAAAGGGTAAGGTTTAAAAGGGTACAGAAGCGTTGTCAGTTTGGGGGAATTAGCCTATGGCTGTACAGGTGTTTGGTCAGTAAGAGGCAATAACATGTAGATTAAGATGCCCTTTAACTGTCTGGCAGCAGCAATCAGTTTCCTATTCAGGTTTGGAGAAATGCCTTTAGCCATTCCCAACAGGTGACTACATGTGTGACTCAACCCTGTTGAGTCCCCAAGTTTCATCAACCTTTTGATGAAACTCTTGAAATTATGACATGCTGGAATTGGTTCCTGGCATCTCGCCCTTTTTGATTTTTTAAATTTAGCAAGAATGTATGTTTTAAGATTTTTAAATTCAATGGAAAGGACAGAGTTCTATCATGACCCTTTAAATTGCTGCCAGGTATTAAAGGAATCAGTTTGCAGTAAGTTTCTTTCTTGGCCAACAGTTCTTAGAGTCCCAATTTCAATGTCTAACAGTTTCTTATGTGTACATGTTAGCAATATACTCCAGTTCTGGATGGTGGACAAATGATGGCAATGCAGGTCCGACCCTCTCTCTCTGGTTTGGTCTTGGGCAACCTGCAGTGCTGCACAGCTGCTGACTGCCAGCATGGCAAGGCGTCTTCACCATCTTCATTTCTGGACTGTTTCTCTTCTGTTGTTCTGGGGCCACTGCTATTCTGTGGCTGGAGCAGTCCCCTCAGTTCCTCTCTGGAATCCATTGTTGCAGGAATCCACATGGGCTTGGAGGAGTTTTCAGGAAATATACAAACATATTCTCGACCAAAGGTTAATAAAGGAATTAACGTCTTTATTAGACTTGGGATCCTTTTCATTTTTTGCCCAATCAATTTTCCTTTGGCTTATTTTGACACCATGTGCGTTTTCATGGGTGTCATGTTATTAGCATTACAAATGAAAATTAATTTTCAAGTAAAAATTTTTTGATGTAATTAAGGCTTTTACTTACAGAGCATTATTCCACTATCCCCCCTTTTTTGATTTAAATATTAGGAGGCTTTTGGAAACTGCAGTGCAGTCTTGATGATTTTTAATTTTATTTTATAGAAATATGATTAAAAAATCAAATTAACTTTGGAACAGGCTTCACTGGATTTATTGTATGTTAAGTAATTTTATATAAGATGAACCATCAATTAAAATTAGTTAATACTTCAGGAACAGTTTTTATCCAGTATAATTAAGTTTTTTGAATATGTATTTATTTCAATTAACCAATTTAAATTAGTCTGACATGAGGTTGATTATTATTATTTTTAACTTTACCTGTTTTAGGTTATAGACAATAAGTGATATTAATTAAATTTCTACAATTAGTATTTGAGTAAGTTTTCACTAGCTATATACAGGGGGGCAAAAACACAACTTATTTACTTCTTATAGAACTCCTAAAGAATTAATTACAGTTCTTTAGGTGTTTGAAGGAAATCTTTTTATTTACTTATAGAATAGGTTTATAGGCCATATTTAAAAAATTTCAACTAAGAAGAATCTCTATCTTTTTTTACATCTAGAAACCTAAAGGGTTACTTCTTAAATGTTGACTGGTAGTGCTGCAAGGCTATGTATTTCCAGTCATTATTCATTTATGGTGACTGTATTTATTTTCAGATTTGGTACTTTAAAAACAATTTTTTAGATTATTCTGTAAATATTAGTGAAAGAGATTTTAAAATTTTCAAATTTCTCTTTTTTATTAAATTTAGAAAAATATTTTTAAACAGGATTTCCTTTTGCTTATGTGCATATACAGAGGGATCATGGGAAGCCTTCAGTAACTTTAGAAGAATTTACTTTACTAGGATTACATTGCTTACAAAGATATTGGCTTCTTATATAACTTAATTTATATGAAACCTTGATTATATTTTAAAAGCTAATTTATCAAGTAATTAAAGTAGAGATTTTTATTAAAACAGCAAAGCAATTAAATTTAGTAAAGTTTTAGGTCTGATTCACAAGGCACAAACACTGCCCCACCTCCAGCCTAATTTAAAATGCAGGCTGCGAGGAGCTTTTGTCATTTAAAATTACATCTTAAAATTCCACTGCTGTATTTTAAGAGATATAAAACAAAATAACTTATTTTGCCCTTTCTAGAGGCCAAAACCTTTACAACATATTAAGTAATAAGTAAAATGTATTTATCAATTTTTATTTGATGAAGCTTTTCTTGTGATTTCAAGTATATTAAATTTGGTTAATTAAAAAATCTTTTAAGAAGAGAGAATAAACTTTTTGAATTACTCTGGGCCCTTGGAGCTTTTCAAAAATCATTCCTCGGTTATAAGCCTTGAAATTCAATGTGGACAAACCATCAAATATATATATATATATATATATATATATATATATATATATATATATATATATTATATACTTCTTATAATTATTAAGAGATATCAATTAATAAATTTGTTTTTGTATTAAAAATTTCAGTTGGGATTACAGAATTTATCCTCTTTTTAATTAGTCTAATGTTGAAATTTTACTACAATTATATGATTTTTCCCAATTTAATTTAACTAGAACTTTAAACTGTTAGCTGGCAAGTTAAATATTTAGCATTTCTTTAGATTAATAATACCTTATATTCTTAAGAATAAACTTTAAAAATACAAGACACAACCAATGGATTCAATTCTGTCCTCTAGATTATTATGAGGTAAATTTATATTATTGAACAAGTTTTATCATTTGATTTAGTTAACTTTACTTTTTAGTTTCTAGCAGCACTGGAAAACCACATTTGAGCATTGCAAAGCAGGTTTTGGCCTATCTGGTCTTTTCAGATATAAATTGACCACATTCTTTCATTAAGATTTTGCTACAGACTGAAAGCTACTAGCCCCTTCTTCTATTAGAAAGGCATAGCTAGCTTTTTTAATTAACAAAGGGCCAGTTTTTTACCTGGGCTACTTACATTTTTATAATTAATATATTTCAATAATTCTTGAGATTCAAATCCAATTATTATTTTAAGGCATTTTCTTTAGCAAATTTTCGTAACAGAGACAAATTTACTGAATTTCTTTTCGGCCTTGAAATTAACTTTGGAACAGGCTTCATTAACATTCCAAAAATTACTCTTTATTATGGAAATAACCAATCTTGTTGCTAGAGTCTAGCCAGCATCTTTTTTCCTTCAGTCAAATTTGCCATTTTTCTTAGGAAATAATCACTCTTGGGTTTTATTTTGTACATTTGTAAAGAGATTTAAGTTAGCTAAAAACCCTATCTAAATGTCCAAAAACAGGGCAGTTGCGTGCATTTGTTTCACGCCAGTTTTTCTCTTTACACATGCACAGAAATCCCAGATGCATTTCTAAATTTTGTAAAACTTTTCAATTTTGAGAAGGAGAATATTCAGGGAAGGGGCATCCTTATTGGATCACAACGTGGCTCCTTTCCTCCCACATTCTGCTTGCTTTGATTCAGCCGAGTTTCTGTTTTTCCCAATTAAACCAAAGGCATGCTTAATAGAAAAACAGATTTTAATTTTTTTCCTTTTTAGCTTTCCAAAGTAATTACTAGCACCCAAGGTTATTTTATCCAAAATTTGGTTATCATAAGATGTTCTCCAGTAATTTTTAAACAAAACATTAAGTAATCTCATTGTGGGAGAGCTTATAGCTCTGCCCTCTCCTGTCACCTTGGAATCTCTCCGCACCAGAGGTGGATTTGGCAGCGGGGTTTTCTTTCTTATTACAGATTTTAGATTCCAAACACATATTAAGATTTTAATTTGAACAAGGAACCACATTAAAGATGACCATGGCATTCTTTTTTCAGCCTTATTTATAAAAGTACCTTTTAATATTCCAATTTCTTTATAATTTGACCTTCTTATCAAATTTTTCCCCATAATAATCTGACTTAAACACAAAGTATCACCCATGCACTTGCAGATCCGTGGGCTTCCAAAGCTAACATTGGCTGTACGCATAGTTACTCTTACCACCATTAATGATGCTGTTTCCGCTCAGGCAAATTCTTCTTTTCCAGATGTCCAATGCCATTAATGTTGGTGCTTTCATGGTTCTGAAAACCACAGTTCAGGATGCCATTTATTGTCCCTGTTCAGGCACCATTTATGCTGGGGTTCTTGTCACAGCACCAAGAAGGGTTCAGGAATCTGGAAAAGAGGCTGTGTGTAGGTGACATAGGAATCCAGAGACTAATAAAGAATCCAGAGACAAGATATAATTTTGAAAGGCATTGGGGGTCAGAGGACCTTCAGCTAAAGGATCTGAAGACTCCCTCCTTGTCTAGGACCCTTGCTTTTATTAACACAATTTGTCCCAAGGTAAGGTAGAGATAAAACACTTCAAAGGGTAAGGTTTCAAAGGGTACAGAAGCATTGTCAGTTTGGGGAATAGCCTATGGCTGTTTAGGTGTTTGGCCAGTAGAAGGCAATAACATGTAGATTAAGATGCCCTTTAACTGTCTGGCAGCAGCAATCAGTTTCCTATTCAGGTTTGGAGAAATGCCTTTAGCCGTTCCCACCAGGAGACTACATCTGTGACTCAACCCTGTTGAGTCCCCAAGTTTCATCAACATTTTGATGAAACTCTTGAAATTATGACATGCTGGAATTGGTCTATGGCATCCACCATCACACATTGCTATATCATTTTGATTTTTAGAATATTTTTAATTAATCTTAAATTGATTTAGGTAGGGGTACTAACTCTTCAACTAAAGGGAGTTCTCTAAAGACAGTTTTGCATTTTCTTTTTATTTATTTATTGCTTAAAGTATTACAAAGGGTAGTACATATGTGTCCATTTTATCCCCCCACCCTAGACAGTCCCCTAGCCTCCCCTATCACCCAGTGTCTTATGTCCATTGGTTATGCTTATATGCATGCATACAAGTCCTTTAGTTGATCTCTTACCCCCCTACCTCCTGACCCCCAACCCTCACCAGCCTTCCCACTGCAGTTTGACAATCTGTTTGAGGCAGCTCTGCCTCTGTATCTATTATTGTTCAAAAGTTTATAATAGTCTCTATTATCCACGAATGAGTGAGATCATGTGGTATTTTTATTTCATTGACTGGCTTATTACACTTAGCATAATGCTCTCCAGTTCCATCCATGACGTTGCAAATGGTAAGAGTTCCTTCGTTTTTAGAGCAGCATAGTATTCCATCGTGTAGATGTACCACAGTTTTCTAATCCATTCATCTACTGATGGGCACTTAGGCTGTTTCCAGATCTTAGCTATGGTGAACTGTGCTGCTATGAACATAGGGGTGCATATATCCTTTCTGATTGGTGTTTCTGGTTTCTTGGGATATATTCCTAGAAGTGGGATCACAGGGTTAAATGGGAGTTCCATTTTCAGTTTTTAAAGGAAACTACATACTGTCTTCCATAGTGGCTGCACCAGTCTGCATTCCCACCAGCAGTGCACAAGTGTTCCTTTTTCTCCACATCCTCTCCAGCACTTGTCGTTTGTTGATTTGTTGATGATAGCCAGTCTGACAGGTGTGAGATGGTACCTCATTGCTGTTTTGATTTGCATCTCTCAGATTATTAGTGACTTTGAGCATGTTTTCATATGTCTCTTGGCTTTCTGAATGTCCTCTTTTGAGAGGTGTCTATTTAGGTCCTTTGCCCATTTTTTGATTGGATTGTTTATCTTCCTTTTGTTAAGTTGTATGAGTTCCCTATAAATTTTGGAGATAAGGCCCTTATCAGATATGACATTGGCAAATATGTTCCTGGGCTTTTGTTTTATGGAAGCTTTTTGATGACTGCTTCAATTTCTTCCATAGTTATTGGCCTTTTGAGATTTTTAGATTCTTCCTGATTGAGTTTTGGAATGTTGTATTTTTCTAGGAATATGTCCATTTCCTCCATGTTGTCAAATTTGTTGGAGTAGAGCTGTCCATAGTATTTTTTAACAATCATTTGTATTTCTGTGGGGTGCGTTGTTATTTCGCCTCTATCTTTTCTGATTTTGTTTATTTGGGTCCTCTCTCTTTGCTTCTTGATGAGTCTGGCTAGAAGTTTGTCAATCTTGTTTATCCTTTCAAAGAACCAGCTCTTGGTTTCATTGATTTTCTGTATTGTTTTTTTGGTCTCTATGTCATTTATTTCTGCTCTAATCTTTATTATCTCCTTCCTTCTGCTCACTCTGGGTTTTTCTGGTTGCTCTCTTTCTAATTCTTTGAATTGTAGAGTTAGATGATTTACTACCATTTTTTCTTGTTTTTTGAGATAGGCCTGTAGAGCTATAAACTTCCCTCTCAGGACTGCTTTCATTGTGTCACATAGGATTTGGATTATTGTGTTTTCATTGTCATTAGTTTCCAGGATGTTTTTAATTTCTTCTTTGATCTCATTGGTAACCCAATCAATATTTAATAGCATGCTATTCAGCTTCCAGGTGTTTGAGTATTTTGGGTTGTTTTTATTGTAGTTTATTTCTAATATTATGCCATTGTGGTCTGCGAAGATGCGTTTTATGATTTCAATCTTCTTGAATTTGGGGATACTATGCTTGTGACCCAATATATCATCCATTTTTGAATATGTTTTATGAACACTTGAGTAGAATGTGTATTCCGTGGCATTGGGGTGAAGTGTTCTGAAGATGTCTATTAAGTCCATCTGATCTAGTGAGTCATTTAGGATTGCTGTATCTTTGCTGATTGTTTGTCTATAGGACTTATCCAGTGCTGTCAGTGGTGTATTAAAGTCCCCTACTATGATTGTATTGTTGTCGATCTCTCCTTTGATATCTTCCAGGAGTTTTTTTTATGAATTTGGGTGCTCCTGCATTAGGTGCATATATGTTTACCAGGAATATATCTTCTTGTTGTATTGATCCCTTTAGTATTATGAAGTGGCCTTTTTTATCTCTTGTTATGGCCTTCACTTTGAGGTCTATTTTGTCTGATATAAGTATTGCTACCCCAGCTTTCTTTTCCTTTCCATTTTCCTGAAAGATATTTTTCCATCCTTTTACTTTGAGTCTGTGTGAGTCCCTTCTAATGAGGTGGGTTTCTTGTAGACAGCAGATGTATGGGTCATGTTTTTTTATCTATTCATCCATTCGATGTCTTTTGGTTGGAGCATTTATTCCATTTACGTTTAAAGTTATTATTGAAAGGTATTTGTTTGTAGCCATTTCTTTTTGTGTGTGGCTGTTTTCTTTCTGAGCTTTTTATTTCTTATTTTTATACCAGTCCCTTTAGCATTCCTTGCATTGCTGGCTTGGTGGTGATAAACTCCCTTAGCCTTTTTTTGTCTGTGAAGCTCCTTATTTCCCCTTCAAGTTTGAATGATAGCCTTGCTGGATAGAGTATTCTTGGATTCAGTCCTTTGCTTTGCATCACTTTGTAAATTTCTGTCCATTGTTTTCTGGCCTGATGTGTTTCTGTTGAGAAATCACTTGACAATCTAATGGGAGATCCTTTGCATGTAACTTTCCGTCTCTCTCTTGCAGCCTGTAAGATTCTCTCTTTGTGCTGCAGATTTGCCATGGTAATTATGATGTGTCTTGGTGTGGGTCTTTTCGGGTTCACCATGTTTGGGACTCTCTTGGCTTGTGTGACTTTTTTCTTCCCCACCTCAGGGAATTTTTTTGATATTATTTCTTCTAATAGGTTTTCTAATCCTTGTCCATCTTTCTGTTGTTCTGGTACCCCTATTATTCGTATGTTGTTTCATTTCATGTTGTCCCAAAGCTCCCTTAAGGTCTCCTCCTGTCTTTTAATTTTTTTCTCCAATTGCAGTACATTTTGGGTGTGTTTTGCTTCCTTGTCTTCTAATTCACTAATTCGGTCCTCCGCTTCTCCTAGTCTACTGTTGATACTTTCAAGGGTGTTTTTTATTGTAGCTATATCACTCTTCATTTCTTCTTGGGTCTTACTTAAGTTGTTGATTTTTTCATCTGTTTCTTCTAGCTTCTTCCATATGTTATTGATTTTTTCATCTGTTTCTTCTTGCTTCTTGCAGAGGTTGTCGATTTTTTCCTCCATCCGGTTTATGCACTCTAGGACCCTTATTATGAATTCTTTTTCTGTCATGTTGCATGCCTCTGTATTATTTAGCTGCTTTTCTGGAGAGTCCTCCTTCTCTTTCCTTTGGAGGTTTCTTTGTCTACCCATGTTTGAACTCACTGACATATCTAGACGTTGAGTCATTCAGTGGTTGCTCCCTTGGTGGCAGTGACTCCTTGGTCTGTGGTTGCTCTTCGGGCGGTTGCGGTAGCAGCTGCTCTTCAGTTGGCAGCCTCTCCTCTGGTGGGTGCTTTTCACAGCTGTGGTGGCTCTTCTTGCTGGTGGGGCGAGGTTTCACGTACATCTGCTGTTCCTCAGCAGAGGGTGTGGTGCTCAGGAGGTTGCTGTTGCTTGGATATGCTGCGTTGTTTTAAAGGCACAAAATACAACACAACAAGGCAGCAGGAACCAGGCACTATACACAAATATATTCACAATATTAATAACCCCAAATAAAGGTGACCACCCGAATTAAGAGAATTAGGGGATAAGGAAGAAGGAAAAAAAAAAGATACAAGAGAAAAAAGAAAAGAAATGTAGGGACCAAAAAAGGAGTGCAAAAATGAAATTGGGAGAAAGGAGGGGGAAAATAAAAGCGAGAAAAGAAAAGAAAAAAAAAAGAGCGAAAAGAGAGAATGAAGTTGAAGAGAGTAAGGGACTTTTTATATGAGGAGAATACTCCTATAGTACCGCCACTAATCCCAAAAAATTCCAGCAACAGCTCCCTGGAGATGAATTCAAACTAGAAACAACCAATAATATAACGATGAAAATAGAATGGAGAACACTAATCCCAAAATAAAATAAAGAGAAAATAAAATGGCACTTTAAAAGATGGTAAAATGGTAGCAGTAATAATACTGGTTAAAAATAAGAAGGTAGTAATTAAAAGGGTAAAATCAGGTGATGGAAAAAGAAGAAGAAAAAAGAAAAAAAGAAAAAAGAAGAAAAAAAGAGAAAAACAATTGTTTCTTAGTTAAAAGGTGAAAAAAGAAAAATAAAATTGCAGTAGTAAAGGTACTTCGGTTCTTCTATTCTTCAGTGTGGCTCGCCTTAGACCTGCCAGGTATTCAGGGGAGTGTTGAGTTTCCCTGCGATGCACTGTTCCTCTGTGTTGTAAACCACAGTCCTTATTTTAAAGCAGGCCGTATTTGTTTCCCAGACTGCCTTATTTTGTGTTTAGCAAAGAGTCAGTTTGTGGGTCAGCCTCTGGGTGGCAGTGTTCTGGGGTTGGCCTCTGAGGCTATAGGGCCTCTCTGTCCAGTGGAAGTTCACTGCCCAGAGCTGGCTGCGTAATAGTTAGTTCCCGTGCTGTGTTGTTGCTGGGATTGAAAATCCCTCTATAGGCCAGACCCTGTTAACTCCCAGGGACTGATCAGGTTATTTTAATCCTTGATCTCGTTCAGGGTGGAATCTGGGTGTGGCTGTGCTCCTTGCCTGGGGCCTGGGGGGAGGAGTCTCACTCTCCAGAGAGAGTGGCTGCCCCAGTCTTGGGCTCAGGGGTGTCTCAGCACTCAATTCGCTGCCACCTCTCCCGGCTCCCCCTCTCTCCCCAGTCTCTCCCCAGATTCCACTCCTCCGCACACTCTCCCTCTCTTCAGCACAGGTGAGTGTCTGTATCCGAAATGTCCCATGAACAGGATTCAGTGAAAACAAACAAACAAACAAACAAACGCTGGCCGCGGAAACGGGGAAGGCTTGGTTTCTGTAAGCTTCTTCTCTTACCGGGACTGCATGGTCAGGTCAGCTCTTCAGGCTCTCCCCTTTAGGCTCAGTCCTCCGTGATCACAGAACCCAGCTCTCAATTCCCCGGGCGGCGCCAGGAATCCCGCGGTTCTCCTTTCCCCAGTCAGGGGCTGTGCCTGTCCCAAGGGACAGGGCTTTCTGCCACGCAGTCTCCCTCCAACTCTCTGGGCTCAGAGGTCTGCAAACTTTCCTGCCCAAATCCCTGGTTTTTTTACCTTTCCAGGGGAGTTCTGCTCTTCCCGACTGCAAACCGTCTCACCAGCTGAGCAATTTCGCCAATTCAGGGTGGGTGTTATTACTTTCAGCTGCTCACTCAATTTGCTCTGGGACACGACCTGGGACGCGTCTGCCTATATCGCCGCCATCTTCAGTCTCCTATTACTCTTCTTAAAGAATACCTTTCAGCATTTCATACAATGCTGGTTTGGTGGTGATGCACTCCTTTCTGCATTTTCTTTTAACCTTTGGACTCTTTGCACTTCTTACATCTGAGCTCTAGCCATAATGTGGGGAAGAGAATCAGTGCCTTTGACTGACCCACCAACTCCAACTAGGTTGCTCTCACAGTGTTCTCTCTCATTCTCCTTGCCTTCCATCACACTAATGTTATGCTCAGATTTAATGATCCCCAAAAGACCACCAGGGAGCCAGCCAAGTCCGATGCAAAAGCAAAGAGTCTTTATTCGAGCTAGCTAGGCTCCCCAACCACACTCACCGACGCAGCAGCAAGCGGCAGAGAGAGCTAGCCCTGTGGGAAGAGGGGTTTTATAGGGGGGTGGAGTAAGGGGAGGAGAGAGGACTGTGGGCCCTGCCAATTGGCCATGCGCAAGTTGGTGTCTTGTTACACAGGATGTGGTCATATCTATGGTGTGCACTTCACTTGATTGTCATTGGTTAGTTTAAATAAATCCTGGGTGTGGCTAGCAGAGGCTTGGGCTTCCGGGAAGAAGCTCCTTGCTGAGCACATGGCTAAGGCTGCTGCCCAAAAATGGAGGATCCGGGGTAAGATGGAGGGTGTAGCCCTTGCCCTTTCAACTAGTCCATTCAACAGCAGCAAGGTAATAAGTAAGAATTTAAGGAGAATTTCCAAATTCTCCTCAATAAATAAAATCAACCAAACTTACATTATGGAAAAACTTCCTAATTGCAAATATATGCAATCATAGAAGTGGTGGATCCCTGAAAAAAGAGCACTCTCAAGATTAAAACAAATTGAGAGCAAGTTGGTTGTGGAGAAAAGCAGTCTGGCATAAGAAAAGTGGTCTGAACTGGGAGATAGATAATCTGGGTCTGGTGCCTACTTAGCCACTAACTACCATAGATGTGTTAGGGCAGGCAAGACACATGACCTTTCTGAGGCTCAGTTTTCCCATATTTCAAATGAGGGATAAAATGTAATGCATGAGTCTTTTATGATAGCCATGTTGATATTGAAGAAATTTTCAAAGTCTATTTCTGAAAAATATAATGGCAGCTCATAGTGATAGCTGTGCTTATCTCGGAAGACTGCAAATTCCTCTATGTAACCCATATATGTCTGTAATTAATAAAATGGGGATGCAAGTTAATTATTGATTAATTAATGTTCTTTATTGATAAGACAAATTACTTCATATGTGGAAAGAAAAACTAAATCCAAAGAGTTATTAGAGGTGAGAACATTGGAAAATCATGAAAGTAGGTTTTCTTTAGGTCCTTTCCAGCTTTGACATTCCTTGGTCCTATTATCTTATCTCATCTAACTTCTGATAAGTAAAACAAATGAGCACTGTACATAGTAAGAAGTAGCTGTTGGGAAATTGGTGCAAGTAGAAAGTCTTTAAAGTCAGAAAGACTAGAGTTCAAATTTCACTTTTGTCACTCCTGTAACCTTGATGGGATCATTCTAACTTTTTGAACTTCAATTTCCTCAGTTATAAAAATAATTTTAATAATTAACATTGCAAGGTCAATGTAAAGTCAGAATGAGATAAAGTAGGTAAAGCATATATAGTAAATACTCAGACTCTTTGATATACTCAGAACCATCCCATCTTTTCTTCCACTTCTTTTTTTTCTATGGGACATCTCATACTGAGCCCTTCCCACACCATGCTGGAAATCAGCAGAGTCCCTATAAAGTTTCCCTCGGTTCCCTACCTATCTCTCTCCCATGGTATCTACTGCAGTATAATCCTACTTTTCCAATGCAAGGTAGAATAAGAGGAAGTTGGGGTCCATTCAGCAGGCTAAATTTCTAGTCTGAGTTCTAATAGACTGTCTATTTTTTATAGCTCATATTGCCATTATTGAAAGAACATGGAGCCATGGAAAAGGTAATGGCCCAAATTCAGGAGGCCTAGATGAGTCCATTCTTATCTCTGTGAAATAAAAGACTGTGTGTACATGGGAAGTGGGCACACTAACATTAAACAATATGGTTTTTAATGTTCTCCTACCAGTAATGAATGGTGGTCCATATACATTAAATCATGAGAAATGGAGCAAACGCATCATAAAGAACCCAAATGAGAATCCCACCTTCTCATTCATTCCACAGAACAAGTATCCTAGGCATTTCATCCTCAAGAGAGGACTATGACTTATATGAAATATGTGTGAAACACTGAAGGGATTTTGCTATGAATGATTTCGAATGAGAAAGGAGTAAATGTATTTGAAGGTGGTAAAACTTATTTAAAATTTAAAAAACTGAAATACAGAGAGAGAAAGAGAGAGAGAGAGAGAGAGAGAGAGAGAGAGAGAGAGAGAGAGAGAGAGAGAAAGTGAGTGTTATGCCTGTCTTGCCCCTGGCCCTACTCCAAAATAAGGTTTCTCAGCTTCAGCAATATTTACCTTTTGCACCATATAATTCATTATTGTGTGTGAGTGGGCATGGGTTGGGAGGATTGTCCTGTGTATAGTAGGGTGCTTAGCAGAATCTCTGCTCTCTATTCACCAGATACAAGTAGCACTTCCTCTTCCAGTATGAAAATTTTTAAAAAGTCTCCAAGCATGGCTAAATGTTCCCTGTGGCACAAAACTGCCCTATTAAGAACCACTGATCTAAAGGGATACCAAAAATATAACACTTATTGCTAGCTATTTGACCTCACAGGAAGTCAAAGGCAGCCAAATTATTCATTTAAGTACCAGTTGTTCAACTCTGGGCAAGGAGGAGGGGGAAAGGGGATGAGGGAGTTTCAAGTTTTAAGCTGAATTGGAATTTAGACAGGTGTAGCATGTCTGGTAAACTGGAGGGCAGTTGTGCTAAATATCTATCTGCAAGAGTGTCAAGAAGTTTCCTCAAATCAGACTCATTCTAAAAAAGGAAGATGGTTTGAGAGACTTCTGAAAGA
The DNA here is from genome assembly GCF_963259705.1 of Myotis daubentonii. Lineage (NCBI taxonomy): Eukaryota > Metazoa > Chordata > Mammalia > Chiroptera > Vespertilionidae > Myotis > Myotis daubentonii. The sequence goes on along the minus strand of NC_081861.1, from coordinate 94,266,418 downwards.
GCCTTTTGCTAAAAACTTTGAATGATGAAGCGCTGATTAATGCTGATTAGGGACATCTCTGACAAGGAAGAATGAAAGAGGAGGGAAAGCACTTATCTCTTCTTTAATGTAGGTCTCCTGGTAACTTTGGCATAATGAGGACTTCAGTGGTGCTGCACAGGGGAGTCTGCAGGATAGGCAAAACAGAGGTAGTGAAAAGAAAGGGTTGACATAAATACATGTGAAATATGTGAGAGTCCTGGAAATATTTAAAGTTAGATTGCCAAGAGTTAGGGTCTTTAATTAGTTATGTGGGTACAAAACTAGTTAGATGTATATTTTTTTTCATGAATCAATCTTTAATACCACAAGATGGTGAAGCTTAAAGAAATCCAAGACATTCGCAAATATTGGTCAGTAAACATTTGTTTAATGAAGTGATTAGCAAATGGATGAGTCTACAAAAGATGAAATTCAAAACATTAATAGGGATACTTGAAAAATAGATCTTGCTTCCACTTTTCCCATTTGATCATGTGTAAGTCATTTTCCTTCACTTGGACTTATTTTCCTTATCCTTGAAGTATGGAGGTGGGACTACATGATCTTTTTTCTCTTTTTTAAAAATTAAATTTATTGGGGGTAACATTGATTAATAAAATTATATAGGTTTCAGGTGTACATTTCTATGATATGTATATCACATTGTGTGTTCACCACCCAAAATCAAATCTTCCATCACAGTGTATTTGATCCCTTATTACCCTCTATCACCCTTCCCTCTGATAAGCACCATATTATTGTCTGTGTCTATGAGGTTTTGTTTGTTTATCTTATTTGTTCATTTGTTATTTTCAGTTTCATTTCCCACATATGAATGAAATCATATGGTTCTTAACTTTTTCTGTTTGACTTATTTCACTTAGCTTTATATTCTCAATATCCATCCATGAGGTCACAAATGACAGTATTTCATCCTTTCTTATGTCTGAGTGGTATTCTATAATATATATATATATATATATATATATATATATATATATATATATATATATATATATATATATCATATCTTCTTTATCCAAGCATCTATTGAAGGACATTTTGGTTGTTTCTATGACTTGGCCACCATGAAAAATTCTGCAATGAACATAGGTGTGCATATATCTTTGCAAATAAAAGTTTGAAATTTTTTGGTTTAGGTACCAGAAGAGGGATTGTGGGTCATAAGGGAATTTTATTATTAATGTTTTGAATAACTGCCATATTGTTTTCCATAGTGGTTGTACCAGTTTACATTCCCACCAGCACTTAATGAAGGTTTATTTTTCTCTGCAACCTCTCCAACACTTGTTATCACTTGTCTTGTTGATAAAAGCCACTCTAACATGTGTGAGTTGGTACCTCATTGCAGTGTTGATATGAATTTTCCTATTAGCTGGTGAAGTTGAGTATATTTTCATATATATGTTGGTATTTGTATGCCTTCTTGGGAAAAGTGTCTGTTCAGGTCCTCTGCCCATTTTATAATCCAATATTAGGTTGAGTTTTTTGAGGTGTTGAGTTTTATGAGTTTTTTATAAATTTTGGATATTACCCCCCTTATGGGAGCTGTTGTTTAAAAATATCTTCTCCCATTTGGCTGGTTGTCTTTTTGTTTTGTTGGCAATTTCTTTTGCTGTGCAGAAACTTTTTAGTTTGATGTAGTCCCATTTATTTACTTTTACTTCTATATACGCTAACAATGAAATTTCAGAAAAATAAATGAAGAAAATTTCTTTTGAAATGCAACAAAATAATAAAATACCTATTAATAAACTTAAAATGTGTGAAAGGTCTACACAATGAAAACTTTAAAACATTGTTGACAGAAATTGAAGAAGGCACAAAGAAGTGGAAATATAGCTAAGATCTGGAAACAGCCTAAGTGCCCATCAGTAGATGAATGGATTAGAAAACTGTGGTACATCTACACAATGGAATACTATGCTGCTGTAAAAAGGAAGGAACTCTTACCATTTGCAACGTCATGGATGGAACTGGAGAGCATTATGCTAAGTGAAATAAGCCAGTCAATAAAGGAAAAATACCACATGATCTCACTCATTCATGGACAATAGAGACCATTATAAACTTTTGAACAATAATAGATACAGAGGCAGAGCTGCCTCAAACAGATTGTCAAACTGCAGCGGGAAGGCCGGGGAGGGTTGGGGGGCAGGAGGTAGGGAGGTAAGAGATCAACTAAAGGACTTGTATGCATGCATATAAGCATAACCAATGGACATAAGACACTGGGTGATAGGGGAGGCTAGGGGACTGTCTAGGGCGGGGGGATAAAATGGATACATATGTAATACCCTTTGTAATACTTTAAGCAATAAAATAAATAAATAAATAAATAAATAAATAAATAAATAAATAAATAAATAAATTTAAAAAAAAGAAGGAATTCTTGCCATTTGCAACAGCATGGATGGAACTGGAGAGCATTATGCTAAGTGAAATAAGCCACTCAGAGAAAGATAAATATCACATGATCTCACTCATTTGTGGAATATAGTGAACACATAGACTGTTAATAGGGACCGATCCAGAGACAGAGAAGCAGCGATCAGACTGTCTAACCTCAGAGGGAAGGTAGGGGAGGGTGGGAGTAGGGGGAAGATATCAATCAAAGGACTTGTATGCATGCATATGGGCCCAACTGATGGACACAGACCACAGGGGGATGAGAGCATGAGTGGGGGGGATTATGGGGGAATGAGGTCACATATGTAATACCTTAATCAATAAAGAAATTCAACATTGAAAAAAAAGAATATTGATGAACCTTTAGCCAGACTAGTCCTATATAATAAATAGGTAATATGCAAATTAACCCTCACACCCTCACAAGATGGCTGCCTACAACCAGGCCGGCAGGGGCATTAGTGAGGGACAACCAAACAACTGAGCAAGCAGGTTACGTGGGACAACCAGGCCAGCAAGGAGTTAGTGAGGGATGACCAAATGACATACCAAACAGGCTCTGTGGGGCAACCAGGCTGGCAGGTGGGTTAGTGAGGGACACCAAACCACTGAAAAGCAGGCTGCATGGGGTGACCAGGCTGATGGGGGGGTCATGAGGGGTGACCAGGCTGGTGGGGGGGTGCAGTTGGGAGTGACCAGGCTGGTAGGGGGGCAATTAAGGGTGACCAGGCTGGTGGGAGGGGGCAGTTAGGAGCAACCAGGCCAGCAGGGAACGGGTAGTTGGGGGTGACGTATCCGGCAGCAGGGGGCAGTTAGGGGCAACCAGGCCAGCAGGTGGGTATGTTAGGGGAGATCAGGCTGGCACACAGAGGCAGTGAGGAGCAATCAGGCTGGTGGGGTGGGGGGGGGGGGCAGGTAGTGGTGACCAGGCAGGCAGGTATGTGAACGCTTAGGAGCAAGCGGTCCAGGATTGTGAGAGGGATGTCTGACTTCTGGTTTAGGCTCAATCCCTGGGATCAGGCCTAAACTGGCAGTGGGACATCCCCTGAGGTGTCCCGGATTGGAGAGGGAGAAGGCTGGGCTCAGGGGAGCCCCCCCCATGCATGAATTTTGTGCGCCAGGCCTCTAGTAAAGAAATAAAGAGTGATGACGCAAATAAATAAAATTAGAAATGAAAGAGATGAAGTAACAACTGACTCCACAGAAATACAAAGGATTGTAAGAAAATGCTATGAACACTTATATGCTGGATGACCTGGATGAAATGGACAAATTCCTACAAAATACAATCTTTCAAAACTGTATTAGGATAAATCAGAAAACCTGAATAAGCCAATAACAACTGATTAAATTGAAGCAATAATAAAGAAAAATCTTCCTGCAAACAAAATCCCTGGTCCAGATGGCTTCACAGGGAATTTTTGCTAAATATTCAAAGAACTAAGACCTATCCTCCTCAAACCATTCCAAAAAAATATGGGAGTACATATTTGGAAATTATACATCTGATAAAGGTTTAATATCCAAAATGTAGAAGGAACTCATACAACTTAACAAAAGGAAGACAATCCAATTTAAAAATGGACAAAAGAACTAAATAGACATGTCTCCAAAGAGGACATACAGATAGTGAAGCGATATATGAAAAATGCTCACTCACTGATCATCAGAGGGATAAAAATTAAAATAGCAATTGAGGTATCCCTTCAAATCTGTTAGAATGGGTACCATCAACTAATTAATAATGACAAGTGCTGTAGTACACTGCTGATGATAATGCAGACTAGTGCAGCCATTATGGAAAACAGTATGGAGTTTCCTCAAAAAAAGTTAAATATGGAACTGCCATTTGATCCAGGGATCCCACTTCTGGGAATATATCCTAAGAAAGCCAAAACACCCATCAGAAAGAATGTATGTACCCCTATGTTCATAACAGCACAATTTACAATAGCTAAGATCTGGAAGCAGCCCAAGTGCTCATCAGTTGATGGCACCATGGAATACTATGCACAGTAAAAAAAGAAGGACCTCTTATCCTTTGAGACAGCATGGATGGACCTGGAGTTTATTATGCTAAGCAAAATAAGCCAGTATGAGAAAGAAAAGCATCACATGAACTCACCGATATGTGGAGTCTAATGAACAAAATAATCTGATGAGCAAAATAGATCCAGAGAAATAGAAGTATGGAACAGACTGTCAAATCTCAGAGGGAAGTAGTGGGTGGGTGGGTCAGAAGAGATCAACCAAAGAACATGTATGCATTTATGCATAACCCATGGACACAAACAATAGGGTGGTGAAGGGCTGGGATTGGAGGCGGGGCAGGGTAGAAGGTGTCATTGATGAGAAAAAGGGGACATGTATTGCTTTCAACAATAAAGATTTAAAAAAATAATGTGTGTAAAATCCAGATCTTATATTGACTGACATATGAAGTGATAGTTGGACAATATGCTAGTTTTTATCAGAATTTAATATGTCCATATCCTTTGACTCCCCCCAAATTGCATAGGAATTTATCCTAGAGAAATAATTGGATATTTGCAGAGGCACTCACACACACAGAAAGAAGAGTGACAGAGAAATCTCCAATTACAAAATTGTTGGACACCCTGAATATAAATCAGTAAATGACTGATTAAATGGAAAACTATGTAGTTGTTAAAAGGAATGAAGCCAATCTTTTCTACTCAAATGGAAATGTATTCAATATTCATTAAGAGAAAAAAGGAAATGACAAAACACAAAACATTATAATGGTATAATCCCATTTTTGTAAAAGTAAAATGCTATATATGGAAATATATAGACATGCACATATTTATTTATTAGAAATATTAAAGAAAATGTTATAAACTGTTAATAGTGATTATATGCAGAAAATGACTTTATGTATATTTGTAACAAAATTGTTGGATTCATGAGCTCCGGAATCCAAAATTTATATGAAGAGTATACAAAGGGAGACTGTAGTGATCTCTCACAAATACTGGGAATACACATCTCCAGTGCCTGATACAGCCAGTGAGGAAATTAAACACAGCTCCCCAAAGTTAAGAAGGAGAAGGATGTTTGTATACTTGGAAAAGAAAACTAACTACCTCCACCTTCTACCCTATGGAAGCATTTTAAATTGTATTAAAGGATGAAAACAGAGGAGCAGAAGTGGCAGCAATAATACCAACTTTGCTAACAGTGACAGGGAGTGTTAGGCTGAAGGAAATATATTTGTGTTTAGTTCTAGGCTTAAAGAAATTACTTTGGTTTCTACAGTTTCCTCCCCTTTCTAGGTTAGAAAATCAGAGCTGATTTAATCATCTTGGAAGGTTTACTTACATTTAAGAACTTTCTTTGAGACTTTGAGGCAGACATTGAGAAATAAGACAATAAAGAGGCCAGGTGTTTGGTGCTATTTGCAGTTAAATAGGCTGATTCAAGTCATTCTCTGAAACAATGGGGAAGTACAGACAGAATATGGGCTTAAAGAGTAAACAGACCTTAATTCACATCACAATTCTGCTATTTTTTTAAGTGTGATTTTGAGCAAGTTATTTAACCTCTCTCTAAGTGCTGATTTTCTAGTCTGAAATTATTGTCTAAAGTATTACATATAGTATTACATATGTATCCTTTTCCCCCCATTGGCCATCCCCACCCAGCAGCACATGCCTTCATCTCCCTAGTGTGTGTGTCTATTGGTTATGCTTGAATGCATGCATACAAGTCCTTTGGTTAATCTCTTAGCCCCTCCCCCCCACCCCCCACCCCCCCCCACCCCCGTCATCCTCCCCTGCCTTCCCTCTGAAGATTGACAGACTGTTTGATGCTTCCACGTCTCTGAATCTATTTCTTTTTCTTTTTTTATTGTTTAAAGTATGACAAATAGTAGTAAATATGTCTCCTTTTTCCCCAATTGACCTCTCCCCTGCCTCCCCACCCCTGGTACATGACCTCACCCCCCTAGAGTCTGTGTCCAATGGTTATGCTTATATGCATGCACACAAGGCGTTTGATTGATTATCTCCCCCCACCTTGCCTTCCCGCTGAAGATTGAAAGTCTGTTCACTGCTTTGTGTCTGTATCTATTTTTGTTCATTGGTTTATGATGTTCTTTATATTCCACAAATGAGTGAGATCATGTGACATTTATCATTCTCTGATGGGCTTATTTAGCTTAGCTTAATGCTCGCTCTCCAGTCCCATCCATGCTGTTGCGAATAGTAAGAATTCCTTTTTTTACATAAGCATAGTATTCCATTGTGTAGATGTACCACAGTTTTAGAATCAGCTCATCTGCTGATGGGCATTTAGGCTGTTTCCAAATCTTAGCTATTGCAAATTGTGCTGCTATGAACATAGGAGTGCATATATCCTTTCTGACAGGTGTTTCTGTTTTCTTGGGATATATTCCTAGAAGTGGAATTACTGGGTCAAATGGCAGTTCCATTTTAATTTTTTGAGGAAAAGCCATAATCTATTACAAAGTGACTGCACCAGTCTGCATTCCCACCAGCAGTGCAAGAGGGTTCCATTTTCTTCACATCCTCTCCAGCACTTGTCGTTTGTTGATTTGTTGATGATAGCCATTCTGACGGGTGTGAGAAGGTACCTCATTGTTGTTTTGATTTGCATCTCTCAGATGATTAGTGACTTTGAGCATGTTTTCATATGTCTCATGGCCTTCTGTGTGTCTTTTTTCAAAAAGTGTCTATTTAGGTCCTTTGCCAATTTTTTATTGGATTGTTTTTCTTTTTGTTAAGTTCTATGAGTTCCCAATAAATTTTGGAGATTAAACCCTTATCAGAGATAACATTGACAAATATGTTCTCCCATGCAGTGGGATTTCTTGTTGTTTTGTTGATGGTTTCTTTCACTGTGCAGAAGCTTTGTATTTTGATGTAGGCCATTTGTTTATTTTCTCCTTAGTTATCACTGTCCTAGGAGCTGTATTGGTAAATATGTTGCTATTACGTATGTCTAATATTTTGCTGCTTATGGCTTCTTCTAGGATTTTTATGGTTTCCCAACTTATGTTTAAGTCCATTATTCATTTTGAGTTTATTTTTGTGTATGGTGTAAGTTGGTGGTCTAGTTTCATTTTTTTGTCATGTATTTGACCAATTTTTCCAACACGATTTATTAAAGAGACTATCTTGACTCCATTGTATGTTCTTTCCTTATTTATCAAATAATAATTGAGCATAATGGCTTAAGTTTGTCTCTGGGTTCTCTGTTCTATTTGATTGGTGTACATTTCTGTTCTTGTGCCAGTACCAGGCAGTTTTAAGAATAGTGGCTTTGTAGTAAAGCTTGATATCTGGTATTGTGATCCCTCCAACTTTGTTCTTCTTTCTCACGATTGTTGCAGCTAATCGGGGTCATTTTTTTTTATTCCAGATGAATTTTGGGAGAATTTGTTCTAGGTATTTGAAGTATGCCATTAGTATTTGAATGGGAATTGCATTGAATATATAGGTTGCTTTGGGTAGTATGGACATTTTAATGATGTTGATGCTTACAATCCATGAATATAGTATATTCTACCATTTGTTCATGTCTTCCTCTATCTCTTTTTTCACTCTCCTGTAAATTTCAGAGTACAGGTCCATTATGTCCTTGGTTAGTTTATTCCTAGGTATCTTATGTTTTTTGTTTCAATGGTAAGAGGGATTGTGTTTTAGTTTTTCTTTCTGTGAGTTCATTAATGGTGTTTAAAAAAGGCAAAGATTTCTGGGTGTTAATTTTGTATCTGGCTCCGTTGCCAAATTCATTAATTAGTTCTAGTAGTGTTTTGATGGAGTCTTTAGTGTTTTCCATGTACAATATCATGTCATCTGCTAATAATGACAATTTTACTTCCTGTTTTCCAATTTGGATGGCTTTTATTTCTTCTTCTTGTCTGATCACTCTGTCTAACACTTCCAGTACTATGCTGATCAGGAGTGGTGAAAGTGGGCATCCATGACTTGTTCCAGTTCTTAGTGGAAACGTTTTTATATTTTTCCCATTGAGCATGATATTAGGTGTAGATTTGTCATATAAACCTCTTATTAAGTTGAAATATGATCTCTCTAAGCCCACTTTGCTGAGAGTTTTCACAGGGAAGGGGTGTTGGATCTTGTCAAATTTTTCTTTTGCATCAATTGATATGATTATGTAATTTTTGTCTCTCAATTTGTTTATGTGATATATCACATTTATTAATTTGCAGATGTTGTACCAGCCTTGCATCCCTCGAATAAATATCACTGGGTCATGGTGTATGATCTTTCTAATGTAATGCTGGATCCAATTGGTTAGAATTTTGTTGAGGAGTTTAGCATCTATGTTCATCAAGGATATTGGCTTATAATTCTCTTTCTTTGTAGTGTCTTTATATGGTTTGGGTATTAGGCTGATGCTAGCTTCATAGAAAGAGCTTGGAAGTGTGCCCTCCTCTTGAATTTTTTTGGAATATTCTGAGAAGAATAGATTTTAGTTCTTCTTTGAATGTTTGGTAAAACTCTTCTGTGTAGCTGTCTGGTCCTGGGCTTTTGTTTGCTGGAAGCTTTTTGATGACTGCTTCAATTTTGTTCTTAGTTATTGGCCTGTTAAGATTTTTTTATTCTTGTTGATTGAGTTTTGGAAGGTTGAATGTTTCTAGGCATATGTCCATTTCCTCTAGGTTATTTACTTTGTTAGAGTAGAGTTATTCATAGTATTTTTTTATAATTTTTTGTATTTATGTGGATTCTGTTCTCATTTTGCCTCATTCATTTTTGATTTTCTTTATTTGGGTCTTCTCTCCATACTTCTTGGTGAGCCTGGCTAGAGGTTCATCAATCTTGTTTATTTTTTCAAAGAACCAGCTCTTGGTTTAATGATCTTTTGCTCTATGTCATTTATTTCTGCTCTGATCTTTATTATCTCCTTCCTTCTGCTTATGCTGGGCTTTTCTTTTTGCTCTCTTTCTAATTCATTAAGTTGTAGAGTTAGATAATTTATTACCAGTTTTTCTTGTTTTATTTGTTTTTGTTGTTGTTGTTGTTGTTTTGTTCCCTTTATTGAATAAGATATTACAAATGTGTCCTTATCCCCCCAATTTCCCTCAATCCCCCCAATTCTGCCCTCACCTTCAGCCCCTGTTGTCCACATCAATCACTTATGCTTATGTGCATGCATACAAGTCCTTTGGTTGATCTTTCCCCCTCACCCCCACCCTCCCCTGCTTTCCCTCTGAGTTTTGAGTATCTGATTAATGCTTCTCTGTCTCTACATCTGTTTTTGTTCATCGGTTTATGTTGTTCATTATAATCCACGAATGAGTGAGAGCATGTGCTATTTATCTTTCTCTGACTGACTTATTTCACTTAGCATAATGCTCTTCAGCTCCATCCATACTGTTGAGAATGGTAGGAGTTCCTCCCTATTTATAGCTGCATAGTATTCCACTGTGTAGCTGTGCCAAGGTTTTTTAATCCGTTCATTTGCTGATGGGCACTTAAGCTGATTACAAATCTTAGCTATTGTAAATTGTGCTGCTATGAACATAGGGTGCATATATCCTTTCTGATTGGTGTTCCTGGTTTCTTGGGATATAGTCCTAGAAGTGGGATCACTGGGTCAAATGGAAGTTAAATTTTTAGTTTTTTGAGGAAACTCCATACTGTTCTCCACAGTGGCTGCACCAGTTTGCAGTCCCATCAGCAGTGAACGAGGGTTCCTTTTTCTCTGAATCCTTGCCAGCATTTGTCATTTGTTGATTTGTTGATGATAGTCATTCTGACAAGTGTGAGATGGTACCTCACTGTTGTTTTGATTTGCATCTCTCAGATGATTAGTGACTTTCAGCAAGTTTTCATATGCCTCTCAGCCTTATGTATTTCTGTCGAGTAAGACTCCCTCCACGTTCCGCATGGAGTAGGGTTCAGTATCTGAAAGAGCAGCCACACAACAAATGAGAGAAAAAGACACGAGATAATTTTGCAATATTGGGGGACCAGGTGGCAAGTCCCGAAGGACTTCCTCTGTGCTCAGGCCTCACCAAGCTTTTATTGATCTGGGATGCACCCATAGCATAGCCCTTAGGCAGGTGACCCCCTGCAACAGGCAGACTAGCCCATCAGCAAGGATTTACATAACAATAAATGGGGGAGTAGTTTCAGCTACCACTGTCTGGACAAACAGAGGTGGCGCCTAGCTCCGACCTTTGCTAGGGCTTCAAAGGCACCCAGCCTTCGTGGGGGGGGGGGGGGGCGTTCTCTGTCTATGCTTATCAGATAGTGAAGGCAATAAACAGTTTCCCACATACTCCTCTTTTGAAAAGTGTCTATTTAGGTCCATTGCCCATTTTCTGATTGGGTTGTTTATCTTCCTTTTGTTAAGTTGTATGAGTTCCCTATAAATGTTGGAGATTAAACCTTCATCAGAGATATCATTGGCAAATATATTCTCCCATGCAGTGGGTTTTCTTGTTGTTTTGTTGATGGTTTCTTTTGCTATGCAAAAGCTTTTTATTTTGATATAGTCCCATTTGTTTATTTACCCTTTAGTTTCCATTGCCCACAGGGGTGGGCAAACTTTTTGACTCCAGGGCCACAATGGGTTCTTAAACTGGACCGGAGGGCCGGACCAAAAGCATGGATAGAGTGTTTGTGTGAACTAATATAAATTGAAAGTAAACATCATTACATAAAAGGGTACGGTCTTTTTTTTTTTTTTTTTTTTAGTTTTATTCATTTCAAATGGGCCGAATCCGGCCCGAGGGCTATAGTTTGCCCACGGCTGCCCTAGGAGCTGTGTCAGTGAAGAAATTCCTTCAGCATATATCTGAGATTTTGCTACCTGTGGATTCCTCTAATAATCTTATGGTTTCCCATCTTACGTTTAAGTCCTTTATCCATTTTGAGTTTATTTTTGTGTATGGTGTAAGTTGGTGGTCTAGTTTCATTTTGTTTGCATGTGTCTGACCAAATTTCCCAGCACCATTTATTGAAGAGACTGTCTTGACTTTATTGTATGTTCTTGCCTCCTTTTTCAAATATTAATTGAGCATAGTGGTTTGGGTCGATTTCTGGGTTTTCTATTCTATTCCATTGGTCTATATGTCTGTTCTTGTGCCAGTACCAGGCAGTTTTGAGAACAGTGGCTTTGTAATACAGCTTGATATCTGGTATTGAGATCCCTCCTACTTTGTTCTTCTTTCTCAGGATTGCAGCACCTATGCGGGTTTTTTTGTTTGTTTTTAATATATAGTTTATTGATTTTTTACAGAGAGATAGAGAGTTAGAAACCTCGATCAGTCGCCTCCTCTCACTCCCTACTGGGGATGTGCCTGCAACCAAGGTACATGCCCTTGTCCAGAATCAAACCTGAAACCCTTCAGTCCTCAGGCCGATGCTCTATCCACTGAGCCAAACCAGTTATGGCCGGGGGTTTTTTTTGTTGTTGTTTGTTTTGTTTTTTATTCCAGATGAATTTTTGGAGCGTTCTTTCTAGATCTGTGAAATATGCTGTTGGTATTTTAATGGGGAGTGCATTGAATCTATAGATTGCTTTGGGTAGTATGGACATTTTGATGATGTTGATTCTACCAATCCATGAACACAGTATGTTCTTCCATCTGTTTATGTCTTCCTGCATCTCTTTTTTAAAGTCCTCTAGTTTTCTGGGTAGAGGTCTTTTACCTCCTTGGTTAAGTTTATTCCTAGGTATCTTAATTATTTTGTGCAATGGTAAATGGGATTTTTTTTTAAATTTCTCTTTCTGTTAGTTCACTATTGTTGTATAAAAATGCCATAGATTTTTTGGCTTTAATTTTGTATCCTGCTACATTGCCAAATACATTTATTACGTCTAATAATTTTTTGATAGAGTTAGTAGGGTTTTCTAAGTACTGTATCATGTCATCTGTGAATAATGACAATTTTACTTCTTCTTTTCCAATTTGGATCTTTTATTTCTTCTTGTTGTCTGATTGCTTTGGCTAGCACTTGCAGTACTATGTCGAAGAGGAGTGGTGAAAGTGGGCATCCCTGTCTTGTTCCTGTTCTTAAGTTAAATGATTTTAGTTTTTGCCCATTGAGTGTAGCATGGGTCTTCAAACTACGGCCTGCAGGCCACATGCAAATACAAATATTGTATTTATTCCCGTTTTGTTTTTTTACTTCAAAATAAGATATGTACAGTGTGCATAGGAATTTGTTCATAGTTTTTTTTTTTTTAAACTATAGTCCGGCCCTCCAATGGTCTGAGGGACAGTGAACTGGCACCCTGATTAAAAAGTTTGAGGACCCCTGAAGAATAGGTTTGTCATATAAGGCTTTTATTATGTTGAGGGTTTTTTTGTTTTTTGTTTGATTTTGTTTTTGTTTTTTGTTTTTTTATTAGTCCTGTAATGCTATGAACTTCCCTCTCAGGACTGCTTTCACTGCGCCCCATAGGTTTTGTATTGTTGTGTTTTAATTTTCATTAGTTTCCAGGATGTTTTAAATTTCTTCTTTGATCTCTTTGGTAACACAGTCATTGCTTAATAGAATGCTATTCAGCCTCCAAGTGTTTGAATTTTTTTTATTGTTTTTATTGTAGTTCGTCCTATATAATAAAGAGGTAATATGCTAATTGGCCATCAGCCCTTGCACAAGATGGCCACCCCCATGTGATCACAAGTCTGCCACCCCCATTTCATCACAAGATGGCCTCCAAAAGATATCTGGCATGGAGGGCAACTGGGGGCAAACAGGCCAGCAGGGGAGAGCCATTGGGGGTAGTTATGCTGGCAGGTGAGGGCAGTTGGGGGGGACCAGGCCTGCAGGGGAGGGCAGTTAAGGATGACAGGCTGGCAGGCGAGTGGTTAGGAGGCAATCAGGCTGACAGGCAGAAGCAATTAGGGGCAATCTGGCAGGCAGGCAGGCAGGCAAGCACTTGTGAGCCAGCAGTCCTGAATTGTGAGAGGGATGTCCGACTGCAAGTTTAGGTGCAAGGGGTCCCAGATTGGATAGGGTGCAGGCTGGGCTGAGGGACACCCTCTCAGTGCACAAATTTCATGCACCAGGCTTCTAGTTTCTAATATTTTGCCATTGTGGTCTGAGAAGATGGTTGATATAATTTCCATCTTTTTGAAATTGGAGAGACTTTACCTGTGAACCAACATGTGGTCTATCTTTGTAAATGTCCCATGTATACTTGAGAAGAATGTGTATTCTGTAGTTTTGGTGTGAAATGTTCTGAAGATGTCAATTATGTTAATCAGATCTAGAGAGTCATTTAGGATTGCTGTTTCTTTGCGGACTTTTTGTTTAGAGGATTTACCCAGTGATGTCAGTGGGGTATTAAAGACCCCTACTATGATCATATTGCTGTCAAACTTCCCCTTGATATCTTCCAGTTGTTTTTTTTTTAGTTTGTTTGTTTGTTTTGTTTTGTTTTTTGTTTTGTTTTGTTTTGTTTTAAGTATTTGGGTGCTCCTGCATTGGGTGCATATATGTTTAACAGAGTTATATACTCTTGTTGTATCAATCCCTTTAATAATATGAAGTGATCTTTCTTATCTCTTATTATGGCCTTCAATCTGAGGTCTATTTTGTCAGATATAAGTATTGCTACCCTAGCTTTTTTTTTTTCAGTTCCATTTTCCTGAAAGATATTTTTCCATCCCTTCACTTTCAGTCTATGTGAGTCTCTTTTCTGAGGTGGGTCTCCCGTAGACAGCATATATATGGATCAGGTTTTCTTATTTATTCAGCCACTTGATGTCTTTTGTTTGGAGCATTTAGGCCATTTACGTTTAAAGTTATTATTGATAGGTACTTGTTTGTAGCCATTTTTATTTTTTGTGCCTGAGTTCCTTCTCCCGTTTTTTCTCTTCTTTTTACAACAGAACCTTTAGCACTTTTTTCTGGCTTGGTAGTGATAAACTCCTTTAGTTTTTGTTTTTGTTGTTTTTTTGTCTGTGAAGTTCTTGATTTCCCCTTCAATTTTATATGATAACCTTGCTGGATAGAGTATTCTTGGATTCAGTCCCTTGCTTTGCATCACTTTGTATACTTCCTGCCATTTCTTTCTAGCCTGTTGTATTTCTGTTAAGAAATCATTTGATAATCTAATGGGAGCTCCCATGTAGGTAACTTTCTATCTCTCTCTTACAGCCTTTATGATTCTCTCTTTGTTGTTAACATTTGCCTTTGTAATTACTACATGTCTTGGCATGGGTTTTTGTGGGCTAATCTTGTTTGGGACACTCTGTGCTTGTGTGACTTTTTTCTTCCCCAAATCAGGGATGTTTTCTGACATTATATCTTCAAATAGGTTTTCTAACCCTTGCTCCTCTTCTTGTCATTCTGGCACCCTTAATATAAGCATGTTCCTTCTTTTCACATTGTTCCAAAGATCCCTCTGGCTCTCCTCCTGTCTTTTGATTTTTTTCCCCAATTGCAGTTCAGATTGGGTGTGTTTTGTTTCCCTGTCTTCTCATTTGCTAATTTGGTCCTCTGCTTCTCCTAGTCTACTGTTGAAAGCTTCCATATTGTTTTTTTTATTGTAGCTCTATCACTCTTCATTTGCTCCTGATTCTTGCATAGGTTGTTGATTTTCTCATCTGTTCAGTTTATGAACTGAATGATCCTTATTCTGAATTCATTTTATGACCTATTGCATGCCTCCATTTCATTTAGTTCATTTTCTGGTGATTCCTCATTTTTTCTTCAGGAGTTGTTCTTCTGTCTCCTGATTTTCTCTCATCAAAGGATCTAGGTGTTGAGTCATGGGGTGCCTGTGGCTGCAGCAGTGGGTTTGGTGGTGGGTTGTGCATTCACAGGCAGTGGCTACTCCTCTGGCAGTCACAGGGGGTGCCTGCTCCTTGGGCGGTTGCGGGGTGGCTGCTCTTACTCGGTTGCAGGGTGGTGGTTGCTTCTTGAGGGGCAGTCATGTGGTGGCTGCTACTCCAGTTGTCACAAGTGGTGGCTGAATGCATGACTGCTTTAGCAGTTGCAGTGTCTGAGAATGTTACATAAAGCTCGGCTGTTTGCATGTTTCCTGAGCTTGGGGCTGCTTCGTAAGGCTGGGCTTTTCATGCACTTGTGGGTTGTAGCTGTTCCTTCAGTGGTTGCAGAAGGTGGCTGCCCACATGGCTGCTGGAGTGCTCGTGGTGCCCAGGGCTGCTGTATAAGGCACAGTTGTTCATGCACTATGTCATGGAGTCTGGGGCAGCTGCCTAAAGCTCAACTGTTCACACATGTGTGCATGGTAGCAGTGCCCAGAGCTAAGGCATCTGGTTGGGGGAGGGGAGTGACCTCTGTAACTCATAGGACCCCTCAGCTTGGGAGGTTGGAGTCCAGGTATCTGTGGGTTTGCAGCTGAGACAGCAGGTCCCTGGCTGGAGTGGCTGTAGGATCTTGGGTGGTGTCTGAGAGCACCCTGGGTGGATGTTAGGCTGGGCTCCCAGTCACAGTAGCTCTCCGCTTAAAGATGGCACAGCCTCTGTGGGCAGCCAGCCACCTCAGGAGAGATTACAGCAGTAATCCAGCACCCAAAGGTCCTCTGAGATCTAGCTGTCACACGCACACACATACACACACACAGATCATGTCCACACACTCCCCTTCCACCTTCCACTCCCTCACTCACACTCTCCCCGTCACTGCCGTCTTGTCAGGCACCATCTTGGAATCCTCTGGATCTGTTTTTATTGATCAGTTTATGTTGTTCATTATAGTCCACAAATGAGTGAGATCATGTGATATTTTTATTTTTTTTGACTGGCTTATTTTGCTTAGCATAATGCTCTCAAGGTCCATCCATGCTGTGGCAAATGGTAAGAGTTTTTTTTAATGTTAAGTGATAATGCTCATCTCACAGGGTTGCTGAATATTGAAAAAGATAATGTATGTAAACTAAATAGCATGACATTTAAGGCATGTTAAGAACTCAGGAGAGAAACCAAGATGGTGACATAGGTAAACAATGGAAATTGCTGCCTCCCAAAACAACTTCAAAAATACAATGAAAAGACAAAACAGACATCATCCAGAACTACAGGAAGGCTGGCTGAGTGAAAATTCTGCAACTAGAAGGAAAGAAAAAAGCACATTGAGACTCAGAGGAGCTGCAGAAGTAAAGTGCAGAGGTATGGAGGCTCGAGCACGTGTGGAAAGGGGCTGGCTCCTGAGACTGTGGCTGTCTTTTTGAATCAGGAGGGAGTCACAAGCTCCCGACTGCTCTGAACTCAAGTTCCGGGAAGTCTCTGGGGACTCAGGACTCATACGGGGAGAAAATGGACTGTCTGGCAGCAGGCAGAACTCAGAACTTGAGGGCAGCTTTCCCTCAGAGGTGCTTTCAACAATTACCAGGACACTGAGACACAGGGCCGCTTAGGGCAGGACTGAGGATCAGCCATAGCTGCTTGCTCTGCCCTGTTGATTCCCTGAGACCCCGCCCCACCCAGGCTTCAGCAGAGGCTTTTGCATATGAATGCCCTGGCCCTTTGCAAACTGAAAATTACCTACCAAACTGCAGCTGGGCCAGACAGACCCATAACTTCCAAGAGAAGGCCCAAGGCCCACAGCAGATTGCATTGCTTCACAGCTGGGCCTCATCTGGGCACCTACAAACCCCCCAAAAGGAAGGGGAATCTGAAGATCTCTTCATAGCTCCTGCTGGGTAGCCTCAGGCAGAGGCTAAATTAGCACCTCCTTAAATCCAAGAGCCAGTGTACCCAGTGGTCAGAGTACGACCACCCAGATTACAACTCCTCAGATCCATAAGGGACACACTCAGGGGGCAGACTCAGAGAGCACCAAAGCCCCACTGAAGAAAGTCTTGCCCCAGAAGGGTGTCTTCAGCACAGAAGAGTTCCTACTGTAGACACAGCTGATTCTCACAGCCAATTGGCCTGGAGGTCAATTCCTCCCAGTGATACCTACAACAATCAAGGCATAACTATAACAAGACTGTGCACAAAGCCCACAAGGGGGTGCACCAAGAGTGTCCACCTCAGGTAATTGGGGAGGCTGAGCCACTGGGCCCTATAGAACACCTAGCACACAAAGCCACTCTACCAACACAGGGAAGCATAAAAAATTCAGGGACAAAGAAACAGGTCACAAATGACAGAAATGGAGGAAAGCAAATGACTGGATATAGAGTTCAAAACCACGGTTATAAGGTTTTTCAAGAATTTTCTGGAAACTGCCAATAATTTAGTGAGACCCTGGAGGATATGAAAAAAGACCAACTAGAAATTAAGCATACACTGACTGAAATAAAGAATAATATACAGAGATCCAACAGCAGACAAGAGGATCCCAAGAATCAAGTCAAAGATTTGAAATATGAAGAAACAAAAAATACCCAACCCGAAAAGCAAAAAGAAAAAAGAATCCAAAATATTAAGATAGTGTAAGGAGCCTCTGGGACAACTTCAAGCGTACCAATGTCCAAATAATAGGGGTGCCAGAAGAAGAGAGAGGGCAAGATATAGAAAACTTATTTGAAGAAATAATGACAGAAAACTTCCCCTACCTGGTGAAAGAAATAGACTTACAAGTCCAGAAAGTGCAGAGAACCCCAACCAAAAGAAATCCAAAGAGGACCACACCAAGACACATCATAAACAAAATACCAAGAGCAAAAGACAAAGAGAGAATCTTAAAAGCAGCAAGAGAAAAAAAGTCAGTTACCTACAAGGGAGTACCCATATGACTGTCAGCTGATTTCTCAACAGAAACTTTGCAGGCCAGAAGGGAGTGGCAAGAAATATTCAAAGTGATGAATAGCAAGAACCTACAAACAAAATTACTTTATCCAGCAAAGCTATCATTCAGAATTGAAGGTCAGATAAAGAGCTTCACAGATAAGAAAAAGCTAAAGGAGTTCACCACCAAACCAGCATTATATGAAATGCTGAAAAGTATTCTTTAAGAAGAGGAAGAAGAAAAAGGTAAAGATACAAATTATGAACAACAAATACATATCTATCAACAAGTGAAACTAAAAATCAAGTGAATAAAAAGAGTAAACTGGGGATTATAATAGATCCAGGGGCATGGAAAGGGAGTGGACTGACAATTCTTGGGGGGAAAGGGGTGTGGGGTGCAGGAAGAGACTGGACAAAAATCGTACACCTATGGATGAAGACACTGGGAGGGGTAAGGGCAGAAGGTGGGATGGGAACTGGGTGGAGGAGAGCTATGGGAGGAAAAAAGAGGAACAAACATAATAATCTGAACAATAAAGATTTAATAAAAAAAAAGAAAAGAAAATATCACTCAATCAGAGAACCACAAAGAAAAAAATCAATTAAAAACAGGAGGACATCTTAAGGAAGATTTGGGACAATGTGAAACATAAACAATATTAGAATAGTAGGCATGCCAGAAGAGCCAGAAAGGGAAAAGGGATAGAGAACGTGTTTTAGGAAATAATGTAAGAAAACTTCCCTAACCTAGTAAAGGAAAAAAATCACACAAGTCCAGGAGGCACAGAGAACCCCAAGCAAAAAGAAACCAAACAGGCTCACTCCCAGACACATCATAATTAAAATGCCAAAAATTAAAGACAAAGAAAGAATATCAAAGTCAGTAAGAGAAAAGAAAAGTGTTACTTATAAAGGAGTCCCAATAAGTCTTGCAACTAATTTATCATTAGAATCTCTACATGTCAGAAGGGAATGGCATGAAGTACTCAATGTAAATGGAAAGCAAGGATCTGAGACCAAGATTACTATATCCAGCAAGGCTATCATTCCAAATAGATGGTCAAATAAAGAATTTCCCAGACAAAAAAGGATAAAGGATTACATCACTACCAAAACAGCATTACAAGAAATGCTAAAGGGATTGATGTAATGAGAAGAAACACAGAGAGAAACCTAGCCATACAGAATTAAAATGGCAATAAATAAGAACATATCAATAATAACCCTAAACGTAATTGGATTAAATGCTCCAATCAAAAAGCATAGGGTAGCTGAATGGATACAAAAACATGATCCAACTATATGCTGTCTACAAGAGACCCACCTCCAAACAAAAGATACACTAGGTATGAAGGTGAAGGGATGGATAACTTTATCAATGAATGCAAATGGAAAAGAAAAAAAAAGCTGGAGTAGCAATACTCATATATAACAAAACAGTCTTTAAAATGAAGGCCATCATAAGAGACTACAAAGGTCACTACATAATACTAAAGGAATCAATCCAACAAGAGGATATAACCCTTGTAAACATATATGCACCCAATATAGGAACACCTAAATATATATATTTAAAAACCTTCTGGAAGACTTTAATGGAGAGATTGACAACAATACAGTCATAGTAGAGCACTTTAACATCCCTCTGACTTCGCTGGATAGATCTTTCAGGCAAAAACTGAACAAGGAAACAGTGACTCTAAAGGACACACTGGATTAGATGGATTAAATTGACATTTATAGAACAGCTCACCCCAACATAACAGAATATGCATTCTTCTCAAGTACACAGAGATCATTCACAAAGATAGACCATAGCTAGGACACAAAGTAAGTCTTTACAAGCTCAAGAAGGTTGAAATCATATCAAGCATCTCCTCAGATCACAGTGGAATGAAATTAGAAATCAACTACAGTAAAAATACCCCCAAACATTCAAACACACAAAGGCTAAATAGCATGCTATTAAACAATGAGTGAGTTACCAACGATATCAAGAAAGAAATAAAAAACTTCCTATAAACAAATGAAAATGAACACACAACAACCCAAAATTCTCTGGGACAAAGCAAAAGCAGTCTTAAGAGGGAAGTGTAGCACTACAGGCATAACTCAAAAATAAACAAACAAACAAACAAACAAAACAGAAAAACAAGCAATAAACTATTTAACTCTACAACTTAAAGAACTAGAAAGAGAACAAAAAGAAAAGCCCAGAGTAAATAGAAGGAAGGAAATAATAAAGATTAGAGCAGAAATGAATAACATATAGACTAAATAAATACATATATAGATAGATAGATAGATATATGATAGATAGATATAGATAGATGATAGATAGATAGATAGATAGATAGATAGATAGATAGATAGATAGATAGATAGATAGATAAAACCAACAGCTTGTTCTTTGAAAGGATAAACCAAATTGATAAACCATTATCAAGACTCATCAAGAAACAAAGAGAAAGGACCAAAATAAATAAAATCAGAAATAAAAGTGAAGGAATAACCACTGACTCCACAGAAATACAAAGGATTGTAAGAAAATAGTATGAACAACAAGTTGGACAATGTGGATAAAATAGACAAATTCCTGGAAAAAATACAATCTCCCAAAACTGAATCAGGAAGAATCAGAAAACCTGAATAGGCCAATAAGACCTGAGAAAATAGAAGCAGTAATCAAAAAACTCCCATCAAACAAAAGCCCTGGTACGGATAGCTTCACAGGGGAGTTTTACCAAATATTATTCAAAGAGAACTGACACCTATACTCAAACAATTTCAGATAATCCAAAGAGTTTGGAACTTTCAAACTCTTTATATGAGGCCAACATTATCCTAATTCCAAAACCATATAAAAAATTACAAAGAAAGAGAATTACAGGCCAATATCCCTGATGAACATAAATGCTCAACAAAATATTAGCAAATCTCATCCAGCAATATATTGATAAGATCATACACGATGACGAAGTAGGATTTATTCCAGAGATGCAAGGCTGGTACAATATTTGCAAATCAATAAATGTGATCCATCACATAAACAAATTGAAAGACAAAAATCACAAGATAATATCAATAGACACAACACAATGGAATACTACGCTGCAGTCAAAAAGAAGGAATTCTTGCCATTTGCAACAGCATGGATGGAACTGGAGAGGATTATGCTAAGTTAAATAAACCAGTCAGAGAAAGATAACCACATGATCTCTCTCATTTGTGGAATATAGAGAACAACATAGACTGATGAACAGGGACAGATCCAAAGACAGAGAAACAGCGATCAGACTATTAATCCCCAGAGGAAAGTAGGTGAGGGTGGGGGTAAGTAGAAGATATGAACCAAAGGACTTGTATGCAATGGACTCGGACAACAGTGGGATGAGAGCATGAGTGGGGGGGGGACGAGGTTGGGGGTTAATGGGGAGATGAGGACACATTTGTAATACCTTAGCCAATGAAAAAATTTTAAAAAAATACAATACCCATTTTCGATAAAAGCAATCAGCAAAGTGGGAACAGAGGGAGTATATTTCTATATGGTAAAGGCCATATATGACAAACCTATGGCTAACATCATACTCAATGGGCAAAAAATAAAATCATTTCCCCTAAGAACAAGAACAAGACAGGGATGCCCAGTTTCACCACTCCTGTTTGACATAGTACTGGAAGTATTAGCCATAGTGATCATACAAGAAGAAGAAATAAAAGCCATCCAAATTGGAAAAGAAGAAAAACTCTCATTATTCACACATGACATGATATTGTACATAAAAAACCCCAAAGAAGCCAACAAAACTGCTAGACTTAATAAATAAATTCAGCAGTGTAGCAGGATACAAAATTAACAGCCAAAAATCTATGGCATCTTTATACACCAATAATGAACTCACAGAAAAAAAAACTTAAAAAATCTCATTTACCATTGCAACAAAAAATTAAGATACCTAGGAATAAACTTAACTAAGGATGTAAAAGACCTGTACTCAGAAAACTACAGGACATTAAAAAAAGCGAAAGATAAAGACATAAACAAGTGGAAGAACATACCATGTTCAGGAATTGGTAGAATTAACATCATTAAAAGGCCCATAATACCCAAAGCAATATAAAGATTTAATGCAATCCCCATTAACATACAAACATAATATTTCACAGATCTAGAACAAATATTCCAAAAATTCATATGGAATTAAAAAAGACCCTGGATAGCCACAGCAATCCTGAGAAAGAAGAACAAAGTTGGAAGGATCACAATACCAAATGTCAAGCTATATTACAAAGCCTTTGTATTCAAAATTTCTTGGCACTGGCACAGGAACAAGCATATAGACCAATGGAATTGAACAGAGAACCCAGAAATCGACCCAAGCCATAATGCTCAATTAATATTTGACAAAGGAGGCAAGGCATACAATGGAGTCAAGATAGTCTGTTCAATAAGTGGTGTTGAAAAAACTGAACAGGTACCTGCAAAAAAATGAAAATTGATCACCAACTAACACCATACACAAAAATAAACTCAAAATGGTCTTAAATGTAAGACGGGAAACCTTAAAAATCTTAGAAGAAGCCATAGGCAGCAAAATATCAGAGATATTTCATAGCAATCTTTACCAGTACAGCTCATAAGGCAATGGAAACTAAGGAGAAAATAAACAAATGGGACTACATCAAAATAAAAAGCTTCTGTACAGCAAAAGAAACCATCAACAAAACAACAAGAAAGCTCCCTGCATGGGAGTACATATTTGTCGATGTTATCTCTGATAACTGTTTATTCTCCAACATTTACAGGGAACTCATACAACTTAACAAAAGGAAGATAACCTAATCAAAAAATGGTCAATGGACCTAAATAGATACTTTTCAAAAGAAGACATAAGGAAGGCCAAGAGACATATGAAAACATGATCAAAGTCACTAATCATCTGAGAGTTGCAAATCAAAACAACAATGAGGTACAATCTCACACCTGTCAGAATGGCTATCATCAACAAATCAACAAAGGACAAGTGCTGGAGAGGATTCAAAGAAAAAGGAACCCTTCTTCACTGCTGGTGGGAATGCAGACTGGTGCAGCCACTGTGGAGAACGGTATGGCATTTCCTCAAAAATTTAAAAATGAAACTCCCATTTGACCCAGTTATCCCAATTCTATGAATATATCACAAGAAATAGAAACACAATCAGAAAAGATATATGCACCTTTATGTTCATAGTGGCACAATTCACCATAGCTAAGATTTGGAAACAGCCTTAGTGCCCATCAACATATGAATGGATTAAAAAACTGTGGTACATCTACACAATTGAATACTATGCTGCGATAAAAAAAATAAGGAATTCTTACCATTTGCAACAGCATGGATGGAACTGGGGTTCATTATGCTAAGTGTAATAAGCCAGTTAGAGAAAGATATATATCACATGATCTCACTCATTTATGGAATATAATGAAAAACATAAACTGATGAAGCAAAACAGACCCAGAGACAGTGAAGCATCGATCAGACCTTCAAATCTAAGAGGGAATGTAGGGGAGGTTGGGAGTAAGGGGAAGAGATCAACCAAAGGACTTGTGTGCATGCATATAAGCCTAACCAATGGACACAGACAACCGGGGGGTGAAGCCATGAGTGAGGGGTGGGGGGGCAATGGGGCAATAAGGATACATATATAATACCTTAATCAATATAGAAAAAAAATTCATTTTATTATCTATCAAATGGGAATGATGATCACTGTTTTACCTACCCCGCCAGTTGTTGTGAAGATCAAATACTACATTAATTTTTTTCTATAAATATTTTTACCTGGTTGTACAAGATATTAGCTTAGAAATAAAGTGGCTAATGCTGAAAAATTATAAAAAGAGCTATGAGACTTCACAGGAGGTAGAGCTTACTTTCAGCTACAGGAATCTTGGAAAGCTTCATTCACAGGGTATGTAGATGACATTAGGACATTAAAAAATGGTCAAATTTACCCAAGAAGATATGGAGGCACATAGGGACTGTGAGAAGAGCAGGGCTAGCATCAGCAAAGCAAAATGCTTCAGAAAAGCACATATTATGTGTGTGTGTGTGTGTGTGTGTGTGTGTGTGTGTGTGTTTGTGTGTGCGCGTGTGAGGGAGGAAGAGAGAAGTTCATATTGAGTAGAGCATGAAGTGTAAGTCAGACCTGCTCAAAGTCCCAAAGAAAATATATGTCAGAGACTCTGCAAGAGCCTAGTTTGTTTTTTTCTTGCTGTCTGGATCCCGGGCTTTAGGGAAAACATGAAGCAGCAGTAATCTTGTACCATCCTATAATTCCTATTGTCATCAGGTCCTTGTCTGTTTTAGTCAGTCCTGGCAGGAGAAGCTGCCTGGGAACCACCTGCTCCTGGCTACTATGCCCATAACAAGGCAAAAATCCAAGTTGACTAATAAGATCTATAGTTTCTTACCATTGAATGAAAAATAGACATTCACTTGCAAACATAAAGGGTCCCAAAGAGCCACTTGTTTCTTCTTAGCAGGCTTGGGCCAAATGTCATCTTTTGGCATTCTTTGTTAGCACTGTACAACTTGTCCCAACTCTGCCTCTACCTTAGTGTAGGATACTTTGCCTTTCTGAGTCTTTTTATTTCCCCAACTGGAAACCAAGGGTGTTACAGAAGTAAGAGAATGGTTAAACAAGGAATTCCATTAACATATAAATGCAGAGTCTGTCAGTATATAATAATCTATAATGATAAAAGCGTAATACCCAAATCGACCAAAATGCTGAACAGCAGAATGACCATCCAGACAACCAGGCGACTGGCGCCAGGACAGCCAACTAGGAGTGATGGGATTGGTGGGTGTGGGGAGGTTGCCATCGCCCCAAGATCACCCTGCAGAGGGAGGCCCAGGTTATTGGCTATTGGGGCGATCAATTGGGGGGCTCTGCAATGGCCCCAAATAGGGAGGCCCAGGCCGCCCTCTGCAAGAGATCGATGGGGTGGGGGGGGAGAGGGGGGTTCTGCGGAACTGGGGAACCAGGGAGTGCATGGCGGCAGACATTGGCAGTGCCAGGCCAAGGCAGGTTGCCAGAGGGGGTGAGGCCACGAAGCTTACAGCTGAGGGAAGGAAGGCCTACCCTTGTGCGAATTTCATGCATCAGGCCTCTAGTATGTGTATAAAACAGAATTGAGTCAACAACAATGGAAACATGAAGTTCAGTTTAATCTGTTACTTTTGAGTCTTGGGCAAGTCTCTTTCCCTCTCTGTGCCACATTGTCCACATTGTAACATTGTAGTGTGGGTGAGGTGGGGTCAAATAAAGAATCTCTAAGTGCCTCTAAGCACTGACGTCTTATGAATTTGTGCAATAATATTAAATGAAGAACGCGAATTATAAAATTCAAATACACAAAAAATTGTTTAAAGATGTATGTGTGGGAACTATCTAGAATTGGTGGTAACATTGGCAAATATGTTCTCCGATTCAGTGGGTGTTCTTGTTGTTTTGTTGATGGTTTCTTTTACAGTGAAAAAGATTTTTATTTTGATGTAGTCCCATTTGTTTATTTTCTCCTTTGTCTCCTTGTGCTATGAGCTGTATCGGTGAATAAATTGCTTTGGCATATGTCTCATATTTTTCTGCCTGTGGATTCCTCTAGTATTTTTATGGATTCCCATCTTATGTTTAAGTCCTTTATTCATGTTGAATTTATTTTTGTGTATGGTGTAAGTTGGTGGTCTAGTTTCATTTTTTGCATGTATCTGTCCAATTTTCCCAACATCATTTATTGAAGAGACTGTCTTCACTCCATTTTATGTTCTTGCCTTATTTGTCAAATATTAATTGGGCATAGTGGTTTGCATCAATTTCTGGTTCTCTATTCTATTTCATTGATCTATATATCTATTATTGTGCCAGTACCAGGCAATTTTGAGAACAGTGGCTTTTTAACACAGCTTGATATCTGGTATTGAGATCACACCTACTTTGTTCTTCTTTCTCAGGATTGCTGCAGCTATTCAAGGTCTTTTTTAAAAATTATTATTCCAGATGAATATTTGGAGAGTTTATTCTAGGTATGTGAGATATGCCGTTGGTATTTAATGGAGAATGCATTAAATCTATTGATTGCTCTGGGTAGTATGGACATTTTAATGATGTTGATTCTACCAATCCATGAACACGGCATGTTCTTCCATCAGTTTATGTATTCCTCTATTTCTTTTTTCAGTGTCCTATAGTTTTCCATGTACAGGTCTTTTACCTCTTTAGTTAAGTTTATTCCTAGGTATCTTCATTTTTTTGGTGAGATGGTAAATGGGATTGCTATTTTAGTCTCACTTTCTGTTAGTTCACTATTGGTGTATAGAAATGCCATAGTTTTCTTGGCATTAATTTTGTATCCTGCTACATTGCTGAATTCATTTATTAAGTCTAATAATATTTTTCCGGAGTCTTTAGGATTTTCTTTATTTTCTTTTCTTTTCTTTTATTATTTAAAGTATTACAAATAGTAGCACAATGTCTCCTTTTTTTCCCCATTGACCTTCACTAGGCCTCCCCTACCCACAGGCACATGCCCTCACCCCACCCGCAGTGTCTTGCGTCCATTGGTTATGCTTAAATGCATTCATACAAGTCCTTCCATTGATCTCTTAGCTCCCCCCAACCCTCCCTAGCATTGCCACTGTAGTTTGACAGTTTGTCTGATGCTTCTCTGCCTCTGTATCTAACTTTTTGTTCATCAGGTTATAATGTTCTTTAATATCAAAAAATGAGTGAGATCATGTGTTATTTTTCTTTCACTGACTGGCTTATTTCATTTAGCATAATGCTCTCCAGTTCCATCCATGCTGTTGCAAATGGTAAGAATTCCTTCTTTTTAATAGCAGCGTAGTATTCCATTCTGTAGATGTACCATAGTTTTCTAATTCACAAATCTACTGATGGGCATTTAGGCTGTTTCCAAATCTTTGCTATTGTAAATTGTGCTGCTATGAACATAGGGGTGCATATATCCTTTCTGATTGGTGTTTCCGTTTCTTGGTATATATTCCTAAAGGTGGTATTACTGGGTCAAATGGAAGTTCATTTTTAATTTTTTGAGAAAAAGCAATAACTGTTTTCCACAGTGGTTGCACCAGTCTGCATTCCCACCAGCAGTGAAGGAGGGTTCCTTTTTCTCTGCAGCCTCTCCAGCACTTGTTTGTTCATTTGTTGATGATAGTTATTCTGACAGGTGTGAGGTGGTACCTCATTGTTGTTTTGATTTGCATCTCTCAGTTGATTAGTGACTGAGCATGTTTTCATATGTTTCTTCGCTTTCTGAATCCTCTCTTTCTAAAAGTGTCTATTTAGGTCATTTGCCCATTTTTTGATTGGGTTGTTTATCTTCCTTTTGTTAAGTTGAGTTCCTTGTAAGTGTTGGTGATTAAATCCTTATCAGAGATAACATTGGCAAATATGGTCTCCCATGCAGTGGGCTTCCTTATTGTTTTGTTGATAGTTTATTTTGCTGTGTAGAACCTTTTTATTTTGAGTTAGTCCCATTTGTTTATTTTCTCCATAGTCCCATTTGTTTATTTTCTCCTTAGTTTCCATTGCCTTAGGAGATGTATCAGTAAATATATTGCAGGGACAAATGTCTGCTATTTTGCTGCCTATGGCTTCTGCTAAGATTGTCATGGTTTCCAATCTTATGTTTAAGTCCTTTATCCATTTTGAGTTTATTTTGGTGTATGGTGATCTAGTTTCATTTTTTTTGCAGGTATCTGTCCAATTTTCCCAACATCACTTATTGAAAAGACTATCTTGACTCGATTGCTTGGTCTTGCCTACTTTGTCAAATGTTAATTCAGCATAATGGCTTGTATTAATTTCTGGGTTCTATGTTCTGTTTCACTGGTCTATATGTCTGTCCTTATGCCAGTACCAGGCAGTTTTGAGAACAGTGGCTTTGTAGTACAGCTTGATATCTGGTATTGTGATCCCTCCACATTGTTCTTCTTTTTCATGCTTGCTGCAGCTATTCCAGGTCTTTTCATATTCCAGATGAATTTTTGGAGAATTTTTTCTAGGTATTTGAAGTATGCCATTGGTACTTTAATGGGGATTGCAATGAATCTATAGATTGCTTTGGGTAGTATGGACATTTTATTGATGTAGATTCCACCAATTCAAGAACACGGTGTATTCTTCCATTTATTTATGTCTTCCTTTATCACTTTTTTCAGTGTCCTGTAGTTTTCTGAGTACAGGTTTTTTACCTCATTAGTTAAGTTTATTCCTGGGTATCTTAATTTTTTTTTTCGGGGGAGGGAATGGTAAACAAGATTTTTTTTGTATTTCTCTCTGTGAGTTCATTATTGGTGTATTAAAAAAGGTGTTAATTTTGTATCCTGCTATATTGCCTACTTCATTTATTAAATCTTATAGTGTTTAATGGCATATTTAGGGTTTTTTATGTACAATATCATGTCCTCTGCGAATAAGGACAGTTTTTCTTCTTCTTTTCCAATTTGGACACCTTTTATTTCTTCTTCTTGTCTGATTGATATGGCAAGCACTTCCAGTACTATGTTGAACAGGAGTCGTGAGAGTGGGCATCCCAGTCTTGTACCTGTTCTTAGGGGAAATGGTTTTAGTTTTTGCCCGTTGAGTATGATGTTGGCTGTGGGTTTATCATATATGGATTTTATTATGTTGAGGTATGATCCTTTTTATTTATTTATTTATTTATTTATTTATTTATTTATTTATTTATTTTTATTGCTTAAAGTATTACAAAGGGTATTACATATGTGTCCATTTCATCCCCCCGCCCTAGACAGTCCCCTAGCCTCCCCTATTCCCCAGTGTCTTATGTCCATTGGTTATGCTTATATGCATGCATACAAGTCCTTTAGTTGATCTCTTACCCCCCTACCTCCTGCCCCCCAACCCTCCCCGGCCTTCCCGATGAAGTTTGACAATCTGTTTGAGGCAGCTCTGCCTCTGTATCTATTATTGTTCAAAAGTTTATAATGGTCTCTATTGTCCATGAATGAGTGAGATCATGTGGTATTTTTCCTTTATTGACTGGCTTATTTCACTTAGCATAATGCTCTCCAGTTCCATCCATGACGTTGCAAATGGTAAGAGTTCCTTCCTTTTTACAGCAGCATAGTATTCCATCGTGTAGATGTACCACAGTTTTCTAATCCATTCATCTACTGATGGGCACTTAGGCTGTTTCCAAATCTTAGCTATGGTGAATTGTGCTGCTATGAACATAGGGGTGCATATGTCCTTTTTGATTGGTGTTACCAGTTTCTTGGGATATATTCCTAGAAGTGGGATCACAGGGTCAAATGGGAGTTCCATTTTCAGTTTTTTAAGGAAACTCCATACTGTCTTCCATAGTGGCTGCACCAGTCTGCATTCCCACCAGCAGTGCACAAGTGTTCCTTTTTCTCCACATCCTCTCCAGCACTTCTCGTTTGTTGATTTGTTGATGATAGCCAGTCTGACAGGTGTGAGATGGTACCTCATTGTTGTTTTGGTTTGCATCTCTCGGATGATTAGTGACTTTGAGCATGTTTTCATATGTCTCTTGGCTTTCTGAATGTCCTCTTTTGAAAGGTGTCTATTTATGTCCTTTGCCCATTTTTTGATTGGATTGTTTATCTTCCTTTTGTTAAGTTGTATGAGTTCCCTATAAATTTTGGAGATTAGGCCCTTATCAGATATGACATTGGCAAATATGTTTTCCCACAGAGTGGGTTTTCTCGTTGTTTTGTTGATGGTTTCTTTTGCTGTGCAGAAGCTTTTTATTTTGATGTAGTCCCATTTGTTCATTTTTTTCTTTAGTTTCAAGTGCCCTAGGAGCTGTATCAGTGAAGAAATTGCTTCTGTATATGTCTGAGATTTTTTTGGCTTTGGATTCTTCTAGAATTTTTATGGTTTCCTGTCGTACATTTAAGTCCTTTATCCATTTTGAGTTTATTTTTGTGTATGGTGTAAGTTGGTGGTCTAGTTTCATTTTCTTGCATATATCTGTCCAATTTTCCCAACACCATTAGTTGAAGAGACTATCTTGGCTCCATTGTATGTTCTTGCCTCCTTTGTCAAATATTAATTGAGCATATTGGTTCGGGCCGATTTCTGGGCTCTCTATTCTATTCCATTGATCTATATGCCTATTCTTGTGCCAGTACCAGGCAGTTTTGAGAACAGTGGCTTTGTAATGCAACTTGATATCTGGTATTGAGATCCCACCTACTTTGTTCTTTTTCAGGATTGCTGCAGCTATTCGGGGTCTTTTTTTATTCCAGATGAATTTTTGGAAAGTTCGTTCTAGATCTCTGAAGTATGCTGTTGGTATTTTAATGGGAAGTGCGTTGAATTTATAGATTGCTTTGGGTAGTATGGACATTTTAATGATGTTGATTCTACCAATCCATGAACACGGTATGTTCTTCCATCTGTTTATGTCTTCCTCTATATCTTTTTTCAACGTCCTGTAGTTTTCTGAGTAGAGGTCTTTTACCTCTTTAGTTAAGTTTATTCCTAGGTAGCTTAATTTTTTTGGTGCAATGGTAAATGGGATTGTTTTTATAATCTCTCTTTCTGAAAGTTCATTATTGGTGTATAGAAATGCCTCAGATTTCTTGGGGTTAATTTTGTATCCTGCTACATTGCCAAATTCATGTATTAAGTCTAGTAGCTTTTTGATGGAATCTCTAGGGTTTTGTATGTATAATATCATGTCGTCTGCAAATAAGGACAGTTTTACTTCCTCTTTTCCAATTTGGATGCCTTTTATTTCTTCTTCTTGCCGAATTGCAATGGCTAACACTTCCAGTACTATGTTGAACAGGAGTGGTGAGAGGGGGCATCCCTGTCTTGTTCCTGTTCTTAGGGGAAATGGTGTTAGTTTTTGTCCATTGAGTATGATGTTGGCTGTGGGCCTGTCATATATGGCTTTTATTATGTTGAGGTATGATCCTTCTACTCCCACCTTGGTGAGGGTTTTTATCAAAAATGGGTGTTGAATTTTGTCAAATGCTTTTTCTGCATCAATTGATAAGACCATGTGGTTTTTTTCTTTCAATTTGTTTATGTGATGTATCACGTTTATTGATTTGCGGATATTGTACCATCCTTGCATCCCTGAGATAAATTCTACTTGGTCATGGTGTATGATCTTTCTGATGAACTGCTGGATCCGATTTGCTAAGATTTTGTTGAGGATTTTGGCATCTATGTTCATGAGGGATATTGGCCTGTAATTCTCTTTCATTGTGTTGTCTTTACCTGGTTTTGGTATTAGGGTGATGCTGGCTTCATAGAATGAGCTTGGAAGTGTTCCTTCCTCTTGAATTTTTTGTAGTAGTCTGAGGAGGATAGGTTTTAGTTCTTCCTTGAATGTTTGGTAAAACTCCCCTGTGAAGCCATCTGGTCCTGGGCATTTGTTTGATGGAAGCTTTTTGATGACTGCTTCAATTTCTTCCATGGTTATTGGCCTGTTGAGATTTTTAGATTCTTCCTGATTGAGTTTTGGAATGTTGTATTTTTCTAGGAATTTGTCCATTTCCTCCAGGTTGTGTAGTTTGTTGGAGTAGAGCTGTCCATAGTATTTTTTAACAATCATTTGTATTTCTGTGGGGTCTGTTGTTATTTCGTCTCTATCGTTTCTGATTTTGTTTATTTGGGTCCTCTCTCTCTGCTTCTTGGTGAGTCTGGCTAGAGGTTTGTCAATCTTGTTTATCCTTTCAAAGAACCAGCTCTTGGTTTCATTGATTTTCTGTATTGTTTTTTTGGTCTCTATGTCATTTATTTCTGCTCTAAGCTTTATTATCTCCTTCCTTCTGCTCACTCTGGGGTTTTCTTGTTGCTCTCTTTCTAATTCTTTGAGTTGTAGAGTTAGATGATTTACTACCATTTTTTCTTGTTTTTTGAGATAGGCCTGTAGAGCTATAAACTTCCCTCTCAGGACTGCTTTCATTACATCCCATACGTTTTGGATTGTTGTGTTTTCATTGTCATTAGTTTCCAGGATGTTTTTAATTTCTTCTTTGATCTCATTGGTAACCCAATCAATATTTAATAGCATGCTATTCAGCTTCCAGGTGTTTGAGTATTTTGGGTTGTTTTTATTGTAGTTTATTTCTAATATTATGACATACTGGTCTTTGAAGAAGCTTTTTATGATGTCAGTCTTCTTGAATTTGGGGATACTTTGCTTGTGACCCCATATGTGGTCTATTTGTGAAGATGTCCCGTGAGCACCTGAGAAGAATGTATATTCCCTGGCTTTGGGGTGAAGTGTTCTGAAGATGTCTATTAAGTCCATCTGATCTAGTGAGTCATTTAGGATTGCTGTATCTTTGCTGATTGTTTGTCTATAGGACTTATCCAGTGCTGTCAGTGGTGTATTAAAGTCCCCTACTATGATTGTATTGTTGTTGATCTCGCCTTTGATATCTTCCAGGAGTTTTTTTATGAATTTGGGTGCTCCTACATTGGGTGCATATATGTTTACCAGGGTTATATCTTCTTGTTGTATTGATCCCTTTAGTATTATGAAGTGGCCTTCCTTATCTCTTGTTATGGCCTTCACTTTGAGGTCTATTTTGTCCGATATAAGTATTGCTACCCCAGCTTTCTTTTCCTTTCCATTTGCCTGAAAGATATTTTTCAATCCTTTCACTTTCAGTCTCTGTGAGTCCCTTCTAATGAGGTGGGTTTCTTGTAGACAACAGATGTATGTGTCATGTTTTTTTATCCATTCAGCCACTCGATGTCTTTTGGTTGGAGCATTTAGTCCATTTACGTTTAAAGTTATTATTGAAAGGTACTTGTTTGTAGCCATTTCTTTTTTGTGTGTGTGTGTGGCTGTTTTCTTTCTGAGCTTTTTATTTCTTCTTTTTATACCAGTCCCTTTAGCATTCCTTGCATTGCTGGCTTGGTGGTGACAAACTCCCTTAGCCTTTTTTTGTCTGTGAAGCTTCTTATTTCCCCTTCAAGTTTGAGTGATAGCCTTGCTGGATAGAGTATTCTTGGATTCAGTCCTTTGCTTTGCATCACTTTGTAAATTTCAGTCCATTCTTTTCTGGCCTGATGTGTTTCTGTTGAGAAATCATTTGACAATCTAATGGGAGATCCCTTGTATGTAACTTTCCGTCTCTCTCTTGCAGCCTGTAAGATTCTCTCTTTGTCCTGAACATTTGCCGTGGTAATTATGATGTGTCTTGGTGTGGGTCTTTTCAGGTTCACCTTGTTTGGGACTCTCTGGGCTTGTGTGACTTTTTTCTTCCCCACCTCAGTGAAGTTTTCTGATATTATTTCTTCGAGTAGGTTTTCTAATCCTTGTTCATCCTTCTGTTGTTCTGGTACTCCTATTATTCGTATGTTGTTTCGTTTCATGTTGTCCCACAGCTCCCTTAGGCTCTCCTCCTGTCTTTTAATTTTTTTCTCCAATTGCAGTACATTTTTGGTGTGTTTTGCTTCCTTGTCTTCTAATTCACTAATTCGGTCCTCCGCTTCTCCTAGTCTACAGTTGATACCGTCAATGGAGTTTTTCATTGCAGCTATATCACTCTTCATTTCTTCTTGGGTCTTACTTAAGTTGTTTATTTTTTCATCTGTTTCTTCTAGCTTCTTCCATATGTTATCGATTTTTTCATCTGTTTCTTCTTGCTTCTTGCAGAGATTGTCGATTTTTTCATCTGTTTCTTCTTGCTTCTTGCGGAGGTTGTCGATTTTTTCCTCCATCCGGTTTATGCACTCTAGGACCCTTATTCTGAATTCTTTCTCTGTCATGTTGCATGCCTCTGTATTACTTAGCTGCTTTTCTGGAGAGTCCTCCTTCTCTTTCCTTTGGGGGTTTCTTTGTCTACCCATGTTTGATCTCACTGACATATCTAGACGTTGAGTTGTTTAGTGGTTGCTCCCTTGGTGGCAGTGACTCCTTGGTCTGTGGTTGTTCTTCGGGCAGTTGCAGTAGCAGCTGCTCTTCAGTTGGCAGCAGCTCCTCTGGTGGGTGCTGTTCACAGCTGTCGTGGCTCTTCTGGCTGTTGGGGCGAGGTTTCACGTACAGCTGTTGTTCCTCAGCAGAGGATGTGGTGTTCAGGAGGTTGCTGTTGCTTGGATTTGCTGCGTTGATTTAAAGGCACAAAATACAACACAACAAGGCACTACGTACCAGGCACTATACACAAATATATTCACGATATTAATAATCCCAAATGAAGGTGACCACCCAAATTAAGAGAATTAGGGGATAAGGAAGAAGGGAGAGAAAAAGATTAAAGAGAAAAAAGAAAAGGAAAGTAGGGTCCAAAAAGAGGAGTGCAAAAATAAAATTGGGAAAAAGGAGGGGGGAAAATAAAAGCAAGAAAAAAAAAAGAAAAGAAAAGAAAAGAAAAGAAAAGAAAATAGAGCGAAAAGAGAGAATGAAGTGGAAGAGGGGAAGAGACTTTTTATATGAGGAGAATACTCCTATAGAACAGCCATTAATCCCAACAAATTCCAGCAACAGTTCCCTGGAGATGAATGCAAACTAGAAACAACCAATAATATAACGATGAAAATAGAATGGAGAACACTAATCCCAAAATAAAATAAAGAGAAAATAAAATGGCACTTTAAAAAATGGTAAAATGGTAGCAGTAATATTACTGGTTAAAAATAAGAAGGTAGTAATTAAAAGGGTAAAATCAGTTGATGGAAATAGAAGAAAAAAAAAGAAAAGAAAAAAAAAGAAAAAAAAATTGGTTTCTTAGTTAAAAGGTGAAAAAAGAAAAAAAAAATTGCAGTAGTGAAGGTCCTACGGTTCTTCTATTCTTCAGTGTGGCTCGCCTTAGACCTGCCAGGTATTCAGGAGAGTGTTGAGTTTCCCTGCGATATACTGTTCCTCTGTGTTGTAAACCACAGTCCTTATTGTAAAGCAGGCCGCATTTATTTCCCAGACTGCCTTATTTTGTGTTTAGCAGAGTCAGTTTGTGGGTTAGCCTCTGGGTGGCAGTGTTCTGGGGTTGGCCTCTGAGGCTATAGGGCCTCTCTGTCCAGTGGAAGTTCACTGCCCAGAGCTGACTGCGTAAAAGTTAGTTCCCGTGCTGTGTTGTTGCTGGGATTGAAAATCCCTCTATAGGCCAGACCCTGTTAACTCCCAGGGACTGATAAGGTTATTTTAATCCTTGATCTCCTACAGGGTGGAATCTGGGTGTGGCTGTGCTCCTTGCCTGGGGGCTGAGGGGAGGAGTCTCACTCTCTGGAGAGAGTGGCTGCCCCAGTCTTGGGCTCAGGGGTGTCTCAGCACTCAATTCGCTGCCACCTCTCCCGGCTCCCCCTCTCTCCCCAGTCTCTCCCCAGATTCCACTCCTCCGCACACTCTCTGTCTCTTCAGCACAGGTGAGTGTCTGTATCTGAAATGTCCCATGAACAGGATTCAGTGAAAACAAACAAACAAACGCCGGCCACGGAAAAGGGGAAGGCTTGGTTTCTGTAAGCTTCTTCTCTTACCGGGACTGCATGGTCAGGTCAGCTCTTCAGGCTGCCCCCTTTAGGCTCAGTCCTCCGTGATCACAGAACCCAGCTCTCAATTTCCCTGGCGGCGCCAGGAATCCCGCGGTTCTCCTTTCCCCCGTCAGGGGCTGTGCCTGTCCCAAGGGACGCGGCTGTCTGCCACGCGGTCTCCCTCCGACCCTCTGGGCTCAGAGGTCTGGCAAACTTTCCTGCCCAAATCCCTGTTTTTTTTTATCTTTCCAGGGGAGTTCTGCTCTTCCAGGCTGCAAACCGTCTCACCAGCTGAGCAATTTCGCCAATTCGGTGCGGGTGTTACTAGTTTCAGCTGCTCATTCCATTTGCTCCCGGACATTACCTGGGACGCGTCTGCCTATATCGCCGCCATCTTCCATCTCTTCAAACTGTTTTGACTGACCTTTCCAGGGGAGTTCTGCTCTTCCCGGCTGCAAACCCTCTCACCAGCTGAGCAATTTCGCCAATTCGGTGTGGGTGTTACTAGTTTCAGCTGCTCATTCCATTTGCTCCGGGACATGACCTGGGACGCGTCTGCCTATATCGCCGCCATCTTGGTTCTCTGAGGTATGATCCTTTTATCCCCACCTTGCTGAAAGCTTTTATCTAGAAAGGGTGTTGGATTTTGTCAATGGCTTTTTCTGCATCAATTGATATGACTATGTGATTTTTATCTCTCAATTGGTTTATGTGATGTATAACGTTTATTGATTTGCAGATATTGTACAATCCTTGCTTTCCAGGGATAAATCCTACTAGGTCATGGTATAAGATCTTTCTGATGTACTGTTGGATCTGACTTACTAGAATTTTGCTGAGTATTTTGGCATCTATGTTTATGCGGGATATTGGCCTATAATTCTCTTTCTTTGTGTTGTCTTTATCTGGTTTTTGTATTAGGGTAATGCTGGCTTCATAGAATAAGCTTGGAAGTGTTCCTTCCTTTTGAGTTTTTTTGAATAGTCTGAGGAGGATGAGCTTTAGGTCTTCTTTGAATGTCTGGTAAAACTCCACTGGCCATGGACTTTTGTTTGCTGGGAGCTTTTTGATGACTGCTTCAATTTCTTCCATAGTTATTGGCCTATTGAGATTTTTAGATTCTTCCTGATTAAGTTTTGGAAGGTAGTATTTTTATATGAACATGTCCCTGTTCTCCAGGTTGTCTAGTTTGCTGGAACAGAGTTGTTCATAGTACTTTTTAACAATCCTTTGTATTTCTGTGGGGTCTGTTGTCATTTTCCCTCTTTCATTTCTGATTTTGTTTATTTGGTTTCTCTCTCTATGCTTCTTGGTGAGTCTGGCTAGAGGCTCATCAATCCTGTTTATCCTTTCAAATAACCAGATCTTGGTTTCATTGATCTTTTGTATTGTTTTTTAGGTCTCTATGTCATTCATTTCTGCTCTGATCTTTTTTTTATCTCTGTCCTTCTTCTCACTCTAGGCTTTTCCTGTTGTTCTCTTTCTAATTTTTAAGTTATAGAGTTAGATGATTTACTATGTTTTAGTCTTGTTTTTGAGGTAGGCTGGTAGAGCTATGAACTTCCCTCTCAGGACTGCTTTCATTGTGTCCCATAGATTTCGGATTGTTGTGTTTTCATTGTCATTCATTTCCAGGATGTTTGTATTTTTTTCTCTAATCTCTTTGGTAACCCAATCATTGTTTAATAGCATGCTATTCAGCTTCCAAGTGTTTGAATTTTTTGGTTGTTTTTATTGTAGTTTATTTCTAATTGTATGCCATTGTGGTCTGAGAAGATGCTTGATATGATTTCAATGTTCTTGAATTTGGAGAGACTTTGCTTGTGACTCAATATGTTGTTTATCTTTGAAAATGACCCATGTGCAATTGAGAAGAACATATATTCCATGGCTTTGGGATGAAATATTCTAAATGTGTCAATTAAGATTTAGTGAGTCATTTAGGATTGCTGTTTCTTTGCTGATATTTTTGTCTGGAGGACTTATCCAGTGTTGTCAGAGGTAAAGTCCACTACTATGATAATATTGTTGTCAGTCTCTCCCTCGATATCTTCCAGGAATTTTTTTATATGTTTGGGTGCTCCTACATTGGACGCATACATGTTTATCTGGATTATATTCTATTGCTGTATTGATCCCTTTAGTATTATTAAGTGACATTCTTTATCTCTTTTATGGCCTTCTCTTTGAGGTCTATTTTGTTCACATATAAGTATTGCTAGCCCAGCTTTTTTTTCATTTTTATTTGCCTAAAAGTTATTTTTCCATCCCTTCACTTTTATTCTGTGTGAGTCCCTTGTTCTGAGGTGGGTGTTTTGTAGACAGCATATATATGCGTCATATTTTTTATCCATTCAGCCACTCGATGTCCTTTGATTGGGGCATTTAGAAGAATCAAGTGTGATATAGCTGCAATAAAAAATATCACTATTTCTTCTTGATTTAGCCACTTGATGTCTTTTGATTGGAACGTTTAAAGTTATTATTGATAGGTACATGTTTGTAGCCATTTTTATTTTTTGTGCCTATGTTCTTTCTTTCTTTTTTGTTTCTTCTTTTTACACCAGTCCCTTTAGCATTTCTTGCATTGCTGGCTTGGTAGTGATAAACTCCCTTAACCTGTTTTGTCTGTGAAGCTCCTAATTTTCCCTTCAATTTTGAATGATAGCCTTGCTGTATAGAATATTCTAGGATTCAGTCCCTTGTTTTGCACCGCTTTGTCAATTTCCTTCCATTCTTTTCTGGTCTGATGTGTTTCTGTTAAGAAATCATTTGATAATCTAATGGGAGAATCCTTGTACGGAACTTTCTGTCTCTCTCTTGCTGCCTTTAAGATTCTCTCTTTGTCCTGAACATTTGCCATTGTAATTATGATGTGTCTTGGTGTGGGTCTTTTCAGGTTCATCTTGTTTGGGACACTCTGTGCTTGTTTGACTTTGTTCTTCCCCACATCAGGGTAGTTTTCTGACATTATTTCTTCAAATAAGTTTTCTAAAACTTGTTCCTCTTCCTGTTATTTTTGCACCCCCTATTATTCACATGTTGCTTTGTTTCATGTTTTCCTACAGTTCTTAGGCTCTTCTCCTATTTTTTATTTATTTTTTTTCTCCAATTGCAGTTCAGTTTGTGTGTATTTTTCTTCCTTGTCTTCTAATTTGGTCCTCCTCTTCTTCTCCTAGTCTACTGTTGAAACTTTCCGTTGTGTTTTTTATTGCAGCTATATCAATCTTTTTTCTTCTTGATTCTTACATAAGTTGTTGATTTTTTCATCCATCTGGTTTATGAACTGTATGACCCTTATTCGAAATTCTCTTTCTGATGTATTTTGTTACTCCGTTTCACTTAGCTACTTTCTGGTGCTTACTCCTTTCCTTTGGGAGTTTCTTTGTCTCCACATTTTTGCTCTCATAGCAGGATCTAGGTGTCGAGTCATCTGTGGGCTGCTCCATGGATGGCAGTGGCTCCTTGGGTGGCAGTTGCTCCTTGGGTCACAGCAGCCAATGCTCCTCAGTTTGCAGCGGCTCTTCTGGTGGCTTCTGTTTACAGCAGTGGTGGCTCTTCTGGTGGCTTCTGTTCACAACAGTGGTGGCTCCTTTGGCTGGTGTGGGAGGTTGCTCACATAGCTGCTGCTCCTCAGAAGGGGATGTGGTGCTCACGAAGCTTGTTGTTCTCAGATTTCAGTGGGCTGCACGTGGCTGCTGCTCCTCAGATGGGACAAGCTACTCAGGGGGCTGCTACTCCTCGGATGGGGGCAGATTGCTCATGGGTCTGTTTCTCCTTGGATGTGGGCTGGCTGTGCATGGCAAATGCTCCTTAAATAGGGTGTGCTGCTCCTTGGACATGGGCAGCTTGCTTGCAGGGCTACTGCTCCTCAACGGGGGTGGGCTGCTCATGCAGCTTCTGCTCCTCAGATGGGACGGGCTGCTCCCAAGGCTGCTGCTCCCTGGATAGGAGTGAGGTACATGTATAGCTCCTTCTCCTCTGATGGAGTCAGGCCACTTGCACAGCTTCTGCTTTTTGGACAGGGATGGGCTGCTTGCATAGCTTCTGCTCCTTCAATGGGGGCAGGCTGCTTGCATAGTTGTTGCTCTTCGAACAGGGGGCAGGCTGCATGCAGCTTATGCTCCTCAGATGGGGGTGGGCTGTATAAGGCTGTCACTCCTTGGATGTGGGCAGGCTGCTCGTGTGGTTGCTGCTCCTCAGACAAAGGTGGGCTGATTATGCGGCTGCTGATCCAAGGACAGGGGCAGGCTTTTCGCGAGCTGCTTTTCCTCGGACTGGGACAGGCTGCTCACGGGGACTTCCGCTTCTTGCTGGGGGAGGGCTATTCATGAAGCTGCTCCTCCTTGGACCAAGCAGCTTGCTTGCAGGGCTGCTGCTCCTCGTACAGGGGTGGGCTGCTCGCACAGCTGGTGCTCCTTGGATGGGGGCAGGCTGCATGGGGCTGCTTGTCTTCAGTTGTGGGCAGGCTGCTCATCCAGCTGCTACTTCTCGAATGTGGGCCTGCTGTTCCTTGGAGTGGGGTGGGCTGCTCATGTAACTGCTGCTCTTTGGACAAGGGTCAGGCTGCTCATGTGGTTGCTGGTCCTCAGATTGGGGGACGAGCTGCTCACACAGCTGCTGCTCCTTGGACAGGGGCAGGCTGCATGAGGCTGCCACTCTTTGGCCTGGGGCAGTGTGCTTGCGGGGCTGCTGCTCCTCGAACAGGAATGGACTGCTCATGTGTTTGCTGCCCATGTGTTCGCAGTGCCCTGGGCTAAAATGTTGGGCTTGACAGAGAGGAGTATGCTTCGCAACTCACAGGAGCCTATGCCCAGGGTGGCTTGAGTCTTGGTGACCACAGGACCACAGCCAAGATAGCAGGTCCCTGGCAGCGGTGGCTGTAGAGTCCCGGGTGTTATCTGAGGGCACTCTGGGTGGAGGTGAGGCTGGGCTCCCAGTCACAGCAGCTCTCCCCTTCAAAAAGGTGATGCATTTGAGGAAGAGCTGGCCTCTCCTGGACTGTTTGCAATGGTAGCAGATGCTGCCTAGTTAGTAAAGTCTGGTTAGCCTACCTCCGAAGGCCCTGTGGGATCTAACTGTGCCTCATTCACACCCCTCCCCCCCCCCGCATTACCACACACTCCTCTTTTGCTACCTCACTCATTCATGCTCTCTTATTCACTGCCGCCTTCTTCCTGCCTCTGTAGTTGGGTCTGGAATGTTATTGACCCGTTCTTGGATGGAGTCTCCTCTCCAGGTGTCTGGTTATGTGGCTCACTCTCTACCACATTGGCCTAACAGGATAAAATTCACCTCAGTAAGACATGACACAAAGGGAACAAAACATGAATGTACTCATGACACTGATAACCTCAGTATATGTAACCACCAGAGAAAAGAGAATTAGGGGAGAGAAAAGAGAGCACAAATGATATTGAAGAGAGAAAAACAATGGTATGAGAGAAAAGAAAAAAGAAGGAAAAGGAATATATATATATGGAGAAAACACCAGAGGACAAACAGGTAAACCAAAACATACAAACACCAAATTTTCAGTAAAGAGGGTGGAGGCAGAATCTTCTATACAGAAAGTAAGGTTGAAGAACTAGAGACGGAAGATGGCGGCGATATAGGCAGACGCGTCCCAGGTCGTGTCCGGGAGCAAATGGAATGAGCAGCTGAAACTAGTAACACCCGCACCGAATTGGCGAAATTGCTCAGCTGGTGAGACGGTTTGCAGCCTGGAAGAGCAGAACTCCCCTGGAAAGGTAAAAAAAAAAAAACCAGGGATTTGGGCAGGAAAGTTTGCCAGACCTCTGAGCCCAGAGGGTCGGAGGGAGACCGCGTGGCAGACAGCCGCGTCCCTTGGGACAGGCACAGCCCCTGACAGGGGAAAGGAGAACCGCGGGATTACTGGCGCCCCCAGGGAAATTGAGGGCTGGGTTCTGTGATCACGGAGGCCTGAGCCTAAAGGGGGTAGCCTGAAGAGCTGACCTGACCACGCACTCCTGGTAAGAGAAGAAGCTTACAGAAACCAAGCCTTCCCCGTTTCCGCGGCCAGCGTTTGTTTGTTTGTTTGTTTTCACTGAATCCTGTTCATGGGACATTTCGGATACAGACACTCACCTGTGCTGAAGAGAGGGAGAGTGTGCAGAGGAGTGGAATCTGGGGAGAGACTGAGGAGAGAAGGGGGTGCCGGGAGAGGTGGCAGTGAATTGAGTGCTGAGATACCCCTGAGCCCAGGACTGGGGCAGCCATCCTCTCAGGAGAATAAGACTGCTCCCCCCAGCCCACAGGCAAGGAGCACAGCCGCACCCAGATTCCACCCTGTAGGAGATCAAGGATTAAGATAACCTGATCAGTCCCTGGGAGTTAACAGGGTCTGGCCTATAGAGGGATTTTCAATCCCAGCAACAACATAGCGCCGGTAACTAAC
This sequence comes from Myotis daubentonii, assembly GCF_963259705.1. Taxonomy (NCBI): domain Eukaryota; kingdom Metazoa; phylum Chordata; class Mammalia; order Chiroptera; family Vespertilionidae; genus Myotis; species Myotis daubentonii. Next base: position 94,224,377 of record NC_081861.1, on the reverse strand, counting down.
TATTACTCAGTCAGCTCTGGCAGTGAACTTCCACTGGACAGAGAGGCCCTATAGCCTCAGAGGCCAACCCCAGAACACTGCCACCCAGAGGCTAACCCACAAACTGACTCTTTGCCAAACACAAAATAAGGCAGTCTGGGAAATAAATGCGGCATGCTTTAAAAAAAGGACTGTGGTTTACAACACAGAGGAACAGTATATCGCAGGGAAAGTCAACACTCTCCTGAATACCGGGAAGGTCTAAGGCGAGCCACACTGAAGAATAGAAGAAACGAAGGACCTTCACTACTGCATTATTTTTTTTTTAACCTTTTAACTAAGAAACCAATTTTTTTTCTTTTCTTTTTTTTTCTTCTTTTTCCATCACCTGATTTTACCCTTTTAAATACTACCTTCTTATTTTTAACCAGTATTATTACTGCTACCATTTTACCATTTTTTAAAGTGCCATTTTATTTTCTCTTTATTTTATTTTGGGATTAGTGTTCTCCATTCTATTTTCATCGTTATATTATTGGTTGTTTCTAGTTTGCATTCATATCCAGGGAGCTGTTGCTGGAATTTGTTGGGATTAATGGCTGTTCTATAGGAGTATTCTCCTCATATAAAAAGTCTCTTCCCTTCTTCCACTTCATTCTCTCTTTTCGCTCTTTTTTTTTCTTTTGTTTTCTCGCTTTTATTTTCCCCCCTCCTTTTCCCCAATTTCATTTTTGCACTCCTTTTTTTGGTCCCTACTTTTCTTTTCTTTTTTCTCTTTTATCTTTTTCTCATCCTTCTTCCTCATCCCCTAATTCTCTTAATTCAGGTGGTCACCTTTATTTGGGGTTATTAATATCGTGAATATATTTGTGTATAGTGCCTGGTACGTGGTGCCTTGTTGTGTTGTATTTTGTGCCTTTAAATCAACGCAGCAGATCCAAGCAACAGCAACCTCCTGAGCACCACATCCTCTGCTGAGGAACAACAGCTGTACGTGAAACCTCGCCCCACCAGCCAGAAGAGCCACCACAGCTATGAACAGCACCCACCAGAGGAGCTGCTGCCAACTGAAGAGCAGCTGCTACCGTAAACGCCCGAAGAGCAACCACAGACCAAGGAGTCACTGCCACCAAGGGAGCAACCACTGAACGACTCAACGTCTAGATATGTCAGTGAGATCAAACATGGGTAGACAAAGAAACCCCCAAAGGAAAGAGAAGGAGGACTCTCCAGAAAAGCAGCTAAGTAATACAGAGGCATGCAACATGACAGAGAAAGAATTCAGAATAAGGGTCCTAGAGTGCATAAACCGGATGGAGGAAAAAATCGACAACCTCCGCAAGAAGCAAGAAGAAACAGATGAAAAAATCGATAACATATGGAAGAAGCTAGAAGAAACAGATGAAAAAATCGATAACATATGGAAGAAGCTAGAAGAAACAGATGAAAAAATAAACAACCTAAGTAAGACCCAAGAAGAAATGAAGAGTGATATAGCTGCAATGAAAAACTCCATTGAAAGTATCAACAGTAGACTAGGAGAAGCGGAGGACCGAATTAGTGAATTAGAAGACAAGGAAGCAAAACACACCCAAAATGTACAGCAATTGGAGAAAAAAAATTAAAAGACAGGAGGAGAGCCTAAGGGAGCTTTGGGACAACATGAAACAAAACAACATACGAATAATAGGAGTACCAGAACAACAGAAGGATGAACAAGGATTAGAAAACCTACTCGAAGAAATAATATCAGAAAACTTTCCTGAGGTGGGGAAGAAAAAAGTCACACAAGCCCAGAGAGTCCCAAACATGGTGAACCCGAAAAGACCCACACCAAGACACATCATAATCACCCTGGCAAATGTTCAGGACAAAGAGAGAATCTTACAGGCTGCAAGAGAGAGACGGAAAGTTACATACAAGGGATCTCCCATTAGACTGTCAAATGATTTCTCAACAGAAACACATCAGGCCAGAAAAGAATGGACTGAAATTTACAAAGTGATGCAAAGCAAAGGACTGAATCCAAGAATACTCTATCCAGCAAGGCTATCACTCAAACTTGAAGGGGAAATAAGAAGCTTCACAGACAAAAAAAGGCTAAGGGAGTTTGTCACCACCAAGCCAGCAATGCAAGGAATGCTAAAGGGACTGGTATAAAAAGAAGAACTAAAAAGCTCAGAAAGAAAACAGCCACACAAAAAAAGAAATGGCTACAAACAAGTACCTTTCAATAATAACTTTAAACGTAAACGGACTAAATGCTCCAACCAAAAGACATCAAGTGGCTGAATGGATAAAAAAACATGACCCATACATCTGCTGTCTACAAGAAACCCACCTCATTAGAAGGGACTCACACAGACTGAAAATGAAAGGATGGAAAAATATCTTTCAGGCAAATGGAAAGGAAAAGAAAGCTGGGGTAGCAATACTTATATCGGACAAAATAGACCTCAAAGTGAAGGCCATAACAAGAGATAAGGAAGGCCACTTCATAATACTAAAGGGATCAATACAACAAGAAGATATAACCCTGGTAAACATATATGCACCCAATGTAGGAGCACCCAAATTCATAAAAAAACTCCTGGAAGATATCAAAGGAGAGATCGACAACAATACAATCATAGTAGGAGACTTTAATACACCACTGACAGCACTGGATAAGCCCTCTAAACAAACAATCAGCAAAGATACAGCAATCCTAAATGACTCACTAGATCAGATGGACTTAATAGACATCTTCAGAACACTTCACCCCAAAGCCAGGGAATATACGTTCTTCTCAGGTGCTCATGGGACATCTTCAAAAATAGACCATATATTGGGTCACAAGCAAAGTATCCCCAAATTCAAGAAGATTGAAATCATAAAAAGCGTCTTCGCAGACCACGATGGCATAATATTAGAAATAAACTACAATAAAAACAACCCAAAATACTCAAACACCTGGAAGCTGAATAGCATGCTATTAAATATTGATTGCGTTACCAATGAGATCAAAGAAGAAATTAAAAACATCCTGGAAACTAATGACAATGAAAACACAACAATCCAAAACCTATGGGATACAATGAAGGCAGTCCTGAGAGGGAAGTTTATAGCTCTACAGGCCTATCTCAAAAAACAAGAAAAAATGGTAGTAAATCATCTAACTCTACAACTCAAAGAATTAGAAAGAGAGCAACCAGAAAAGCCCAGAGTGAGCAGAAGGAAGGAGATAATAAAGATTAGAGCAGAAATAAATGACATAGAGACCAAAAAAACAATACAGAAAATCAATGAAACCAAGAGCTGGTTCTTTGAAAGGATAAACAAGATTGACAAACCTCTAGCCAGACTCACCAAGAAGCAGAGAGAGAGGACACAAATAAATAAAATTAGAAACGATAGAGGCGAAATAACAACAGACCCCACAGAAATACAAATGATTGTTAAAAAATACTATGGACAGCTCTACTCCAACCATCTAGACAACCTGGAGGAAATGGACAAATTCCTAGAAAAATACAACATTCCAAAACTCAATCAGGAAGAATCTAAAAATCTCAACAGGACAATAACTATCGAAGAAATTGAAACAGTCATCAAAAAGCTTCCATCAAACAAAAGCCCAGGACCAGACGGCATCACAGGGAATTTTACCAAACATTCAAGGAAGAACTAAAACCTATCCTCCTCAGACTACTACAAAAAATTCAAGAGGAAGGAACACTCCCAAGCTCATTCTATGAAGCCAGCATCACCTTAATACCAAAACCAGGTAAAGACAACACAATGAAAGAGAATTACAGGCCAATATCCCTCATGAACATAGATGCCGAAATCCTCAACAAAATCTTAGCAAATCGGACCCAGCAGTACATCAGAAAGATCATACACCGTGACCAAGTAGGATTTATCCCAGGGATGCAAGGATGGTACAATATCCGCAAATCAATAAACGTGATACATCACATAAACAAATTGAAAGAAAAAACCCACATGGTCATATCAATTGATGCAGAAAAATCATTTGACAAAATTCAACACCCATTTTTGGTAAAAACTCTCAGCAAGGTGGGAGTAGAAGAATCATACCTCAACATAATAAAAGCCAGATATCACAGGCCCACAGCCAACATCATACTCAACGGAGAAAAACTAACACCATTTCCCCTAAGAACAGGAACAAGACAGGGTTGCCCCCTCTCACCACTCCTGTTCAACATAGTACTGGAAGTGTTAGCCATTGCAATTCGGCAAGAAGAAGAAATAAAAGGCATCCAAATTGGAAAAGAGGAAGTAAAACTGTCCTTATTTGCAGACGACATGATATTATACATACAAAACCCTAGAGATTCCATCAAAAAGCTACTAGACTTAATACATGAATTTGGCAATGTAGCAGGATACAAAATTAACCCCAAGAAATCTGAGGCATTTCAATACACCAATAGTGAACTTTCAGAAAGAGAGATTATAAAAACAATCCCGTTTACCATTGCACCAAAAAAATTAAGCTACCTAGGAATAAACTTAACTAAAGAGGTAAAAGACCTCTACTCAGAAAACTACAGGACGTTGAAAAAAGATATAGAGGAAGACATAAACAGATGCAAGAACATACCGTGTTCATGGATTGGTAGAATCAACATCATTAAAATGTCCATACTACCCAAAGCAATCTATAAATTCAACGCACTTCCCATTAAAATACCAACAGCATACTTCAGAGATCTAGAACGAACTTTCCAAAAATTCATCTGGAATAAAAAAAGACCCCGAATAGCTGCGGCAATCCTGAAAAAGAACAAAGTAGGTGGGATCTCAATACCAGATATCAAGTTGTAGTACAAAGCCACTGTTTTCAAAACTGACTGGTACTGGCACAAGAATAGGCATATAGATCAATGGAATAGAATAGAGAGCCCAGAAATCGGCCCGAACCAATATGCTCAATTAATATTTGACAAAGGAGGCAAGAACATACAATGGAGCCAAGATAGTCTCTTCAATAAATGGTGTTGGGAAAATTGGACAGATATATGCAAGAAAATGAAACTAGACCACCAACTTACACCATACACAAAAATAAACTCAAAATGAATAAAGGACTTAAATGTACGACAGGAAACCATAAAAATTCTAGAAGAATCCAAAGGCAAAAAAATCTCAGACATATGCCGAAGCAATTTCTTCACTGATACAGCTCTTAGGGCACTTGAAACTAAAGAAAAAATGAACAAATGGGACTACATCAAAATAAAAAGCTTCTGCACAGCAAAAGAAACCATCAACTAAACAACGAGAAAACCCACTGCATTGGAAAACATATTTGCCAATGTCATATCTGATAAGGGCCTAATCTCCAAAATTTATAGGGAACTCATACAACTTAACAAAAGGAAGATAAACAATCCAATCAAAAAATGGGCAAAGGACCTAAATAGACACCTTTCAAAAGAGGACATTCAGAAAGCCAAGAGACATATGAAAACATGCTCAAAGTCACTAATCATCCGAGAGATGCAAATCAAAACAGCAATGAGGTATCATCTCACACCGGTCAGACTGGCTGTCATCAACAGATCAGCAAACGACAAGTGCTGGAGAGGATGTGGAGAAAAAGGAACACTTGTGCACTGCTGGTGGGAATGCAGACTGGTGCAGCCACTATGGAAGACAGTATGTAGTTTCCTTAAAAAACTGAAAATGGAACTCCCATTTGACCCTGTGATCCCACTTCTAGGAATATATCCCAAGAAACCAGAAACACCAATCAAAAAGGACATATGCACCCCTATGTTCATAGCAGCACAATTCACCATAGCTAAGATTTGGAAACAGCCTAAGTGCCCATCAGTAGATGAATGGATTAGAAAACCGTGGTACATCTACACGATGGAATACTATGCTGCTGTAAAAAGGAAGGAACTCTTACCATTTGCAACGTCATGGATGGAACTGGAGAGCATTATGCTAAGTGAAATAAGCCAGTCAATAAAGGAAAAATACCACATGATCTCACTCATTCATGGACAATAGAGACCATTATAAACTTTTGAACAATAATAGATACAGAGGCAGAGCTGCCTCAAACAGATTGTCAAACTTCAGCGGGAAGGCCGGGGAGGGTTGGGGGGCAGGAGGTAGGGGGGTAAGAGATTAACTAAAGGACTTGTATGCATGCATATAAGCATAACCAATGGACATAAGACACTGGGGGATAGGGGAGGCTAGGGGACTGTCTAGGGCGGGGGGATAAAATGGATACATATGTAATACCCTTTGTAATGCTTTAAGCAATAAAAATAAATAAATAAATAAATAAATAAATAAAAGAACTAAAGCTAAAAAAAAAAAAAGAAAGTAAGGTTAAGAATTGGATGAATATGGGACCTCAGTTCAGTATAGAGGAAGTAGAAAGAGGATGAGTGGATAAAAAGAATGAGAAAGAGGAGAAAATAATAATAATAATAATAAAGTTTTTAAAAAATTGATTCAAAAATTAGGATAAAAAATAAAATAAATTGGAATGATGAAAAAAAATAATGTGAAAAGAAATAGAAAATAAAGAAATAAATGAAAGAAGGAAAATAAAGAAAAAAGAAAAAGATAACAAAATAATAATAAAATAAAAATGAAAAAGTGAAGTGTTGTTCCTTTGGCTGGTTTAAGATCCCACTGTTCTGTACTGTCTGCAGCTTCTCAGTTTACTTTTGCTGGGACTGAAGGCCTCTCTTTAGGCCAGAGCCTCAGGGTATAGTATGGGTATGGCTGCATTGCCTGGAGACTGCAGGAAGGGGCTATCTCTTCAGGAGAAAATGGCTATCTAGGTCCCATGTGTCAGGTATGACTCAGCTCCAGACTCACAGCCACTTCTCTTAGGCCTTCTGCTCACCCCAGCCACTCCCCAGACTCCACAAGTCCGCACCTTCTCCTGCACCTCAGACTTGGGTGAGCATCCATATCCAAAAGGTCCTATGAACTAGGTTCAGTGAAGAAAAGCACAGGCCACAGAGAGGGGAAAGGCTGCGCCTCTGGGAGCTCCTCGCCTGCCAGCACTGCGCAGTCTGGGCAGCCCTCCAGGTTGCCCTCTCTGGGCTCAGTCTTTCATGACTGTGGACCCAGATGTAAAGTCCCCTGCCAGCAGCAGTCCTGTGGACCTCCTTTCCACAGTCAGACTCTGTGCCTGTCCCAAGGGGCTCGGCTCAGTGCTGTGTGGTTTCCCTCTGACCCTCTGGGATCAGAGGTCTCACAGTTCTCTCCAGCCCAGATCCTTGGTTTTACCTTTCTCCAGGCATCCTCTGACCTTCCTGGCTGCTAATTGTCTCACAAGCTGTATCTTCTTTGCCATTTTGGGGTGGATGCTATTCGATTCAGCTGCTCATTCTATCTGCTCCTGAACAAGGCTCAGGACACGTCCATCTATTCTGCTGCCATTTTGTCCTCTCTAAAATTGAGTTTTAAGAGGTAAAGGGTCACATGGTTACTATGACTTGTTAATTTTGGTGAAAAGAGATCCTGGATTTTGTCAGGGAAGGTCAATGAGGGTCACAGAAATAGTACTATTTTAAAAGATTGATAAAAGTTCATTAAGTCAATTCCTCTGTCTTTAGGAAGTTGTTATCTAAACTAGTAAAATCTTTGATTCATTAGAAGACCTGTTTTCTCTTCCTGCAGCATTTCACAATGTAATCATCTTATAGGGGTTATACTTTAATTCAACCCAAACCTGGTTTTCTGTTTTTCCCTTTTGTTTTATCCGGACAATGAACAGAAATAAGGTTTCTCTCTTCACTTAAGCATTGTCAAGATTATCCCAGAGCCCTTAACATAGTCTAGATTGCCTAAAATGTTGGAAATATGACTTAAAACCTATACAGAAAAGCCTAGGTGTAGACTCAGGGACTTTTTAAGCCAAGTTGTATTTTCTCTGGATTATTTTCTAAGCTAGTATCAGGGCATGGCCAGAAAAGACTCTCAAGGTTATCCAGAACAAGTTGATAAATAGAAAAACTATAGATTAAGAGAGATTCAAAAAATGAAATTTATAGAAATATTGGTTGACTCTCCTCCACTGTTCTTCTACAACTACTCAAGCCTATACAGTACACACAAAAGGGAAAATGCATTCAAACCTCCACAGAAGTTAAATGTGTCTTGCTCATAGCCTCTCGTGCTGCTGATTTGTCACCCTAGGTAACAAGGCGAGCAGCACTAATTTAATTGTCAAGTTTAGAAAGAACATTCTCTGACGAACTATAAACCATCAAGAAACCTTGTGGTTAGGAACTAAACATTATGTAATTGGCTTCTCAGGGACCTGTTTCTTTTGAGGCCTATTTGGAGTCAGAACTACATACTTTAAAAAGGGGGGGGGGGGTTCAAGATGGCGGTGGTATAGGCAGACATGTCCCAGGTCCTGTCCAGGAGCAAATGGAGTAAGCAGCTGAAACTAATAACACCCACCCTGAATTGGCGAAATTATACAGCCGGGAAGGGCAGAGCTCCCCTGGAAAGGTAAAAAACCAGGGATCTGGGCAGGAAAGTTTGCCAGACCTCTGAACCCAAAGGGGTAGAGGGGGACCGAGTGGCAGACAGCCATGTCTCTTGGGACAGGCACAGCCCCTGACTGGGGAAAGGAGATCCACGGGACTGTTGGCGCCAGGGGATTTGAGATCTGGGTTCTGTAATTATGGAGGACTGACCCTAAAAGGGGCAGCCTGAAGAGCTGACCAGACCATGCAATGCAGATAAGAGAGGAGCTTACAGAGACTCAGCCTTCCCCGTTTCCGCGGCTAGCGTTTGTTTTCACTGAACCCAGTTCATAGGACATTTCGGATACAGACACTCACCTGTGCTAAAGAGAGGGAGAAGGTGCAGATGAGTGGAATCTGGTGAGAGGCTGAGGAGAGAAGAGGGGCCAGGAAAGGTGGCAGCGAATTGAGGGCTGAGTCACCCCTGAGCCCAGGACTAGAGCAGCCATTCTCCCGGGAGGTTAGAATTCCTCCCCCCAGCCCCCAGGCAAGGATCACAACCACACCTAGATTCCGCCCTAAATGAGATGAAGGATTAAAATAATATGATTAGTCCCTGGGAATTAACAGGGACTGGCATATAGAGGGACTTTCACTCCCAGCAACAACACAGAGCAGGGTAACGATTAAGGAACCACCTCTGGGCAGTGGACTTCCCCAAAGCAGTTTTAAGTGCAATAGAGAAGATAAACCCTAGCTACTGTATAGAGAGGCCGTATAGCCTCAGAGGCCAATCCAGAAACACTGCCACCCAGAGGCTGAGCCACAAACTGACTCTTAGGTAAATACCAATTAAGGCAGTCTGGGACACAAATACAGCCTGCTTTAAAAGCAGGACTGTGGTTTACAACACGGAGGAACAGTGAATCGCAGGGAAATTCAACATTCTCCTGAATACCTGGCTCAACTAGGCGAACCAGACTGAAGAGTAGAAGAACCGAAGGACCTTCGCTACTGCAAATTTTTATTTATTTATTTTTTCACCTTTTAACTAAGAAACCAATTTTTTTCTTTTCTTTTTCCATCACCTGATTTTACCTTTTTAATTACTACATTTTTATTTTTAACCAGTATTATTACTGCTACCATTTTACCATTTTTTAAAGTGTCATTTTATCTTCTCTTTATTTTATTTTGGGATTAGTGTTCTACATTCTATTTTCATCTTTCCTTTAGCATCATTTTTATCTATGTCAATTTTACCTCTATGCTAAAACCCTCTTCCTCACGTTTCCCCTTTTATTGTCCTGTTTCTCTTACCCTATTCCTGCTTTGGATTTTCCCTATTTCTTCTTTTTACCCCCTGTCAAAATTTCACCCTACTTATATATCCTATTTCCAATCCACTGCTCTAAATCCTTATACACCTCTCCCTTATCTTTCTTCACTATCCAATTTTTTTTCTTCTTTTATCTTTCTATTGTTTTGTTGCTGTTTGCTTGATTGTTGAGAATATTGTTTTCTTGTTGTTGTTTTTTATGTTTTTTTGTTTTTTTAGGAATGGTTGTGAGGTTGTTTTGCTTTTTCTTTTTATTTTTTTCTGCTGGTTTTTCCCCTCCCTCCCGCACCCCCCCAGTTATTTTTGTGCCTCTGTTTTCCCTTGCCTCACTTGATATTATTGGTTGTTTATAGTTTGCATTCATCTCTAGGGATGTGTTGCTGGAATTTGTTGGGATTAGTGGCGGTTCTATCAGAGTTTTCTCCTCATACAAATAGTCTCTTCCCCTCTTCTACTTCATTCTCTCTTTTCACTCTTTTTTTTCTTTTTCTTTTCCCCCTCCTTTTTCCCACTTTCATTTTTCCAATCTTTTTTCTTTCTCCTTTTCTTTTCTTTTCTTTTCTTTTCTTTTCTTTTCTTTTCTTTTCTTTTCTTTTCTTTTCTTTTCTTTTCTTTTTTCTCTTTTACTTTTTGCCCTTCTTTCTTCCTTATGCCCTAATTCTCTTAATTCGGTGGTCACCTTTATTTGCGGTTATTAATATCATGATTGCATTTGTGTTCAGTGCCTGGTACATTGTGCCTTGTTGTGTTGTATTTTGTGCCTTTAAATCAACACAGCAGATCCAAGCAACAGCAGCATCCTGATCACCACACCCTCTGTCTGAGGAACAGCAGCTATAAGTGAAGCATCCCTCAACCAGCCAGAAGAGCCACCATAGCTGTGAACAGCACCCAACAGAGGAGCTGCTGCCAACTGAGGAGCAGCTAATACGGCCACCACCCGACGAGCAACCACAGTCCAAGGAGCAACTACCACCCAGGGAGCAGCCACTGAATGACTCAACATCTAGCTATGTCAGTGACATCAAACATGGGTAGACAACTAAACCCCTAAAGGAATGAAAAGGAGGACTCACCAGAAAAGCAGCTAAGTGATACAGAGGCATGCAAGATGACAGAAAAAGAATTTAGAATAAGGGTCCTAGAGTGCATAAACAGGATGGAGGAAAAAATCAACAACTTATGCAAGAAGCAAGAAGAAACAGATGAAAAAAAATGAATAACTTATGTAAGAGCCAAGAAGAAATGAAGAGCGATATAGCTGCAATGAAAAACAACATTGAAACTATCAACAGTAGACTAGGAGAAGTGGAGGACTGAATTAGTGAACTAGAAGACGACGAAGTAAAACACACCAAAAATGTACTGCAATTGGAGAAAAAAAAAACAAACAAACAGGAGGAGAGCCAAAGGGAGCTTTGGGACAACATGAAACGAAACAACATACGAATAATAGGGGTTCAAGAACAACAGAAAGAGGAACAAAGATTAGAAAACCTATTCGAAGAAATAATATCAGAAAACTTCCCTGAGGTAGGGAAGAAAAGAGTCACACAAGCCCAGAGAGTCCCAAACAAGGTGAACCGAAAAGACCCACACCAAGACACATCATAATTACCATGGCAAATGTTCAGGAAAAAGAGAGAATCTTACAGGCTGAGAGAGGGACGGAAAGATAGATACAAGGGATCTCCCATTATATTATCAAATGATTTCTCAACAGAAACACAACAGGCCAGAAAAGAATGGATGGAAATTTACAAAGTGATGCAAAGAAAAGGACTGAATCCAAGAATACTCTATCTAGCCAGGCTATCACTCAAACTTGAAGGGGAAATAAGAAGCTTCACAGACAAAAAAGGCTAAGGGAGTTTATCACCACCAAGCCAGCAATGCAAGAAATGCTAAAGGGACTGGTGTAAAAAGAAGAACTAAAAAGCTAAAAAAGAAAACAGGCACAAAAATAGAAATGGCTACAAACAAGTACCTTTCAATAATAACTTTAAACATAAACAGACCAAATGCTCTAACTAAAAGACATCGAGTGGCTAAATGGGTAAAAATATATGACCCATACATTTGCTGTCTAAAAGAGACCCACCTCAGAAGAAGGGACTCACACAGACCGAAAGTGAAGGGATGGAAAAATATCTTTCAGGCAAATGGAAAAGAAAAGAAAGCTGGGGTAGCAATACTGATATCGGACAAAATAGACCTCAAAGTGAAGGCCATAACAAGAGATAAGGAAGGCCACTTCATAATACTAAAGGAATCAATACAACAAGAACATATAATCCTGATAAACATATATGCACCCATGCAGAAGTACCCAAATATATAAAAAAAAAACCCTGGAAGATATCAAAGAAGAGATGAACAATAATACAATCACAGTAGGGGACTTTAATACACCACTGACATCACTGGATAAATCCTCTAGACAAACAATCAGCAAAGAAACAGCAATATTAAATGACTCAATAGATCAGATGAATTAATTGACATCTTCAGAACGCTTCACCCCAAAGCCACGGCATATACATTCTACTCAAGTGCTCCTAAGACATATTCAAAAATAGACCGCATATGGGATCACAAACAAAGTATCCCCAAATTCAAGATGATTGAAATCATACCAAGCATCTTCTCAGACCACGATGGCATAATATTAGAAATAAACCACAATAAAAACAACCCAAAATACTCAAAACTTGGATGCTGAATAGCCTGTTATTAAATATTGATTGGGTCTCCGATGAGATCAAAGAAGAAATTAAAAACATCCTGGAAACTAATGACAATGAAAACACAACAATCCACATCCTATGGGACACAATGAAAACAGTCCTGAGAGGGAAATTTATAGCTCTACAGGCGTATCTCAAAAAAAAAGAAAAAATGGTAGTAAATCATCTAACTCTACATCTCGAAGAATTAGAAGGAGAGCAACAAGTAAAGCCCAGAGTGAGCAGAAGGAAGGAGATAATAAAGATTAGAGCAGAAAAAATGACATAGAGACCAAAAAAAACCATACAGAAAGATCAATGAAACCAAGAGCTGGTTCTTTGAAAGGATAAACAAGATTTACAAACCTCTAGCTAGGCTCACCAAGAAGCAAAGAGAGAGGACCCAAATAAACAAAATCAGAAATGATAGAGGCGAAATAACAACAGACCCCACAGAAGTAAAAAAATGATTGTTAAAAAATACTATGGACAGCTCTACTCCAACAAACTAGACAACCTGGAGGAAAAGGACAAATTCCTAGAAAAATATATTCCAAAACTCAATCAGGAAGAATGAAAAAATCTCAATAGGCCAATAACTATGGAAGAAATTGAAGCAGTCATCAAAAAACTCCCAGCAAACAAAAACCCAGGACCTGATGGCTTCACAGGGGAGGTTTACCAAACATTTAAGAAAGAATAAAAACCTATCCACCTCAGACTACTACAAAAAATTCAAGAGGAAGGAATACTTCCAAGCTCATTCTATGAAGCCAGCATCACCCTAATACCAAAACCAGGTAAAGACAACACAATGAAATAGAAATACAGGCCAATATCCCTTATGAACATAGATGCCAAAATCCTCAACAAAATCTTAGCAAGTCGGATCCAGCAGTACATCAGAAAGATCATACACCATGACCAAGTAGGATTTATCCCAGGGATGCAAGGATGGTACAATATCTGAAAATCAGTAAACATGATACATCACATAAACATATTGAAAGAAAAAAAAAACACAGTCATATCAATTGATGCAGAAAAAGCATTTGACAAAATTCAACACCCTTTCTTGATAAAAACTCTCAGCAAGTTGGGAGTAGAAGGATAATACCTCAACATAATAAAATCCATATATGACAAGCCCACAGCCAACATCATACTCAATGGACAAAAACTAACACCATTTCCTCTAAGTACAGGAACAAGACAGGGATGCCCACTCTCACCACTTCTGTTCAACATAGTACTGGAAGTATTAGCCATTGTAATTAGACAAGACGAAGAAACAAAAGGCATCCAAATTGGAAAAGAGGAAGTAAACTGTCCTTATTTGAAGACGACATGGTATTATACATACAAAACCCTAAAGACTCCATCAAAAAACTACTAGACTTAATACATGAATTTGTCAATGTAGCAGGATACAAAATTAACGCCAAGTAATCTATGGGATTTCTATACACCAATAGTGAACTTTCAGAATGAGAGAGTAAAAAAACAATCCCATTTACCATCGCACCAAAAAAAATTAAGCTACCTAGGAATAAACTTAACTAAAAAGGTAAAAGACCTCTACTCAGAAAACTACAGGACTTTGAAAAAAGATATAGAGGAAGACATAAACAGATGGAAGAACATACCGTGTTCATGGATTGGTAGAATCAACATCATTAAAATGTCCATACTCCCCAAAGCAATCTATAAATTCAACGCACTTCCCATTAAAATACCACCGGCATATTTCACAGATCTAGAACGAACTTTCCAAAAATTCATCTGGAATAAGAAAAGACCCTGAATAGCTGCAGCAATCCTGAAAAAGAACAAAGTAGGTGGGGTCTCAATACCAGATATCAAGTTGCATTACAAAGCCACTGTTCTCAAAACTGCCTGGTACTGGCACAAGAACAGACATACAGATCAATGGAATAGAATAGAGAGCCCAGAAATCGGCCCGAACCAATATGCTTAATTAATATTTGACAAAGGAGACAAGAACATACAATGGAGCCAAGATAGTCTCTTCAATAAATGGTGTTGGGAAAATTGGGCAGATACATGCAAGAAAATGAAACTAGACCACCAACTTACACCATACACAAAAATAAACACAAAATGGATAAAGAACTTAAATGTACGACAAGAAACCATAAAAATTCTAGAAGAATCCAAAGGCAACAAAATCTCAGACATATACAGAAGCAATTTCTTCATTGATACAGCTCCTAGGGCACTTGAATCTAAAGAGAAAATGAAAAAATGGGACTAAATCAAAATAAGAAGCTTCTGCACAGCAGAAGAAACCCTCAACAAAATAACAAGAAAGCCCACTGCGTGGGAAAACATATTTGCCAATGTCATATCTGATAAGGGCCTAATCTCCAAAATTTATAGGGAACTCATACAACTTAACAAAAGGAAGATAAACAATCCAATCAAAAAATGGGCAAAGGATCTAAATAGACACCTTTCAAAAGAGGACATTGAGAAAGCCAAGAGACATATGAAAACATGCTCAAAGTCACTAATCATCTGAGAGATGCAAATCAAAACAACAATGAGGTGCCATCTCACACCTGTCAGACTGGCTATCATCAACAAATCAGCAAACGACAAGTGCTGGAGAGGATGCGGAGAAAAAGGAACCCTCGTTCACTGCTAGTAGGAATTCATACTGGTGCAGCCACTATGGAAGACAGTATGGAGCTTCCTCAAAATACTAAAAATGGAACTCCCATTTGACCCTGTGATCCCACTTCTAGGAATATATCCCAAGAATCCAGAAACACCAATCAGAAAGGATATATGCACCCCTATGTTCATAGCAGCACAATTCACCATGGCTAAGATCTGGAAACAGCCTAAGTGCCCATCAGCAGATGAATGGATTAGAAAACGTTGTTACATCTACACGGTGGAATACTATGCTGCTGTAAAAAAGAAGGAACTCTTACCATTTGTAACAGCATGGATGGAACTGGAGAGCATTATGCTAAGTGAAATAAGCCAGTTAATGAAGGAAAAATAACACATTTTCTCACTCATTCATGGATAATAAAGATGATTATAAACTTATGAACAAAAATAGATACAGAGGCAGAGCTGCCTCAAACAGACTGTCAAACTGCAGTGGGAAGGCCGGGGAGGGTAGAGTGGCAGAACGGGGGTAAGAGATCAACTGAAGGACTTATATGCATGCATATAAGCATAACCAATGGGTACAGGACACTGGGGAGTAGGGGAGGCCAGGGGATTGTCAAGGGTTGGGGGGAAAATAGAGACATATGTAATACCCTTTGTAATACTCTAAGCAATAAAAAAAAAAGAACTACATACTTGACAAAGTAATTTTTGCAGTTTTCAGGAGCCTGGACAGCTGTGCAAAGAGTGAGTTGGATGGAGTTTTGCCTCCTGCACTACCCCAAATCTTTGCCAACACCAGTTTCTAAAACCTTTCTCACCACTGAAAGTACAAAGGTGAAACAGTTGTGTGTGTTTTTCATAAGCCTGAAAAAGCCTGGAATTTTGGCACTTAGGTACTTTTCCTTGTTCCAACATATACATTGAGTAGATGCAAAATTGGAATGCCTAGAGGTTAAATATGAGGCACTGGGGTAGATTGTGTGTGTGTGTGTGTGTATGTGTGTGTGTGTGTGTCTGTGTGTGTTGTTGTTGTTGTTTTGTTTTTTATAGATTCTCATTTCTGTTAATAACTTCCTTGAGTAGTGCCTAAATCAGAATTGCTAACACCTATTCACTCTACAACATGAAGTCTTGGAGAGGAGTTTCAGATTTGCAATCTCCTCATACATGTCTTTGAAATTTCATAATACCACTTCCTTTATTTCCCACTCTAGATGGACTCAGAATTGGCAGTGCATGTTTTCAGAAATTCAGACATGTGAAAGCTCAGTGAGAGTGAAGTTTCTAGGACTGGCTATGTAATTTGTAGATCCCAGCACGAAGTAAAAATGTGCAACCCCTTGTTAAAATTATTAATATTTCATGGTGGGAATAGCAAAGCATTAAGCCAAGCACAGATCCTTCTAGTTATGGGGCTCTGTGCAATTCCACAGATGGCGCTCTCATAAAGCCATCCCTCTTCCCTGTTTACACAGAGACCAGAACACATTGGTGATCCTCAAATTCAAACTATCTCTTGACAGAAAACCTTATATGTTTAATACTTATTAAATTATAGTCCCCTACATGATGATTACATTCCAGAATGCTGCAGGAAGAGAAAATAAGTTTCTTAATGATGCAAAGAACTATTCAAAAACTAAACTAGTTTAGATGACAACCTCCTAAAAACAGTGGAATTGACTTAATGAAATTTGATCAATCTTTTAAAAGGGTACTACTTCTGTGATCCTCATTGACCTTCCCTGATAAAGTCCAGGATGTCTTTTGAACAAAATTAACAGCCCATCTTGGCTTCTTGCCACTTCACATTTATTCCCAGGATCAGTGCATGACTGCTGCTCTCCTCCCACACACTTGTGTCAGAGCCTTCGCTAGTTAATATTTATTTAAAATAAAAATTACAAGATGAAAATTTTGGTGGATTTTACTGGACTTGTATAGAATGAGGAGTTGTGTGGCCTCAGTCTCCTCTCAGAACTGCGACTACCACACAATGTGATCTTTGGCATATTTGTGGTAGCTGAATGGCTGGATGTACTTTCCTTTTGGTGAAATAGCAAAAGCCAAATAAAGAGGCTATAACATCTGATAGGACTTTGCCCAGATCCAATAGTGAATGCCTGGGTTGCTTTAGAAGAGAAATGTTGGCTATTTTATCTTTCTGGCCTTCAGTACCTGCTTCCTCCCTCCCCATACACACACCATAATCTGAAGATCTTTCTTAGCAGGAAAATACTTTATTTTATTAAGAGATGTGTACTCAGCAATACCTTGTCAGTGGGCTGGCATTTATACTTTGTCTACACACAGAAACTGCTTTGACTGAAATCTGGAAAAAAATAAACAGGTACAGCTAGAAAATAATAATTACAGTAATTTTACACATACATTTAGTTTTGGGGGGTAGATAATTGATTTAGTTATCATTTTCTATCCTGTTATTCTGGTGCTGTGGAGGCCCTAGCTAGAAGTCAGAGTTGTGGGGAAATAAAGAAGTTGATTCTCAGCTTATTTTCCCCAGAGTTTCTGAGGGGACTACACCCTCTCTCCTGAAAGAGTGTTGGGAGGGGCTTATGCTTTTAAAGTATAACTATGGCCTGCTCAAATGTCCCTCTTTGCGGTAGCACTCTGACATCAGGGAACTGAAACAGTCATAAGCCAGCTTTGGCTTGGCTTGGTGCTCCAGTCTCAGTTCAAGACTAACTGGGACCATCTCCAGCCAGCCCTGTGGCTGGTCCCACCTCCCTAATCTGCTTCCTGGATGAACTGTAGGCCAGGCTAAACCAGGCCACCTTAAGGGTAGTGTCAAGGGAAAGGTGAGGGAGGGATGATGTTTCTTTAGCTCCTGCATTTTAACTGTGTCTGACTGCCTGCCTTACCTTAAGCAAAACCAGTAGACTCTTTAAAAATAATCTGTTTTCAGAAGACCCTCAGGCATGGACTAAGGTCCTTGGCTCTGGGGCATTGAAGACCTGCATTAATTTCAGAGTCATAGAAACCTAGATAGGCTACCAAAGTCTGATTAGCCAAATAAGTCCAGTTCAACACGCACTTATGGAGCCAATTGTTGTGTAACAGGCCATTACTAAGAAATAGGGGATAGAAAGTGGACTGAGGCCTAATTCCTGCCCTTCAGGAGTTTGCAGCCTGCTTATATGCCGAGGTCCAACCCCAGCGGGTCCAGGGGTCCCCAAAGGTGAGGACGGAGTCGGCGAAGAAGGAATGACACGGAGACAGCGTTCAGTTGATCAGCAGCCTAGCCAGGATCTCTAGCCCGGATCTCCAGCCAAATTCTGGTCTGGATCTCCAGAGAGGTTCTGCTTAGGTTCTCCAGCCAGGTTCTGTCTGAGATCTCCAGCCAGGTTCGGTCACCAGGTTCTAGTCAGGTTCTCTTGCCATGTTCTATAGTCAGGTTCAGTCCAGGATCTATTGCCATGTTCTCTCCAGCGAAGTTCTTCTGTCTCCAGGCTCCGTGTAGGTTCTGTCTTCTGAATTCTGTGTTCTAAGTTCTGTCTCCTGAGTTCTCTGTTCTGAGTTCTGTGTCTTGCTGTCTTGTTACATCTGTATTTATACCAGTTCATTTTAATCCTGTCAATCTCTATTACAAAGGTTAGGGCGTTTCTTATCTCCATTCCAGGGAGTAAAGATTATGTAGCTTAAGCATGATTGTTCGTAGTTAAAGTGATTACTTACCCGCCTGGCACTTAGTTGAGGGGTTTTATTCCCTCCCTAACTTCAGGGGAAAATCCCTACTTGGGGATTCAACCTTTCTCGGAGAGGTGACCTTGGTTAAAACACAGCGCCAAGAAGGTGAGCAAACATATTAAGAACCGTATGCCATATATGCCAGGTCCCCCGAAACAGCAAGGATGGACCGGCTCCCGGCACTTATAAATCCAAAGGAGCAAACAGATGATTTCGATGTAATGTGACTAATGAAAGGCAATAGATGAGAACTCAATGTCTTGAATGCACTGAGGAGGGGCATCCAACCCAGCTTAGGGGCATCAGGGAAGACTTCATATAGGAAGGAGCAGCAGGTAAGGTTCAAAGGAGTTAGTTAGGGAGAAAACAATGAGAGATAAATGTCAAGGAATGAACAACAATAGCAAAGGTAAAGGAGTTTTTAACAACATTTTCTTTTGGGGGAACTGAAGAGTTAAGAAAATTAAAAATTTAAATAAAGTAGTCATGGGAATCTTAATGAATCTTGTCATATATAGCTTAGTCTATATCCTAAAGACAGTGGGAGACAGGAATTTTAAGCAGGGAAAATTTGTCAAATGAAATGTCACTGGAACCCAGCCGGTGTGGTTCAGTGTTTCAGCATCAACCTATGAGCCAAGAAGCTATGGTTTTATTCCCAGTCAGGGCACATGCCTGGATTGTGGACTCCATCCCCAGTGGAGGGCATGCAGGAGGCAGCCAATCAATGGTTCTCACTCATCATTGATGTTTCTGTCTCTCTCTTCCTCTCCCTTCCACTCAGAAATCAATAAAAATATATTTTTAAAAGAAATGTCACTGGAGTGCAGTGAATGTATAAATGAATAAACAAATCTAAGTCAAAACTTTAAAATGTGAAATTTCTTCCTAGAAATATACAGAATAAAGCCACAATTCATTGGTTCAGTTCTCTTCAAGCTATTCTAGCCTACACTTCTATTCTCAGCTCACTCTGTTCTCTAGCCACACAAACTTTATTTTCCACTCATTTAAAGCTCATGCTATTCCCCATTCCTAATTGGTTCCTTTCTCCTTTCTTTTTTGGTGAGTTCATAATAATTATTTGTGGAAAAGGTCAAGTATTATTTTCTCTCAGATGTCTTTCCTGACCTATAGTTACTCTATTCCTCCCCTGTCTCCCCATAACACCCTGTTCATGCCTTATAACTTTTATCACACAGTGTTGCAACATGCATTTCCCTGAGTATTCCTCACTTGGTATGAGCTGCTGCTTGAAAATAAAGAACATGTCTTATTTACTTATCCATTCCCAGCATGTCACATAGTCAGCACTCAATAAATGTTGGTTGAACAATGTAAGGATTAAGTAGTTGAAATAAAAAGTTTGAAACAGACTACTCTAGTCATTTTGGCACTGGAAGAATTCAATTGTGAAATGTAGTAGAAAGTTCACCAATCAGGGCTGGGAGTGGGGGGGTGAGATAAGTCTTCAGATTCCTGTCTATGTCCTGTCCTGCCGTTCACTGTCTGCAGCCATCTTTTCCTGTCTCTGTGCCTCAGTGTCCCAAACTATATATTAGTTCAACTGATTTCCTGAAAAAATTATCAATCTCTCTCCAATTCCAGAGCTAATTGTTTAGAAGTTTATTATTTATATGTCCATACTTCTAGCTCCTAGGAAGACAGAGATAATGGCAAGAGGATGATAAAATATTTGGGTTGAGAATAAAAACTGCCAAGTCACTGTGGTAGATAAACACTGGGAAAGATATCTAAGACACAGTTCTCTCTCTCTCGTCTCTCTCGTCTCTCTCTCTCTCTCTCTCTCTCTCTCTCTCTCTCTCTCCCCTCTCCTTTCCTCTTAAATATAATCTAGCCCCAGTAGCCCATCAAAGCCCATACAGAACATTCCACAAAATGAATCTTAATAAGTTATACTCCATAGAGTACACAGTTATTCTTTTGCAGCTTTCACATTCCAATAGATTTGTTGTCTGATTTTCTCCAGTATTAAAAAGGAAGGGGTTTTCCTGGAGTTTGCTCTGAAACCAAAGCCACCACAGCACAAGCCAGGTTAAAAAAAAAAGGGGGTAATTAAACATATTAACAAGAAGTGTCCTGAATGCCTGGCAAAAATGGAAAAGCTTAACAACATCTACAAAATGATGGCTAACAGAATATGCCAGTGAGTATTTAATTTACCTGCTTTTCCTTCAATATGAAAACAGAACACAGGTTCTTTCCTGATTCCTTTTTCACTACTTCCAAAGTCCCATAACCTTGGCCCGTTTGTCCTTCAAAGGTTGAACAAGGTTGGGTTGGTTAAACCCAGAGAAATGAGTGTCAGGGTTCTAGGACAGAGTGTGAAAATAAATAATAATGATAATTTAAAAATGATAGCATTTGTATAATGTTTTACAGTTAAAATCCTCTTTTGCATAAATTATCTTAATTGATTCTAAAAGTAATAATACTTTTTTAAGCCGCAGGGCCTTTATATGTGCTTTTCTATTTGGGCAGTTCTTGCCACCTATTTCTTCCTAATTCTACCAATGCTTTAGATCTCAGCTCAAAGACCACTTTATCAAGGTAAACTTCCCTGACTTTACTGCCCATTACAAGTCTATCAGACTCATTCTACTAGTACCTTTCTTTGTTTCTCTTATCATAATTACAATTTTACATGAGCAGGCATC
Source organism: Myotis daubentonii (assembly GCF_963259705.1). Taxonomy (NCBI): domain Eukaryota; kingdom Metazoa; phylum Chordata; class Mammalia; order Chiroptera; family Vespertilionidae; genus Myotis; species Myotis daubentonii. Next base: position 94,202,833 of record NC_081861.1, on the reverse strand, counting down.
AGTACTTGATTATATCTCTATAATATAAAACTATTACGGAGACGTGACTATCCCATCTTTTCATCCTCCCTAACATGTCGGGGAAGGTAAAGGTGACAATATGATCAGGTCTTACTAATGCAATATGAACACAAGTGATATGTATCATTTCTGGGCCAAACAAAATTTAAAAGCAGGTGTACCTTCTTTATCCTCTTTTTGTACTTCTGTCTGGGTACAGAGGTTTCTGAGGCCGTAGGGCAGTGGTTCTCAGACTTGACTGAATGTAAGAATCACTCAGGAACTTAAAAAATTATGACACCTCTACAGTACACCAGGCTAATCAAATCTCTGTGCATGGAAACCCAGGCATCAGTATTTTTTAAGTTCTTTAGAAGATTCTAATAGGTAGCCAAAGTTTGAGAACCACTGCCTAGGAATGACTTCTGGATCCCTGAAATGTGAAAAATTGCTCTCTGTTGAGCTCTCATGTGAGCAAGAAATAAGCTTAATGTTAAACCAAAGAAATTTGAATGATCTGTTTGTTATATCAACTATTTTACCCATACTAATATATTCCCCATTTTATCTCCAGAACTTACCACAGGGCTAGACATATATTAGGTGCATAATTACTATTTATTTGAGAAAGGTATTATCATCTTCATCTTTATATATTAAATTCAAGTGGTTAAATAACTTACCCAAGGTTGCACAGCTAGAAGACAGAAGTTTGAATTTGAACACAGCTCTCTGATTACAAAATGATTATACTTCCTACTCTACTATGATATTTGGCTTTGCACATGAAGACACCGTAGGAATTAAGAAACACTGGTACTCACTTTAATATTCCTCATATGTAACAATTAGTGGGGTATGATGGTCTCAGGATTCTGGCAGCTAATGGTGAGGCTATTAACACCCAATTAGTGACTAATGAAAGAACAGAAAGCCATTGATTGGAGTTGATGGAAGTTGGTGGGTGGTAATGCTCTTTATCTGAGTTTTAGGTTTCCTGTTTCAGGACAAAGACTGATATCTCAAACGTTTTCATGACACCAGAAACCCAACAATTAGAATATAGTATTTTATAGTAGAAATATAAACACCTAAGCCATGGACCAAATCAAGATTTCTTCAAATTGTCTCGTTGGCTCTATTTTTCCTGCTTCTTCCAATTTTATCTAACATATCTACTTAAAATACCACCTGCATCATATCACTTCATAGCTCAAAAATATATATTTTCCTGTCCTTTCCCACAGCAATTTTTATTTTTAAATTAACTAATTCTTTTTTTCCCATCACCATTTATCCCCTCTATGCCCTCTTCCACCTCCAACTATTCCTCTCCACCCCTGTAATCACCATACTGTTGTCCATGTGTATAAGTTCTCTCTCTCTCTTTCTTTTTCTTTTTTGCTCAATCCCTTCACACACGCCCAACCCCACCTCTGTCTGCCTCCTCTCTAATCATGACTCTCTGTCTGTGTTCTGCTTGGTAGTTCAGTTTGTTCATTAAATTCCACATATGAATGAAACATATGGTACTTATCTTTCCTTGACTGGCTTATTTCGCTTAGCATAATATTCTCCAGATCCATTCGTGCTGGCACAAAGGGTTAATTTTTCTTCCTTTTCATTACACTGCAAAGTAGTATTCCATTGTATAAATGTACCAGTGATTTTTTATCCATTCATCTATTCATGGATCCTTGGGTTGCTTCAAGATCTTGGCTATTGTAAATAATGCTGCTATGAACATATGGGTAATTTTATTCTTTTGAATTAGTATTTCAGGTTTCTTCGGATAAATTCCCAGAAGTGGAATCACTGGGTCATAAGGCAGTTCTATTTTTAATTTTATGAGGTAATGCCATTCTGCTTTCCACAGTGGCTGCACCAGTCTGCATTCCCACCAGCAGTGTACTAGGGTTCCCTTTTCTCTATATCCTTGCCAACACTTGTTTGTTCATTTATTAATAGTAATCATTCTGGAAGATGTGACGTGATATCTCATTGTAGTATTAATTTGCATTTCTGTGATTATTAGTGAAATTTAACACCTTTTCATGTCTGTTGGCCAGCTGTATGTTCTCTGGGATTTATTAAGATCTTTTGCCCATTTTTTAAATTGGATCATTTGTTTCTTTGGTGTTGAGTTTCTTAGGTACTTTATAAAATTTTGGATATTAATCCTTTATCAGATGTATCATTGTTGAATATGTTCTTCCATTCAGTTGTTTATCTTTTCATTTTGTTGATTATTTTATTTGCTGTGCAAAAACTCCCATAGCAATTTCACATCATTATGCCCAAACCACTTTAAAAACCCTCCATTATCTGCTCCTGTTATATCTAGCCAATTTTTGTCTCTGAGCCCTCCTTTACACACATTTTTCTTTGGATGGAATGTCATCTTCATACCCCATCCACACCATCTTCAACACAACTTCAAACCTTTCTTTATGTTGAAGCCTGCTTTCTATTCCACTCTGCACATGTCCCATAAAAATCATCAAATATTTTTATACTACTCTGACCCATCTAGTCTTTTTCTAGTTGTTATGTGTTGTGTGTTGGTTTCATTTCTCTGGAGGAGTTTGTAAGCAACTTGGTTGGCAGGCCCCCATATAAGCTTTCTTTATTTGTGTGATTGTGGTGATTGATTACTTTCTTTACAGAGATAGTTGGCAAGGCACTCTTGAATACATTATTCCATTTAACAGTCACACTCACCATATGAAATAAATATTGATTTCCTATTTTCAAAAATGTTTATCAAGGATCTGCTACCTGCTAGGTAGTGTGCAGAGAAGGTATTTCTAGCCTCTTTTTTTTACAGAAGAGAAAATTGAAAAAATTGTGAGGGAAAAAGAATTATTCAAGTTCACATGGTTAAAAAACAACTGATTCAACACAGGCTTAACATTCTATACTCAACGTTCTCTCTATTACATGTTATATCTCCCCCACAGTAAGCATTCAATATTTCTTAATTAAAATATAATAAATTTAATTTTATACATTTGGGAAAATTCATGGTATATTTTTGGGAGCATTAGCAATATGATCAAGAAATATTTATGGGAGAGAAACCAAGTTGGCGGCATAGGAAACACCTGAAATTGCTGCTTTGCACAACCACTTCAAAAATACAACTAAAAGACAAAACAGACATCATCCAGAACCACAGGAAGGCTAGCTGAGTGGAAATTCTACAACTAGAAGGAAAGAGAAAAGCACACTGAGACTCAGAGGAGATGCGGAAGTAAAGTGCAGAGGTATGGAGGCTCAAGCACGTGCAGAAAGGGGCTGGCAACAGAGGACGCCCGTGTCTTTTTCAATCAGGAGGGAGGCACAAGCTCCCGATGACCCTGACTCCAGTTCTGGGCGAGTCTCTGGGGACCCAGACTCATACGGGGAGAAACTGGACTGTCTGGCATTGGTCGGAACTCGAGGGCAGTTTTCTCTCAGAGGTGCTTGCAGCGATTACCAGGACACTGAGACCTGGGACCTCTTAGGGCAGGACTGAGGATCAGCCATAGCTGTTTGCTCTGCCCTGTTGATTCCATGAGACCCCGCCCCACCCAAGCTGTGCCCAGAGGCTTTTGCATATGAATGGGCTGGCCCTTTGATATCTAAAATTACCTAACAAACTGCAGCTGGGACAGAAAGACCCAGAAGATCCAATAGAAGGCCAAAGGCCCCACAGAAGCTTACATTGCTTCACAGCTGGGCCTCATCTGGGCACCTCCAAAACCCAAACAAAGAAGAGGAACCTACAGACCTCTATATAGCTCCTGCTGGGTAGCCTCAGGCAAAGGCTAAATTAGCACCTCCTTAGAGATCCAAAAGCCAGTGTATCCAGTGGTCAGAGTGTGACCATCCAGATTACAACTCCTCAGATCCATAAGAGACACAGGGGCCAGACTCAGTGAGCACCAAAGACCCACTGAAGCATGTCTTGCCCCAGAAGGGTGTCTTCAGCACAGAAGTTCTCCCACTGTAGACACAGCTGATTCTCACAGACAATTGGCTTGGAGGTCAATTCCTCCCAGTGATACCTACAACAATCAAGGCTTAACTACAACAAGACTGTGCACAAAGCCCACAAAGGGGTGCACCAAGAGTGTCCACCTCAGTTAATTGGGGAGGTTGAGCCACTGGGCCTTATAGGACACCTAGCACAGAAAGGCACTTTATCAACACAGGGAAGCAGACAAAATGTGGAGACAAAGAAACAAGTCACAAATGACAGAAATAGAGGAAAGCAAACGACTCGATATAGAGTTCAAAACCACAGTTATAAGGTTTTTCAAGAATTTTCTAGGAACCGCCGATAAATTTAGTGAGACCCTCGAGGATATGAAAAAGGACCAACTAGAAATTAAGCATACACTGACTGAAATAAAGAATAATATACAGAGATCCAACAGCAGACAAGAAGATCCCAAGAATAAAGTCAAAGATTTGAAATATGAAGAAGTGAAAAACACCGAAGTGGAAAAGCAAAAAAAAAAAAAAAAAAAAAAAAAAAAAAAAAAAAAAAAGAATGCAAAAATATCAAGATAGTGTAAGGAGCCTCTGGGACAACTTCAAGTGTCCCAACATCCGAATGATAGGGGTGCCAGAAGAAAAGAGAGAACAAGATATTACAAACCTATTTGAAGGAATAATGAAAGAAAACTTCCCCTATCTGGTGAAAGAAATAGATTTTCAAGTCCAGAAAGTGCATAGAACCCCAAACAAAAGGAATCCAAAGAGGACCACACCAAGACATCATAATTAAAATGCCAAGAGCAAAACACAAAGAGAGAATCTTAAAAGCAGCAAGAGAAAAAAAGTCAGTTACCTACAAGGGAGTACCCATATGACTGTCAGCTGATTTCTCAACAGAAACTATGCAGGCCAGAAGGGAGTGGCAAGAAATATTCAAAGTGATGAATAGCAAGAACCTACAACCAAAATTACTTTATCCAGCAAAGCTATCATTCAGAATTGAAGGTCAGATAAAGAGCTTCACAGATAAGAAAAAGCTAAAGGAGTTCATCACCACCAAACCAGTATTATATGAAATGCTGAAAAGTATTCTTTAAGAAGAGGAAGAAGAAAAAGGTAAAGATACAAATTATGAACAACAAATACATATCTATCAACAAGTGAATCTAAAAATCAAGTGAATAAAAAATCTTATGAACAGAGTAAACTGGTGAATATAATAGAATAAGGGGCATAGAAAGGGACTGGACTGACAATTCTCAGGGGGAGGGGAAGGGGTATGGGGAGTGTTGGAAGAGATGACAAAAATCGTGCACCTATGGATGAGGACAGTGGGGGGTAAGGGAAGAGGGTGGGATGGAAACTGGGTGGAGGGGAGCTATGGGGTCAAAAAGAGGAACAACTGTAATAATCTGAACAATAAAGATTTATTTAAAAAATATTTATGGGGCACCAATTGTTTGCTGGATATATATGCAAAATACATAATGTTGATATAATCATGAAAATTAATTACATTAGCATACTCTGTAAGTTTCAAGTGAATGATAGGAGTGACCCAGGCCTTCTGACCACTGTGAGTTGGGTTGGACCTGGAAGACTTTAAAGGAAAGGTTATATTTGAGCTGAACCTTGGAAGTAAGATTTTGATAAAGAGAGAAGGGGAAGGAGGAAAGGCATTCCAAGGAGAGGAAATACAGTAACAGGAGCGAAATCTTCCCAACATGTTGCAAGATTAGGTTGGGTATCACTGGTTTGTATCAACAATAAGAAACAAACTTTTGAGCAAAATGTGTTAAATGAAAACCCAGCTGATTTTGAAGATTGGAAGAAGGTGATAAAGAGGAATCAGAGTGGGAGGCAAAAACGTTGAAATAAGTTACTGGAAGTGACAGAACTTTACAAACTGTAAATTACAGTGCAAATAACAATAATTAAATGTATTGTTTTTATTGTTATTCTACTTCACAGTAAATGATTTGATTTAATCATCACTGAGTTTAATAACTGAGTAGTGCTCATTTCTATAAACCAATCAAAGGCATAACCCTTGCCAAGAAAGGCAAGAAAAGAAAATATACAAACTAAAAATAATTCCTCTCATAGTGCTATGAGTTTATTAGAAATTCAGGAGGACCTGATTCAGTAGGTGGGTGACTTCAGCCACTGTTAGTCCTTCACACGTAAAGTGAGCTTCTTGGAAGAAATGGATTATAGGAAAGATAATTTTTATTAAGGAAAAATGAAGTTTGTAAGAATGAGCCAGCAAGACTAATTATCATCTTTCACTCTGTCCAGCACTTTGATCCCTTCAGTGACTTGCATAGATTCGTCTTTTTCTTTCTCTGACTCTGGAAAATGAGGAGAGCTGATATTATAGTTCTATATGGAGGCAGTCTTAATGGCTATAAAACCAATATTCCTGGGTTCAAATCCCAGCTCTAGTTGCAAAAATTTATACCTCTCTAAGAATAAAAAAGAGAATAATCCCTACTTTTCAGCATTCTCATGAATATTAAATAAAATATGTAGGTCTGGAACCTGAAGTATTCCTCAAATATCAGCTTTTGCTTGGTTCCCTGGCATTATAGAGCATAGGTTTGGGAGTTAGAATAAACATGGACCCAAGTGAAGGAAAATCATTTAACAAATTTCAATTGAGTTCCTCTTAAGTGTCATACTCAGTGCTAGGAGCCTGAGATAGAGTAGAAAACAAAGAAAACAAGACCTTTATTTTTGTAAAGTATACAAGCCATGTTTTATTAATGTATTTTAACTGTGTACCTGTAATATTTAATTGCTCAATGGAATAATAGTCATTGTCTGACATACTTTATCAGGAAGTTGTGAGAATCAGGTTAGATAATGGACATGGAAGCATTCTTGTGAATTGAAAATTATTGTACTAATAAAATTATTATTAGTGATGATCTTCTGTGATACCAAAAGGGGTTGAAAAGCATGAGTTGTTAACTGTAATCACCAGAGAGCATATTATCACAGTTTACTAACAGGGATAGTGGCCATATTGGATTGAATATGAGAATGTCACTAACATCAAGGTCCAGCTGCTGGAGATACGAGCACTTTGTACAGCCATCACAGACTAGCTGTCTATAATAGTGAAGAAGAAAGGAATTGTCTTTGTGCCTCTATTCATTAGTTCTGTACTCAAATCCCCCTTTCCCTGGAAGCCCATATTCCCATTGCCTTTCCAACATTTTTTCTTTCTTTCTCCTCTAAGTGAATCTTCTCTAAAGAAATGATATGGGGAGATTCCAAGATGGCAGCCAGGAGGATGGCAGTGAGGGAGAGCGTGTGAGTGAGTGAGAGAGCAAAAGGGGAGTGTGTGGACATGTGGTATGTGTGTGTGTGTGTGTGTGTGTGTGTGTGTGTGTGTGTGTGGGTGTCTGAGTGAGAGACAGCTAGATCTTGTAGGACATCCAGGGGCTGGTGGAATGGGCTCACATAGCCAGGCAGCCTCTGCTACTGCTGTAATCTCTCCCAGAGTGCCAGCTTTGCCACAGAGGCCATGCCATCTTGAAAGAGAGAGCTGGAAACCCAGCTTCTAAGGCTGGAAACCCAGCTTCACCTCTCCCAGGGTGCTCTCAGACAACACCTGGGATCCTACACCACTCCAACCAGGGACCTGGTGGCTCGGCTTCCAACCCAAAAAAACCCGGACACCAACATCCCCAGCTGAGGGCTCCTGTGAGTTTCAGAAAGTGTTGCCCTTGTGCCAGCCTTATGCTTTAGCCCTGGGCATTGCGAATGTGCAAGAAAAGCACCATGACCACTCCAGAAACCATGCCAGCAGCCACCACCAGAAACCACATGAAGAGCAGCCATCCTCAACCCCTCCACCCAGAGGAGCAGCTGGCACCCATGACCACATGAGCAGCTGCCACCCATGACTGCATGAGGAGCAGCCACCCCATGACCACATGAGGAGCAGCCACCCCATGACCACATGAGGAGCAGCCACAGCCAGTGACTGCATGGGGAGCAACTGCCCCACAAACCCTCAAGGAGCAGCCACCACCTGCAACCACCCAAAGAACAGCTGCCGCCAGCAACTGCCTGAGGAGCAGCCACCACTGCGACTGCTCAAGGAAGAGACACCGCCTGCAACTGCATGACCTGCCACCAAGCCCACCGCTGCAGCCACAGGCCCCATGTGACTCAACACCTAGATCCTTTGGTAAGCCCAAAAATGGGGAGACAGAAGAACAACCCCCAAAGGAAAGAAAAACAAGGAATCACCAGTAAAGGAACTAAATGAAACAGAGGCATGCAATAGATCAGAATACAAGTTCAGAAAAAGGGTCATAGAGTTCATAAACCAGAAAGAAGAGAAAATCAACAACCTATGCAGAAATTAGGAGCAAATGAAGAGTGATAGAGCTACAATAAAAGCAATAGGGAAGCTTTCAACAGTAGACTAGGAGAAGCAGAGGACCGAATTAGCGAATTAGAAGACAGGGAACCAAAACACACCCAATCTGAGCTGCAATTGGAGAAAAAATCAAAAGACAGGAGGAGAGCCTGAGGGAGCTTTGGGACAATATGAAATTAAGCAACATGCTAGAATGACAAGAGAGTAGCAAGTTTTAGAAAACCTATTTGAAGAAATAATGTCAGGAAATGTCCCCGATTTGGGGAAGAAAAAAGTCACACAAGCACAGAGAGTCCCAAAAAACATTAACCCAAAAAGACTCACACCAAGACACGTAGTAATTACAATGGCAAATGGTAATGACAAAGAGATAATCTTAAAGGCTGTAAGAGAGAGATAGAAATTTATCTACAAGGGATCTCCCATTAGAATATCAAATTATTTCTCAACAGAAACACATCAGGTTAGAAAACGATAGAAGGAAGTATACAGAGTGATACAAAGCAAGGGACTGAATCCAAGAATACTCTATGCAGCAAGGCTATCATTTAAAATTGAAGGGGAAATCAGGAGCTTCACAGACAAAAAATAAAAGGCTAAGGGAATTTATCACTACTAAGCCAGCAATGCAAAAAGTGCTAAAGGGACTGTTGTAAAAAGAAGGGGGAAAATTAAAAATTAAAAATGGCTACAAACATTGATGATAACATTAAATGTAAATGGCCTAAATGCTCCAATCAAAAGACATCGAGTGACTGAATGAATAAGAAAAGCTGACCCATATATATGCTGTCTACAGGTGACCCACCTCAGAACAAGAGACTCACACAGGTTTAAAGTGAAGGGATGGAACAATATCTTTCATGCAAATGGAAATGAAAAAAAAATTTTCTGAAGTAGCAATACACATATCTGACAATATAGACTTTACAGTGAAGGCCATCACGGGAGATAAGGAAGGGCACTTAATAATACTAAAGGGATTGATATAACAAGAGGATATAACTCTGGTAAATATATATGCACCCAATGCAGGAGCACACAAATACATAAAAAAAATTCTGGAAGATATCAAGGGAAAGATTGACAGCAATACAATCATAGTAGGGGACTTTAATACCCCAATGACATCACTGGTAAACTTGTCTAAAGAAAAAGTCAGCAAAGAAACAGCAGTACTAAAAACTCACTATATCAGATGGACCTAATTGACGTCTCCAGAACATTTCATTCCAAAGCTACAGAATATAAATTCTTCTCAAGTGCACATGGGACATTTTCAAAGATAGACCACATATTTGGTCACAGGCAAAGTCTCTCCAAATTTAAGAACATTTAAATCATATCAAGCATCTTCTCAGACCACAATGGCATTGTATTAGAAATGAACTACAGTGAAAACAATAAAAAAAATTCAAACACTTGGAGGAGGAATAGCATGCTATTAAACAATGATTGGGTTATCAAAGAGATCAAAGAAGAAATAAAAAACATCCTGGAAACTAATGACAATGAAAACACAACAATCCAAAACATTTGGGACACAGTGAAAGCAGTCCTGAGAGGGAAGTTCATAGCATTACAGGCTTACCTCAAAAAAAAAAAAAAAAAAAAAAGAAAAAAGAAAAGAAAAGAAAGAAAGAAAGAAAAGAAGAGAAAGAAAGAAAGAAAAGAAAAACTGGTAAGAAATTATCTAACTCTACAACTTAAAGAATTAGAAAGAGAACATCAAGAAAATCCAAGAGTGAGCAGAAGGAAATAAATAATAAAAATCAGAGCAAAAATGACATAGAGACCAAAAAACAAACAAACAAAAAATACAAATGATCAATGAAATGAAGAGGTGGTTCTTTGAAAAGATAAACAAGATGGATGAACCTCTAGCCAGGCTCACCAAGAAGCGAAGAGAGAGGACCCAAATAAATAAAATGAGAAATGAAAGAGGCAATATAACAACTGACCCCACAGAAATACAAAATATTGTTTAAAAATACTATGAACAACTATATTCCAACAAACTAAACAACCTATAGGAAATGGAGATATTTCTAGAAAAATACACCCTTCCAAAACTGAAGAAGAATTAAAAAACCTCAACAGGTTGATAACTAAGGACGAAATTGAAGCAGTCATCAAAAAGCTTCCAGCAAACAAAAGCCCAGGGCCTGACGGCTTCACTGGAGAGTTTCATCAAACATTCAAAAAGGAACTAAAACCTATCCTCCTCAGACTATTCCAAAAAATTCAAGAAGAAGGAACACTTCCAAGCTCTTTCTATGAAGCCTGCATCTTCCTAATATCCAAACCAGATCAAGACATATAAAGAAAGATAATTACAGGCCAATATCCCTGATGAACATAGATGATAAAATCCTCAACAATATTCTAGGAAATCAGATCCAGCATTACATCAGAAAGATTGTATACCATGACCCAGTGATATTTATTCAAGGGATGCAAGGCTGGTACAACATCCACAAATCAACAAATGTGATACATCACATAAACAAATTGAGAGACAAAAAATCACATAATCATATCAATTGATGCAGAAAAGGCATTTGACAAAGTCCAACACGCTTTTCTGATAAAAACGCTCATCAAAGTGGAAATAGGGGGATCATACCTCAACATAATAAAAGCCTTATATGAAAAACCTACAGCCAGCATCATACTCAATGGGCAAAAACTAAAACCATTTCCCTTAAGAACAGGAACAAGACAGGGATGCCCACTCTCACCACTCCTGTTCAACATAGTACTGGAAGTATTAGCCAAAGCAATCAGACAAGAAGAAGAAATACAAGGCATCCAACTTGGAAAAGAAGAAGTAAAATTGTCATTATTCGCAGCTGACATGATACTGTACATAGAAAACCCTAAAGACTCCATCAAAAAACTACTAGAACTAATAAATGAATTTGGTAATGTACTAGGATACAAAATTAACAGCCAGAAATCTATGGCTTCTTTATACACCAATAATGAAATTACAGAAATAGAAACTAAAAAAACAAACAACAACAACACACAATCCCATTTGCCTTTGCAACAACAACAAAAAATTAAGATACCTAGGAATAAATTTACCCAAGGATTTAAAGGACTTGTACTCAGAAAATTACAGGAAACTGAAAAAAAAAGATAGTGGAAGACACAAACAAATGGAAAAATGTACCAGGTTCATGGATTGGAAGAATCGATATCATTACAATGTCATCACTACCCAAAACAACTATAGATTTAATGCAATCCCCACTAAAATACCAATGGCATTCTTCAAAGACCTAGAACACACTCTCCAATAATGCATCTGGAATAATAATAATAATAAAAGACCCTGAATAGCTGCAGCAATCTTGAGAAAGGAAAACAAAGTTGAAGGGATCACAATACCAGATACTAAGCCATACTACAAAGCCATTGTTCCCAAAACTGCCTGGTACTGGCACAAGAACAGACGTATAGATGAATGGAACAGAACAGATGACCCAGAGATTGACCCAAGCAGTAATGCTCAATTAATATTTGACAGATGAGGCAAGAGCATACAATGGAGTCAAAACAGTCTCTTTAATAAATGGTGTTGAGAAAATTGGTCAGAAAAATGAAAACAAATGAAACTAGACCCCCAACTTACACCATACACAAAAATAAACTCAAAATAGGTAAAGGGCTTAAACATAAGACTGGAAACCATAAAAATCCTAGAAAAAGCCATAGGCAGCAAAAGAGCAGACATTTGACCTAACAATATATTTACTGATACAGCTCCTAGGGCAATGGAAACTAAAAAGAAAATAAACAAATGGGACTACCTCAAAATAAAAAGTTTCTGTACAGCAAAAGAAACCATCAACAAAACAACAAAAAAGCTCCTTGCATGGGAGAACATATTTGCCAATGTTATCTCCGATAAGGGTTTAATCTCCAAAATTTACAGGGAAATCATAGAACTTAACAAAAGGAAGATAAACAATCCAATCAAAAAATGGGCAAAGGATCTAAATAGCCACCTTTCGAAAGAAGACATACAGAAGGCCAAGAGACATATGAAAACATGCTCAAAGTCACTAATCATCTAAAAGATGCAAATCAAAACAACAATGTGGTACCATCTCACATCTGTCAGAATGGCTATCATCAACAAATCAACAAAATACAAGTGCTGGAAAGGATGCAGTGAAAAAGGGAACACTCTTGCACTGTTCTTGGGAATACAGACGGGTGCAGCCAGTGTGAAAAACAGTATGGCGTTTCCTCGAAACATTAAAAATTCAACCTCCATTTGATCCAGTAATCCCACTTCTAGGAATATATACCAAGAACCCAGAAACACCAATCAGAAAGGATATATGCACCCTATGTTCATAGCAGCACAATTTACAATAGCTAAGATTTGGAAACAGCCTAAGTGCCCATCAGCAAATGAATGGATTAGAAAACGATGGTACATCTACACAATGGAATACTAGGCTACTGTAAAAAAGAAGGAATTCTTACAATTTGCAACAGAATGGCTGGAACTGGAGAGCATTATGCTAAGCGAAATAAGCCAGTCAGAGAAATAAATATCACATGATCTCACTCACTTTTGGAATATAATTAACAGCATAAACTGATGAACAAAAATAGAACCAGAGTCATAGAAGCATAGAACAGACTCTCCAACCTATGAGGAAGGCAGGGAGTGAGGGGGTTAGATATCAACCAAAGGACTTGTATGCCTGCATATGAACATAACCAATGGACACAAATGGGGGGGGCATGTGCTGTGGAGTGAGGGCAGCCAAGGAGAAGTCAATGGGGGGAGGGAAAGAGACTTATGTAATATTTTAAACAATAAATAATTTAAATTAAAAATGATATGATAAATTCATTCATATCAATATGCCAATGACTGAAAAGACTCTGTAAATTACCACTTCCAAGGTAAGGGACATTGAATTGGGTCAAAAGATAAAGAAATAGACCACTAGTAGTAGAAATCTGGGAAACAATAAAGCTTAGGTTCCTCTGAAAGTATACCAGGTGGTTGAAGACTGGTCCAACTACTAAAGCCTTACCAGTAATAGGGCCATAAAATGTCAGAGCTAAAAGAATTCTCAAAGTATGTTTCCTAGAACCCCAGTCTTTCATCTATTCTTCTAGAATGGAAGATACTGGTGAAGTGATAGCAAAACCCTGAAAATTCTTTTTAGTAGCCTAAAAGCAAGTCATAGATATTTTATGGATCATTGTTAGGTTTGGGGGAAGACACAGATATGTTTGTACATGCAGAGAAATCATTTCCAAATTTAACTAGTAAGTTTCTCAGGCTGCATTAGTTGGCAGACATGTGTACATTTTTAGCTCTGTAGAATAAACCCAATTATTTGATTGTTTTTCCAAAAACCCCCTTTGAAGGGAACTGCCCTTCCCTTTTTCCAGGCCTCCCCCCATTCATATGGTTACTGAGAACTAGTATGTTCCTACAATGTGATTCTGTTCCCTGATAACAATTAATTGGCCCAAAGACGGGCATGTGATCCAAGCTTGTACAACCAGAGTCCTTATTTGTTCTTTTAAACCAAGAGATTCCAATGCAGTTTGGCTCTTAACATGAACTGTAGAGGTGTTATCAGTGGCCATATTCTCTTGTGTGGGCTTAGAATGGAGAAAGTGGTCTTCAGAGAGAGGAGAAGGCAAAGACATTAAAAACGAACCAGAAATAATAGAAGGTGTAAGAGATAGTCCTGAGAGCATGGGATCCCTTTTTCCATTGTTTCTGAAGAACTCTTGTTATGCTTATACTAGTAAGCTTAATTATAAATAGTTCTTATAAGCTTAATTATAAATGGTTCTGTAAGCTAGGTTATTTATCTTTTTTTTTTATTTTAGACACTTTTACAGATGTACCCCATCCTCCACCCTTACCCACCTCCACCCAGCCCCTGCCCCCTTGCCTCTGGCCATCACCACACTGTTGTCTGTATCCATTGGCTATGTGTATATGTTCTTCAGTTAATCTCTTAACCTGCTCTTTTTACCTTAGTAAGATCAACTGGCTTTCTATTACTTTCATCCCTAACTCCTAACTAGTAAAGCTCAATACTTATCAAAATCAAAGGCAAGTCATTAGTGAGCTTTCATATTTACACAATCCTATCATTGTACAAGTATTTTCTATTTTTATTTATATTACTAGAGCCCCCGTGCATAAAATTCATGCGGGGGGGGGGGTGGTGGCTCTCAGCCAGGCCTGCACCCTCTCCAATCTGGGACCCCTCAGGGGATGTCTGACTGCTGGTTTAGGCCCAGTCCCGCAGGATTGATTAGATTGTTTATCCTGATCTAAACCGGCAGTCGGACATCCCTCTCACAATCCAGGACCACTGGTTCCTAACCACTCACCTGCCTGACTGCCTAATGCCCCCAAATGCCCTCCTCTGCTGCCCGAATTGCCCCCAACTGCCCTCCCCTGCTGGCCTGATAACCCCTAACCCTCTGCCAGCCTGATCTCGCTCCTAACTGCCTCTGCCTCGGCTCCCACTACCATGGCTTTGTCCAGAAGGAAGTAGGACGTCCAGAAGATGGCTGGTTGATCAGTCTAATTAGCATATTACCCTTTTTTTAGTATGTATTATTTTATCATATATGTTTATTTTAGTGACAGGACTTGTAGGGCAGGTGCTACTTGCATGGTTAAGAGACCTATAGAAACTTAAGCATGAAGCAAGGCAAAAACTTATCAAGGGTTAATATCAGAGCTAGAACACATATCAAGGTGTTATGATTTTGGATTATTCATGAACTTTGTTGTCTCAGCCCAAGATGGGGGACATTGTCTTTGTATGAGTGATTCTTACTGATAGAGATGCCAGGTTTAAAAAAACAAAAAAGCTGAAATGTTTCCTCTAACCACCTGAATGACAGAACCTATAAGCCTAAGGTTACTGTTACACCATTTGAGCATAGTCAATATGAGTCCAAGGTGATTGAGGCATTCATTACATACAGTAGTTAAGAGACCACAATCTGTAGAATCAGAAGATGTTTGAATTTTTTAAATATATTTTTCTTGATTCCAGAGAGGAATGGAGAGAGGAGGAGAGAGAGGGGGAGATGGAAACATCAATGATCAGAGAGAATCATTGATTGACTGCCTCCTGCACGCCCCGCCCCCCACCTGGGCATGTGCCCTTGACCAGAATCAAAACCGGGACCCTTCAGTCCTTAGGCCAACACTCTATCTACTGAGTCAAACCCGTTAGAGGGATGTTTGAATATTTTAACCTCGTCTTTATAACTTTCAAACTGTATGATCTTGATAAAGTAACTTAAACTCTCTAAGTTTCAGTTTTCTCAGCTGTGCAATGAGAATAAAAATTCCATTTTAGCTGAACTCAGAGAGTCATTGTTAGAATTAGATGGCAGAAAAGGCTTTGAAAACTCTTAGATGCTGAACATATCCTATTTTTTTCTGATTGATTTTTAATGAAATAAAAGTTCATTATACTAATGTTGAAAATGATGGGCTTGGTTCTTTTTCTGTTGTTAACTTCTTGAGGGTGCACCTAGCACATGGTAGTCACTGAAAAAGGTCAGTTACTCCTTGAGAGTATCTGCCATTTTGTTAATGAGAAAAAACCATGCATGTGATATGCAATTGCCATTTATTTATCAGGATAGTATAAGCTATAGAGTCAGTTTTTCAAGGGATCCAAACATAACTCTATCTCTTACTAGCTGTATGACTTTAGACATGTTGCTATATTTTTTTGAGGTTCTCTTTCCTTATCTGTAAAATAAAAGTAATAATAGTACTTTTCTTATAGGATTATTGTGAGTATTAAATGGGTTAATTTACACAAACTTTTAGTAACAGGGATGGGGAACCATTTTTCTGCCAACGGCCATTTTGATATTTATAATATCATTCACGGGCCATACAAAATTATCAACTTAAAAATTAGCCTGCTATATTTGGTCAAACATTTAATTTTCTCACCACTAATGCCTTGGGAGGGCCAGACCAAATGATTTCTCAGGCCTTATACAACCTGTGGACCAAATATTCCCCATTCCTGTGAAGAATAGCTGAGCACAGCTAAGGTGCTCATAGCAATAAATGAATTAGTTCATGTGAAGCTCTTAAAAAGTTGGTTAGCATATAATAGGTATGTAATAAATATTAGCTGTTATTATAGTCCATTCCATAGACTCTGGTGATAAGTGAGCCTCAACATATACAGGAGATATTTTGTTTCAATCTGATCCCACAATCCAAATGTTCTTGCAATACTGTATTACCTTTGTGTCCATATCTCTGTCCTGGTTTGCTATCTGTGACAGGGACTGCCATTAACAGCTTTTCATACAAGTTTTCCAGGCACTGAAATACCACATACAATTGCATTTTGGCTTCTGTTGGAGAGCAGGAGATTGTGGAATGGCAATGCTAGATGGAAGAAAAAGTGGTTATTGCTGATAAGCTAATATTTGATTATTGTATTCAAATCTGCTTTAAGTCACAGCTTTAAGTTGATTCAGAAAGGAAAACAACCAGGATTGGTATTCTTTACAATTCCATAAGACTATAATCAGTTTTGATCTCTTTGAAAATACTGCTTGCTTTTCTCTATGGCTTTGATCACAATACTTCATAATTCTAGCATATATAACCTTGAATTTTCTATCTAAATAAAGCCAAATATTTTCAACTTACAAATATCAGAATACTGTTTGTGATGCATTAGTAAAACATAAGAATTCCTGCTAAGAATTATATTTCAAAGATAGGAGAGAATTACTTCCTTTCTTTTCATTGATTTTTATTTCAACTCAGTCAAAATTAAAGAAAGTTTTGATGTTCATAGATTAACTTGTGATATTCTAAGGAGTTAGCTCCTCTGGTTAAGAATAGAACTCAAGGAGTGGGGCCTTTTTTCACTAACTTGTGAGATAGGTCATATTTCTGACAAGAAGATTTGTAGAGGAAGGCAGTAGCAAGTGATTGTAAGACTCCACCTATAACTCATCCTCAGGTCTACTCCCTTGTGACTTCACTGTCACCCATGCACAGAAGCTTCCAGGAAACTGTACTTCAGAGAATTTGTCCCAGTTTTAAGATAGAACAACCTTAGCCAAATTTTCATTTAGTTGCAAATAATTTATGTCTTTGGGGATAGAGATCACTTGTTAAGAGGGACTAATCACTGAAAATTCTGGTGTGGAAAAAAGAATTCTTACAAATAAGAATTCTGGCCTCATATTTCCTGCATTTGAATCACTAAATGACCATAGGCCTAAGTCACTTTAGGTTCAGAGGGAAGATTCCTCTTTTGTGTAACAGAGCTAATTGTGCACGCTCTAATTCCAAAACTTGCTGTGAAAACTGATGCAGGTATTACAAATATATATTCTTTATGAAGCACATTGGCCTATGCAGAGGTCACTGCTATCAGATTGGAAACTGCAGAGATACCACAGAGATAGGGTGAAGTCACCCCCTTTTTTAATCCAGAGAAATAACATGGATAAGATGTCAGTCATTCAGTCACTCACTGAACTTATAGAGGGAATCTCTAACCTATAGAGAGAAGCTCTGCTACCTGATCTCTGTGCTACTGATTTTGGCCTGACTTTGATTTCTCCAGATCATTCTACTAGAAAATGTAGGGGACGGTGGGGGTAAGAGGGAGAGATCAACCAAAGGATTTTTACGCATATATATAAACCTAACCATTGGACACAGACATCAGGGGGGTGAGGACATGAGTAGGAGAGTGGGGAGGAAATGAGACAATAAGGACATATATGTAATACCTTAATTATAAAGAAAAAAAATTAAAAATGTCCATGGGTGACAATGTCTTTTGATTGATGGTCCTTTTCCATTCTGGCAGCTATTGATTCTCTCCTCAGAATCTGGCAAGGCCAAAACAAATATAAGCTGTAATTCCCTGAATGCTGTCATCTACAGGCTTCAGGTTCTAGCTCTGCCTCAATGTTATCATCTTTAAAATAGAAATAATAATAAAAAACACTTCCTTTGGAGAGCTGTTGAAGCATACAAACAATATGCACTTTGGCACATAAGGGATAAATTATTATGATAATCCTTATTACACATTTCATTTGCATTCTTTTAATTTGGGTTTCACAACAAATTGTCAAGAAGGATCAGCCACGGAGACCACGCCATCTTGAGTGGCTGTTATTTGAAGTGTATACATCCAAAGACCCGGCATCCAGAAATCGGCTGCTAACCCAGAAACACAGGATCTGGGACAGCATGACTACATGGAGCCCTGCTTCTTCTCATGGAAAGCAGAGAGAGAGAGCTACATAACCAAAGACCTGGAGAAGAGAGATCATGGGGAGACCAAGAACCAGCCCGCATATGAAAGAAAAATAGGCATCACCAGAAAAGGAAGTAAACGAAATGGAGGCAAGCAACCTGTCAGAGAAAGAATTCAGAGAAATGGCCATAAGGTGGATGAAAAGAATGGAAGACAAATTCAACAATATGTGTAAGAACCAAGAGGAAATGAAGAAAAACCAAGAAGAAATGAAAAATGACATCACTGCTATAAAGAACTCAATAGAAAGCATCAACAGTAGACTAGAAGAAGCAGAGGACCACATCAGCAAGCTAGAGGACAAGGTAGAAAAAAGTACCCAAGCAGAACAGCTTCTAGAAAATAAATTAAAAAGCAGGAGGAGAGCCTAAGAGAACTCTGGGACAACATGGAACAAAACAACATCCGCATAATAGGGGTGCCAGAGGGAGAGGAAACTGAGCAAGGAATAGAAAACCTGTTTGAAAAAGAATGACAGAAAACTTCCCTGTTATAGGGAAGAAAAAACTCACACAAATCCAAGAAGCTCACAGAGTCCCAAACAAAACGAACCCCAAAAGACCGACGCCAAAACACATAATTAATTTGGCAAACACCAACAACAAAGCAAGAATCTTAAAAGCAGCTCGAGAGAGACAGAAAGTCACCATCAGACTAGCAACTGATTTCTCAACAGAAACACATCAGGCAAGAAGGGAATGGAATGAAATATATAAAGTCATGCAAAGGAAGGGTCTGAATCCAAGAATATTGTACCCATCAAGGCTATCAATCAAAATTGAGGGTTAAATCAGGTGCTTCACAGAAAAAAGGACTTCAGGAGTTTATTACCACCAAACCAGCAATGCAAGAAATGCTAAAGGGTCTTCTGTAAAAAAAAAAAAAAGGAAACAAAGAAGGAACACAGAGGTAAAGAATAACAATGGTGACTAACAAGTATCTATCAATCATAACTTTAAATGTAAATGGATTAAATGCCCCAATCAAAAGACATAGGGTAACTGAGTGGATAAGAAAACATGACCCATATATCTGCTGTCTACAGAAAACACACCTCAGAAAAAAAGACACACACAGACTGTTGGTGAAGGGATGGAAAAAGGTTTTTCAGGCGAATGGAAATGAAAAAAAAAAAGCCAGGGTAACAATACATATATATGACAAATTAGATCTCAAATTGAAGGACATAAAAAGAGATAAAGAAGGCCATTTCATAATACTAAAGGAAGCAATCCAACAAGAAGAAATAACTCTGGAAAACATATACACACCCAATATAGGAGCACCCAAATACATAAGAAAACTTCTGGAGGAGATCAAGGGAGAGATTGACAGCAATACAATCATAGTAGGGGACTTTAACACCCCACTATCACCATTGGACAAATAGTCTAAACAAAAAAACAGCAAAGAAACATCAATACTAAATGACTCCCTAGATCAGATGGAATTAATTGACCTCTTCAGAACATTTCACCCCAAAGCCACAGAATATACATTGTTCTCAAGTGCACATGGGTCATTTTCAAAGATAGACCATATATTGTGTCACAGACAAAGTCTCTTCAAATTCCAGAAGATAGAGATCATATCAAGCATCTTCTCAGATCACAATGGCATAAAACTGGAAATCAACTACAATAAAAACAATCCAAAAAAAATCAAACACATGGAGACTAAATAGCATGTTATTAAACAATGACTGGGTTACCAAAGAGATCAAAGAAGAAATAAAAGACATCATGGCAACAAACGACAATGAAAACACAACAATTCAAAACCTTCAGGACACAGCAAAAGCATCTTGAGAGGGAAGTTTGTAGCTCTACAAGCCTACTGCAAGAAACAAGAAACAATGAGAATAAATTACCTAACCTTACAACACAAAGAGTTAGAAAGAGAGCAATAAGAAAAGCCCAGTGTAAGCAGAAAGAAGGAAATAATAAAGATCAGAGCAGAGATAAACGACATAGAGACAAAAAAATACAAAAGATCAACAAAACCAAGAGCTGGTTCTTTGAAAGGAAAACAAGATTGATGAACCTCTAGCCAGACTCACCAAGAAACAAAGAGCGAGGACCCAAATAAACAAAATCAGAAATGAAATAGGAGAACAACAGACCCCACAGAAAGACAAAAGATTGTTAGCAAATACTATGAACAACTCTACTTCAACAAACTAGACAACCTGGAGGAAATGGACATATTCCTAGAAAAATACAACCTTCCAAAACTCAATCAGGAAGAATCTAAAAATCTCAACAGGCCAATAACTATGGAAGAAATTGAAGCAGTCATCAAAAAGCACCCAGCAAACAAAAGCCCAGGGCCAGACGGCTTCACAGGGGAGTTTTACTAAACATTCAAGGAAGAACTAAAACTTATCCTCCGCAGCCCATTCAAAAAAATTCAAGGGGAAGGAACACTTCCAAGCTCATTCTATGAAGCCAGCATCACCCTAATACCAAAACCAGGTAAATACAACACAATGAAAGAGAATTACAGGCCCATATCCCTCATGAACATAGACGCCAAAATCCTCAACAAAATCTTAGCAAATCAGATACAGCAGTACATCAGAAAGATCATACACCATGACAAAGTTGGATTTATCCCAGGGATGCAAGGATGGTACAATATCTGCAAATCAATAAACGTAATACATCACATAAACAAATTGAAATAAAAAAAACACATAGTCATATCAATTGATGCAGAAAAAGCATTTGACAAAATCCAACACCCTTTCTTGATAAACACTCTGAGCAAGATAGGAATAGAAGGATCATACCTCAGTATAATAAAAGCCATATATGACAAACCCACAGCCAACATCATAATCAATGGGGAAAAACTAAAACTATTCCTCCTAAGAACAGGAACAAGACAGGGATGCCCCCTCTCGCCACTCCTGTTCAACATAGTACTGGATGTACTAGACATTGCGATCAGACAAGAAGAAGAAATGAAAGGCATCCAGATTGGAAAAGAAGAAGTAAAACTGTCCTTATTTGCAGATGACATGATACTGTACATAGAGAACCCTAAAGACTCCATCAAAAATTCATTAGACTTAATAAATGAATTTGGCAATGTAGCAGGATACAAAATTAATACCAAGAAATCTATGGCATTTCTTTTTTTTTTCTTTTTTTTTATTTCTTAGGGTATTACAAAGAGTATTACAAATGTCTCCTTTTTTCTCCCCCTTGACATTCCCCCGGCTTCCCCCACCCCCAGTGCCTTGTGTCCATTAGTTATTTTCATATGCATGCATATAAGTCTTTCAGTTTATCTCCTGCTCCCCCCAACCCTCCCCAGGGTTCCCACTGTAGTTTGACATTCTGCGCAATGCTTCTCTGCCTCTGTATCCATTTTTGTTCATCAGTCTATAATATCTCTTATTATCCATAAATGAGTGAGTTCATGTGGTATTTTTCTCAGCTTCCCAGGGTCCGTCTCAGTATCACAGGGGCCATCTCAGCCTCACAGGAGCCGTCCCTGCCTGACAGGGGCTATCCCAGCCTCACGGGGGTCGTTTCAGCCTCACTGGGGCCATTTCAGCCTCATCGGGGCCGTTTCAACCTCATCGGGGCTGATTCAACCTTACCAGAGCCATTTCAACCACATCAGGACCATCTCAGCCTCACTGGGGCTGTATTGACCTCACTGGTGACATCTCGACCTCACTGGGGCTGTCTCACCCTCACAGGGGCTATCTCGACCTCACAGGCCGTTTCAACCTCACTGCAGCCGTTTCAACCTCACCGGGGCCCTTTCCACCCCACCAGGGCAGTTGCAACCTCGCTGGGGCTGTTGCAACCTCACTGGGGCAGTTTAGGCTTCACCGGGGCTGTCTTGACCTCAATGGTGCAGTCTCGACTTCACTGGGGCCAATTCAACCTCACTGGGGCTGTCCCAACCTGACTGGGGCCGCTGCAACATCACCAGGGCTAATTCAACCTCACCGGGGCTGTTTCAACCTCTCTGGGGCATCTCAACCCCACCGGGGCCGTTCCACTCCCACTGGAGCCATTCCAGCCTTGTCGGGGCCGCCTCATCCTCACCGGGGCTGTCCTGGCCTCTCAGGGACCGCCTCGGCCCTACAGGGGCCTCCTCAGCCTCACGGGGGCCGTCTCAGTGACATGAAGTTTGGCATTCTGTCCTTTGTTGGGAGGCTCCTTGCTGGACAAAATCTCCAGGCGTTCCTGGTGGCTGAATATCTGGTATGCTTGCTTGGATTTAGTTTTCTACCACGTGCACAGACTGCCTGTCTGCTGTCACCCAGCGACCCATGTGATACTGGATCTGATGGGCCTGCCTGTGCGTTTGCTGGTACAGCGGTTCCACATCGCCAGCCCAGCCGTGTCAGCTCCGGCTTCCTCCGAATCTGATTCTGCTTCTTTATTGTGTCCCTTATGTATGCAAGGAGTTGAAATCTGCATTCTGCTGGGCTGGGCTGCAAAATATGGCATTTCTTTACACCAATAGTGAACTTTCAGAAAGTGAGACTAAAAAAGCAATCCCATTTACCATCGCATCAAAAAAATAAGATACCTAGGAATAAACTTAACTAAGGAGGTAAAAGACTTATATGCAAAAAACGACAGGACACTGAAAAAAGAGATGGAGGAAGACATAAATAGATGGAAGAACAAACCATGTTCATGGATTGGTAGAATCAACATCATCAAAATGTCCATACTACCCAAAGCAATCTATAGATTCAATGCAATCCCCATTAAGTTACCAATGGCATATTTCACAGATCTAGAGCAAACTTTCCAAAAATTCATCTGGAATAAAAAAAGACCTCGAATAGCTGCAGCAATCCTGAGAAAGAAGAACAAATTAGGTGGGATCTCAATACCAGATATCAAACTGTATTACAAAGCCACTGTACTTAAAACAGCTTGGTACTGGCACAAGAACAGACATATAGATCAATGGAATAGAATAGAGAACCCAGAAATCAACCCAAACCACTATGCCCAATTAATATTCGACAAAGGAGGCAAGAGCATACCATGGAGTCAAGACAGTCTCTTCAATAAATGGTGTTGGTAAAATTGGACAGATACATGCAAAAGGATGAAACTAGACCACCAATTCACACCATACACAAAAATAAACTCAAAATGGATAAAAGACTTAAACATAAGACTGGAAACCATAAAAATACTAGAGGAATTCACAGGCAGCAAAATCGCAAACCTATGCTGAAGGAATTTCTTCTCTGATAATGCTTCTAGGGCAATGGAAACTAAAGAGAAAATAAAAAAATGGGACTACATCAAAATAAAAAGCTTTTGCACAACAAAGGAAACCATCAACAAAACAATAAGAAGACCCACTGCATGGGAGAACATATTTGCCAATGATATCACCAATAAGGGTTTAATCTCCAACATTTATAGGGAACTCATGAAACTTAACAATAGAAAGATAAACAATCCAATCAAAAAATGGGCAACGGACCTAGATAGACATTTTTCAAAAGAGGACATACAGAAGGCCCAGATACATATGAAAACATGCTCAAAGTCACTAATTATATGAGAGTTGCAAATCAAAACGACAATGCGGTATCATCTCACACCTGTCAGAATGGCTATCATCAACAAGTCAATAAACATCAAGTGCTGGAGAGGATGTGGAGAAAAAGGAACCCTTCTGCACTGCTGGTGGGAATGCAGACTGTTGCAGCCACTGTGGAGAACAGTATGGAGCTTCCTCAAAAAACTAAAAATGGAACTCGCATTTGACCCAGTGATCCCACTTCTAGGAATATATCCCAAGAAGCCAGAAACACCAATCAGAAAGGATATATGCACTCCTATGTTCATAGCAGCACAATTCACCATAGCTAAGATTTAGAAACAGCCTAAGTGTGCATCAACAGATGAGTGGAATAAAAACCTGTGGTACATCTACACAATGGGATACTACGCTGTGGTAAAAAAGAAGGAACTCTTGCCTTTTGCAGCAGCATGGATGGAACTGGAGAACATTATGCTAAGTGAAATAAGCCAGTCAGAGAAAGATAAATACCTCATGATTTCACTCATTTGTGGAATATAGAGAACAACATAGACTGATGAACAGGGACAGATCCAAAGACAGAGAAACAGCAATCAGACTATTAATCCCTAGAGGGAAAGTAGGGGAGGGAGGGGGCAAGGGGAAGAGATCAACCAAAGGACTTGTATGCATGCATATAAGCCAAACCAATGGACAACAGGGGGATGAGAGCATGAGTGGGGGCAGGAGGATAGGGGTTTAATGGAGGGGATGAGGACACATTTGTAATACCTTAACTAATAAAGAATTTTAAAAAAATTGTCAAGGAGGAAATTATTATAATTTCCAGTTTACAAAAAAGTCAGAGGGGGACAAACCTGGGAGATTAGCCATAGGTCACATAAGACATAAATAGTATCAGAAATAATTTGTTGTTTTTCATCAATGTAACTATAAAATCTGTTACAAAATATCTTGCTGTGCCATAGATTCAATACTGCCCCTGCTCATCTAATGTTTAGTCTGCATGCTATGGATGGACAGGCTACCTCACCATAGCATTAGAAAAGGCAGCTGAGGCATAGTGATAAGAGGTCAGTTGCTCTGTAATAGAATATCTAGGTTAATAGTACTGGCCCTTCCTCTTGTCAGCTGTCTGACTTTGGACAATTGCTTAGTATTTCTCTAATTTTCAGCTTCCTCTTTTACAAAATAGAGATAGTCCCTGCTCATCTGGTTTCTTATACAAAAATAAATTATTATCAATGTCCTGTAATATTAGTGTATCACAGTAGAGTCCTAGTGAATAATCATTGTTAACAGTCAAATAGCAGAGGGGAGGACCAGCCTCTCTCTTTCTCATACCACTTTTGTAATCTGCTTGTATTTAACATTTTGCACCTAGATTTTGGTTTAATGGAACATTTATAGCTCTTAATTCCAGTGCCTATTAGAGTACCTAGCACCTGAAAGGAACTCTACATGTTTTTTGAATAAATGAAAAATAAATGAATAGCAATGAACAAGGTGGGGGATTCTGCCTGTGGGGGAGAAATATTTTAAATGCCATATGTGTGTGTGTGTGTGTGTGTATGTGTGTGTGTGTGTATATCAGGTTGTGATAAGTGTTTTAAAAGAGATAATAATACATAGTTATATAATTAAAATTAATAAATCCAAAAATGCTCCCCACAGAATTCAATATTTGAACTATGTTTTAAAAGATCATGAGGGAAGGGAGGAAATATTTCAGTAAAAGCAAACTGCATGATCAAAAGTTTGGCAGGCTTGAGTGTGTAATATATGCTTAGACTGGGAGTCCAGGAAGTCTGATTTGACTGAAGAGGTTGGGGGTTGGCAGGAGAATAAGATGGAAGAAGGGGCTTCAGAGAGAGATTAGGGCCTAAAAATGATGGATTTTAAAGGCTATACTATGGAACATTGACTTGAACCTGAAGGACAGAAGTTGCAGATATGAAACCAATGAACTAATTCTTGACCACAGATGTGTTTATTTTTCAGGAGATTTCACATTAAAGTCTGGAATGCTGTTCTTAAAATTAATGGAACACCTGGCCCTTGCCAGGTTGACTAGTTGGTTGGATCATCATCCTATATACCAAAAGGTGGCGGGTTTGATTCCGAGTCAGGGCACATAACCCATGTTTTGTGTTCAATTCCTGCTTAGGACATGTATTGGAGGCAATCGATTGATGTTTCTCTCTCACATTAATCTCACTCTCTCTCTCAAATCAATAAAAAAAATATTCTGCTGAGGATTTTAAAAAGTAATGGAACATCTGGATTACTGAGAAGGCATTTTTGCCTGGCAACAATCAGTTGGAGTTGAGTGGTGGCCACCCTCTTTAGATGGAGCATCTGCTCTTCAGTTGGCCACAGCTTCCTCCACCACACCCTTTTGTCTCTGTAATACTAGGTTATCTCCATGCATGTTTGTTATTTAGCAGGCATTTGTGTTTGAAGCCCCTGGCATAGGCAATTGAAAGTTATAGAACAAAGAAGTGATCCTATCAGTTATCTTTTTAGAAAAAACACACAATGATTTTTATTCTGCTAAATATAGCCTATAAGAGGGTAGTTAGGGGAGAAGTAAGGCCTGGAGCTGTGGGAAAGTATAAGATGAGATCGAGGCTCCAACACTGAGCAGAAGGAAGAAAGTATAAGATGAGAAAGTAGTCCTTTATAATCCTCTACTAGAGGCCCAGTGCACAAAAATTTGTGCATTCGGGGGGAGGGGTCCCTCAGCCTGGCCTGTGCCCTCTCGCAGTCTGGGACCCCGTGGGGGTTGACCACCTGCTGGTTTAGGCCTGCTCCCTGGGGAATTGGGCCTAAGGTGGCAGTCAGACATCCCTCTGACAGCCTGGGAGCCCTTGGGGGATGTCCACTTGCCAGCAGGGAGCAGGCCTATGCTGCAGTCGGACATCCTTAGTGCTGCTGAGGAGGTGGGAGAGGCTCCTACCACCACTGTTGACTGACAGCCATCAGCCTGGCTTGTGGCTGAGAAGAGCTTCCCCTGTGGGAGTGCACTGACCACCAGGGGGCAACTCCTACATTGAGTTTCTGCCCCCTGGTGGTCAGTGTGTGTCATAGTGACCAGTCATTCCCAGTATTTCTGCTGTTAGGGTCAGTTTGCATATTACCCTTTTATTATATAGGATAGAGACCTGGTGCATGGGTGGGGGCCAGCTGGTTTGCCCTGAAGGGTGTCCTGGATCAGGGTGGGGGTCCTGCTGGGGTGCCTGGCCAGCCTGGTTGAGGGGCTGATGGGTGTTTGCTGGCTGGTCACACCCCCTTCAGGGTGGGGGGTCCCCACTGGGGTGCCTGGACAGCCTGGGTGAAGGGCTTATGGCTGTTTGCAGCTGGTCAAGCCTCCCCCAAGTGGGGACCCTCACCCCATGGAGGTTTGGCCAGCCTGGGTGAGGGGCTGATGGCTATTTGGAGGCTGGCCACACCCCCTTTAGGGTGCGGGGTCCCCACTGGGGTGCCTGGCCAGTCTGAGTGAGGAGCTGAGGGCCATTTTCAGGTTGGCCAAGCCCCCTGGCGACGGAAGCTCCCAGCTTCTCTTTTTTTTCCTTTTTTTTCCTTTTATTCTGGGATTTATTTACCTTCTATAATTGAAACTTTGTTGCCTTCAGTGGAGCTCAGAGCCTGCAGGGAAGCTTGTCTTCCTCCATCACTGGAGCAACCAAGCCTCCTGCTAGCTTTCGCTCCGTGGCTGCTGGCTGCCATCTTGGTTGGGTTAATTTGCATGTAGCCACTCTGATTGGCTGCTGGGCATGGCTTAAGGCATAGCAAAGGTATGGTCAATTTGCATGTTTGTCTTTTATTAGATTAGATGGGGAGGAAATAGCAAAAAACCACAAATCAGCAGAGGGAAGAACTCTGAGGATCCTATATAATAAGAACCTAATATGCTAAGTGTCTGGTTGTCTGGTCATCCATTCAACCCAATCAAAGTGTAATATGCTAATGGTATGCTAAGACCACTCAGCCACTCATTATGATGTGCATTGACCACCAGGGGGCAGACACTCCAACTGGTAGGTTACCTTGCTGCTTGGGCCCAACAGAGCAGGACTGAGGGAAATGGGCCGGACATGCCCTGGAGCCCTCCCACTGTCTTTCCCAGGCTGGCCAACCTCCCACATCCCTCCCTGGCCCTGATCATGCATGGGTGGGGTCCCTTGGTCTGTCCTGCACCCTCTTGAAATCCGGGACCCCTTGGGGGATGTTGGAGAACCGGTTTCAGCCCGATCCCGCAGGCCAGGCTGAGGGACCCCACTGATGCATGAATGTGTGCACCAGGCCTCTAGTTTATTCATAAGCCTTACTCCTCATTTGTAGCCCAACTCAAATGTAGTTATTTAAATGATTCTTCGTTCTCCTTCCTAGAGTTAATGAGCTCCTCAAACAGAGTTTACATTGTTCTATTCATCAGTGAATCCCCAGTGCCAAGCACAGAGCCTGGCAAGCAGTAAGTGCTTAGTAAACACTCGTCCAAAGCATGAATTGGAAGTATACTTTATTTATTTGTACTTGGATAAAATGATTATTTATTTTTAAGCATGCTGAACCTGAAGGGGTTTTTACAAACTTCCATTTGGGAAATAGATTTTAAATCTGAGAAAATGGAATCCATCCATTTATTCAACAGATATTTATTGAGCACTGACCATGTGCCACACCAAGGTGAGTCTGAAAGATCTGATGAATAACAAAGCCAACATGGCCCCTGCCCTCAGAAACAAATTTACAGTCTAGTGAGGACAATAGATATTAAACAACTAAATAAATAGTATTAATTGTATTCGTGAAAAGTCCTCCAAAGGAAAAATCTTGGGTACTGTTAAAATATGTAAAAAGGTAGGTGTGTGGGGGAACTTTAGCAAGCCTAGGAGGTCCAAAAAGTCTCCCTGGAAGTGCTATATGCATAAACATTAACTAAATTACCCAAGAGAAGGGTGAACCAGTGTTTCAGGTACTGCAAACAGCTTATACAAAAGAAGGAAGGAGAGGCTAACTGGCATTTGAGGGAGTCTGAATAAAGGCCAGTGTGAGCCTGAGCAGAGCTCAGAAAGCAGGAAGAAAGTAATATGAGATGAAATAAGGGAGGCAGAGAGATGTCAGATCATGTAGTGCCTGGTTAAAGATTTGAACATTTATATTAAAAGCAATGGAAAGCTAGAAACATTTTAAGTAGTGGAATGATATGAACAAATTTAACTTTAATAAAGCTCTGTACAAAAACATATACTGACAATTGATTATTAACAAATCTTTAAAACCAAGTAAGAGAAGAAAGGATAATCTCTTCAACAAATGGTGCTGAAGCAATAGGTCATCTGTATACAAATGAACGAGATATCCATATACAAAAATTAACTCAAAATGGATCATAGATCCAAATGTAAAACTGAAACTACACAACTTCCAGGAAAAAATAAATAAAGGCTTTTAAAACACAGTTTGTGATTTAGGGTTAGAAAAAGATTATTTTTATATCTGACACAATCCATAAATGACCAAATTAAAACATTGGACTTAAGAATTAAGATTTTTCTGATCTTTACTGGTAAAGTCAAACTAAAGACTGTGAGAAATATTGGTGTATCATATTTCTGATAGTATACTTATATCCAAAATATATAAATAACTAGGAACTCCCTGTTAAATACAAGCAGTACATTTAAAAACCACCAATTCAAAAGAATATATGCAACCATATGTTCATAGCAGCATTATGTACAATAGCCAAGATCTGGAAACAGCCCAAGTGCCCACCATCAAATGAGTAGATAAAAAAGCTGTGGTACATTTACACAATGGAAGACTACATGGCCATAAAATAAGAAGGAAATCCTACTTTTCACAACAACACGGATGGACTTAAAGGCTATTATGCTAAGTGAATAAACCAGTTAGAGAAAGACAAATATGATACAATCTCACTTATACGTAGAATCTACTAAACAAAATAAACTGATGAACAAAATAGAAATAGAGGCATGGATACATGGAACAGAGTGAGAGCTGTCAGAGGGGAGAGGGGGGTACTGAATGAAAGAAGGTAAAGGGATCAGCCAAAGAACATATATACATAACCCACAGACATAGACAACAGTGTGGTGATGCATGGAGAGAAAGGAGAACTAGGGCTGGGTGGAGGTAGGCAAAGGGTGGGGGACAATTGGGAACATATCTAATAGTGTCAACAATAAAAATAAAGTTAGAAAAAAAAACATGTGAACAAAAAACACAAATAAAAATATTTTATTTTTTGAAGAATAAAGCTTTGGCTCTGGCTGGTGTGGCTAGGTCTTCCTGTATACGGAAAGGTTGCAGGTTCGATTCTCAGTCAGAGCACATACCTAGATAGCAGGTTCGATTGCCAGTCAAGGCAAGTACAAATATAGAAGGAAACCAATCGATGCTCTGTCGCACATCAATGTTTCTCTCTTTCTCTCTCTCTCTCTCCCTTCCTCTCTCTCTAAAATCAGTAAGCATATCCTAGGGGGAGGATTTAAGAAAAAGAAAGAGTAAATAAAGGGTAAAGCTTTAAGAAACAAACAATAAATAAAATAAAATTACAGCAGTAATTATGAATTCTAAAAAATAAAAAATAGGTCAAGTTTTCAGCAAAGTCTTTGTCAAAGAAAGCATACAAATGACAAACAATCACATGAAAAATACTCTTCATCATTATTCATTGGATAAATGCAAATTAAATTAAAATGCCTATATCACTAAATGTAGAAAGACTGATCAGATCCCTGGTCAGTGAGGCTCAGTTGGCTGAGCACCGTCCTATGTGCCAAAAGGTTGCCAGTGTGATTCCCAGTCAGGGCTCATGCCTGAGTTGTGGGCTAGGTCCCCAATCTGGGGTGTGTAGGAGCAGCTGTTTGATGTTTCTCTCTCTCTCTCTCTCTCTCTCTCTCTCTCTTCCCCACTCCCCTTCCCTCTCCCTTACCCTCTCCTTTGTTGCAATGAGGTATCACCTCACATGTGTCAAAATGGCTATCATCAATAAATCAACAAACAGCTAGTGTTGATGAGGATGTGGAGAAAAGGGAACCCTTGTGCACTATTGTAGGGAACGCAGATTGGGGCAGTCACTTGGAAAACAGTATAGAGTTTCCTCAAAAGATTAAAAATGGAACTGCCTTATGACTTTATTACATTTCTGGGACTATATTGGAAGAAACCTGAAACACTAATTCAAAAGAATACATGCACCCCTATGTTCATTGCTGCAATATTTACAATAGCCAAGATCTGGAAGTAGCACAAGTGCCCATCAGTAGATGAGTGAATAAAGAAGGTTGTGGTACATTTACAAAATGGAATACTACTCAGCTGTAAAAAAGAAGAAAATCTTAACTTTTATGACAACATGGATGGAACTAGAGAATACTATGCTAAGTCAAGCCAGTCAGAGAAAGACAAATATCACTTATGTGTGGAATCTAATGAATAAAATAAACTAACAAACAAAATAGAAACAAACCCATAGATATAGAGAACAGACTGGCAGCTGTCAGAGAGAGGAGAGGAGTTTGGGGGCTGGGAGGAAAAGGTGAAGAAGGGATTAAGCAAAAAAAAAAAAAAACCCACAAAAAACAACAAAAACAGCAACAACAACAACAACAACAAAAACTAATAGACACAGACAACAGTATGGTGATTTCCAGAGGGAAAAGGGGTTGGGGGAGGTGGAAAAGGGCAAAGTTGGGATGAATGGTGGTAGAAAGAGACTTGATTTTGGGTGGTGAGTACCAGATGCAGTATGCGAATGATGTTATAGAATTGTACACTTGAAACATTTATGGTTTTATTAACCAACTAGGGGCCCAACTCTACATCATTATTCATTGGATAAATGCAAGTTAAATTAAAATGCCTAACCACTAAATTTAGAAAGTCTGATCAGATCCCTGGTCAGTGAGGCTCAGTTGGCTGGGTACTGTCCTATGTGCCACAGTTCCTTTCAAATCCGTGCACCTTAAAAGGAAATGTGGGCCAAAAGGCTGTGGTAGGCCCATCCTCCACACCCCACCTGGCTCCCGCTGCTGACACTCCCACCAGCTGACCTCACTGGCCCTGTTCGCACCTGCTGACAGCATGGAGCGATTGGGGTTGGCACTTTCAGAAGGTGAGAGCGGTGGCTGCTGCCCTGACCACCCCTCAGGAGCAGGGGGAGGTGGAGAAGCCCTCGGGGTTGATTGGGGCCGGCAGCCGCCACATGCACCTGCTGATGGTGCTGAGCGATTGGAACTGGCACCGGGAGCTGGCAGTGGGTGTAAGCATGCAGGTGCAAGTGGGGCTGGTGCTGGCAGTGGGTGTGAGCGCTGGGTGGGAACACAGCGTGTGGGAGCAAAGAATTTTCAGTAACCACCAGAGACTTGCCCCAATGACAGTGACTGGTGCCCTGCCTTGGTCTGGCATCCCCACTCACCTGCTCCACCATCCTGCCCTGGCCAACACCTGCCATATTTTGTACATGCCCCCTTGTGGTCAGCGCACGTCATAGCGACTGGTTGTTTGGTTGTTCTGGTTGTTCTGCCATTCAGTCCATTTGCATATCAACCTTTTATTATATAGGATGTCACCAAAAATTCAATAAAATATAAACATTAAAAATAAAATGATTGGCCATATGAAGTGTTGGTGAAGATGTGTAGGAACTGCTGATGGGAATGCTAAATAGTATAATCACTTTGGAGGACAATTTGGCAGTTTCTTAAAAAAGTAAATATACACTTACTCTGTGACCTACTCATTCTATTACTAAATATATAATCAAGAAAAATGAAAGCATATGTCCATATAAAATTGTATGTGTAAATGATGTATAAATGTTCATAGCAGTTTCATTTGTAATAGCCCCACATTTTAAAGAACACAAATTCCATCAATAAGCAAATGGATAATCAAACTGTGGTACATTCATACAGCAGAACACTACTTAGTGTTAAAAAAGAACAAGATACTGATACACGTAAGAGCTTGCATGGATATCAAGGGTAGCATGTTGAGTGAAAGATGACAGACAAAAAATAGTGATGATTCCATTGATATGAAACTTTGGAAAATGAAAACTAATCTATAGTGACAAAAATCAGATGGCTGATTGCCTGAATGGGAGTGTGGGGATGGGTAGAGAAAGGAAATAAAAAGGGGAAAATACTTTTGGAGTGAGAGATATTTTCACTTTATTGGGTGATGGTTTTATAAGTGTATGCATATGTCAAAAATTATTGATTGTACAACTTTAAATATGTGTAGTTTATTTTATCTAAAAAATACTTTAATAAGGTTGTTTTTTTCAAAATCCCTCTGGAATAGAAAGTCCAGAAATAGACCCACATTAATATATTCACATGATCATTGACAGATAAGCAAAAGTAATACAATGTAGCCAAGACAAAGACAGTCTTTCAAACAAATGGTGCTGGAACAACTGGACATCACATGAAAATAAAAAAAAAGGGGGGGAGGGAAAAGGAATCTAGACACAGACCTTACATCCATCACAAAAAGTAACTCAAAATAAATCCAGACCTAAATGTAAAATGCAAAACTATAAAACTCCTATAAGACAACATAGGAACAAACCTAGATGACCTTGAGTGTGGTGATGACATTTTAAATACAACACCAAAGGCATGATCCATGAAAGAAATAATTAATAAAAATAATTAAAAACGTATGCCCTGAAAAATACAATGCCAAGAGAATGAGAAGAGAAACCACAGACTGGTAGAAAATATCCACAAATGACATATCAATAAAAAACTGTTATCCAAAATATTTTGAGAACACTTAAAACTCAACAATAATAAAATGAAGAGCTTGATTAAAAAATGGGTCAAAGATTGTAACAGACACTTCACCAAAGAAGATAATCAGATAGCAAAAGTATATGAAAAGATGTTTTACATTATATGTCATCAAGGAAATGTAAATTTAAAAAAAATGAGATACCACTACCAGAATGGCCCAAATCTGAAACACTGATACCACCAAGTGCTGATGAGGATGTGAGCAACAGAAACTCTCAGTCATTGTTTGTGGAAAAGAAAAATGCTACAGTCACTAGGAAGATAGTTTGGTGGTTTTTTGCAAAAATAAACTTACTATAAAATACAGCAATTATGCTTCTTGGTATTTTAACACAAAGGAGTTAAAAACTTGTGTCCATACAAAAACCTTCACATGATGTTTATAGCAGTTTTATTCATAATTGCCCAAACTTATAATCAACCAGGATGTCAATCAGTAGATGAATGAATAAATATATTGTGGTACATCCAGAAAATAAAGTATTATACAGTGTTGAAAAATGAGCTATCAAGGCATGAAAAAACATAAAGGAAACTTAACTGTATATTAATAAGTGAATGAAGTCAATCTGGAAGGTTATATATTGTGTGATTCCAACTATAGGATATTCTGAAAAAGATAAAACTATGAAGACAGTAAAAAGATTAGTGATTGCCAGGGGGTGTGGGGGATAAATATGCAGAGCACAGATTTTTTGGGCAGTGGACATACTTGGTTTGATACCATAATGATGGATACATATCATATACATCTGTCCAAACATATAGGATGTATATCACCAAGAGAATCACTAATGTAAACAATGGACTTCAGGTATTATGATGCATCAATATAGGTTCATCAATTGTTACAAATGCACTGCTCTAGTAGCAGATGTTGATAATGAGGAAAGCTATGTACATGTGGGTAGTAGGTATGTGGGAAATCTTTGTGCCTTCCACTCAGTTTTATTATAAGCCTTAAATTGCTCTAAAAATTGTCTTCATTTTTAAAAATCCCTGTCTTCTCAGTGCAGAGCTGACTCTAGGAAAGTATGAATGGAAGAGGGAGACCATTTACAGTGGTCCAGGTGAGAAGGGCCAGTGCCTTTAATTAGGTTGGCAGTGCCAGAGATGAATAGAAATGGGAATCTTTGTGAGATATATAGGAAATAAAACTCACAGGACTTGGAGAATATCCACCATTTTCCAAAGATCAGCTCATCTTCACTTTACAGAGGAAGGAGCTAGGAAAATTCCATTAGCAAAGACCCCTTGAAATTGCAGAGAAAGCTCATGGCAAAAACTTACTCTCAAATGGAATGTTTTGAAAGGACATCATTGGTTACTTACTTGCTAAATATAAAAGGAAAAAAGAAGAATGGGGGGGGGTAGGATGTGGGCTAGAAGGGGTCAATGGGGAAAAAGGGAGACATATGTAATACTTTCAACAATAAAAATTTAAAAAAGAAAAAAGAAAGAAAGAGAAGAAAGGTGGTATGTACAAGCACATCCTATATAATAAAAGGGTAATATGCAAATTGACCCTAACAGTGGCATGACCAGAATGACGGCTCGACCAGTCACTATGAGGTGCACTGACCACCTCTCGGTCCCTTCCCCCAGCCAGCAGGCGCCCATCTCCTGATGGAAAATGGGGAATCAGGGGTGGGTGGCGGGGGATGTGGGTGGTGCCAGGCCAAGGTCTCCGCCCTGCTGGTTGCCCCCCACACAGAGGGCAACCCGCGGTGGGGACAGGTCCAGTGAGTGGGTGTGAATGGCCAACTTCTCAGTCCCTTGCCCCAGCCGGCTGGCAGGCTCTTATCGCCCGATGGTGAATGGGGAAAGAGGGGTGGGTAGCAGGGACTCGGGCAGTGCCAGGCCAAAGCCCCTGCCCCTCTGGTCAGAGGGTGGGGCCCACACACAGAGGGTGACCTGCAGTGGGTGCAGGGCCAGTGAGCAGGAGGGGAACAGCTGACCTCTCAGTCCCTACCCCCACTGGCAGGCTCCCATTGCCTGATGGCGAATGGGGAACCCGGGGTGGGTGGCAGCAGGGGGTGGGGCTGGTTGTCAGTAGCTAGGAAAGATGGCCCTGATTGCAGGCCAGGCCTAGGAACTGTACCCATGCACAAATTTCGTGCACCAGGCCTCTAGTAATTTACATAATATTTTTCAACAGTCCCTCTTGATTTTAAAGCAAGGGCAGGAATATAAGATTTAAGATTGGAGATCACAGTTATAAACTCAAAATCAAGTATATGAACCTATTATGTTCACAATAGTTAGTCTTTCTTGTCCATGATCTAAATGTTGATAGCATCACCTTTAAAAATTAAAATGTAACAAAGTGATCCTTCAGATTTGTATGTTTTCTTGTTTACAAAGTTGTTCCATATACATGATCTCCTTTAATTATCACATCAGTCTTTTGAGAATATATATTATTGGCCACTATTTTCTGATGAGAAAACTGTGAAAACAATTTTCATGCTGTGGAAGCAACACGAACTTTGGAATAATTCAAATTATTCCAAATGGGTTTGAATGTCTTTTGGCTGTCATTTCTTCAATGGGCAAATATTTATATTATTATTTCTCATCTTTTCTTTTCAGGTTTCTTTGCTTGTAAGTACCCTCCTCACCTCTGTCAATTGGTCATTTTACTATCATTAGCAATCCCTTCCATACCTATCTTATAATAGGTGTAAACAAGAAGAAAAACTCAAGTCACTCACAGCATTCTAAATTTCTAAGTGTTAGAAAAACCATATGGTGCAGCCTCTATGTCCCCTTTTACCCCATTTTACAGAGCAAGAAACTGAAGCTGAGTGAGATAAAGACTAGTTGTCAATCTGTAAACAAGCAGTTCTCATGGCTCTGAGACCTATGTTATTTCCATTTTATTTTCTTGCCAGCCCAGCTGGCCCAGATACTTGTGAGCAACCTTAGTTAAAAGCTTTGGTGAAGCTAGAGGTTCCACTTATTATAATAGGTTTTCAAAGCATCTGCATTTCGATGACATATTCCTGTTTCCCATTACAATAGGGAATTGAGAATTAGTCTTGTTACAATCTGATATTTCCATGAATAGGCTGCTTCTTTACCATAAGGAGTGATTTGTGAGATTCCTCACCAAGAAAAAGGGATCTATTTGGGATATATCCAGATAAGGTTGAGACCATTAAAATCCCAGGGGACAATTTTTCACCTCCTCAGATGAAAAGCTCTCAGGCCTTTGGGTTCTTTAAAGTTCAGTTATAGTCCTTTCCCAAGTGCCCTTGACATTGATGAGTCTAGCTAAAATATCAATGAGATGGAAAACTAGTTTAGGTTCTACTAATGTGGAAGATAGAACAAATTGTGTCCTTACTTCAGTGTCTTCATCTGGAAACTAGAGCTGACCATGCCCATTCTCCTCTGCCTTTAGGATTAAATTACCTCCTTTGGTCAGGGTAAGTAAATACCTATGATGCTTGGCTATGAACAATATAAGTATTTTGTAGAAGCCTGTAAAAAGTAGAAGAGGGCCTAAGTAAAATCTCCACATGTCTGGGACAGACAGACCCAGCCCAAAGGTTTAAGAAATGTATAAGCTAGGGAAGCACAGAGCCCCTGTTGACGCAAAGGGAACCTCCTTCCCTATAGGTCTTACCTTTCCATACTATTTCATTCCCACCTACCTC
Organism: Myotis daubentonii; assembly: GCF_963259705.1. Lineage (NCBI taxonomy): Eukaryota > Metazoa > Chordata > Mammalia > Chiroptera > Vespertilionidae > Myotis > Myotis daubentonii. Next base: position 94,165,068 of record NC_081861.1, on the reverse strand, counting down.
TCCATCTTTACACAGGGACTATGAGCAATTGCAGTATCCCTTGCCATCCTTCACTTCTGGCTGTCCATCAAGAGGAAGAAAAGCAGTCCTATGTAGGTTCCAGTCTTTGAGTAGTGCAGTTTTCAAGCCTAAAATATACAAAAACAAATTGGAAAAGGGGGTGCCTGTATATAAACAAATGTGTGCAAAATCCTGGACAAAACTGAGATCCCTGTGCATGTGACATGTGTTTCTGGTGTTTGTGTGTTTGCCTGCTTATCTGGGTTATTTTGCCTTTGCACATCTGGATAGGTGAGAAGTGTGTTGTTAGAGGCAATTCTAGACAAAGAAAAGGTAAGAAAAAAGGGTAGAGATGACCTCTGGTTTCCAGGCAGAGGGTTCCTAGAGCAACTGGTACCATGCCATGAAGCCAAATCTACCCCTATGGAGAAATCTGAAAGGTTTCAACAGGTATCTGCTGGATTGGCCATAGTTTGTTTACAATTTGCAGAAGACCCTCAAGTCAGCACTGCACAGTGAATATAATCCCTAGTTTAAGGAGCTGACACTCCTATTGCCCCTCCCACATGCTTACTGTATCTGTTTTGTGAATGGATTTAGTTAAATGTTGGTAAATGTTGGCCCCTGGGAGTTCTGCTAACCCGATCCTCAAAATAAAGCTCCGGGTTAAAACTTCAGGCCTGGCACCTAAAACCTGGTCCGGGAAAGCAAGAGATTTTCAGGGAGCTAAGGTCTTCCTGGGCTAAAGCGACTCTCTCCTGCCTTCACCATGCTGCCCCAGCACTTGTTTCTCCAAAACCACTCAGCATTAGTGGGCGGGGAGGGGACGGGAGGGGAGAAAAGGAAAGGGGAGGGGAGAAAAGGAAAGGGGAGGGGAGAAAAGGAAAGGGGAGGGGAGAAAAGGAAAGGGGAGGGGAGAAAAGGAAAGGGGAGGAGAGAAAAGGGAAGGGGAGGGGAGGGAGAAAGGAGGTGGAAAGGCTTGGAGGCCGGCCTGGCGGGGGCGGGACCTAATTCGCAAACTGTTGCTTTGCTCTCCATGTCCCAGCGCCCCCTCTGAGATCCCAGGGAGCCACTGTGCTGGGAGAGCCAGAGGGTCCCGAGGAAGCCTGGAGGTAGAGGAGGCAGAAGAGGGAAAGTGACCAAGCTAGCCGCTCCAGTGAGGGACAGGAACCAAAGGGACGCCCCACGCCCCACGTCAGCCCCGGTTGGGCTCTGGAGACAGCCAACGCCTCTTGCTGTGCGGCGGCTTCGAAGCAGCCTCCCGGAGCTACCCTTTTCTCTTTGGTGAAGTTTTTAAAAGCTGCTAGAGATTCGGATGAAGTGAGGAAATTACGGGGTAGGGCTTACGGTTGCCTTTGTCTTTCTCCTTTCCACCCCTTCACCCTTTTCTGGGTTTCCTCTCTTGCTGCTGCCTCTGCCTGCTCCCCTCTGCCCGCTCCCCCACTTCGGTTGGCCCAGCCCGGCCAGCCCGAGTTTGCAGAGAGGTAACTCCCTTTGGCTGTGAGCAGACGAGCTAGCTCTGCGCTGCAAAGAGGGCTCTGGCGAGTCAGGCAATTTCAGAGACTCTACTGCACTGCATCCAGGACCTGGCTACTTAGGCGGCACTCGGGGTGAGCCCCCATTTGCCCCCAACATCCTCTCCACCTCGCCCTGCATGCCCTCCCCTCCCATTCAGTTTTCAGGACCAAAGATCAAAGGATGAAAAGACAATCAGGTCTTCAGTAGCCCAAAACAAAAACAAACAAAAAACATTCAAACCTGAACAAAACCAAAGGGGTGGGGGGGAGGGAAAACCCACCCTGGTCCCTATTTGCACCTGCTTCAGTGGACATTTAATCTGGAAGACGGAGTGTCCTCTTCTCGTCTCTTCTCTCGCTCTCCTTCTCGCTCTCCTTTCAAGATTTGAGTATTTTTTGAATCTATCCTCCAAGTATTCAGGAATAGACTGTGAGCCTACCAGGGCAGACCTTGTCCAACGCGTGTTTTCACTGAACAAGACTTTGAAGCTGTCAGGGAGATTTTGTGTGATCATTCCTGCAAGTTTCTTTCCCAGGAGCTTCCCGCAGGTGGGCAGCTAGCTGCAGTGACTACCGCATCACAGCCTGTTGAACTCTTCTCAGCAAGAGAAAGGGAAACGGCAAGGAATTAGGTGGAAAATTCAACCAAGCTCAAGGATGGAGGTGCAGTTAGGGTTGGGGAGACTCTACCCACGGCCACCGTCTAAGACCTATCGAGGGGCTTTCCAGAACCTGTTCCAGAGTGTGCGCGAAGTGATCCAGACCCCGGGCTCCCGGCACCCTGAGGCCGTGAGTGCAGCACCTCCAGGCGCCCAGTTGCAGCAGCAGCAGACCAGTCCCCGGCAGCAGCAGCAGCAGGGCGAGGATGGATCTCCCCAAGCCCAGAGCAGAGGCCCTCCAAGCTACCTGGCCCTGGAGGAGGAACAACAGCCTTCACAACAGCAGTCAGCCCTGGCGGGCCACCCCGAGAGCAGCTGCATCCCGGAGCCTGGAGTCCCCTCAGCTGCAGGCAAGGGGCTGCAGAGGCAGCCGCCAGCACCTACAGAGGAGGATGACTCAGCTGCCCCATCCACGTTGTCCCTGCTGGGCCCCACTTTCCCGTGCTTAAGCAGCTGCTCCGCCGATCTTAAAGACATCCTGAGTGAGGCCGGCACCATGCAACTCCTTCAGCAGCAGCAGCAGCAGCAGCAGCAGCAGCAGCAGCAGCAGGAGGTGGTATCTGAAGGCAGCAGCAGTGGGAGAGCCAGGGAAGCCGCTGGGGCTCCAACCTCCTCCAAGGACAGTTACCTAGGGGACAGTTCTACCATCTCGGACAGCGCCAAGGAGTTGTGTAAGGCAGTGTCGGTATCCATGGGCTTGGGTGTGGAGGCATTGGAGCATCTGAGTCCTGGGGAACAGCTTCGAGGGGATTGCATGTATGCTTCTCTCCTGGGAGGTCCACCCTCTGTGCGTCCCACTCCTTGCGCCCAGCTGGCAGAATGCAAAGGTTCTCTGCTGGATGACTGCCCAGGCAAGGGCACTGAAGAGACTTCTGAGTATTCCCCATTCAAGGCAGTTTACCCCAAAGGGCTGGAAGGCGAGAATCTGGGCTGTTCTGGCAGCGGTGAAACGGGAGTCTCTGGAACACTTGAGCTACCATCCACCCTGTCTCTCTACAAGTCTGGAGCACTGGAAGAAGCAACGACTTATCAGAGTCGCGAATACTACAACTTTCCAATAGCCCTGGCCGGACCTCCGCCTCCTCTGCCTGCTCCCCATACTCAAGCCCGCATCAAGCTGGAGAACTCGCTGGACTATGGCAGTGCCTGGGCAGCCGCAGCAGCGGCACAGTGCCGCTATGGGGACCTGGCGAGCCTGCACGGCGGGGGTGCAGCGGGATCCAGCTCAGGCTCACCCTCAGCCGCTACCTCCTCTTCCTGGCACACTCTCTTCACAGCGGATGAAAGCCAGTTGTATGGGCCCTGTGGCGGAGGTGGTGGCGGCAGCACAGGCGAGGCAGGGGCTGTAGCCCCCTATGGCTACTCTCGGCCACCTCAGGGGCTATCCGGCCAGGAAGGCGAATTCCCCCCATCTGATGCGTGGTATCCTGGAGGCATGGTGAGCAGAGTTCCCTATTCAAGTCCTAGTTGTGTCAAAAGCGAGATGAACCCCTGGATGGAGAGCTACTCTGGATCTTATGGGGACATGCGGTAAGTTTCTCCATTTAGAAATGTCTTTCAGCCTTGAGTCAGTATGCGTTCTGGGGTATATATTCTCCTCCTCGCGTGAACATTCTACCGCTGAGAGAGCCCTAGAAGATTCCATAGAGAGGGCTGCCCTAAATGGGGAGCTTTACCTGGACTCTAGGCCTACCTAAGATTTTACCTTAATGCTCTGAGCCCCCACTGTGAGCCCCAATCACTGCCTTTAAGTCCCTGGGTGCTGGTTCCTGCCCTTCCAAATTCCATAACAATTCTCTACTGCCAGCCTCCTAAAATCCTTGCTGCCTCCCCAGGGCTCCAAACTTGAATCCAGTTGCAAGGGCCACCACCAGAAATAAAGCCCTAAGCCCTACACTAATTTTTCTCCTCCACTCCCCCAAATCTGTGAACATGGACAAAATATGGGAAGTTTCTCCTCTTAGAGTCTGTTGCAGTTTGCCCTCCAGCCTGTGGCAGTCCTGGCAGGTTAGAGGAAAAATGACTGGCCCAAGCTTTTCTCAGCCCGCCTCCTTCAAAGACATAAAATGGAGTGTGAGATTAGGGGGAACAAGATGGTCTCTGAATTCTAAAAACTCTATGAAGAAGGGGCGAAGTTCCTTCCCTGGCAACAATTAAGGACAAGCCCTAGGAATGGAGGTCAGCACAGAGAATCTAACTAGGCAGGATTAGAGAGCAGGCAAAGGTAGAGGAAAACTAAAGGACAACTTTCTTAGTGAACACTGGGCAGGATTTGCCCTCACAGGTTAACTATGTTGGAAGTAACTGCTTGTTTTTGGGTTTTTTTTTCTTGTGGATTATAACGGACCCACAGTCCTCTACTTCAGGTTTGCATCAGATCTATAAAGAGGAGAATGTTCTTTTAGAAAATAATTTAACCACACTTGCGTCTGATTTATAAGTGTTGGGGAAAGTTTTAAAGGATTTCCGTGTACTCAGAAATCTGCTTTTAGGCTCTTCAATATATTCCTTCATTTTAGGAACATTTTCAAATATGAGCTGTTACCTCTAACAAACTGAATAAGAACTGTTAGGGACCTGTGAGTTATAATCTTGCCCAAAAATTTTAATTAGAAAATGAGAAAAGTGGCAGTCAATTTCATCTTGCTTATTATAACTTCTTCCTTACCGAAGTTGTTTAACTTTTTGCAGACCATGTTGATGATTTTTGCCTCAGAAAATGGAGATATTAGTATATCCTGGTGAGGGAGGGGATATAGTGACTGGAGAACTAACTCCTCAGGTTTGTTGGGTACTGATATCCCCCATGGACTTGTTGTGTATTGTTCTGCATTTTCTATAGCTGTGACTATATCTGTTACAAAATTTCTTTGGCAACTAAAAGTCAACAATTTGCCTTCTTTCACTGATGCTTTTGTTCTTGGAAGGTTGATAGTATTGTGTTAGGAAAGAGAGGGGAGGATAGAATTTCATAAAATATTTTTTGGGCTATTGAAGAAACAGCTTCTTACCAGGCTTTACGTGCCATTAGCGATTTTTAAGGTTTGGCTTACAGGATTTTTTAAAGGGTTTATTTATAGTGTCAAAGTCTTTTCTTGTTAATTGGGGGGATTTTGTTTGTTTTTATTTTTGTGAGGTGGTTATACTATGGCATAAAAGTTATTTTCCATTTTATAAGAACAGATTTACTTGGTAGGGTTAACTTGATTATGAAGGGCTGTAGCTAGTCAGCGAGCCCTCTTCTTCTATGAACTTTTCTGGGGGCAGAGGATATCAAAGGTGCTTCTTGACCTACTATTGTGCTAAACCCAGTCACTGGAACCTTCCCTCTTTTGCATGCCTCCTCTAACTAACTCAGTTAACAGGGAGTAAATGAGTGATTCCACATATTTGTTAAGGAATAGGTATCTTCCAAGAAATAACCTGAAATTTTCAGGAAGTGGTTATCCAGAGCAAAACGTTTTTACAGGTGTGCAATAAGGTAGGTGATTTTATCCCAGGCCTTAATAGAAAAACCTCTCTATTAGAAAGACCTGCTTAAAATAATGACCTGAACTAATGAAAATTTTTCAGTATCTAAACAAAGTACAAAATTATTGAATCTTTCCTGGTTTCTGGTTGCTGCACTGGATTGGGAGTCTAGTGCAAAGGAAAACTGCTGTTTCTGTCCTGTGGGTTGACAAAGAATTTTCATTTCTAAAATATAGAAAATTCTTGATTCAGTTTTTTTAAAAATACCAATTTCATCAGAATGCAACCAATCCCAATCTAAAAATAGACATTTTCTTACTTTTTCTTTATTCCCCTCACTTTGTAGAGTCATAATTTGGTAAAAGGCAAGGGTCTGGGGTTTTTGTTTTGTTTTGTTTGTTTGTTTGTTTTGTTTTGTTTTTAAAGCCAAACCCAGAGCTTCCACCTTCTCTGCATTGCATGTATTATAGACCAATTTCGAGTTAAAAATCTCAAAATTCTAGAGGCCTCCAATAACCTATTGGATTTCTCCCTTTTCCAATTGTGTTTGTGTGTTCATATACATTAGTTAATTGTAAGGGTGGAAATTTTTAAAACTTTAGTAACTTCTGGAATAACTATGTTTTTATATATCTACAGTGTTTCTGGGGGGAGAAGAGAGGCTGAAGGTGGTCTTTATTTTCTTATTAAATTTACCATGTGGTTTGAACAGAAGGAATCATAAAAAAGTGATGCAGCTTGTGTGCAACCCTGGTGATATTTTATGGAACTGTCTTCTTTCAGAGATCAAACAAGACTACAACTTTGTTAATTGGCCAATGTCCCATTTGACAAAAGTAGGGCCCTTTATATTCTGGAAAATAGCATAATATGACAAATATTTATTCTTGGGAGATAAGGCTTAGGGGAGCCTGTCCAGGAATTAGAGTTGAGGTTTAGATAAATTGTCCAGATGCAAAAAGAAACTTTAAATTTTCTCTTGGTATTTGGTTCTTGTCTTCATAATAACTAATATTTTAGTGGTGCTTCAAGATTGGCAAATCCTGTCATGCTCTATTAGTTATTTCAAAATAAGTCATTTTATTAACTCTCCTTTCCATCTCCTTCCCCTCCTCAGTTATCAAGCAGATTTTTATGACTGTCTTTCATGGAGCAGTTTGTCTGTTTTGTACAGCAGAATTTTGCTTGGGGATCACGATAGATTGACACTTTTTGTCCGGAGGCCTTGAACCAGTATCTTGGGGGGAAAATCCTTTATCCATGGTCAGCAAATCACTGGTGAGTTCTGTCTGGGCACCAGTAATCAGAACCCAAGGACGAAATAGCCACACTGGCTGGTACCCGATTTTGAAATATGTGCAAAATGTAGCGATGGAAGGTTCCTTTTGGTTGTCCACAGAGTATCTGGCTCAGTTCGGCCAAACATTAACATAAGTGAGAGATATTTTCAAAGAACATTACAGCCTTCCAATTGCAGGGTCACTTTGTGGTGCCTTCTTGCCAGTGCTAATTTTACCTCATTAGCCATATATTCTTTCAGCTGTAAACTTTAATATAATGTATTGAATTTGCTGGAGCATTTAATTTTGTTTTTTAAAGGTTCCTTTCCTCCCTGTAGTAATTTTATCATATAGTATACATATACTAACTTAAAACAAGTCATTCTTTGGCCTCCTTACTTTTACTTCTACTGTGGCTGTTCTTGGTGGAGTTAGGGGCATAGACAATTTTATTATTTTTTATGGTGCTATGGGTTTCATTCGGACTCTACTCAAGAGGGAACTTAAAGCTGTTGGATGTAGCAAGTAAGGGGCTTATTTTATACCCAAATCAGAAAACATGATTCTGAAACATAAAAAGGAAACAAAAATCAAGTTTTGTGAGTTTGATAGGAGAGGAAGAAGGAAAACTCTCTCCATCCCCTACCTAATTCCACCATTTTCTCTTAGTTTGCAGCTTCCTCAAGTGCTGCCTATATCCCTGATTTTCTTTCTTTCTACTCCTTTCTTGCTTTTGACATTGAAATATACGTCCTACTTTTCAGATTATTTTTCTCATTATTCCTATAGATTGCTCCTAAATAATTTTTTTTAATTTAAGAGTAACGCATCAGATCAACCTCAACTCCTCTCTTTTAAGATTAGACGACTTAAAGTAATAGCAAAATGAATAGCTGGGCTCTTTTATCTTAAAACCTGATTCAACAGTTGCTGAGGGAGTTGAACTAGATAGCTTGAGGTGAGGACTTGGCAATTTATTGAGGTATTTTGCTGGCTACTGTCTCTGAATCTCTCTCGCTCTCTATTGATCTTTGTTTTTCTGTGTCTACTGGTAATTTTGGTAACCTTTTCTCAAAGCCTGAGAAGAAATGGGCCCTCTCCCTTCCGAGGCTGCTCTGCCTGGATCAAATCACCAAAGTTCTGTCACAAGCAGTACCTAATGTGCATATGAGGATGCTTGTTATACGTGACTGGCTGGGCTTATATTTAGAATTATAAATTAATAATTTGAAAACAAAGAAAGATATTAAAATAAAGTATAGTACCTCAGACTTCCTTTGTCAGCATTCTCTCAAGTTTTGAGATGTTGAATTCAGAGTAAGTTATTCTCATCCTAAACTCAAATCTGACTCTTGTCATTGCTTGTAAAGTTATATGCAGAATTATGAAAGCTCATATTTATATTGCACTCTTTTCAAAGGAAAGACCCAATGGCTTCCAATTTATTCACTAGCACTCATGTATATTTGAGTAGGCCAGGAGGTGCTTAGTGAACACCACCTTGCCAGTTGAAGAAATAGAAATAGTTGCATTTTCTATAACATTGTGTACCATGTGGGTAAAGCTCTGTAGAGCAGCATTTCAGCTTTTTTCTTGAAGCTTCTCACCTGACAAATACTTTTTTAGATTGTTGCTTAGTAAGGATACTTTCAATGGCTGCTGCATAGCGATGATAGACTGAATTATGCATAATTCCCTGCACACTCATGGGTGTTGCCACCTCTTCTCTCTCACACCAATTCCTGCTGCCAACTTGTTAGCCACAGCAGGGTTGAGAGTGGCTAATCTAGAGAAGCTTATAACTCCAAAGTGCTGATTACTTGAGAATGCTGCCAATTTAAATCATGCAGCATCTGAGTTCTATTTTTTAATAACAGCTTTTTTGAGACATAATTCACAATGTATATAATCCAGCCATTAAAAGTTCAAAGATTTTTAGTATATTCAGAATTAGGTGACCATCACCACAGTCAATTTTAGAACATTTTAATCACTTAGCAGTCAACTCCCCTTCCCCAATTCTGAGCAGTTCCCAACTACAGACCTACTTTTGGTCTCTATGGATTTGCTTATTCTAACATTTCATATAAATGGAATTATACAGTGATCTTTTGTGACTGGCTTCTTTCATGTACATGAATAATAATTTTAGTGTTCATCCATATTGAGGCACATATCAGTATTTAATTATTTTTAATAACCAAATAATGCTCCATTATATGGATGTACCACACTTCATCTATCCATTCATCAATTGATAGACATTTGAGTTGTTTCTACCTTTTGGCTATTATCAATAATACTGAAATGAACAGTCATGTACAAGAGCTTTTTTTGTGAACATATGTTTTCAGTACTTTCTGTTACATACCTAGGAGTGGAGTTTCTGGGTCATATAATAACTCTTTTGAGGAACTTTGAAACTGATTTCATAAATAGCTGCACCATTTTATAATACCACCAGCAATATAGGAAGGTTCCAATTTCTCTATATCCTATTAATACTGTCTTTTTAATTATAACTATCCCAGTGGGTGGGATATGGTTTCTCAAAGTGGTTTTGATTTGTATATCCTTTTAAAATTGTTTAAATCATTTCTATACAAAAAACTGACCGAAGAGATAAGAAAGGCAAACAAGGCCAAAGAAATAACTAGCTATGTTTGGCTTATGTTTAGCTTTATGTAAACAGCTCGAGTCATAATTTTGTTTTTATATGTTGTCTTTTGGATAAAGTAAATGCCGCCACACCTTCTGGTGTGTATTTCTAGATGAGGAAATGGTTCATTTACTTTCAAATAGTTTGGGCTTCTTTTTGGGACTTCATTCCATAACCATGAAGCAGAGATAAAATTCACCAATAAAGGAACTGTACTCTGGCCTCATTAACACTTTAGGCTAAGGGCATATCTAATCAGCTATAGCTATTGTGTCCTGATAATGGTAAGTGAACTGTAGGCCACTGAACAAAATATCATACTGTGATGTAGCTGTCTTTAGAGATGACCCTAATAAAGTTATTTTTAAAAACATACCCATCAATCTACTACTTTTCATTAAGCAACTGCTATCTGTGTGCTAGGAGGAGATCAGGGTGAAGGGGACATGATTCAAAAAAACCTTGAGGTCACTGCCCTCAATGAGCTTATAGTTATTCATGGTATGGATTTTTAAAATGTATGCCTTCCAAAAAGAAATTGATCAAAGTAGGCTGGAGTGGCTGAAGTGTATCTGCCTTTTATCCTTTATGGATTAGGTGGGGACATGATTAAACTCAAGCAATAGATTATAGGTCTTGATGGATATTTCAAATACCAGAAGGAGGTACTGCGGGAAAGACAGTGAAGAGTGAGGCAGATTAGTAGTTTGGAATCTATTTCTGCTTTTTTTTCACAGTGTCACCCCAGTCAAGTTAGTTACTACTTTCTTCCTCAGTTCCTTTGGCCATATCTTTGCTTTTGTTAGAAACATATTTTGAAGTATTTGACTATCAATATCTGCAATATATGAGGAATTAATTAAATTAAGGGGATTGATGGGTCTAAGTTTGGCTTGAAAGCCAATGAAGATGCCCAGTGTGGTGGTCAGATCAAGAATTACTCAAGGTTTCCTTTAAACATGATGGCTTTCTTTGAGATTCTGTATAAATGGGGTTTCAGGCTGTTGGTTAAGTGACTGAAGTGACAAGACAAATCAAACAATTCTTGGGGTAAGAGACACATGAAACCTTTTTTTAAAAAAATAAAATTAGACGATATAGCTTTTTTTTTTTTTTAATGACTTACCCTCTAATCATGGGCTATTTTCTACAGATTGAATTCTCTTCTTTGCTTATAGAACTGTAATCCCACTATCTGTCCACTAGGGGGACTGCAAGCGTCCTGCAGCAGAATTTTCTTGGGAATGGTTGGCCTCTTTTGGTGGATTCAAGACATCACCGGCTAACTTGAGCCAGAACTTATGTATTTAGTACTAAGGCAATAAATAAGCTACTGTAGTACTTACTATTTTATCTGAGATGTTCTTTTGCAAAGTGAAAACCTTTTTAGTAACACTGTCTGACTTATTGATACCTTTTCCAAATGTGGTGCAGGGAACAGTGACATTAGACATATTCCAGTAGCACTTTACAGTTTACAGAGCAGTTTCATATTCTGTTATTGTATTTAATCCTCATTTTATACCTTATACAAGTATCCAGGTTTCATGGTATTATAATATTCTTCATACTATTATAATGCTTTTATTCCCATTGTAAATATTATGTTCAGAGAAAGTAGGTAACATGTCTAAAGTCAAACAGCTTCAAAGTGGCTGAGATGGGATTTCAGCCCCACTCTCTTCCTTAAATCAAGTGTTCCTATTTCTTTTATCACACAACCCTCTCACCTCATAGATTAAAAATAAGGAGATTATGAGAGACAAAGAACCTTAACTGGTATCAATAATAAAAACTAGTGAAGATCTTAAGGATTCAGGGTGGTTCTCTTTTTCACTAACCAGACTGATAGATTGGGTTGTATGGAAGTTCTGGGTATCAGTAACCTTGCCATACTACTTTATAGCCTGTGCTTGTTCAACAAATATTTACTGAGTATTATATGCCAAATTTATACTAGGTACTGGTGACAAGGCAATCAATAAGGCAGACAAAAATTCCTCCCCTTGTGGAGTCTACAGTTTAGTGAGAAGAGGCTTGTAGATATGTCAAAGAGTGATATGTGTCATGAAGAGTAACAACACAGTGTGGGGGATACAGATTGATAGTGTGAGGGACCAGTTCATTCATTCACTCATTCATTCACTCATTCATTCATTTATAATTGATGTCCTCCATTCCCCCCCCCCCTTTTCACCTCTCCACTCAGTCCTCCTGGACCATTTTATATTTGTCTGTCATGGAATGCCTTACTGAGAAGGTGATATTTGAGCAGAGATCTGAAGGAAGTGAACTATAGGGATATCTGGGGTTACAATATTCCAGATACAGGTAACCACAGGTACAAAAGGTCTGAGGAAGGAGCAAACTTGGTGTGACGAAGGACATACCGCAGAGAGACTTCTAAGGCTGCTTTAAGTAACTGGAGAATTATAAAAGAAATCAGAGTTCATGAAAGGCATCATAGGTTTTTGTTAGGGCTTTGCTTTTTTTTATTTTGATATGGGGAGCCATTGGAAAGTTTTGAGCAGAGAAGTAACGTGATCCAACATATTTTTAGCAGGATCCTTCTTTTTCATATTATATACCACTGTTTGATTTTTTTATACATTTGTTGGTTTACTTATTGTCTGTGTGGAGAAGAGGCTGCAGGAACAAGAGGAAAGCAAGGAGATGAGGCTACTGTAGTGATCCAGGTGAGAAATGATGGCAGCTTAGACCAGGGTGGTCTTGTTGGAGGAGATGAGAAGTGGCTGGATTGTGGATGTGTTTGCTGGTAGAGGTGACAACATTTACTTACAGATTAGATACTTGTGAGAAAAAGAGAGGAGCCAAGGCTGATTGTTAAACTTCTGATCTGAGCAATTTAAAAAGTGTAATTACCATTTACTGAAATGGTGAAGATTGTAGGCAGAGCAAATATGTATGTGGGTGGTTATGAATCAAGAGTTTGGTTTTGGATGTATAAAGTTTGAGTTATCTGGTGAACATCCTGATAGCTTATTTTAAGTTTTCATGCAGTGCCCACAGCTTTCCTCTTCTTCAAGATGATTAAAATGGACCTTAGATATCACCTAGGTCTTTGGCACCTTCTTCCCCTTCTCCTTTTACTTTATAGCATGTAGAGATGGGTAGCATCTTGTCCATGGTAAAACAAGTTGGCAACAGAATTAAAGCACAAACTCAGTTCTCCTGGATTCCAACTTGGTGCTTTTTTTTTTTTTCTTCAGTGTTATTCACTTAGGGAAAAGAGTTAGTTTTCTTCTTGCCCAAACCTTAAACCAGGTAATTAAACTAAAGAGTGAATAAAAGAGCTAGAGTAACACACAAATTGACTATTGTCTCCAATAAACCACAATATTATTATTATGTTTTTACTGAACTGCATACAAAAATAATGTATCCTTGAAAAACATAGTAAGCAGATCAAAACTAGAACCTACTGAGAATCTTAACAGAAATGTCCTGAGATTGTAGGATACTAGAGTTCATGGAATCTGAGAATTCATCTTGTCCAGTTAGATCGTTCTATGGCTGAAGTGCCTTAAGCACAGAGATGGAAAGGAACTTGACCAAAGTCACAAGTAAAGCTAGTGTCTTTTAGTCAAAGCCTGTTCTGGGGGTTAGCTATCTGTTGCTTCCTTGAAAAAGTTTATGTTGGTAATGTGATTCCTCACTCAAAACAAAGAATTGTAATAATAGCAATAATAATGATAGCACAGTAAGTGCTATCATAGGTTGATTCATAACCACCCACATACATATTTGCTCTGCCTACTTACTGTGCTATCATTTCAATACCTGAAATGGATTAACTCATTCAATTCTCATAACAACTTTGGTAAATAGGAAACCCAAAGAGGTTAAGTAATGTGCCCAAAGGTCACACCGCTAGGAATTAGCAGAGCTTGTGCACACACCCAGGAAGTACCGCTAGTAACTAGGAGGTTCTAACTACTATATACTACCAGAAGCTTTTCAAATTAGCCAGCTGTTTACCTCTACTATCCCAATAGACTGGTGACTGAGGTGACCTCATTATGCACTGCCCTAATATAATCTACTGATCCTCACCAAGTAGCTGAATGTGTGGGGATTAAATTAGAGGTGGAATGACACAAAACGGGGTGGGGGGAGGTGGGGTGATGGTGAAAACAATTTGATAATTTACAATAGGGATTGGAAAGAAAAAAACTGTAGAAATTATTGAAAAAGGCTTAGGGATCCAAAGGTCATTGAAAATCTCAAAGTCCACCACAAACCTGGGCATTATTATGCCTCTTAAATAGGAGAACTACCAAGGTAAGAAAAATGGAATAGCCATTTTTTTTTTTTAGTTAGGGACTCTTTTATGTGTTTTACATATGGTAACTCATTTAATTCTCAGAACAAATCCCTGAGTTATGTATTATTATCATTCTCATGTTACTGGTAAGGAAGTATGCACAGAATAATTACATAACATTCCCATTACTATAGAACAAGTGGAAAAGCAAATATTCAAATCTAAGCAGTTCAGATCCATAACTTATATTCTTTTCCACTACATTTAGGGAAAGGAATCCTACTCCTATTACACATTTTTTAATACCAAAACATTCTGCCTGAACTTCAAACATTGGGAAACTCTTTTATTTTCCTTTTAAAAAAATTGTTGACACTATTACAGATGCAACTCTTACCCTTAAAATACAACAGCTTCTTTTGAAGTCTCTTACTTGGAAAAGTATGTACCTACAGTCACATGGTGAGTAATTAGCAGAACCAGAGCTTGAACTTGAGACTCCAGATTGCTAGACCTTTTTGCATTTTATCACGCAGGATCCTTTCAAATACTGACTTGTCTCCCTCTGTTCCTCCTTCTGAATCACACTAACTAATGCTTAATCTTTTTATAAAGTTAACTTTCTCCATCAACAAGATTGAACAGAGAATGGGGATAATAATCAGAAAATCTCTCTCCTTCTAGATATTGGACAAATGAAGACAAATGTCAGCATATGGGATTTGCCCTAAATAAGAAGGGGAACTTCCAGTACTTGCCCAAACTGGTTATGCAAGATGCCACAGGAAGTCATAAATGTGGTTGTCAGATGACATTTTTGTTACTGTGGAAATGGAAGCAAGCTACTATGAAAGTCTTTTTAAAGACTTTAAAAAAAGGTTTTTTAAAGATTTTTTTTTAAAAGAAGGTGCAATCTTGCCACTCACAAAAACAACTACTTGGACATTGCTTTTGCAAATTGGCAGTACATAAGAAAAAGCATCTTTCCAAACTTGTCATTTAGTGACACCTCTCTGAAGTACTGTCCAACCTCTAGATGAAATCATTTAAACTGAGAGTTGGGAATAAAGATGAAAATGCTGATATTTAGGTGACAAAAGATTCCAAAACAGGTGAGAATTATAATAATACATAACTCAAGGATTTGTTGTGATAATTAAATGAGTTACCATATGTAAAACACATAAAAGAGTCCCTAACTCCAAAAAAATGGCTATTTCATTTTTCTTACCTTGGAATCCTTTCTTACCTAAATATCAGGGTTTCCTATTTGGGTCTGTTTACTCCTTCCATTTCATCTTTGTTAAAAAAAATAGAAAGGCTAGCAAGTGTGTAGTCTGTGGGAGTTTCCAGTTGTTCATTTGAAAAACCTGCTTCATCAGCCTTTTAAATAAAAAAGTCCAAATTATACTGAAATATTTCAGTCACCAACTACCTAATAATAGACCTAAAATGTTAACCATGTTCATATTTTCAGATGATGTGTCATTTGCTTTGGACATTTGCTGGTCCTTGCTGAGGTGCTGGATTGAATTCAAATATAACAGATCAGATATGGAATTAAATAGGGTGGGCTCTTCTCTGGGGACATTTATACTCTTCCAGATTCAAACTTTCTCATTAGAGATGACCCCACAATGTCCTCAGAAAGCTACTCTTAAGGATTTTGGATTTAGAATAATGAAACTATGTGTTGTTTTCAAAAGCCTTCTCACCTCTTGCCTGGATTAGTGCAGTGAGCTCATGCCTGCTCTCTCTAGTTATTTCTGCTGCTCACTGATTCATATTGTAATCATCACACCATGTTCCCAAAATTTATCTACAATATTGTTAGTGTCCTCCTTTAAACAGTCATTAGTCTATAAGTTCCTTGAACGTTGGAGGTCTAATTTCTCTGTTCTCAATGCTTAAAACAGAGGAAGCCTCGTTGTGCAGTTATGTATGCAGCTTCTCCCCATTTGCTTATATGTTAGAAGTACAAATTATTTAAGTCCAGTGTTCAAGGCTTTTTGTGATATGGCTTATTTTTCCAGTCTCAATACATTTAATTCCCTTACAAAAATATTAAACACCAACCAAATGGATATAGTCACTGTCACTTTAAACCATCCTCGCTCCTTTATTCATTGAACTTGTTATTTTCCCCATTATTCCTTTGGTTTTGAAGCCTATCCCACTTTTAACAATATACCTTATTCTAAGCTTAGCTCTATTGCAATCTCCTATAAGATTAAGTTTCCCATCCCTAACCCATTGAGAAGTGATGTCTGTAATATGAATGTAGACTTCAGTTTCCTCATCTGTAAAGTAGCGCTAGAAATGTCTTGTTTGTAAGATTTTGAGGAGAGAGGATCAGATGACATGATGGATGTTAGGTACAAGTTAAAAGTCAGTGCCTAATATATTTTAGATTTATCCTTTCTTCCTTCTCCATTAATATGGTACTGAGTTTATTAAATTATAATTTTTGTTGTGCATGTATTATATGTCTTTCTATTTTTTATTTTTTTTTAAAGTATATGTTATTGATTTTTTACAGAGAGGAAGGGAGAGGGAGAGAGAGTTAGAATCATCGATGAGAGAGAAACATCGACCAGCTGCCTCCTGCACACTCCCTACTGGGGATGTGCCTGCAACCAAGGTACATGCCCTTGACCGGAATCGAACCTGGGACCCTTGAGTCCACAGGCTGACTCTGTATCCACTGAGCCAAACCGGTAAGGGCTGTCTTTCTAAAATGTACCCTCTTTAGGGCAAATATTGTTTCATGAATGTCTTTGTGTAAAATATACAAAATACGTAGCTTAAAATTTGTCACATAGTAGGTATTACATAAGTATTTCTTTATTGATTCTGAGTCAATACTATTAAGTGACTGCCAAAAACAACTATGTTCCATTAATAGAAAATTGGGATTCAAAATAAAGGAAGTGATAATCTTACTCTGTTAAATTATAGTCAGACTACATCTGGTGTTCAACCACAGTATTCATGGGGCCTCTCCTCTTGTAAAGCATGGAGAAGCTGAGATGTTCGGATGGGTATGAGAAGAGAGGCAGGGAAAAGTGGGTATAAATATTATACCCACTTTTATACTCATTATGTTATACTCATTATGTCTGAAGGATTGTCATTGAATAAAGGAGTTAAATGTTTTCTGTAGAACCCCAAAGGGCAAAACCAATGAGAACAGATCACAGTTCAGTAAAAAGAAAACATATTCTCAGAGTGGTTTCACCTACATCAGAAGTTGCCAATATTGGCCAGATATGTTTTGCGAGTGCGCGTGTGTTTGTGTGTATGATTAGTTTCTAGCATTTCACGTAAAAAAAAATCAGATTTCCAGTTTTGGGAATGAAGATATGACATTACTGGTCTATATCCCTGCATGGCAATAGCCAGCAGTTGCTCCTTACCTAGATGGGGTATGTACTTTCCACTTTTCCCAAACACCAGCTACCTTAAATTACTTGCTTGACTCTTATATAGACATCTGAATTTTCCATCCTTCTCAGGTCAGGGACCTAGGCAAATCTTAAGATCCTTCCTTAACCCGAGGGGCTTTTTTTGTTTGTTTGTTTGTTTTTTCTCCTCATTTTGGAGGGACTAAAGGAAAATGCAAGGAACCCTGCAATCAGATACAACCTGGCTTTCAGTTTTGGTGTAGTCATTTGCCAACTGTATGACTTTGGGCGAGTAACTTGACCTCTTTGAATCTCAACTTCTTCATTTGTAGACAGCTCTCCTCACAGTGTTATTGTGAGAACTAAATAAAACAACTTAGATAGAGGTCATGCCACTTAGTAGATGCTGAAATATCCTATATAATAAGAGAGGAATATGCTAATTAGCCCTTACACCCTGAGGCCTAATGGCCAAGCACATCACAACCAGATCACGGATCAGCAGGAGGGTGGGCCAGTGAGGTACAAGCTGGCTGCAGAGAACTACAGCAGGGGGCAGGGCAGCAAGCAATGAGGGGAAGTAGGGAGGAGGGGCAGGGGGAGCTACAGGAAGGCGGGGCAGTGGGCAGAGAGCTACAGGAGGGAGGGGCAGCATGTGGAGAGCTATAGGAGGTGGGCAGAGGCCTACTGGCACACAGATTCATGCACAGGGCTACTAGTTCATTAATAATAATCTTAATTAATAATAAGTTTCCTTCTTATTTATCACACCCTTTCTGTCCATTGGCAGTATCACAGAAGTAGCAAATTCATCCTTATTAAAGGCATTTGAGAAGAAGTTGGACTTGTTGGGAACCATGTATATAGGGAAGAACTTTGGACTCAATAGTAGTTGATTTCCACAGTTGGTTCCTAATAATTTAAAAGCCTACAAATGACTCCAAAATGTCCATTTGGATTATTTTAGGTGTACCTTACAGATTTAAGAATTTTTAATAAACAACAGAGAGACTAGCTAGGGCTCTTGGGAAAGAAGTTGGGGTCAAGGCTAAAGTATAATGTTCAGGCATAGACTTTGACATCTACCAAATTTTGGGTTAAATCCTGGCTCTGATAATTACTAACTATATATTCTGGGCCACCTAATCTTTCTTAGTTTCAGTTTCTTCATTTTTAAATGAAGATAATAGCCCAGCTGGTGTTGCTCAGTGGTTGAGTGTTGACCCATGAACCAGGAGGTCAGGGTTCAATTTCCAGTCACGGCACATGCTCTGGTTGTGGGCTCCATCCCCAGTGGACGCTTGCAGGAGGAAGCCAATCACTGATTCTCTCTCATCATTAATGTTCTTATTTTCTCTCCCTCTCCCTTCCTCTTTCTGAAATCAATAAAAAACATATTTTAAAATGAAGATACTAACATTTCCCTAATTGGGTTCTTGTGAGGATAAGTGAGATAATAAATGTAAAACATCTTCACAAGTGCTTCAGAATAAAAGCTTAATAAATTGTATTCATTATTCTTATTATTACTATTACCACTGCTATTATTAGACCAGACAGGCAGGCCTTGGGGAAAATGCACAGCTAGACTCAGAATGAAGTATGTGGGTCTTTCCCCAGGTCACCGCTGCCCGCTTTTCCTCTCCAGAATGCCCCAAGCCTCCAAAATGCTTTGTCTGGAATGTAAGCGTGAGGTCATTGAAGATAACAGGGAGCATGATTTGCTTTGGTAATGCAAGTTATTAAGTTACTCCCCTCAGCCCAGCTGAAATCTTTTACTAGTTGATGCTTGTTTCAAAGTGCAAGACTGAGCTAGTCTGAGAAGAGAGAGAGAGAGTGAGAGGACCAGCCAGAGGTCATGGTCCTCCACAGGGAACAGAATGACCCAGTCCAAAGTCTGGGCCCTTGATGAGCTTGGAGCCTCTACATTTATAAACCAGTTACTCCACTACACATATTTGTTCCCTTCCCCCACAGAATCACTGGGCAGGAATTTCCTTAACATGAAACCATCCCCTTTCTCATCCTTGTGCTCCATACAGCTGGCAAAAGGCAGACAGCAAAAACAAAAATAAGCCTTTCAGCACAAAGAGAGAGAGAGAGAGAGAGCTTTACAGCAGTGCTGAATGGCTCAGGAACCTCATGTTAACAAAGTACCTTTCTGACCACCTCTCAACACCCCAAACAGATTAAAACATGAGGTTTCTTTCACTGTCTTAGAGCAGCTCTTGCCTGGATATATTTAAAGATCTGCTAAGTCATTGAAGAGCAGGCTGGCAGATTTCAAGAGGCAAGGACTATACCCTACTCTATAGGTAAGTAGAAAGGTGAAATCTACATGGCTTTCTCCCATGAAGCGGAAAAAGGTCACCCACTTCTAGAAAGCATCTATCAAGACTTCTTATTCTATCACTTTTGGTCTTCTTACAAAAGAGTAAGGGTGAGAGGGAAGGGACACTCCTACCAGTGGGTCACCCGCCTGAATTGTAATGCTCCTGCTATTGGTACCTGAGAGCAGCATAAAAGTGTTAGCAGGATGTATACATTTTCTTCTTTCCTTTTCAGTTTCTGCTCACTGGCATTGTTGCCATGGCACATGCCAGTTTCTGGAAAGTAATATATAGTATTTATATTTACATTGTATTCTCCACTCCATTTCTGAATTTATTAGTGCAAAAATTAGCAGTTAGCAAGTTTTCATTTGGGGGCTTCATATTGGGGCTTCTTTAGAGACAGTCGTTTCTCTGTTTTTAACACTGTAAACCTACAGTCCTGAAATTTGACAAAGTCTTGAGCTTCTCCTTAGTCCTGTTCCACAGATTCCAAGCCCTTTTCTCTTTCAAGGCAACTGCTCTCTTTGTTTGTTAGCTGCTGCTTTCCTTCATCTACTTTTGCCACCTCTAGTTCCTCAACCTGTCTCCCATGACTGGCACAGACAGATATTGCCAACATGCAATTTCCTTCACATCAAAGTCTTCCTCACAGCCTCTCACTTTGCTGAAACTACCTCTTCACAGAGGAGCAAGAGTAGATAAAAAAGGATGCTACTTTGATAACTTTAAAATGTTGGTATTAAGATCTTTTGTTCAGGCAGCCATATCCAAGACCTAGAACAAATCAGGCAAACCAGAAATTGCTTGAAGCTGGCAGAAGACCTAGGCCTCTATGTCTATCCCCCTTTTTATTGAGGTATAATTAACATATAACATTATATTAATTTCAGGTTTACAACACAATGATTCAATATATGTATATCCTTTCCCTTTTTTGTTGTTAATGATCACCTGAGGATATTATTTCCATTGATTTTTTTTGAAAGAGTGGAAGGGAAGAGAGAGAGAGAGAGAGAGAGAGAGAGAGAGAGAGAGAGAGAGAGAGAGAGAGATAAAGGAGAGGGCCACATTCATTAATTGCCTCCTGCACGCATCCCGACCAGGTGGGGCTGGGGATCTAACCTGCAACCCAGGTACATGCCCTTGACCAGAAATCGTACCTGAAACCTTTGGTGCTGTGCTGGTTGACCATTTTACCATTGAGCAACATCAGCCAGGATTATCCTTTCCCCCTTGCATGCAGTTTTTAGGTAGTTTACAGCGGATATGATGGCTTTCTTTGTTACAGCTAATTGATATGAGAAATGGTGGCAGACTAGAAAATGGGAGTGGTGCCATTGGACATGTTTGAAACTAAATGATTTCGATTCCTAGGAAGTATAAAGTGCTTAAAAGTTCACCAAGTGCTTTCAAGAGCATTATCTGCTTTGCTTCTCAAACCAACTTGGAGGTAGGCACTGGATGAATCAACATCACCACATCATTAATAAGGAAACTGAGACTGGAGGCAATTAAGGGACATTCCACAATAATTTAGATAATAAGTGGAGAATCAGAATTTGGAACATAAATTTCTGTTTGTAGTACTATTTTTTCAAGCTCACTGCACAGATTTGGTATTGAATAAGTGAATAAATGAGCACATATTTGATTTGGAGACATTGTTTCCAACTTTGAGTTAAAGATTTGCTCTACCCTTTATGCAGCATGATTTGAATTCTCAACCATGTCAGTCTGGTAAAGTGATAAACATTTTATTTATTGATTTGCTAATTAATTATTTTATTTTTTATTTTTCTGGATGCTCAAAGTAAGCAAATTATTATTTTTTATTTTTTTTAATTTCCTTATTGATTAAGGTATTACATATGTGTCCTTAGTACCAACTTTGCACCAGACCCTGTGCTGGATTCAGAAAATACAAAGAAAAATAAATAATACATCATCTCAGTTCTTAAAGACCTCACAAACTGGGGACTGACATCTCAATAGTAAACATAAGAGCAGCTGCTTATGAAATGCCACCACCAAAATCTCAAGTCATATCCCTCTTGCACAGTGAGAATGGCCCTTCTAAAAATGGAGAAGTCTTTATTTTAGGTACATTGATATAATGAATCTTGTCTTCCTAAAAACAGAAATTAAATTCAGCCTGTAGGATGTGTGCGTGTGTGTGTGTGTGTGTGTGTGTGTGTGTGTGTGTGTGAGAGAGAGAGAGAGAGAGAGAGAGAGAGAGAGAGAGAGAGAGGTGTGAAGGTAGGTGGGAGCCTGGGGGATTGCTAAGTAGGAGCAGTGGGGGAGTTAGGCTATCCTCGGGAGTTTTAATTCTGTGTGTATATATTGTATAGAGGATCGAGGTGACACAGATTTTTGTATAAGAGCTGATCTTAGATTTTTTCCAAGTAAATGGTCAGCAGACCTAGAGCATCACTATTTCATTTGCTTTAAAGACCTGACATTCCAGGCTCTTTTGTACAATGGGTAAACTGATTCTGATCAAATATTACATTTTTTTAGTATCTACCTCTCAGTTCTAGGTGCTATGTTAGATGCTGTCAATGTATATTTTTGTTTAATCCTTTATCCGATCCTAAGCATTTCTTATAAGTTTCACTTTATAGATAAGTAACTGAACTTCAGAGAGTTTAATTACTTGTGCAAGATCATACATATAGTGAGTAACTTGGTGGCTTTGAAATTTTGATTTTTGACATTTTTGTCCTCTGGCCTCACTGCGGTTTTCATTTTTCCACATCACTTCAGCTTTATTTTTCATAGGGGACATTAAGTCTACCCTCCATTAGTCAAAGCTTCTTGCCTCCCTTCAATATTATTCTTCCCTAGCATGTACTTAAGTAATCTTCAGAAAAGGTTTTACAGCCTTCATGGGTACTGTGGCCCAGAGCCTTAATCCAGGCTCTTAAGTGTCTTGGATAACTATAAAATGGAAAATCAAAGTCATAGCTACCTCAGGAAAAATGAGCTTGAGATGTGAATTTCCTGGCCAACTTGTCATCTCTATTTTACTTCCTTGGATTCATAAGCCTAGCCAAAGTGTTCCTTAAGAACTAGGAGTAATGAGGATGATGGTGAAAGGCTTCCTTTCCAAGAGTGCTTCAGCAAAGTGCCTCACCCATTCCTGCTTCCATATGTTCTATGAAGACATGGAGGTGGGAAGTAGACATGAGTTCCTTTTAGCCCTGAGTTTATGCCATGGTTTTCTTTCCTAAAAGAAAAAAAAAAAGTGAAAGAACAAGTTAAATGACCACAAGCAGAACCATGAGTGAAGAAGACTGGGATACATGGAAGAGCAGTGTGCTTAAAATACCAAGGTTTGAGTCCAGACTTTATTGGTTACTACCAATGTAATCTTGGGCAACTTAACAGTTGTGAGTCAGAATGTCCTCATCTGTAAATTAGAACATAAGTTCTAATTTTATAGATGAAAGGATAAGTCTAAAAGTGTTTTGTAAACTTAGAAAGGGTTTAAAGATTTAAAGTGTCACTTTTTTTATGATCACAAAATAAAGGCTATGCTTCAGTGACATAACTTTGTCCTAAAAGCCTGAACATGTGTAGCTTAAGGGATGGGACTTTGCTCCTGTACCAGCTGCATTACAATTGTAGTAACTATGGGCTGAGAGAAGTGGACTGCTTGTTATGTATTGAGCAAGTGTGAAAAGAGGGTTATACATTCTGGGTTCAGGAGATGGCAGGCAGAATAAACCCGCTAATCCTCCCTTTCACCCCTCAAAACCCCCTTTTATTTATTCAAACTTAACATTTGAGGCTTGTTTCAAGTAGGCATGTCTGTATCTAGCTTGGCTTTCCCCCCTCTTTGTTGTATATAACAAGGATTTGTTGACTTGATGAAAAGCATTATTCTCCTTTCCATTTCCAAGGACTAAGTGTGCTTTTCCACTAGACAGAGATTCAAAACAGTGAATTGAAAGGGGGTAAGCTTATACCAAAGAATCATATATGGTTAGAATTTAGAGAGGATCCTGAAAGTCAGGCCCATTTTGTACAGATTGAGAAGTTGAAACCCAGGCAAAAAAAGAGATTAGACCATATTTACAAAGCTCATCACAGCACATTCAGATTGGAAATCAAGGGCTTCAACTCTCAGGTCAGTATTTTCCAACTCAGATGTTCTGTGATCTCCATGATTTTGACCCTTTCTACTACTATACATTGGGAACAATGGAATTTGAAATCCCAGCTCTGAGTTAAGTGGGAATATGTGCCCTCCCCTCCCCTTTGATTTTTAGGGGCCTGGCAGATGAAGGGACTATGATTACCACATGTAATAGCTTCATACCACTCTTCATCAAAATCTCATTTCTGAATTCTGCTAATTGGTTCTGTGTTGTTGGCTTTATGTCTGTGCATATGTGCCCATTGATCTTACAAGAAGCCGACCTGCTTTCTGAGTAATCTATTGGATTATTTTTTGAGATACCTAAAATATCTTGAACTTCCTGCTTATATTCTGGCTTGCTGGCCACCATGGTACTTAGGTTTCAATGGGCAATTAGACATGCATAATTGTTCATGTATGATATCAAAATAATCTGTTAAGAATTATACATGTTGTGTATTTATTAACAGGGTAGTTGTGTGCGGAGAATTTTAGGGAAATGGGTGGTGTTTAGTTTGTAAATCTTTTCATTGTAATTTCATTTGAATTAAATTTGAAAGAACTGTCTACATAAGATATATGCTCTTAGAACAACAGCATATCAATGATAAAGAAGGCATGTATTTGTACTGTGTTTGTATTTTTTAAGTTCATTACGTGTTACTTTTCTGATTTCATTTTGAGGAGTTATAGATGCTTCTAAGGTGGAGTTAGAGCACAAAGACTACAGACACAATGGACAATGAATAATGACAGAGGAATGGACATTTTTCTCAACTGCATAGAGTCAGCTGAGGGCTCAAGAAGGAGTTCTCAGGAATGGACAGAAGAGGACTATGAAGAGAAGCTTCCAGGATCCTCTTTTCTTATACTGGACTGATGTGTTCATTAAGGGAAGGCAGTAAAGGAGGAGGAGGCCTTTCCTTTTTCTTTCTTTTTTCTAGTGGAAGGGAAATAATATCTCCTGTATTTAAAACTTATATTCTTTTAGTGTTTTATTTTTGGCTTGATATATCCTTTTTGGTTCTTGCTCTGCCACTGCGAAAAGGAAGTATCCAAATATGGCTAATATTTATATGTGTGTGTTACGTGCTGTTGAGGTGGCTGCGACTCCTAAAGACTCTGAATGAGTTATATCTACAATGTCCTGTCATCAACAGCTCTGCTGAACTCCTGTAGACTCATGCTGTGACTTCTTTTATGGAGTCAGTCCATTTCATACTTGGTCTTTCTCTTTTCTTGCTGCCTTCTATTTTTCCCAGCATTATTGTCTTTTCCAAAGAACTCTGAATCTTGAACCCTATAAAATGCCACAACTAGATTCAACAACACGAATGCATGACTAAAAAATAAGAACTCTGCCTTCTCATGACGTTCCAGAAGTAG
Source organism: Myotis daubentonii (assembly GCF_963259705.1). Taxonomy (NCBI): domain Eukaryota; kingdom Metazoa; phylum Chordata; class Mammalia; order Chiroptera; family Vespertilionidae; genus Myotis; species Myotis daubentonii. Next base: position 94,139,933 of record NC_081861.1, on the reverse strand, counting down.
GACAACTTCAATTTTGTCATTTCTGCTTCTAGCGATGTTTAAGTCTTAACTTGCTCTAGGGTCTACACTTGTTCATCTTTCTGGCAGTCCAGGGTATCCCAAGAGCTCTCTTCTAACATCATGTTTTACATTATTTTCTGATGTCACCCTATGTTCATTTGTCTAGTGTGTAAGCAGGATTCTAAAGAGTATAGTTTCTTCTCAATTATGGTTGTCCCTGAGAAGGAAGTTGTCACTACCTCTAAGTTATCTAGATAAGAGAATTCAGTTTGGTATTGTGCTAAGGGAACATCTATCTAGAAGTTAATTGCTTTAAGATCAGTAAAGAGAGTTCTATTAGTATTTTAATTTAATCTTCATATAAGATTGTAGGAGAGCTATTTAAAATATTTTGCCAATAAAGTGATCAAACACCCTAGCCAGTGATGGCGAACCTTTTGAGCTCGGCGTGTCAGTATTTTGAAAAACCCTAACTTAACTCTGGTGCCGTGTCACATATAGAATTTTTTTGATATTTGAAACCATAGTGAAACAAAGACTTATATTTTTGATATTTATTTTATATATTTAAATTCCATTTAACAAAGAAAAATCAACCCAAAAAATCAGTTCACATGTCACCTCTGACACGCGTGTCATAGGTTTGCCATCACTGCCCTAGACCAATGGTTCTCAACCTTCCTAATGCCACGACCCTTTAATACAGTTCCTCATGTTGTGGTGACCCCCAACCATAAAATTATTTTCATTGCTACTTCATAACTGTAATTTTGCTACTGTTATGAATCATAATGTAAATATCTGATATGCAGGATGTATTTTCATTGTTACAAATTGAACATAATTAAAGCATAGTGATTAATCACAAAAACAATACGTAATTATATATGTGTTTTCCGATGGTCTTCGGTGACCCCTGTGAAAGGTTGGTTCGACCCCCAAAGGGGTCGTGACCCACAGGTTGAAAACCGCTGCCCTAGACATACTATAATGATTAAATAATTGTATCTTATAATCACAGATTCTTTTAACTTAGCTTGAATTGCTGAATGTAAAATAGTTCAGATAACAAAACACAAGGGTAAAATCTATCTATATTTTATAATTCAGACAGTTGAGGTGAGTCTTTCTTGTTATGTTGGTTTGAGTCTATGGTGCTGGATTTCAACCAGAAAGTAGATGAAGGTTTGTATGTGGACTCCACATTCTAGCAAACCAAGATAGCTTCAGACCTCCATTTCCTCATCCATATAATGGTCATAATAAAGGCTGCCTCAGTAGCCACCATATGAATGCATAAGACAATATTTAACTTATTTAGGGGGAAAATAAGGACAATGGATGGATTTTTCATAAAATACAATTTATTCAGTTAAAGTTATATTCTGAAGTTGTCTTTTATAAACACTAGCCATTATCTTTTATTTGGGGAAACATTGAACAGATTTGATTCTTCCATTTGGTGGAAGAGAGGGTGAATATTGGATTAAAGGGGAGTCTTGACTTTTCTGATATAATACATCAATGGTAAAAATGGTGTTTTATACATGTGGCATAAAATGTCCAGTTTTATAAGTCAACAAATATTTATGTGGCAGTCATTATGACCTCAGGTATGTAGGGACTTACTTATTTTTAAATTTTTTTGTAAAAAGTAAAAGAAGAAGAAATTCAAGTCAGAATATCAGGTAAAATCTTTTTACAGCAAATATTATTATAAAGATACTTTTTATTTCATCTGAAAGCATATGGTTCCCAGATGTTTGTGAATTTATTGATAGACCATTATATTTAAAATTCTAGTATTTAAAATAAAAGGACAGCTTCTTGGAATTTATTGTAATTTTTTATGAAACATCAATTCAAATTTTTTTTTCCTATTTTACTAGTGTGATGGAAGCTGGATTTCAAGCTGTAAGTTGATAATTAGACTGCAAGGTAAGCCTTGAGTCTTGAGGAACAAAAGTAATCAAACCAGTCTATTAAATCACTTTTAAAGCAGGAAACTCTGCCATGTATTTGGCTAGTTGAATATATATGGGTAGTAAAAAAGTTTATATACCCTATATCTGCATTCTAAAATTTGTTCTATTATGCTTAAATTAGAGGCCCAGTGCACGGATTCGTGGACAGGGCGGGGGTGGTCCCTCAGCCTGGCCTGCAGGGGTCAGACTGAAACTGGCTTTCTGACATTCCAGATGGGTTCCGGATTGCAAGAGGGTGATTCTCAGGTGACACACCCTGGGAACATGCTCCCTCCTCTCTGGTTCCCGGTGTGTCACCTGAGAACCATAGTTGCCAAGTCACCACAGCTCAGCAGCTCCTGTGTTGAGAGTCTGCCCCCTGGTGGTCATTGCTTGTCCTAGCTACCAGTCAGATGGTCCAATGGTCAGACAGTCCCTTAGGCTTTTATATATATACTAGAGGCCCAGTTCACGAAATTCATGCACTGGGGTAGGTGTTACTCAGTCCAGCCTGCACCCTCTCTAATCTGGGACCTCTTGAGGGATATCCGACTGCCTATTTAGGCCCAATTCAGTGGGATCGGGCCTAAACGGGCAGTCAGACATCCCTCTCACAATCCAGGAGTGCTGGCTCCCAACCGCTCGCCTGTCTGATTGCCCCTAACCGCTTCTGCCTGCCAGCCTGATCATCCCCTAACCACTCCCCTGCCAGCCCAGTCGCCCCAACTGCCCTCCCCTGATGGCCCGGTCACACCCAGCTGCCCTCCCCCGCTGGCCCAGTCATCCCCATCTTCCCTCCCCTGCCAGCTCAGCTGCTCCCAACTGCCCTCCCCTGCCAGCCCTGTCATCCCCAACTGCCCTTGCCTGCTGGCCTGATCGCCCACAACTGCTCTCCCCTGCAGGCCATCTTGTGACCACATGGGGGTGGCAATCTTTGACCACATGGGGGCAGCCATCTTTGACCACATGGAGGCAGCCATCTTGTGTGTTGGATGATAGTCAATTTGCATACTGGGCATGACTAATTAGCATATCTGGTCATGACTGTGAGGGCATTGTGACCAATTTTCATTTTACCCTTTTATTAGTATAGAATTCAGGGATGGGCAAACTTTTTGACTCGAGGGCCACAATGCGTTCTTAAACTGGACCGGAGGGCTGGAACAAAAGCATGGATGGAGTGTTTGTGTGAACTAATATAAATTCAAAGTAAACATCATTACATAAAAGGGTACGGTCTTTTTTTTTGTTTGTTTTATTCATTTCAAATGGGCCGGATCCAGTCCGCGGGCCGTAGTTTGCCCACGACTGGTATAGATAGATGTTTTCCAGTACCAACCTACTTTAGTTATTGCAAAGTTATTATGTATGCATAAAGTGCTCTGACATTCTTATACAATAGCCCAGTGAGGTAGGTGGGAATCTTAATGCCCATTTTATGGAAGAAATTGAAACTCAAGGACATAAATTAATTGGGCTAGGGTTTTATTGCTAAAGTGTGTTAGAGAAAGGATCTGAACCTAGCATATAGCCATCTCCCTATAAATATTTATTTTATGATTATATGAAATTCTGCTCACCAATTATTGTCTCTACTCTCTGAGGTAAATGTTCCACAAAGCAGAGACTGGAAGGCTATTCAGATGAAGTGCCTATACTTTCAGAGGACCATCAGCAGTGCCCGAGTTCAGGAAAAGCAAAGACAACTGAAATTCTGACACTTTCAGAAAATACTTGGTTAACATTTAACATTAGATAATTTAGCTTTGAGTAAGAAAGGTGGAGTGAAATGGAAGAACCAGTTCTTCTCTGTATCAGTATTTATTTATCCTGCTCTTCTGAAGTCTGGGCCAACAGTCCTATTTATTCTGAACAGCCCTGTAATGTTTCTCCATTTGAGGACAGCAGATTTGGCACAAATAGATAGATTTTCTGAGATATCACATTGAAGGCTACACTGACAAACTTGTGTACTGTCAAACTTATAAAAGTCTCTTGCAACCCTCCAACTCTGTGACATTTGCTCAGGATCATCTGATTTATTTTATTTTATTTTTCAAAGTATTACAGATGTTTCCCATTTCCAGCCTCCCCTTACCCCCTTCACCAAACCTCCCCCCACCCAGGTATTCACCACCCTATTGACCATGTTCATAGGCTATATATATAAATATATAAGTTCTTTGGTTTATTTCTCTTCACCCTCCCACCCCCAAAACGAGGTATGTCAGTCTATTCTATGCCTCAATGCTTCAGGTCTTATTTTGTTAGTCAATTCATTTTATTCATTAGATTCCACAACTAAGTGAGATCATATGATATTTTTCTTTCTCAGATTGGCTTATTTCACTTAGCATAATAGTCCCCAGGTCTATCCATGCTGTCCCAAAGGGTAGGAGATTCATCTTTTTTTTTTTTTTTTTTTTTTTTTACAACTGCATAGTATTCCATTGTGTAAATGTCCCACAGCTTTTTTTTATCCATTTATCCATTGATGGGCACTTGGACTGTTTCCAGATCTTACCCCAGAAATTGACCCACACCATTATGGTCAATTAATAGGATCATCTTATTTAAGTCTTTGTTTCTGATACTATCTCTGTTGCCTTTGTGACTAATAGAAAAAGGCTGAAGGCTGACACACTAGGTGTGTGTTCTGAGGCTCCTGCCCCACCACCCTTTGACCTATAATTTCAGGGTGTGATTAACACCCTCTCATTGTATACTGGGGGGAAATGAGGCTCAGGATGACAAAAGAACTTTCTTAGAATCACACAGCTAATTATTGACAGAGTAAATACCAATTTTGAATTTATAGAATAGGTGGTCTTATCTCTGATATTTTAGTTTATTGTGAAAGTTTTAGAAAGGGTAATAAGAAGTAGCCCTTAATATCTAATTGTTTCAGTTAGTGACTGAAGATCTAGTTAAAGTTAGTTATTGTCACCTAGGAGCACTTTGCAGATAACTTTTCCATAGTCTATTTCAGTAATACTTTCTTGTTTTATCATTCTCTTGGGTCTATTGATCTATGGCAATGTTTTCGGAACTTTTCTTATTCCCAATAAACTTCACCTTCACAATTTTTGATTCTCTGCACACCACCTATAATACTTTGTACTTACATTTTTCTTCATATTCTCTTGACTTTTAACTTTATTTTTAAAAAACTTCCAGAATTCCCTCCTCTATTAAAAAACAATTATGGAAAATTAAAAAAACACACACAAAATTGGAACAACATAATATATCCCCATGTACCCATCCTAGCTTCAACAATTATCAAATCTTGCAGTTCTTGTTTTATTTACTCCCACCTCACCTTTTTTTCCCCTTGTTGCAGTAGTTTTTGTTTTGTTTTCATTTAAAAAAATTTATTGATTTCAGAGAAGAAGGGAGAAGGAGAGAGAGATAGAAACATCAATGATGAAAGAGAATCATTGATCAGCTGCCTCCTGCATGCCCCATACTAGGGACAGAGCCTGCAACCCTGGCATGTGCCCTTGACTGGAATCAAACCTGGGATCCTTCAGTCAGCAGGAGCCAAACCAGCCAGGGCTGCTGAAGTGTTTTAAATCTAATTCCATACGTATTTCACCTGCGAATACTTGAGTATATCTCTAATAGGTAAGGACTTAAAACAGAACCATAAATTATCATCACACCTAAAAAATAAATAATCTCCAAGTAGTATCTAATACTCGGTCTATGAAAATCCATACTGTTTTAAAAATAATTTTTATTAATTTCAGAAAGAGGAAGCAAGAGGGAGAGAGAGATAGAAACATCAATTATGAGAGAGAGTCATTGATCGGCTTCCTCATGGATGCCCCACACTGGGGTTGGAGCCCTCAACTTGGACACTTGCCCTGACTGGTTCATAGGTCAACACTCAACCACTGAGCCACACCAGCTTGGCAAAAACCCATACTTTTGAAATGCTTATTAAAATAAATGCATAACTACTAAAACAATAATTTACTGTAGTGCCAACCTTAACTCATCTAATAATCTCATTAGTAGTATATCCTATATAATAAAAGCCTAATATGTAAATCTACTGAAAGGTGGAATGGCCAGCTGACCAACTGGTCGCTATGACATGCACTGACCACCAGGGGAAAGATGCTCAATGCAGGAGCTGCCCCCAGCCGCAGGCCCCAGGCCAGCCAAGGCAGATGCCAGTGGGGGCCCCCTGATCATCCCGCCAATTGCCCCACAGATAGGCCTTGATTACTAGCCAGGCCTTGGGACCCCACCCATGCATGAATTTTGTGCACTGGACCTCTAGTATTTCATAATTGAGGAAACATTGCTCTGGGTCTTATAGCTATTGAATAAGATGAAATTCCTTTCCATACTCTGAGTCCTATTTTCCTTATCTGCAAAACATGATAGACATGTGGGATAAGAATAGATGATCTTTAAGGCTCCTGTCAGCACATAAAACATATAATTCTTCTAAGTTGTGATTTACTTTACTTCAGCTGTGAAAGGCCTGTTGGACATCACCCATAGAAGGTAGTTTGGAAAAATACAGGTGATTAGTAGACTTATAATGGTGATCAGATTGTAATGGATGTAAATGTTGAATCACTATATTTTACATATGAAACTAATATAATATTGTATACTAACAATACTTAAATTAAAAATTAAATTAATAAAAAATACTAGTGACTATGATTGTTCCTTCCTGACTTGTCTTCTAGAAGGTAATAAGTTATAGCTTATGCTCAGAGTTGGAATTGACTTGCTTTCCCCTTCTCCACCCACCCTCTCAAACAACAGAGGCAGCACCCATATATATATACTTTCTCATAATAATGTATTCCTAAAAAATTGCTTTTCTCAATATGAAAATATATTCGTGCCCCAATTATATATCCATTGGGCTAGTTTGGCCACATGGATAGTTTCTTTGCTCTTAGTTTTTTTTTTAGGCCCACTCCCTACCCTGCTTAGGACTTTCATGTCACCCAGCCCTGAGAATGGGAAATGGATATTAACATAGCTCACTTTATTGTCTCTCATCTTTCCTTCACTGGCTTTGAAGCAGAGGCTCTCATCCTTAAAAACTTGGTAATGGTATTGAGTTAAAAAGGCTTGAATCAAACATAATGTTTCTAGGTATCTCCCAATTGCTTCTCAGCCTTTAAAAGATAAACATTCTTAGCCTGGCTGGCATAGTTTAGCGGTTGAGCATTGACCTATGAACTAGGAAGTCACTGTTTGATTCCTGGTCAGGGCACGTGCCTGGGTTGCAGGCTTGATCACCAATGTGGGGGCATGCAGGAGGCAGCTGATCAATGATTCTCATTATTGATGCTTCTATCTCTCTCTCCTCTCTTCCTCTCTTAAATATATATATATACTCTTAGAGAAGTGCTACAATTAATTCAAGGAAAAGAAGAGATGTCAACAGAACTTTCCTTCCCCACACAGGTATTGCAACTGCTGGGATAGAAACAATTAACTTAAGATTATGTTTATTAGCAAAATTAAGAGCTGATTTTTTCCCCTTCTCAATGTGAGGTAAGACTACAAGCTTAAGCCCTGACTGGTTTGGCTCAGTGGCTGGAATGTCGGCCTGCGGACTGAAGGGTCCCAGGTTAGGTTCCAGTTAAGGGCATGTACTTTGGTTGCGGGCACATCCCCAGTAGGGGGTGTACAGGATGCAGCTCATCATGTTTCTCTCTCATTGATGTTTCTAACTCTCTATCCCTCTCCCTTCCTCTCTGTAAAAAATCAGCAAAATATATTTTAAAAAGAGACTACAAGCTTAAGTCTCTGACTTTCTGGTGACACCAAAAAGCAAAGTAAAGAAACAGTAAAGATCAACACAAACAACAGAGCTGTATTTATTTCCTTCTTTGAGGATGATTTCTGACTAGTAACTGGTGAAAAAGATAAGGGAAATATATATTTTTTGTAATCTAAAATATGTGGACAGCACATAAGATCTCTGCTAATTGCCCTCACAGGGTTTTTATGGAATCTAAATCTATTTTCAAGTGCATTGAATGTATGTAGAGGAGAAAGACCAATCTGCATATGGTATGAACATTGGTCCAAGAATTAACACATTTTCAAAGTTCCATAAAGTAACCTAGCAAGGTGGGAATAGTGAGTAAGTAGTCAAAATTATTTTATAAAAGAAAGGGATGAGAAAGGGGGAAACTGGGCCATCCATCCATTGAAAATAAACCTTGAAAAAGATCCAAAAATCCTTAGAAATCCTTGACTTCTTAAGAGTGATAAGTGTTTGTTGTGTGTTTTTTTCCTGACAATTGTAGAGCTCAGAGAGTTCTCTTTTCTATTGCAAAACATTGAACGGATGTAGAAATAATTGTAGGTAGCTTAGCTTTGGTTGTGGTCAGAACTTTTGCACTGTGCCTTCAGAATTCATTTAGAGTTATATAATATGTGGCTATACCAAATACTCCATGGATTATGGAATAGAAAACATTACAAGTACTAAATGGATTACAAGTACTAGTTTTTTAAGCTAGTTTTTGTTTAAAAATAAATGAAATATCTGTGGTCAGGTACTTCAAAAAAAGCAATGAGGACTTTCAGAAACTCAAATTTTAAGTGCTGTACTGAGATACTGATATGGGCTTATGGCTATGGAGAAACAGTATGGAAAAGCCATGATCTCTCCTCTCCCTATAAGTCAGACTGAAAACATATGGAAATCCCAATTAACATCTTAAAAAACTAATTGTGAACATTTTAGCTTGCTAATAACTTGAGATGTTATCTCCTTTACCTCTTACATTTGGAATGTCTATTTGAGGTGGACTGTGGTACTAACAGTACATATAGTTTGCTTTTGTTTGCATGGGAAACTGGTGTGTGTTTTTTTGGTAAATATCAGCTCAGGTTTTCAACTAAAATTTTATGAGTTTAAGTTTCACACAAAGAGGCAAAGGAAGAGAAATTATATTTTCAAAAAACAGAATGAAGAAACAAGATAATTAAAGAAACATATTTGCGATTTTCAAGAAACACTGGGGTTTTATGTTTATTACACAGAACAATTTTCTGTCATCTGGTTGCCAAATCATAGAAGCTAGGAGACAAAGAATGAACATATTTCAAAACATGACCTTTACCCCCCCCCCAGAAAAATAGTTGTACTCCCATGTCAGCAATATGACTGCAGACAAAGAAATCCTCATTGCAATCTAAAATATGGGTATTTTAGAATATCTTCTTAGATCAGTCTTTAAAATCATGCCCTCAGTGGTACTTCCCTACATTTTCTTTTTCCCTTTATTGATGCTAAGAGTGGTGACAACCATGCCCCCATTTCGTTCCATTGTGTGGTTAACAAATTTAGTTCTCTGTTAGTTGAACCCAGCCCTAACTTCCTTAGCATTATATCCATCTTCTGCTGTATCTGTGAATAAGCTGCCATTTTGAATGTGTACATGGACAATAAGACCAGAGAACTGTGTTTGTAAATTAAATAATGAGTAAGTGCCTCAGAAGCTACAGTTAAAACACTTGCTATTTCTCTCACTTAATGAAACTTCTCTTTGAAAAATAACAACAAGTCACAGACTACACCCATAAAGGTAGAAAGACAGGCTGACAAGCACTGTATTTCTGATACTTAGCCAAGTTTGGATAACATGGTCTCAGTCCAGAGGTCATGTTTTCAGCAAAATGACACCGAGCAACATAAGATTTTATTTTATAGAGTTTGGTTTTTGGAGTTGGTTTGCTGTAGGGATGTCTCTTCTCAGACAGATATAGTATAGGTTTGCTGGAGGAGACTGCAGAATCCTTCTTCTGTAGTTCTCTCCTCCTTATAACACCAGGCTGTGTAACCCTTATTTTCTTTCTTACATTTGTTCTCTCTCTGGGAAAAATGATGGTAGATTTTCACATGAGGAATATTGCCTTTTCATAGCTTTATTAATATAAAATTTACAACCATAAAGGTCACCTTTTTAAAGTGTACAATTCAGTATTTTTGGTATATTCAGAGTCATGCAAACATTGCCAAAATCAATTTTAGAATATTTTCAGAACCCTGAAAAACAGCCATGTACCCATTAGCATCTCATCCAATTTTTCTCCATGCCCTCTAGCCCTAGTCAATCTCTATAGATTTGTGTATTCTGGAAATTTCATATAAATTGAATCAAGGAATATGTGGCCTTTTACATCTGCTTTATTTAACTTGGCATAATGTTTTCAAGGTTTATCCACATAGTAGCATGTATCACTTTTTATGGCTAAATAATATTCCATTTTCTGAATACACCACATTATTTATCCACTAATCGGTTATTGGACATTTGGATTGTTCCCACTTTTAATTTGTGTACCAGTTTTTGTGTGAAAATATGTTTTCATTTCTCATGGTTATATACATAGGAATGGAATTTCTGAGTCATATGGTAATTCTACGTTTAACCTTGTGAGGAAATGCCAGACATTTCTAAAGCAATTGTGTCATTTTACATTGCTACCAGAAGTTTATGAGATTTTCAGTTTCTCCTCATTCTAGCAACACTTGTTATTGTCCCTTTTAGTTGTGTGTGTGTGTGTGTGTGTGTGTGTGAGTGCTTGTGTGTGTGTGTTAATAGCAATCCTAGTGGATGTAAAATGGTATCTCCTTAGGTTTTTGAATTGCATTTCCCTTGATGGGTAATGATATTGAAACTCTTTTAAGTACTTAACTGGCAGTTTTTGTATCTTCTTTGATGAAATGTCTATTCAGATCCTTTGTTCATTTTTAATTGGGTTATTTGTCTTTTCATTATTGAGTTGTAATATTTTAAAATGTATTTTGGAGATGTTTGTCTTTCTAATGATGATACTTTGAAATTATATGATGTATGCTAGGGAGCATTTGTGTAGTTCTATTAGCATTGCATATTTTAGCTGCATTAGCTGCTTTGCCTGCTATAAATGCCAGCAGAAATCTGAGTGACCTCGGCTTTTCTGCTGAGAATGCAGTCCAAGAACAGAAATTTATCATAAATGTATCAGAAATTTACCATTTAAGCCCCCACCCCCACTCTTATCAGGGACAAGAGAATCTGTATCTGAAGGTCTGTTATTTTTTATGTTGTTTTGTGATTTTTACTTTAGCTTGGTTGGGTTTGGGGCCTTTTTATTTTGTTTTTCTTTATGCAGACTTGAGCAGGAATAGGGGAATAAGCACACATGAATTTGTGAAAACTTCAAATAAGTTTTATTTAAATCAGCATATTCATGTGATGGGTCATTGGTTGAGGAAATATCTCATTTTAGCTCTGAGATGCTTAGAACTACCAATAGAACTTACCCAAAAGTATGTGTGCTTTATGTGTGGATTCAATGCACTTTATGTGAAATTACAGACATGAATAGCAGCTCCTTCTTTGTTTTAGCAATTTATTTATTTATTTTTAATTTTTTTCCCCACTGACCTCCTCCATTCCCCAAGGCCTTCACCACATTATTGCCTGGGTCCATGAGTAATGCATATATGCATATAAGTTCTTTGGTTACCCTCTTTTCACCTCCCCCCTCACTCCTTCCCTCTGAGATTCCATTCTCCCTCCCAGTTCCCATCAATGAATCAACAAAATGTTCTCTGTATCTATGAATCTGTTTTTGTTCTGTTTATTCATTTTGTTTATAGATTTAATTGTTAATAGATATGTATTTATTGCTATTTTATTGTTCATATTTTTGATCTTCGTCATGAAGAAGACCCTTTAAGATTTCATATAATACTGGTTTGGTGGTAATGGACTCCTTTAGCTTTTTCTTGTCTGGGAAGCTCTTTATATCTCCATCAATTCTAAATGATAGCTTTGCAGGATAGAGTAATCATGGTTGTAAGTCCTTGATTTTCATCACTTTGGATATTTCTTGCCATACCCTTCTGGCCTTCAAATTTTCTGTTGAGAAATGGGCTGATAGTCTTATGGGAGCTCTGTTGTAGGTAACTAACTGCATTTCTCTTACTGCTTTTAAGATTCTTTGAATTTAACCTTTTGCATTTTAATTATGATGTGTTTTATGTGTCTTGGTGTGGGCTCCTTTGAGTTCCTCTAGTTTGGGACTCTCTGCACTTCCTGGACTTGTATGTCTGTTTCCTTCACCAAATTAGAGAAGCTTTATGTCATTTTTTTTTTCAAATAGGTTTTCAATATCTTGCTCTGTCTCTTATTTTTCTGGTATGCCTATGATGCAAATTTTGGTGCACTTAAAATTGTCCCATAGGCTCCTTACACTATCCTTGTTTTTTTGTGTTTTTTTTTTTGTGTGTGTGTGTGTGTGTGTGTGTGTTTATTCTTCTTTTTGCTGTTCTAATTGATTGTTTTTGCTTTTTTGTATTCCAAATTGCTTATTTGATTCTCAGCTTCATCTACTCTACTGTTGATTCCCTGTTAATTATTCTTCATTTCAGTTAGTGTATCCTTCATTGCTGACTGGTTCTTTTTTATGCTCTTGAGGTCTTCACTAAGTTCTCTAAGCATCCTTGTAACCAGTGTTTTGAATCTGCATTTAGTAGATTGCTTGTCTCCATTTTGTTTCATTATTTTTTTGGAGTTTTGTTCTGTTCTTTCATTTGGGACATGCTTCTTTGTCTCCTAATTTTGGCTGCATCACTATGTTTGTTTCTATATATTAGGTCTAGCTGCTACATCTCCTAGGTTTGGTAGCATGACCTAATGTAGTAGATGTCCTGCAGGGTCCAGTAGCACAGCCTTCCTGATCACCCCAGGTGGGCATTCAAAGTGCATCTCCCATGTGGACTATACACCATTCTTTTGTAATTAAATCTTGATTGCTCTTGGTCAATGGGGTGAATTTACCGAGGCTGATAAGCTGCAAGGACTGGCTGTGACCACTGACCACCAACCTCCATCCACCTTGGAGAACCAGCTGTGTAGGAGCCCACCACCCAGAGCAAGACTTACTTCAGCAGAGCTCTGGTACTCACTGAGTCCACCCTTCAAGTCTGTCACTTGTGGAATTGGTTGGGTGGTGGTGCTTTAACATGGTCTGAAGCTGTCTAGTGGGTGCACTGGCTCTGGAGCCTCCCAATCAGTGCAGGCCAAGGTTAGCCACCACCTGTGTTCTGACTGGTGTCACCTGGCATGAGTTACAAAGTGATCTGCATATGGCTGCTTCTTGTGTTGGGCTTGGAGGTGCCTGATCAAAGGCAAGCTGTAAACCAAGGCTGGCTGCTGCTAGTGCTGGCCTGGGGCCAGATGCTGCTTGTTTGAGGAATTTTAGGAAAGTGTGAGCCAAGACAGGCCATTCCTATGGTAAAGCCACTGTAAACAGCTTGGGTGGGCCATAATTTTGGTGGTGCAGGGTCTCAGAGAATCACCAGGGTAAGGCAAACGGTGTGAGCCAATTTATAACATCTTAGATATGATGCTCATGTGATGGCTCTGTGAGGGGAGGGCTCATCAAAGGAACAATGGCCTCTGCTAGCACTTCTGCCTGGGAGAAAGCTGCCCCTTTAGTTCTCTCCCTGATGCAAAACAATTCAGTTCCTCCCTGTATGTCTCTGATACCTTTCAAGCTGCTTCCCCTGCACTGGAGCTCAGAGGGAGTGAGTCCAACTAAGTCTATGCACAGGCCCTTTAAGAGGGACTGCCTGGGACTCCAGAAGCCTCAGCCTCCCTCCTCAATCCATGCTGGTTTTTATAGCAATAAGTTATGGGGGGCTTCCCTTCCTGGCACTGGAACCCTGAGCTGTGTGGCCTCCTGTAAAACCTGGACCCCTTGCTCTTCAGGGTGGACCTCCATAGCTGAGATACAACTACTGATTTTTATCTGCCACATATGGATGTGGGACTAGCCCTTCTGAGCCCCACCCCCCCACACACCAGTCTCCATGTGGTTTCTTCTTTAATTTTGTAGTTGTAGACTTCCATTCAGCTAGATTTCAGGTGGTTCTGAATGATGGTTGTTTTGTAGTTTAGTTATAATTTTGTTGTGGCTGTGAGAGGAGGTGTGTACTGTATATAACTGCACTGCCATCTTGACAGAACTCTGTTTCAGCAACTTATATTGGCAATTTAATCCTGTATAATAAAAGCCTAATGTGCAAATTGTCCCCTCAACCAGAGTTCTGCTTGGAGTTTGACCACTCCACCAGTTGCTATGACGCTCACTGACCACCAGGGGCAGCCGCTCCAACCGAAAGGTTAGCTTGCTGTGGGCGCTGGTGGGCTGGACTGGAAAGTGAGGTGTGAGGTGAGAGCCCTCAGGAAGCTCCCAGGTTTTGGCCCGAGCACAGGGCATAGGTGGGTGGGGGCAGGAGCCAGGAGGGACTGGGTGGCACGGGAGGCTGCTACCCATGATCCCAGAGCCATGGACTGCACAGCCCTTCTCAGCCTGTGATGTTCTCAGTGCGCAATTTATAATCTTCAGAGCTGCTTCATTTTATTTGTTAAGTTTCACGAACTACTCCAGGAGAATGGGTAGCACCATTACAGGGGCACAAGCCAGAGGGGGGTGGGGCTGAGTCAGAGAAACCAAGTCCAAAACTTGAAAGGAACCGGGAGGCAGTGAGGGGTGGAGGGTGACAGCTGCGCAGGGGTCTAGAAAAGCTGCTGGGTGGGGGCAGCTGAGGAGCCTGGTGCCTCTCCCGTGGGACAGGCTCCACGTCCCTCCCTCCTCCTCCCCGTGACCTATCACTGCGCCTTGAGTTACAATATACATGCCTAATATGCTAAGTGTCTGACCAAGCGGTCAACCAACCAGTCGCTATGATGTGCACTGACTACCAGGGGGCAGTTGATCTCAGCTCTCCTCCGAGACCCCATCTGGGCTTGCCCTGCACAGCTCTGCACCACTGCATGGCCCACACAGCCTCGCCTGCACTGCCTCACCTGCTTGGCACAACCCCATACTGCCCCGACACAGCCACTCCACGTACAGCCTCACCCTACTCTGCACAGCCTTTGGAGAGCTCTGCCCCAGAGAAGAAAGGGGGAGGCTGCAGACAGGAGGTTGCAGGAGGAGGGGGCAGAGCAGGGCCCACCAAGTTAGATGGAGGGGAGGGATGGAGAGACCCCACAGGACTGGGGACAGAGATGGGCGGGGAAGGAGGGCTATGCTGAAGCATCGCCCTTGGTTGAAGTAGAAATCCTGACCCCATTTTACAGACCTCAGCAGAGTGTGTGTGTGTGTGTGTGTGTGTGTGTGTGTGTGTGTGTGGAGGGGGGCAAGGACAAAAGAGGGTGTGAGGGGACTGGATGTATGGATAGCAGCAACATTTGATTCATGGCCTATTTATTTTTATTTTTGTTAATATATTTTTATTGATTTCAGAGAGGAAGGCAAAGGGAGAGAGAGACAGAAACATCAATGATGAGAATCGATCTGCTGCCTCCCACACGCCCTCTACTGGGGATTGAGTCCACAACCCAGGAATGTGCCCTTGACCAGGATCGAACGCAGGACCCTTCAGTCTGCAGACCGTGGCTCTACCCATTGAGCCAAACCATCTAGGGTGATCCATGGTCTATTTAAAACTGCTGCAGTAGGCTGAGCAGGGCTCTTACCATGATAGTGTTACCTGATAATGAGGATGTCTCTCCTTAGGTTGGGGTAATCGGGACTGCAGCTAAGTAAAGACACACCCATGGAGCCTGCAAAGGGTTTCCATGCACATGATGCAATTCACTTTGTGTGGCAGCTGAAGTGGGTAAGCAGAGCCTTGGAAGGACATGAGGTCTCCAAGACAAGGGGTTGGAGGGAAAGTGCACGTCAAGCATTCCACGCCTTGAGTTACAATATATATGCCTAATATGCAAAGTGTCTGACCAAGCGGTCAACCGACCAGTCGCTATGATGTGCACTGACCACCAGGGGGCAGATGATCTGACCTGTAGGTTAGCTTGCTGCTTGGGTGTGGCTGATCAGGACTGGGCGAGAAGGGGCCAGACATTCCCTGAAGCCCTCCCATGGTTCCTCCCGCAGTCCTTCCCCAGCCACGGGCCCCAGTCGGCCCTGATCGGAACTGGGCAAGATGTCCCTGATCAGCCCCAATAGCCAGCCAGGCAGAGGGACCCCACCCATGCAGGAATTTCATGCACCAGGCCTCTAGTAATAAAATAACCCAATATAGAAAATCATGGAACTCAATGTAAGAAGAACAAGTTTTGTGGTTCCCCCCCCTCATTACTTGGTTGTGTGCCCTTGTGCAAGTTACTTTGCTTCTCTGAGCCTCCATTTCTTGATTGGTGAAGTATATAAATATCCACTTTCTCAATTTATTATAAAGATTAATTGAGATGATATATATAAAGCATATAGGTCATGTAAGTGCTTGATTAACTATTTTTCTATTTGAGGATTGGCACAAGTGGGTTTTAATAGAAAACAGTACATTAATGGTATAATTTAATCTGGGAGTCCACAGACAGAATGGGCTGGAAAATTTAAAGGAATTTTGAATTTTATCTAGGTAGGTACTGGTAGTTTCTTCTCCTGGTTACCTGACTTTTTTTTAATAGACTATACCCAGCAAAATTTTTTATAATAATAATATTTTACAGTTACAGACTGTTGTGTGTCTTTGCAAGTATTTATTGCCCATTATTTCACTGTATGCTCATGCAGTAGGTATCAGTTCCATTTTTCAGATGAGATAACTGAGGCCAAGAGAGATTTAGTGAGTTGTCTAAATTCACACAATAGCTCAGTGACAGAGTCCAAACCAGAGCTCAGTTCTGATATTCCAACATAGCTCTTTTTGTCCCCATCATATCTGTTAGGATGGGTATAACATTGTCATTGAATATCTTAAATTTCTATGTGGTCCTGGTGAACAGCTTTGCCTTCAGTAGAACACTGGAATCTGTGAAAAGGACTGCAGAAAATTGGGTTTGCTAACCCCACTTTTAGGGCTGGAATTCTATTGAAGCTATTTGCCAGGCTACATTGTGTTATCTAAAAGCATTATTTCACAAGAGTGTTGAGAGATCAAAATAGACAATTTGAATGAAGGAACGACAATAAACTTGGGTAAAGAATGCGATAGGTGATTGTCTTTGTTTAATGTCCAGCAACCAGCCTTTGGAATGTTATTTCAAAAAACTTTGTACAATGCAGAAGACACTTAGATTTCCAACACTAACCTCATAAATCTGCAATTCTCTGTAGTCCTAGGCACATGAAAAAAAATTTATGTGCTTCATGTTTCTATGTAGGTAATAAACTAAGCATATTTAATCTGATTATAGTTCCCCACTAGCTCTTGCCTGAGATAGTTTCTCTCTCTCTCTCTTTCCCTCTCTCTTTCTACCTCTACCTCTACCTCTCTCCCTCCCCCCTTTTCTTTCTTTTTTGTTACAAATAAGTCTGCTTTTATTCAAATGTCTTCAGTGCAAACATTTGTATATTTTCATCTGTTATTTCAGCCCCTTGCAAAACAAAATGGAAGCACCCAAGAGATTAGAAAAGTTGGATTAGTTCTTCAGTGAGTAGTGCGAAAGGTCATCAGTTTGCTTCTCTTTCTTCCAGTTGGCACATGACCCTGATATTAAACACAGTGTGGCCATTTTTTGGTCTTTTTTTTCTTTTTTCTGCTTTTCCCCAGCCACCACTCAGCAGTCCTCACACATATTTGTCAGAGCCTGCTTCCCCAACTCCACAGAAAATCTTAATCCATCTTAAACAGATGGCTGTCTATCTTTTTCCTAAAGATCCTCTAGGTGTGAAAAAAGATGTCTCTAGAGAAAATTTAGTGCATTCCAGCCCTGAAAGAATTTTTTTCCTAAATGATAACCAAAAAACTCTTTCCTTCCGTTTGCCTTTTATTATGTTTACAAGGGAGATGTATAACATATAAATAAATACTATATTGTATACAATAATGACTAAGAACTAGTAATATGTTCTGTCAAAAATATACAGGTCTTTGGATTTGTTCATTGTAAACCACTCAACTCTGGTTTTAGAAAAGTTATGAATACTAATTTTATAATAATTTTACCGCACAATTTTGAAATTTATAAAATTGTTTTTAAACTGTTACTATTATTCTGGCCAAGGGATGGAGGTGTCAAACCATTGTTGTTGGTGCCAATTCAATGCCAGCAGTAATCCCCAGTTTGAGTCGTGGTGAAGGGGAAGACTTTATTCAGTGCAAACAGCTGAATCATGACACAGCTCAGCTGTGGATCAGCATGGCTGTGGAACTGTTCAACTGCAATACAACTTGAGCTGTAGAACAGCACAGCTGTTAGACAGATCAATAGTATTACAGCTTAATTTTGATACAGCATGGCTGTGGAACACCAAGGCTGTGAGGTGGCCCAGGCATGAGCAGGTCACCTAGAGTGAGGTGGCTTGAGTGCAAGGCCACCCTGGTGTTGCTGCTTAACCCCCTCTGATGAGACTGCTCTGCTGTAATCCACCAAGACAAGATAGGTTCACTCTGATCCAGTGAGACAGGGTTGGAGGGATAGCTCCAGCTGGGGATACACAGTCTTCTGGAAAAAAGGAAAGTGAGATATGAGAACCAAAGGGAAGCTGACTTATATAGAGAGAAGTCCCTACTCCTGGTTCCTGATTGGTTCATTCTCATACAAATAAGGACTCCAAATCCCAACAATTTGATTAGTCCAAGAAGCACTGTCCTGATTGATCAGAGTGGAGGCACTCTGATTGGTTTAGTAGGTGAGGATGCTAATGATGATATAGCTGCACAATTCTGTTTGGATAGAAAAAGTTTCTGTCCTATTGATTGAAATATGATTCCGGAAGTTCCTTTATAAAGGTTGGCTAAGCTGGCAAAAACACTGTGCCTGCAGGCAGTTTAGTACAGGAGGCAGGCTTCTCCCAGAAGTGCAGCTTGAGTGAGAAGGCCCTGTTCAGCATGTGACTGCTAGGCTTTCTTTAGAAATTTGATCCAAATCAGCTACCAGAAGTCCTTCTTTGTAGGTGCCTTCATTTTGTTGGTCAACAGTGGGTGTTTTTAAATATATAACATGAATATTCAAAGTACCTTTTTGCTGAATCTAAAGATATCATCTTTGTCCAACTATCCCCATGTTGGTCTTTCTGACTCTGGGACTCAGCTTAAAAGCCTCTTCTTCAAAGGTGCCTTCCCTGACCACTCTACTTCCAGCTAGCTCTCTCTTCAATCCCTACCATTCTGTTTATTGCCTTTGAAAGACCTATTCCATTTTCTCATTATAAATTTGTTTGTTTTGTTGCTTATTATCCATCTTCCCAATTAGATTGTCAACTTTGAGAGCAACCATGATCTCTGTTCACTGCTGTATACATTTCCAGCATGATCAGAGTGCTTGGAATATAGAAAATGCTCACTAAATATCTATCGAATGAATAATTCATAAGGAAGAGCTCCTATTCTATATTTTCATTGATAGGTCTAAGCCAGGAATTCTCTACCTTGGTCCCATGTGAGGATCATTAATAGAACTTTAAAACTATGTGAAGCCCTGACTGGTTTGGCTCAGTGGATAGAGCATCGGCCTGCAGACTGAAGGGTCCCAGGTTCGATTCCGGTCAAGGGCATGTACCTTGGTTGTGGGCACATACCCAGTGGGGAGTGTGCAGGAGGCAGCTGATCGATGTTTCTCTCTCATCGATGTTTCTAACTCTATCCCTCTCCCTTCCTCTCTGTAAAAAATATCAATAAAATATATTTAAAAAAAAAACTATGTGAAGGTCAACCCAATCTACTCATTCATAATCTCCAGGTTGAAACTTGAGCACTATAAATATTCCTTTTACTCTTAATGCATAGAACCATTTATTAAACAGTGTAAAATCAACTTACTGGCTGGCTAACCTTAGACAAGTCATTTTATTTCTCTCTGCCTCCAGTTTCCTTATCTATAAAATGGAAATGATAATAGATCACAATGTTGGTTTTTTGTATTTTGTTTGGCACATAGTAGGCACTCACTGAGTATTAGTATTAGTCAATCAATCAAAATAAATCCTCTTCTTCTTACAATCAATCAGTCTTCAAGACATTTTATAAATGAGGAAACGGATCTCAGAGAGGTTAGTATACACAACTAGTAAGTGGCTAAGCCTGGATTAGCCTCAGGAGGTAGGGGAGAAGGAGTGTGAGAAAAAAAGCAGTCTCTATGAAGTTTTCCCTTTTCTTACCCTGTGCAGTAGAGGTAGTAGAAATTATTGTTAAAGACATAGTTTAATTTCATAGGATTTTTAGATGGGAGAATGTGAAAAGTGCAGTTCACAGCTATTGTCAGCATATGAATACATGACTTGTCTTGGGGTTTAGACTACTGTCTTAACCCTTTTGCTACCCGAGTCTTCATCTCACTTATTTGGAATGATCCTCCCCCCTCACATGGGAATGCATTTCCAATTTTTGAATTTAAGTCAAAATCAGATTCAGTTAAAATTTACTTTTCTTAAAACTTTTTTAATATCGCATTTTAAAAAGCTGTAATGATAAATGTATGCACATTCACACACATGATGTCTTTTTTCTTATTCTGAACTTGATGTCTCTTGGCTGTGCAAATGTGGTGGACTCTTTGGAGTAAAGACACAATATACTTACCAACCCAAGGAGTACGTTTTCTCATTTTTGTCCCTGATTATTTTGGCTGATTATTAGAACTGGAATTTCCAGAGTCCTGGGGTGAGGACTTTTCCTGGTTATTAGGAAGGAGAATGTGATATTTTCTCCATAGGAAGACAGTGATTGATTGTGTGTTGCAAAGGCAAACTTGCGAACTCAGCTCTAAGTAGATAGAGTGACCTTGACTTCACCTGTTTCTGCTATTGTTCACAAGGTCCTCATGAAGGACTGGGCACTTTAGACCTGTCCATATACTTCATGGTCAACTACACAAAACTGAAGGTGCTCCTTCTGTCATGAGTGCTTTAAAATCTGTTAGGTAATAAAAAAAATAAGTATGTCAATGCCTATCCATGGAAATTCTGATTCATTCAGTCTGACATGATGGCCAGGAATTTATATTTTTTTAAAATTTACTGAGTAATTTTGATATATAGCTACAATTGAAAACCTGTGGTTGAGCTTGTTCTCTCTCCCACCACCAGCAATAATTCCCTAAGGTGGCATTTAAGTTTGGCCCTGAAGAATAGATAAAGATTTGAATATGCAAAGATAAGTAGAAAATGAAGACTTTCCACATGGAGGGAATTTTTAAGAAAAACTTGCAAAAACATGGTAGCAGTTAAAACTTGGATTTTTTCCCAAGGAGAGAAGTGGAAGCTTTTGATTTGCATCTCTCAGATAATTAATTAATGATTTTGAGTATTTTTTTCATATGACTCTTGGCCTTTTGTATGTCCACTTTGGAGAAGTATCTATTTAGGTCCTTTTCCAATTTTTAAATTGGATTATTTGTCTTCCTTTTGTTAAGTTGTATGAGATGCTTATACATTTTGGAGATTAACCCTGTATTGAATATACAATTGGCAAATATGTTCTCCTATACAGTGGGCTCTCTTGTTATTTTGTTGATGGTTTCTTTTGCTGTGCAGAAGGTTTTTTTTATTATTATTTTGATGTAGAATCAAGAGTTGGTAAGGATATGGATAAAGGGGAACCCTCGTACATTGATGGTGGGAATGAAGACTGATGCATCCTCTGTGGAAAACGGTATGGGATTTCCTAAAAAAAAAAATGGAACTCCCATTTGACCCAGTTTTCTCACTTCTAGGAATATATCCTAAGATATCAGAAACAATATGTGTACCCCTATGTTCATAGCAGTGCAGTTTATAATAGCTAAGATTTGGAAACATCCCATCAGTAGATGAGTGGATAAACAAGCTGTGGTACACTTACACAATGGAATACTACACTGCTATATAAAACAAACAAACAAACAAACAAACAAACAAACAAAAAACAAACAAACTCTTTCCATTTTCAACAGAATGGATGGACCTGGAGAGTATTATGATAAGCAAAATAAGCCAATTAGATAAAGATAAGTTTCACATGGTCTCACTCATATGTGGAATCTAATGAACAAAATAAACTGATGAACAAAAATAGATCCAGACACATAGAAACATGGGACAGATTGTTGAAAGGGAGGGTGTGAAGAGATCAACCAATGAACTTGTATGCATATATGCATAACCTGATCTCATTCATATATGGAATGCAAAGCACAAAATAAACTGATGAACAAAATAGATTCAGAGATATAGAAGCATGGAAGAGACTGTGGAATCTCAGAGAGAAAGTGTGGGTGGTTGGGTAGGAAGAGATTAACCAAAGAACTTATTTGCATATATGCATAACCCATGGACACAGATAATAGTGTGGTGATGGCAGCAGGTGGGGGTGGAGCAGGCAAGAAGGGGTCAATGGGGAAAAAAAGGGGAACATCTGTAATACTTTCAGCAATAAAGGTGTATTATAAAAACATCTATATGAAAAAAAGAATGTATTAACTATGAAGGTGACTAAAATCTGAACCATAGACCGCTATGGAATTTTTTCTACAGCAGATTTATCCAGAACAATCACATTCTGCTTAAATCCTCCATTTCAGTTTGATTTATATAAGAATATCTGAACTCAAGTGGTATTTCCAAGAGCAAGGCTGGCTTATATACATCTTCTTGGGATAGTAGACCGTTCTCAAATGGCCACACTCCTTTCTGAGACACGGCGAGCAATATTTTCTAGTTCTCAGCTCACTTTAGAGGGCATGAACTCATAGTAGTCTCACGGGGGTCACTTCAACAGTGAGAAATTATCTCCAGTTCTGTTGCCAAAGTCAGAAGTCATAGAATGAAAATGGTACATTTTCTACAACAAATAGCTACAACAGCTCTTTGTTCTTTGTACAGATATCACATTGCTATGGGACTGCAAGAATATGTGGTTTCTTAATATTCTGGTTGTTGATGGAAGATTCTGTGTTTATGCCAATGGAGTGATTTGGGAGATGTGTCTCCACTGTACATTAAAAGGTTGTTTTGAGTGTGTTTGTCAGTGGTCATTTTGCTAACCACACAGGTTCTCCTTTAGAAAATACCTTCTCAGATTCAAGTTTTTATGTAATTTGTGGCATAATCATGGTACACACCAAATATATTGAACAATGGTAAAAATAATTAAGGCTCAAGCGGTGTGTTAGAGTGTAGTTATTGGTGGTATGTAACTCTCTAATACCAAGGAAGAGTGGGGAACAGTGCATTGTTCAGTAGCTGTATCCCTACATGTGGCAAGCAAAATTAGAGAATGCACATGTGATGTGTGTATTTTGAGGTGTTGCCTGACTCCTAAGAATCCTGGTGGACTTTTTTCTGGTTTGTTTTGCCTTAATGTTTAGGACATGCCAATCGATTAATGTTGGTTTCTGCCTAATTGTATAACAACTACAAAGCATGGGATTAGTTTGTCTCCAGGATTAAGAAGAAATGAATTAACAGATATAAAACAAATGGGAAAGGAACTGATTCTCTTGTCCAATCACTCCATGAATATTTGCTGAGTGTTCAATAACTCTCTAGCAGATGCTACTTACTGGGGATCCTGGAGAATACAAAGTGTCTATATCCACTATTCACCCAGGCCTCTTCCACATCCAGAAAAGTATGTCTCCATCAATTTACACCTTCTTAGACCCAGAGGACAGTTTATGGATGAGGGAGAACTTTAGCTACATCTTAAAGGATGGAACTGAATTTCAAGACAAGAGGTGTAAGACAAGGTCGAGGCATGACTGGTCATGGTCTTTATGGAGAAAAGTGAATTAGATAGACTCTGGAGGAGATTTTGAATAAGGACTTTTGGAAATAACATTACAGAAAAGTAGATTTGATTCTTCTCCCAAAGGGAATGCCTGTTCACTCTTTTGAAAGAGCACCTGACTTGGATTCAGACATCTGCATTTGAATCCTGGCTTTACTACTTAAAATAACTTGGGTTAGGGTTGTTTTTAAAGGAAGCCATACAATAAATTCTTGAAGCTAAGAAAATTAACTTTTCTGCTTTCTTATTATAAGATGTCGCCACACACCCCCCCCCTTCATGGAATAACTTATGAACCGTTGATAAACTTTTCTCAGGAATCAGTAAGTAGAGAAGTTGGGGAAAATGTAAGAAATAAAGAGGCATATTCCTATATTCTCTCATTTTATCTTCCAACTTTCCTAGGCTGCTCTGTTTGCAAGGTTGGCATATGTAATTCTTTTTGGATAGAGTAGATCCTTCTTAAGTGGCAGTACTTCTTTCTAATTCGCACTTTGAGCAGCAGTATTTTCCAGGTCTCAGCTCATTTTGAAAGGATTGAATTCATAGTAGTCTCACTGTGGTCACTTCAGCAGTGAGAAATTATTTTCCCTTAGGGAAAAGTGCAAGCTATCTATCCATATCAGAGGCCTCCAAATTCTTTATCATTTAGGATCAGCATTATTAACAACACAATAGAAATATGGATTGAGTGGATCATGGAGTGATATCATTAGTCATTTAGCTTCTTTTATAATATTGTAAGTTACTTTAACTCTAATAATCACATGGTAATCCATGGTGAATATTAAAATGACTCAAATGACTATCCTAGTGTGTTCATGTTCCATGTAAAGGCATATCCCTAGAGTGAGAAGTCTGAAGTTACTTAGCACTGAGGTTACTGTACAGTGATTAATGAGGACAGTGTTAGTCAAGGCTATGGTTCCTGCCTGAGAGACATCTCACTCTTTTGCTCTATGACAATCATGCATTCCTGCTACCAGTAAGCAGCTTTAAAAACCACATACCAGGACTGGTCTCAAGTATTTAGACATGGGGAGATAGTGTAAAGAGATCAAGGAAACCCATGGCCAGTGATTAGCCCACAGTATACTAGTAGTCTGTTGTATGGCCCTGAGAACACATGAATCATCACTTATACTATATTGATGATTATAGACACTCTATAATTCTGTATCAGAGCTTGTCTTTTGTGAAAAACTGGGAATGTTAGTGTAGGGCATTTTTGTTAGCTATACACATACCCATCAAATCCCTACCCCTTTTCCTTTGTTACTTTCTTGCAAGTCCTCCTTGCCCTCAGCTGACTATTTCTAATGTGGCTCCTGGTGGCTTCTCTTCAGTTTATTTGTTTTTTAATAGGGGACTCTTGAAGGAGACAGGAAACTCAAGATTTAAAAGATAAATTACTGCTGAAACTGGTTTGGCTCAGTGGATAGAGCTTCGGCCGGTGGACTGAAAGGTCCCAGGTTCGATTCCGGTCAAGGACATGTACCTGGGTTGCGGGCACATCCCCAGTGGGAGATGTGCAGGAGGCAGCTGATCGATGTTTCTCTCTCATCGATGTTTCTGAATCTCTATCTCTCTCCCTTCCTCTCTGTAAAAAATCAATAAAATATTTAAAAAAATAAAAGATAAATTACTAAAGCTGGCATTTTAGGAATTAGCAAGTGTGTGAGGGTACATATTTTGGAAGAGGATCTTCCATGTACC
Organism: Myotis daubentonii; assembly: GCF_963259705.1. Lineage (NCBI taxonomy): Eukaryota > Metazoa > Chordata > Mammalia > Chiroptera > Vespertilionidae > Myotis > Myotis daubentonii. The sequence goes on along the minus strand of NC_081861.1, from coordinate 94,114,520 downwards.
CTTCAAATCATGACTGGAGATGATAACCTCTGCCACCTCCATATAAGAGCATTTCATTTCCTGCTAATTACTCTTCCCTCCCTACAAACATACACAAACTCTACTCTTCAGTCACATAGAACTTCTGTTTTCTTTCACTTCTCTGAGGTTTTGCAAGTTTTATTCATTTTGCTTAGAACAATGATTTCAACCTTTTTCTTCTCATGGCACACAAACTTATTACTAAAATTCTGCAGTACACCAAATATATATATATATTTGCCAATATGACAAAATAATAGGTATAATTTTGATTCATTCACACCAGATGGCTGTTGTTGTATTGGCTGTTGTCATTTTTTATTTGACAATCAAAGGGGAAAGAAGTCAGTGCCCCTAACTAGTCAGGTATCACATATTTTAAAAATTCTTGCCGCAAACCAATTTGCGTGCTGTGGCCCACCGGTTGAAAATCTCTGGTCTAGAACCCTCATTCTTTTTTGTTTTCACCTGGAAAAATCCCAATTCAATGTTACTTTACTTTACCAAGAAGGCTATTGAGTGACTAACAGGCAGTATAGCATGGATGCTCTGGACAAAGGGATGACTCAAGAACTGGGTAGGACAGAACTTTATGGTACACATTTTCTTCATGCTGTTTAGAACAGGATGCAGTTTAAAACTTATGAATTGTTTGTTTCTGGAATTTTTAAATTAATATTTTAGAAATGCAGTTGACTGCAGGTAAATGAAACCATCGAAAGTGATACAATAGATACAGGAGGTCTAATACCATATATTAACACCCTTGCACTTCTCTTTAGCTCTGCCACTTACAAGATTCTTTATTACTCATTATCCTATTTAATACACAGAACAACCTTATAAAATAGATAATCTCATTTTACAGATGAGGAAACTGAGTCTCAATAAGGTTAAGTGACTTAAGATAATGCAGCTAGGAAGTAGAGGAGGCATGAACTTAACCCAGTCTTCCTAGGTCCCAGTCCATTGGTTTTCTACTGAATTACACTGGATCAGCCAGTAGGCAGTAAAATTAAGTGAGATATGGAGTGCCATGTGTGATGTTTGCCTAAATGTGTATATCCTTGCTGAAAGTCAGTCATGATTTATGCTTTATAAGTATTCACTAATGTTCTTTCATTTATTTGGCTACCCATATGCTTCCCAGGGAGAAGGCAAGCTAGGGCAAGTGTAGGCAAACAACCATAAAGTTTGGATGCTCTCATTCAAACTGGGGCTGTCTGTTTAAAAAACACATTTCTTGGTGATAGAACACATAGCTTCAGTATAGATTTTATTCATTATTGCATCTATATGGATGGATACTTTGGGAAAAAAAACTCTGAAAATATTTGTGGGTCCCAGAATATTGTCTGATTTAAACACACTCTTGAGCATTATCACCACATTGGGCATAATAAGGAGTTCCACTAGAATGTTTTGAGGAAGGCTGCTGATATAATAGGGAAAAATGGACTTTGAAAGTGGTCAGATTTGAGTTATAGTCACTCACAGTGTGATCCTTTAACTTCTCTTATCATTTGAACTGGAATTTAACAACCCCATCTTGTTTGATTGGTGTGAGAATGAAAATGAGATCCAGCACCAGACACATAGAAGTCACTTGGTAAACAGTATTTCTCTTCTTCTCCTTACTCCAGATCTGTCCTTCTAGCCATTAGTTACCCATAGGCATGCATTTAGAAATCTGCTTACTGCTCCATGCTTAAAATCACAACTTGCAAGGACTACCTATTTTCCATTTTCCCAAGGCCCCTTATGTTCTGATCCACCCCCAAATAGGCAGGTACAGGATGTTCTGTAGAGTATCAGAGGCTGTTACTCAATCTCCTGGCCAGCCCTCCCAATTGCTCTTTGCATGCTCCATATGAAGGTGCACTCCAGGTCTTGGAGCCCACATATTTATCATGCATTGGACTACCTGTTATAACCAAATCCATCTCAAGGGTGAAAAGACCAGGTTCTGACTTGTCCAGGGAGTAGATTTCCCAAACTGCCCTTGTTCCTACACCATTTGTGTGTTTTTAAATATGTTTTTATTGACTTTTAGATAGAGAGGAAGGGAGAGGGAGAGAGAGAGAGAGAGAGAAACATCGATGAGAGAGATACATTGATCGGCTGCCTCCTGCACGCCACCTACTGGGGATTGAGTTAGCAATCCAGGCATGTGCTTTACCAGGAATCGAACGTGGGATGCTCAACCACTGAGCCACAGCAGCTGGGCATCCCTACACCATTGTATTAAAAGGTGGCATGTTAAACTCAATTGGACTTTATTTATATAAACTAGAATCAGGGTGATTGCTGGTTCCTTTCTTTTTTCAATCTTTAATTTCTTTATTGATTAAGGTATTACATATGTGACCTCATCCTCCCCCCCTCACTCATGCCCTCCCCCCTATTGTCTGTGTCCATTGGTTGGGCTATATGCATGCATACAAGTCTTTTGGTTGATCTCTCCCTCTTACCCCCACCCTCCCCTACTTTCCCTCTGATATTTGACAGTGATATCACTGCTTCTCTGTCTCTGGATCTATCCCTTTTCATCAGCCTATGTTGTTCACTATATTCCACAAATGAGTGAGATCATGTGGCATTTATCTTTCTCTGACTGGCTTTTTTCACTTAGCATAATGCTCTCCAGTTCCATCCATGCTGTTGCAAATGGTAAGAACTCCTTTTTTATCACAGTGTAGTATTCCATTGTGTAGATGTACCACAGTTTTTTAATCCACTCATCTGCTGATGGGCACTTAGGCTGTTTCCAAATCTTAGCTATGGTGAATTGTGCTGCTATGAACATAGGAATGCATATATCCTTTCTGATTGGTGTTTCTAGCTTCTTAGGATATATTCCTAGAAGTGGGATCACTGGGTCAAATGGGAGTTCCATTTTTAGTTTTCTGAGGAAACTCCATACTGTTATCCACAGTGGCTATACCAGTCTGCATTCCCACCAGCAGTGCAAAAGGGTTCCTTTTTCTCCACATCCTCTCCAATACTTGTTGTTTGTTGATTTGTTGATGATAGCCATTCTGACAGGCGTGAGATGATACCGCATTGTCGTTTTGATTTGCATCTCTCCTATAATTAGTGACTTTGTTGCCAGTTCCTTTCATCCTCAAGGTACCACAAAGCACTTTGCAAGGTAATATGACAAGCACTGAGGCCACACAGGCCAGTGCAGAAGCCGCCACCCAACACTTTACAATTAGTCATGCCCAGCCTGAGATCATTAAGCCTGTTTTTATTGGAAGAGCAGAGAGGAAGGGAATGTTAGCTGGCAGTTTCCGTATGTACCTTTTATGAAAGTGCTTTTAGCTCTACAAATTTCACCTGAATAACCAGCTCAGGAAAATTTGCCTCAATCAAAAATCAGACAGTGAAAGTGCCAAACTGATGCCAAGGTGATTGCCTCAGGATTGACCAAATAGATATGACCTGACAATTGGTTTTGTTGTTGTTGTTGTTGTTGTTCTCCACCTCCTATTTCCTCTTCTGTTCTTTTTCCAACTTTTTTTTCCCTTTTTCTCCCCCTTTCCCCATTTCCAGCATGTTCTCAGGAAGAGGTTAGCAAACGTGTGGATAGTGTGTCATTTTAGGGTAATCACTATTCTTTCTACCTTTCTCATTTCCATACCATCACACTATTGCATTTACAGCAGGAAAGATTTGGAACTAGAACTGCAATAGTATCCTGGACTTCTTTCCCTTTAGTAACACTCAACACACTTGTAACTACTTGCTCCAATTTTCTTATTCCAGTAAGCTTTATGAAAGCAAGGGCTATGTCTCTCTTGTTCACTTCTTTATCTTTAGTATTTGGCAGGCACATATAGAAAACACTAAAAAATGTTTAACTATAAATTAATAAATATTTAAGAACTCTATTGCTAGTACCTTATTTTCTGCCTTCGTTGTAAACAGGCAACCACTTCCCCATTTGTAGGTTACCTTGTTTGTTTCCTTATCCCTCAGAACAAATTTTAGCTCAAGGACTTGAAAGGAGTGGATGTTTTAAAATGAAAGGAAGTCTCCTTTACCAGGCCTTCTATTTGGTTTGAATTTTAAACCAGACTTGCATTGTTTTTTGACAGACTGCCAGGAGTCCTCTTCTCCTGTTTCAGTCCCTTCTGTGTCCTTTGGTAGTCATATAAGGGGAAGTTTGTCATTTATATATATATTTTGTTGTTTAAAGTATTATATATAGTATCAAATATGTCTCCTTTCCCCCCTTGACCTCCCCCCATCTACCCCCACACCCCAGCACATGCCCTCACCCCCCTAGTGTCTGTGTCCATATGCATGCATACAAGTCCTTTGGTTGATCTCTTACCCCACACTCACCCTCTCCAGCTTTCCACTGAAGTTTGACAGTCTGTTCCATGCTTCCCTGTGTCTGGATCTATATTTGTACATCAGTTTATGTTGATCATTATATTCCACAAATGAATGAGATCATGTGATAGTTATCTTTTTCTGACTGGCTTATTTCGCTTAGTATAATGCTCTCCAGGTCCATCCATGCTGTTGCGAATGGTAAGAGTTCTTTCTTTTTTACAGCATCTTAGTATTCCATTGTGTAGATGTACCACAGCTTTTAATCCACTCATCTGCTGATGGACACTTAGGTTGTTTCCAAATCATAGCTATTTTAAATTGTGCTGCTATGAACATAGTGGTGCATATGTCCTTTCTGATTGTTGTTTCTGGTTTCTTGGGATATATTCCTAGAAGTGGGATTACTGGGTGAAGTGAGAGTTCCATTTTTAATTTTTTGAGGAAACTCCGTACTGTCTTCCACAGTGGCTGCACCAGTCTGCATTCCCACCAAATGTGCATGAGGGTTCCTTATTCTCCACATCCTCCCCAGCATTTGTGGTTTGTTGATTTGTTGATGATAGCCATCCCGACAGGTGTGAGATGCTACCTCATTGTCGTTTTGATTTGCATCTCTCAGATGAGTAGTGACTTAAAGCATGGTTTCATATGTCTCTTAGCCTTCTGTATGTCCACTTTCAAAAGGTGTCTATTAAAGTACTTTGCCCATTTTTGACTGCATTGTTTATCTTCTTTTTGTTAAGATGTATGAGTTCCCTATAAATTTGTGGAGATTAGGCCCTTATCAGACATAACATTGGCAAGTATGTTCTCCCATGCAGTGGGCTTTCTTGTTGTTTTGTTGATGGTTTCTTCTGCTGTGTGGAAGCTTTTTATTTTGATGCAATCCATTTGTTTATTTTCTCCTTAGTTTCTATTGCCCTAGAACAGTGATGGCGAACCTTTTGTCAGCATTTTGAAAAACCCTAACTTAACTCTGGTGCCATGTCACATATAGAAATATTTTGATATTTGCAACCATAGTAAAACAAAGACTTATATTTTTGATATTTATTTTATATATTTAAATGCCATTTAACAAAGAAAAATCAACCAAAGAAATGAGTTCACATGTCACCTATGACACGCGTGATGGTTTGCCATCACTGCCCTAGGAGCTGTATCAGTAAAGATATTGCTAGAACATATGACTGATATTTTGCTGCCTATGGGTTCTTCTAAGATTTATATGGTCTCCCATCTTACATGTAAGTCCTTTATCCATTTTCAGTTTATTTCTGTGTATGGTGTAAGTTTGTAGTGTAGTTTCATTTTTTCCATGTATTTGACCAATTATCCCAACACCATTTATTGAAGAGACTGTCTTGATTCCATTGTATACTCTTGCCTCCCTTGTCAAATATTAATTGAGCCTAATGGTTTGTGTTGATTTCTGGGTTCTCTGTTCTGTTCCATTGGTCTATATGTCTGTTCTTGTGCCAGTACCAGGCAGTTTTGAGAACAGTGGCTTTGTAATATAGCTTGATATCTGGTATTGTGATCCATCCAACTTAGTTCTTCTTTCTCAAGATTGCTGAGGCTATTTGGGGTATATTTTATTGCATACGAATTTTTGGAGAGGTTATTCTAGGTCTTTGAAATATGCCCTTTGTATCTTATTGGGGATTGCATTGAATCTGTATATTGCTTTGGGTAGTATGGACATTTTAATGATGTTGATTCTACCAACCCATGAACACGGTGTATTCTTCCATTTGTTTATGTCTTCCTTTATCTCTTTTTTCAGTGTCCTGTAGTTTTCTGAGTATAGGTCTTTTACCTCATTAGTTAAGTTTATTCCTGGGTATCTTAATTTTTTGGTGCAATGGTAAATAAGATTGTGGGGGTTTTTGTTTGTTTGTTTTTTAGTTTCTCTTTCTGCAAGTTTATTATTGGTGTATAAAAACAGCCATAGATTTCTGGGTGTTAATTTTGTATCCTGATACATTGCCTACTTCATTTATTAAATATAGTAGTTTTTGATGGAGTCTTTAGGGTTATCTATGTATAATATCATGTCATATGCAAATAATGACAAATTTTCTTCTTCTTTTCCAATTTGGATGCCTTTTATTTCTTCTGCTTGTCTGATCGCCATGGCTAGCACTTCCAGTACTATGTCAAACAGGAGTGGTGAAAGTGGACATCCCTGTCTTGTTCCTGTTCTTAAGGGAAATGATTTTAGTTTTTGCCCATTGAGTATGATGTTGGCTGTAGGTTTGTCATATATGGCTTTTATTTGTCATTGATACATTGTGAGGCAGGCTGGATTTGAGCTGAGCCTTTCCCATCTGAGTCTCAGAGATCACTGCCTGAACTTTGCTAAAAAGAGAATTATAGGATTGATCTTAAGTCAAAGAAACCTAAAATTAGACATGGCAGCTGTGTTTTTAGTGGGCAGGTGGGTGGCATACCGGCAGCCAGTTTCTCCTCTTTTTTCTCCCTTGCTTACTTAACTGCTGAGCAGTGGAGCTGAGCTTCTGGGAGAGGAACTATATTCTGGAGCATGCCCAATGGTTCCTGGCCCTGACTGGGTGACTATTTGATATTACAGTAGAGAAGCTTGGAACACATTTGGGTTTCCATCCTCATTTGAAGTTTCAATACTAGTCAGGCTTAAGAAAAGATGAAACACTGCCATTTGTGACATGGATGGATCTTGAGAATATCATGCTCAATGAAATAAGTCAGACAGGAAAACTTAAGAACCATATATTTCAATCATTTGTGGGATATAAAACCAAAAGCAAGAAATGAACAAACAAGGGAAACAAAACCTCATAGACACAGACAACAGTATGGTGGTTACCAGAGGAAAGGGGTTGGAGGGAGCAAGAAAAGGTTAAGGGGTCTAATGTATGCTGATGGAAGAATATTTGACTTTGGGTTGTGGGCACACTGCAATTTGAGGATCATGTATCATAGAAATGTGCACTTGTAACCTATATAATCTTATTTTCCAATATCACTCCAATAAATGTCATTAAAGGAAAGAAAAAGGAAACTGAATGCCTGAAAGAACCTCCCACCTCAAGTTGATTCTTGAGCTTTTAAAAACTACAGCTTCTAAACTACCAAAAGTTTTATTATTTTCTCTTCTTGTTTTGTTCCCTTCCCAGGTGTTTGACGATCAGTAAAAGCCTCATAATTGATCACTTGGCCAGATATGGACCCAGGTGTTTGATTTAGGTCACAAAAATATGGGAATTCAAGGAGTAGGTTAGGATTGGAGTTGAGGTGGTAAAGATTCTTTCTTTCCAGGGTTAAGTAAAAGGAAAAACATAGAACTCAGAGTGCAAGCCTTGAATTGTCATATATATCACTGGCAATGAATAATTATTTGCTGTAATAGCAATTGCTCAGATCTTCCCATATGAAGATCTTGGATCAAAGATTGGCTACACCATTTATTGATCTCAGGTATGTATGTAACTCTTTTTAGTTTCAGTTTTCTTCATCTGTGAAGTTGTATTGATGGTAATAATTATTATCTCTCAGGGGTTGATGGTAATAACTAAATCAGTAAGAAGAGAATTAAGTCAGGTAAAGAATGAGGAATCATTTTTTAAATGGTAAAATGATATTATGACCCAAAAATCTATTTTTATTTTCCCTTCATAGTCTCCCAACATTTCCATTTTCTTGCCTTTTGTACACAGCATGGGTGATTTAGATGTGTTTCTGGAAAGAGAGGATTGGGTGACTTCTTAAGCTCTCTTCTAGTTTAGGACTTTATAAACTAGGCTTTTTCCCACCCTTCCAGGTCATTCCAAGTAGTAAAATCATCTTTTAAGACAGAGTAGAAACCTGGAATTCATCACTCTTGATAATGTCTCTTAAAGTGTAATCGGAGATAGTGTTCCTCCATTAAGTTCTGGTGTCTGACCAGTGTTCAAATAAATAGTCTAATGCAAATGACAGGAAATTGGCTGGGTTTTGAACCCTATTTTTGCTTGTGTTAACAATAAGCCTGTAATGGTCACTGTTATTTTTTATTTGCTGTTTCTGCAATCTCACACTTATCCCAGAATTCTCCTTCTGCTTCTGCATTTTATTTTGGAGTTTTTTCCAGGTATCTGATCAGACTTTACATCAGCTATGTGTATTTGCATGGGACAGGATCCTGAAATAAAGTAGTATGAGGGGGAAAAGTCATAGCTGTGGGTATGAAGCAAGTATCTGAGCCCACAGCTCTGGGCCTAGAACTATGTCAGCTTGTCACAGTTGACACCAATAAGTGGGATGAGTTGGAAATTTTGCTGGCTGGCTACATGGAAAAGAATAGAGAGAATTAGGGTTAGAATACATGTCTCTGTAAAGCTGAGTGTAAAAAAAGAAAACAAATAGAAAGAAAAATGGGTTTAGAAGTAACAGGATTATCACATGCTAGAATGTGAAAAATAAATTGGAGATTTTTATTTCTTTTGACTATATTTTTGAATAGTCATTTTTTACTCCAAATGCATCATGCTTGGTTCCCTTCTCCAGTTGCCATGGGAGATGAAATTTGAATCCTTAAGGTAGGCTTGGCTACATAGGTTGTGCACCTTGGTGAGCAATGTGCCCACTCTGCAACTACAGCAAGGCTTACTCCTGAGGTAAGCTCCTCAGGATACACATCTATTACAGGAGAGTATGTAAGGAAAATCATCCTTAAGCATTTTTTTTCTGATATTTCTCCATGATTTTTTTTTCATTTTTTTTATTGCTTAAAGTATTACAAAGGGTATTACATATGTGTCCATTTTATCCCCCAAACATAAAATCCTCAAAGGGGCTTGCTGGGTGACTTATGAAGAGTCGTGACATGAAAACTGCAGGCTGGAAGGGCATCTTTGCAGCAATGCCACACCCCAACTTCCCTGTGAGTTGTCATTGTCCCCTCCTTTGTTTCCACTGCTGACACCACTTTATTTTTTTTATATTATCCTGATCAATTCATTTACGTAATAACTCCCAATTCTACAATTTCTACCATGGATCAAACAATACTACCTTTCCCTCTAACTTTTCTTCTATTATGGACAGACTTGGAAATATGGACAGTTTACCTAAAGCCTGCACATCTTATAATTCAAGTTATTGAAAGAGAGCAGGGAATGAGATCAAAACTGTTAAGGGAAACTATTTGACTCTACCTATGGCCTTTAAGAGAAAGTACTACAGATTTTTAACCTAAATTGTCTATTATACAATAAACAAATGTAAGCATGTATTAATGTGAAGGAAAAGCTATAAAACTTATTTATCTGTCAATAGCTAAGCTACATCGATGGGAGGACAAAGTGCTAGCTGCCCATTATCCTCAGCAGACAAGGGCACTGGCTTCAGGATCTGATGAACTTTTCCCCACCCGAACGACAGAACTTTAGGTTCTATGACAAAGAGACAATTCCAGCCGTTGCCATTTCATTTGTCTTTCCACTTCTCAGTTTCTGAGAGTACTGTTATTGCAAAGGCAGCAGTCCTTTCAACCACAACAATTAGTCAACAAGTTCACTAAACTGCATATAAAGTGCTCAGCAAGGTCCTGGGTACCCATGGTTACTGGCTGTAGGGGTAGGTTCTTCCAGAGGAAAACAAAAACGAGAGATAGATCTAAATTGATAACGGCATTCATCTTTAGGAATGAGATTACGGGTGATCTTGGTATTTTTCTACAAATTTACTTGTGTTTTTCTGAGTTCTCTACAATGTATTTTATTACTTTTATAACCAGAAAAAAAAAGTTTGTTATTTTGTGGAGGTGCATTTGTGCTTTAAAGACCAGGCAAACTGTCTCCCAATCCTTTCTGCTGTTTCAAAACTTTATTCTTTCTACCAAAAAGCAAGTCAAAACTCCGTGAGTTCCATGGCGGCCCTTCGTCAGCAAGTTTGGGGTGAAGTGCCCTTTCCAGGATAGGAAGATGGAGGCAAGTGCTTGCTAACCCGCGCTAGGTGCTCCCCAAAAGGCTGAAGGAGGGAGGCATCTTCCCAGGTGGCACCGAGGTGCCAGGGACGAAGGCACCCACCTGGAAGGGGGCTTCAGGTTATTCGTCCTGAGGAGTTCCTCCTCATAGCAGAGCAACTTCAGCTTCTCCACCAGGTCCTCCATCACCACGAACATGTGGTAGGCCAGGCCGCGCCGGGTCCCCGCTCCACGACCGCCTTCCCAGCCCCTTTGCCATGGAACCGAGACACCGCATCCTCTAAACCCCATGGCGTGACCACTGCCCCGGCGGCCGCCATCGCCATCGCACCACAGACAGAAGGAGCCCAGCGTGGGCTCCAGCACACAGATTTCCGCGGCCTGCGCTGCCGCCGCTAGGACTCTGCTGACACCACTTTTAAAATAATGTCTTCTCTTAAATAAGTAAGACATACAATTTGAAAGAAGAGCTCTCTAGACGATCCTTCAATAAGAATATTTTCTTGGTTTCAGGGGTAATTCTCTTTATAGAGGTAAAGTAGAGGATTTGGGAATAAGCTAGGGGATACAGGCTGAATTTAAAAGACAATATTATATATAAATATGAAACTAAAGTGATATATTCAAGAGTGATACTTTACTGATGTGGATTCCATGATTGGCTATAAGTTTATTAATAAAGAACTTGTGGTTTGAGTATTCATTAAAATCAGCAACTTTAGGTTTATATGGACATTAGAGGCCCAGTGCACAGGATTTGTGCACTGGTGGGGGATGTGGCCTGTGAGGATCAGTCCCCTGTGGGAGCAGCCGCTCATCCCCATCAGTCAAGTGGTGCTCCCACTGTGGGAATACACTGACCACCAGGGGGAAGCTCCTGCATTGAGTGTCTGCCCCCTGGTGGTCAGTGCATATCATAGAGACTGGTTGACTGATCATTCTGGTCTTTCTGCCCTTTGGTCGCTGGGCTTTTATTATATAAGATGTGAGGATCTGTGTCCATCAACCTCAGCCTCCACTGCAGGTTGGAGCTGGAAGAGACACAGGCTAAACATTAAGTAAGAGTGTAAACTCTACAGATATTTTTCAGACTAGGCAAACACATTATAGAAAAATCCACATTTATACAAGGAATTAGGGAGCCATTATCTTCATTTTCATTTTCTTAAAAGATTTTGAATAAGATTCCTATTAAATAGGAAGCTCCCTGAATACATTTCAAATACAGTTTGTTTTATATACATTTTAACTCTCTAGGAATTGTAAAAGAAATGCATAATTCTGGAACTTATAAAGAAAATGTCTTTCTCTTTGTACATTTGACATTCTTAAGAGATTGTAAAATGAATTGATTACATATTATATCATGAGTCCTGTTGATTTCTTGTTTTAGCAATATTCCTAGAGAAATTTTTCTTTAATCTACTATGTATTATGGGTAAGACTGAAAATGCATCTATTTAAATTATGCCAGTATCAACTAGTTATAAAGATGTTTCTGATATTCTTATCACTGTAGAGCTTTGATAATGTCTTAAAATGAATAGTTAGTTACCTCTACCAACTGTGTTTCATTGAGTCATTACTAACAACTGGTTTTTAGTATCTCTTGTTTTGGCAGTATAGCATTGTGAATAAATGGAAAGTTAGCAAAGCCTAAGGAAATACCAGTCTAGAATTTCTATATTTTTAAGTAAAATAGTGACAAGGAAAAAGAATATAATCTAACTACCTGAAAAGTCTACAATATAATTGTTTTACTTTGATAATGCTATTCTAACTCTATCTACTTCAGTTCATTCCAGGCTGATTTAGGAATCAATCTTCCAGTGTTTCATCACTATTAATACTATTGTTTCACTTCTTCCTTTGGTTCTTAAAAATCAGAGTGTTTTAAAGTCCTTTAGTCACACTCCTTTATATTTTATTTCTTTTTACCCTTTTTACTTTTTTCATTAAAGCCCAAGTCATCTTTTCTGAAATAGAGCTTTTTTAACTTTTTCTCTGGATTTTTTCCTTACTTGGCTTTCTGAACTTCTTAGACTAGTGGCTTTGGGTTATTTATAATTGGTCCCAGTAATAAGTTCATTTAAGTGATGTTTCAGTAATCTGATTTTTTTAAAAAAGTTCCAGGCTACTTTGTTAAACAGGCAACAGGATATTAAACCGTTTCATGGAGCAAAGGGAAATGCACATGAATTTTTCCTCAGTGTGTTTTTCCTCAAACAGTAATCTAATATCTTTTATAACATTGAACATATTTTGCAACTTATAGATAGGTGATTTTCATTTTAGAAGGAACATTTAAGGAAGTAGTTAAATAGTTTTTTTCATATTAATCTCTAAAAAAGTGAAAGTGATTGTTTTTGTTTATTCACTTAACTCCAGGCATCACAAGCCTGTAACCAGAGAGAACCTGAAGAATGATTTGGGTTATTTTAAGTCTTTGTTAAACTATTGGAAGAGAACTATTTCCAATGTAATGGACAAGTTATGGATAATTGGAACTGTTTTGCCATAATGTATTGGTCAACAACAGATCCCCTGAATAAGCAGATCTTTATTATATTACTAGAGGCCCGATGCATAAAAATTCATGCACTGGAGGGGGGTCCCTCAGCCCAGCCTGCCCCCCTCACAATTCAGGAGCCCCCAGGGGCAAAAGGTGACACGGTAATCAGGGGAAGGTGACACCTCATCACACCTCTGCTCCTGTCACTGCCGGCAGCACAAGCCTTGGCTAGCCCTGGTTACCTGAGCCTTGGGCAGCCCTGGGCAGCTGGGGTGCTGAGGGGACTGGATATCTCTGGAGGCAGGAACGTGGATCAGCCCGCCTGGGGGCAGGCCCAGGCTTGACATGCATGTGCAGCCCTGACAGGGCTGAGGGGACTGGGCCCTGCCATCTTGTGGCTGTGGGCACCACCATCTTTGCGATGGCATGAGGGTTATTAGCATATTCCCTCTTTATTAGATAGGATTATTTAATGAAAATGAAAAAAAAAAAACACCTGAAAAATGTTTTAATCAGGAAAGTTATTTGTAGCTTAGCATTAACAAATCAAATAAAACAGAAAAACTTACTGCGGTTGTTGCTTTTATTTTAAACTACAACAAAAGCTTACTACAAAATCTTTGATTCAAATTGGTGTGAGAAACTTAAAATATTGGCTTATGGGATCAATTCAGTCTTCACTTTCTTCTTCCTACCCACTGATAATTAGGAAATGAAAATCTTCCCTACTTTTTAAACTCCAGAGGGAAGGCAGGGTGAAGGAGGTAGAAGCGGGTAAAGCGGACATAAATGGTAATGGAAGATTTGACTTGGGGTGGTAAACAAAAAATACAATATATAGATGATATATTGTAGAATTGTATACCTGAAGCCTATATAATTTTATTAACCAATGTCACACCAATAAATTTAATAACAACAAATAAATTCCTAAGTAATTTTCCAGTATAGAATTCTATAGGTTTCAATGGAAGACAGTTGCCATTTCATCCCTGCACAAGTTGGGGCTTTGGTTTTAAACTAGGATATCTGTTAAATTAAAATGAGCTTCACCAGTGCTTACATCTGACTCTCTTAAAATATTCTGACCAGATTACTTGAAAAGTCTTAACTTGAACACTTAAAGTACTGTGATAGGACTGTTGATAGATGCTGTTTCACAGCTACTGTTTCTTTAATAAATCAATATTAATAAAAGCCTTATACTGAATATTGACAACATAGAAATAAATTGAGCTTGAGAGAATGAATCATGGCCTGCCACAGTATGATTATTAAAAACGTTTTACAAAGTTTATGGAATGATATAATCTACAAATACTATACAATGGAAGGCATAATTTTAGTTTTGTAAAACTATTTTCATACTTTAGTCTAATTCAGATGAAGATCATGTTAAATCTAAATGATTTTCCCTCTGTGTTTATTATTTTATTGTATGTTTCCCATGGAACTAAAAAAATTAATGGGAAGGCATTTGAACTCATTAGGTCATGAAATTTCTGATTTCGTGATGGATTTCAGAGAAGTGGCAGTTACATATACTCCTTTAAATTCAAAAAATGAACTACTGTTTATTCTAATTACTACATATAAAATCTTATATTTTCTCATCCTTTACTAGTCCTAGTAGTCTGGATTACCTTCCCTCTTTTCCTTGTTTTTGCTCTATGTTCTCTGATTTTTGAAAATGTCTTTTTTTTATTTAAAACATAAAGAAGGGGAATAAAACACTATTAAGTTACTACTAGCATAAGTGAAGTAAGCCTGACAGAGAAAGATAAAAAACATATAAACTTATATATGGAGTCCAAAAAAGCTGAACTTGTAGAAACAAAGAGTGAATGGTGGTTGCCAAGGCTGAAGGGTGGGTAAGGTGAGAGATGTCATCTGAGGGTATAAGCTTTCAGTATAAGATGCATAAGTCCTGGGGATCTAATGTACAGCATGGTGACTATAGTTAACAATACTGCATAATTACTTGAAGATTGCTAAAAGAATAGATCCTAAATGTTCTCAGCACAAAAAATATAGTAATGATGTAAGGTTATGGAGGTGTTAACTAATCCTATTTTAGTCATCATTTCATAATATATACATATATCAAATCATTGAGTTGTACGCCTTAAACATTCACAATGCTATATATCAAATATATCTCAATAAAGCTGGTGGGGGTGGGATGGGGAGTTATTACTAGCATAATGTAGCTCAGTAATTCTCAGTGAGGTTTAAGTTTGCCTTCTCTAATTCCAGGATATTTGGCTATGTCTGGAGATGTTTTTGTTACATCTGGGATGGATTAGTGCTCTTGATATTCAGTGTAAAGGCCAAAGATGCTGTTAAACATCCTATAATGCAAAAAGCAGGCCCCCACAACAAAGAATTACCTGGCCACAAATGTCAACAGTGTGGAGATGGAGAAACCCTGGCATACTGGAGTCCAAGAAACTTAGAATCCAATTTCAACTCTAACACTAAATACCAAATCATTTAACACTTCTTTGGGCCTCAGTCTTCTCGTTGCAAAAATTAAAGATTTAATAACATGATCTTTAGCCGAAACTGGTTTGGCTCAGTGGATAGAGAGTCGGCCTGCGGACTGAAAGGTCCCAGGTTTGATTCCGGTCAAGGGCATGTACCTGGATTGCGGGCACTTCCCCAGTGGGGGATGTGCAGGAGGCAGCTGATCGATGTTTCTCTCTCATCGATGTTTCTAACTCTCTATCTCTCTCCCTTCCTCTCTGTAAAAAAATCAATGAAATACATTTAAAAAAAATAACATGATCTTTAAAGAAATTTCCAGCATCAAGGGCTTGTAAACCTATGAAACCTCATGATGGTCTCTTTTCTATCAGGGAGAGGGTTTCCTTGATGATTCCACTTTTTTGTTTGTGTAGCCTTCCAGATGATGTATTTGTTTACTTTGTTTTTTAATTAATTTTTATTTTTTCAATCCATAATAATAAAAACATAATATGTTAATTAGACCAAGCAGTCTCCCGGATGACTTTCTGAATGAAGCCAGGGCTGTGAGGAAAGCCCATGTCCCGGGTGCCAGAGGGTAGCCAATGCTGGCAGCTGGAGGAAGGAAGGCCTACTCTTGCATGAATTTCATACATCAGGCCTCCAGTTAATATATAAAGCATTTTAAAACCTAATTTATATGAAGCTATATTGATTTAAATATCTGACTTTTAAAATACTTTCAAAGTTTACCTTGGCCTCCATATGCAATCAAACAAACAAACAAAAAACACTTTAAGTATATTGTAAGGGATTCTGCCTGTGTTCAGACTAGGTGTATTCAGTTTTCTCACACAACTCTGTAAGAAGCTAGAGAGATGGATAATTGGATTATCAGGTCACATGATCTTCACAGACTCATTTTAAGCATACATAGATTAGTGAGCACCACACAATACATGCTATTTCCCTAGAGAAACTGGTTGTGTCATTTCCTGCAGAAATATCACTTGAAAAGTCAAATGTGGAGATCTTTTCTCAGGCAGTTTAAATAATGGAGAGGTCCCTAATTTGTACAGAAAAGTAAGGATTATTTTTTTAATATATTTTTTATTGATTAAGATATTACATATGTGTCCTTATCCCCACGTTACCCCCTACACCCCCCCGCTCATGCCCTCACCCCTCACCCCCCGTTGTCCGTGTCCATTGGTTAGGCCTATATGCTTGCATATAAGTCCTTTGGTTGATCTTTCCCCCTTACCCCCACCCTCCCCTACCTTCCCTCCAAGGCCCAACAGTCCAATCAATGCCTCTCCGTCTCTGGATCAGTCCTTGTTCATCAGTTTATGTTGTTCATTATATTCCACAAATGAGTGAGATCATGTGGTATTTATCCACTCTCCAGTTCCATCCATGCTGTGGCAAATGGTAAGAGTTCCTTTTTCTTCTTCCTCTTCTTAAAGAATACCTTTCAGCATTTTATATAATGCTGGTTTGGTGGTGATGGACTCCTTTAGCTTTTCCTTATCTGTGAAGCTCTTTATCTGACCTTCCATTCTGAATGATAGCTTTGCTGGATAAAGTAATCTTGGTTGTAGGTTCTTGCTATTCATCATATTGAATATTTCTTGCCACTCCATTCTGGCCTGCATGGTTTCTGTTGAGAAATCAGCTGACAGTCGTATGGGTACTCCCTTGTAGGTAACTGACTTTTTTTCTCTTGCTGCTTTTAAGATTCTCTCTTTGTCTTTTGCTCTTGGCATTTTAATTATGATGTGTTTTAGTGTGGTCCTCTTTGGATTCCTTTTGTTTGGAGTTCTCTGTGCTTCCTGGACTTGTAAGTCTATTTCTTTCACCAGGTAGGGGCAGTTTTCTGTCATTATTTCTTCAAATAGGTTTTCAATATCTTGCTCTCTCTCTTCTTCTGGTACCCATATAATTCTGAGGTTGGTATGCTTGAAGTTGCCCCAGAGGCTCCTTACACTATCTTCATATTTTTGGAATCTTTTTTATTTTTCTTTTTCGGTTGGGTATTTTTTGTTTCTTCGTATTTCAAATCTTTGACTTGATACTTGGGATCCTCTTGTCTGCTGTTGGATCTCTGTAAATTATTCTTTATTTCAGTCAGTGTATGCTTAATTTCTAGTTGGTCTTTTTTCATATCCTCCAGGGTCTCACTAAATTTATTGGCGGTTTCCATAAAATTCTTGAAAAACCTTATAAACGTGGTTTTGAACTCTATATCCAGTCGTTTGCTTTCCTCCATTTCTGTCATTTGTGACCTGTTTCTTTGTCTCCGCATTTTTTATGCTTTCCTGTGTTGGTAGAGTGGTTTTGTGTGCTAGGTGTCCTATAGGGCCCAGTGGCTCAGCCTCCCCAGTTACCTGAGGTGGACACTTTGGTGCACTCCCTTGTGGGATTTGTGCACAGTCTTGTTGTAGTTATGCCTTGATTGTTGTAGGATCACTGGGAGGAATTGACCTCCAGGCGAATTGGCAGTGAGAATCAGCTATGTCTGCAGTGGGAGAACTTCTGTGCTGAAGACACCCTTCTGGGGCAAGACTTGCTTCAGTGTGGCTTTGGTGCTCACTGAGTCTGCACCCTGAGGGTGTCCCTTATGGATCTGAAGAGTTGTAATCTGGATGGTCCCACTCTGACCACTGGGTACACTGGCTCTCAGATCTAAGGAGGTGCTAACTTAGCCTCTGCCTGAGGTTACCCAGCAGGAGCTATGAAGAGAACTGCAGATTCCCCTCCCTTTTTTGGAGTTTGGAGGTGCCCTGTTGAGGCCCAGCTGTGAAGCAATGCAAGCTGCTGTGGGGCCTTGGGCCTTCTCTTGGAAGTTCTGGGTCTGTCTGGCCCAGCTGCAATTAGTTAGGTAATTTTCAGGTTGCAAAGGGCCAAGGCATTCATATGCAAAAGCCTCTGCCATAGCCTGGGTGGGGCGGGGTCTCAGGGAATCAAAGGGCGGAGCAAGCAGCTATGGCTGGTCCTCAGCCCTGCCCTAAGGGTCCTCGCATCTCAGTGTCCCGATAATTGCTGCAAGCACCTCTGAGGGAAAGCCGCCCTCAAGTTCAGAGTTCTGCCTCCTGCCAGACAGTCCAGTTTCTCCCCATATGAGTCCTGGGTCCCCAGAGACTTCCAGGAACCGGATTTCAGAGCAGTCGGGAGCTTGTGACTCCCTTCTGATTAAAAAAGACAGCCGTGTCCTCAGGTGCCAGCCCCTTTCCCCTCGCGCGCTCTCGAGCCTCCGTACCTCTGCACTTTACTTCCGCAGCTCCTCTGGCTCTCAGTGTACTTTTCTCTTTCCTTCTAGTTGTAGAATTATCACTCAGCCAGCCTTCTTGTAGTTCTGGATGATGTCCGTTTTGTCTTTTCATTGTATTTTTGAAGTTGTCATGGGAGGCAGCAATTTCCTGGTGTTTACCTATGCTGCCATCTTAGTTTCGATCCAGTAAGGATTATTTTGAGAGCGGTTGTCTTGATCTCTCTCTCTCTCTGTCTCTCTGTCTCTCTCTCTCTCCTTTCCCCCTCTCTCTCACTACTAAAAGTCAAATATCATTTTATGCACTAAAACAATAGCTAGAATTTATGCTATGCCTTACAGTCACATCACATAGGATGAAAAACAGAGGTCAATGACTTGCCCCAAGTTACATAGCTAGGAAGTAGTTTGTTCAGTGTGAAAATTTCTTTAAAAAGTCATTTTTATCAAATTGTAAGAAAGACTTCTGGCAATTCTTTTTAGCAGGGGTCAGCAAATTTTTCCTGCAGTGGCTCAGATAGTAAATATTTTAGGCTTTGTGGACCATGTGATCCCTGTCACAACTGCTCAACTTTGTTGTTGTATTATAAAAGCTGCTACAGACAGTACATAAACAAATGCTTATGGCTGTGTTCCAATATAACATTCAAAAAGTTAGGCTGGATTTGGCAAGTGGGCCATAGTTTGCCCATCCCTGCTCTTGAACTTTTCCTAAGGTCCCATGACCTTGCTTGCTATCTACATCCGCCCTCCTTTTCACCCTTTGGGAACATAACTGTTAAAAACAAGAAGTGCATTAGATACTTGTAGTAAAAACAGATTTATAACACACTGGGATCCTCAGATTACCAGAAATTAACCTCCTGAACTCTTACCACAGCCTGGGCATTGATTTGTACTCTTCTAGCCCCACCTTTGGCATCTTCACAAAAACTTGACACGAGCTTTTCAGAGGGGTATTTGATGCTCTAATCAAAACAGTTGGCTCATATTGGCCTATGACTATCTATCTACTCACTGCCATGCTAACTATTTTTCAGGTGAGTGGATGCACTACCCTTCCCACACAGAGCTTTTTGCTAGTCATGGCATATAAATTATAGCTATTCATCACTTTTAGGATAGGTGTATTTGAGCAGGGCTGGCTGGAAGAGGAAAAATGTAATTATTCAGCTACTACTTTGTAATTGGATATGGATTATTTTGGGATAAAATACAAATGGTTATGTATTTGTATTATGTTGGTGGACCAAATACACTTTTGGTGAAAGGAAGGTAGTTGTAAGGCACAGAACATTTGGACAAGATGTCGAAATTCTAGATACCTTTCTATCAAGTTAACCACAGTGGTTATGGCTTTGGGCAAGTCCCTTGTCCTCTGGGAGCCTTAGGTTATTCAACTTTGAGATAAGGATAATAATCTTTTTTATCTCTTAGATCCCTTAGGGTTCTTCTATGGACTAAAGGGATAATGGATGTGAAATTGTCCAGCACGATCACATATAAAGATGAGGAAAGAATTGAAATGTGTGTCATCAGGACAGTGGTCCAAAAAGTGCTGAAAATCTACTTCTTAAGTAACCTCTTATTGCATTTTTGCAGCATTTTGTAGCAATTAGTTTTTATTCTTATTAGAAAAGTAGCCTTTGGCTGGTTGATGAGTTCACTTAAAATAAGGTAAAGTATGAAATTATTTGGCTCCAACTAGAGTTACAACCCTTTTCTTAGCTACTCCCTATTCCTTTCCTTGCCTCAAATTTTCCCAATTTTTTTCTAGTCAAGGCAAAATTTGAGGCAAAAAATATTCTATTGTGATGTTAAGATAGTCATGATGGCAATGTATTCATCAATAATTCCCTGAATGCCTAATTCTATAATGAACCGAGTAGAATCCTTGGTCTCTAGAGAGCTCAGTCTAGATACATTCTGTTCAATATGTAGCCACTAGCCAAATGTGATTATGGAATAGTTGAAATGTCACTAGTTCAAGTAGATATATGAGGGAGAGAGTGGGAGATGGAGGGGATTAACCAGAGGAAGTTACCCAAAAAGATCAGAAATGCAAATTAACTAGAGAAGAGAGCTATTTATAGCTAAGGAGGTGGGTAGTATGTGTGGTATTTCTTATTCCTACATAATCAGATTTTTACCTGTTTGTGGCTTTGGTGAATATAGTATCAGCTCTAAGTTATATAGTTAATGCTGCTATGTAGCTATCATACTTTAGCAATGTAGAATGTATACTTGCTCATCTATAAGAGTACAGGACAGTGGGAAATAATTTGGTTCTTTGCTGCATGCAAAGTGCAGGATGCTCAGTGGAAAGATGCACATCATAGTGAGTTCACCACTGAAAATAAACTATGAGAATGGGTTTACTTTAAATGGCTGGTTAGGAAACTAGATTCAGGTTATTTAGTTCAAAAGCCCATTTCTATATCTCAAGAAATCAGAAACACCAATCAGAAAGGATATATGCACCCCTATGTTCATTGTAGCACAATTTATAATAGCTAGATTTGGAAACAACCCAAGTGCCCACCAACAGATGAGTGGTACATCTACACAATGGAATACTATGCTGCTGTAAAAAAGAAAGAACGCTAAACATTCACAACAGCATGGATAGTCCTGGAGAGCATAACGCTAAGTGAAATAAGCCAGTCGGAGAAAGGTAAATATCACCTGATCTAACTCATTTGTAGAATATAATGAACAACATGAACTGATGAACAAAAATAGATCCGGAGATATAGAAGCATCCAACAGACCATTAAACCTCAGAGGGAAGGCAGGGGAGGGTGGGGGGGGTGAGCGATCAGCCAAAGGACTTGTATGCATGCATATAAGCATAACTAATGGACACAGATAGTAGGGGTTGAGGGCATGTGCTGGGTGTGTGGAGCAGCTGGGGAGAGGTCAATGGGGGGAAAAGAAGACATATGTAATAATTTAAACAATAAAGAATTTAAATTTAAAAAGCCCATTTCAAGCAATTTTTTAAAAACAATATTTATTGATTTTAAAGAGAGACAAAAGAGAGGGAGGGAGGGAGGGGGAGAGAGAGAGAGAGAGAGAGAGAGAGAGAGAGAGAGAGAGAGAGAGAGAGAGGAGAAGAAGAAGAAGAAGAAGAAGAAGAAGAAGAAGAAGAAGAAGAAGAAGAAGAAGAAGAAGGGAGGGGAGAGGGGGGAGGGGAGGAGAGGAGAGGAGAGACTTGTAATTCTACTTATTTATGACTTCATTGGTTGATTCTTATATGTGCTCTAATAGGGAAATCAAAGCCGCATGCATCCTTGGTGTATTCAAACAATGCTCTAAAAATTGAGCTATCTGGCCAAGGCATTTTGAGCAATTTTTAAGTCACTAACAGAGTGTTTGAATGTTAGAGCCTATATCTGTCTTCCAGTTACAAGAATGTAAGATCCTTAATGGGGGAGACAAATGTTTTATTATTCTCTGAACCCACACTTACCCTTATACCCTTGTGCCTAGTCCAGTGTCTGGTGCCAAAGAGATGCTCAATAAATATTTATTCTACAGTAAAAATAATAGGTGTCCACAAAGTTTACTTTTGACAAATTATTTTTTTTATTTTTAAAAACATATTTTATTGTTGAGAGTATCACAGATATCCCTCATTGTCCCCCCTTTGTACCCCTTTACCCATGTCCCACCACACCACTCAGGTTTATTGCCTTTGTCCACAGGCTATGCATATATGCTTATAAGTTCTTCGGTTAATCTGTTCCCGCCCACCTTCCCACCTTGCCTCTGAGATCTGTCAGATGTCTGTTTCATGAATCCATGCCTGTGGTCCTATCTTTTTCGTCAATCTATTTTTTTCCTTAGATTCCACATATAAGCGAGATCACGTGATATTTGTCTTTCTCTGACTGGCTTATTTCACTTAGCATAATATTCTCCAGGTCCATCCATGCTGTCTCAAATGTTAAGAGATCCCTCTTTTTACAGCTGCTGATGAGCAGTTAAGCTGTTTCCAGATCTTAGCTATTGTAAATAATGCCACTATGAACATAGGGTTGTATATATTCTTTCTGATCTGTGTTTCAGGTTTCTTAGGATATATTCCTAGAAGTGGGATCACGGGATCAAATGGCAGTTCCATTTTTAATTTTGGAGGAAGCTTCATACTGTTTTCCATAGTAACTGTACCAGTCTGCATCCCACCAGCAGTGTCCTATTGTTCCCTTTTCTCCACATCCTTGCCAGCATTTGTTATTTGTTGATTTGTTGATGATAGCCATTCTGACAGGTGTGAGGTGATACCTCATCATGGTTTTAATTTGCTTCTCTCTGATTAGCAACTTTGAACATTTTTTTCATATGTCTGTTGGCCATTTATATGTCTTCTTTGGAGAAGTGTCTATTCAGATCCTTTGACCATTTTTTAATTGGATTGTTTATCATTCTCTTGTTGAATTGTATGAGTTATTTGTATATTTTGAAAATTAATCCCTTATCAAATATATCACTGGAAAATATGTTGTCCCATGCCATGGGTTCCCTTTGCATTTTGAGGATGGTTTCTTTTCCTGTGCAGACGTTTTTTAAATTGATGTAGTCCCATTTATTTTTTCCTTTGTTTCTCTTGCCCTTAGGAAATGTATTGGCAAAAATTCTGTTACTTGAGGTGTCTGTGATTTCACTAATTGTTTTCTTCTAGGATTTTTATGCTTCTGTGACTTCCATTTAAGTCTTTTATTCATTTTGAGTTTATTCTTGTGTATGGTGTAAGATGGTAGTCTAGTTTTATTTTATTTTTTACATGTACCTGTCCAATTTTCTCAACAGCATTTATTGAAGAGACTGTCTAGACTCCATTGTATGCTTTTGTCTCCTTTGTCAAATATTAATTGACCATAATGGGGTGGGTGGACTTCTGGGGTCTCTGTTCTGTTCCTTTCTTTTTTTTTTAATATATTTTATTGATTTTTCACAGAGAGGGAGGGAGAGAGATAGAAAGTTAGAAACATCGATGAGAGAGAAACATCGATCAGCCGCCTCCCGCACATCTCCCACTGGGGATGTGCCCGCAACCCAGATACATGCCCCCGACCGGAATCGAACCCGGGACCCCTCAGTCCGCAGGCCGACGCTCTATCCACTGAGCCAAACCGGCCTCGGCTGTTCTGTTCCTTTCATCTGTATTCCTGTTCTTGTGGCAGTACTGGGTTTTGTAGTATATTTTGATATCTGGTATAGTGATCCCTCCAACTTTGTTCCTCTTTCTCAAGATCTATCTTGCTACTCGGGGTCTTTTTTGGTTCCATATAAATTTTGAGAATATATGTTCCAGTTCTGTGAAAATGCTATAAGTGGTTATTTTAATAGAAATTGTGCTAAATTAATAGACTTCTTCGGGTAGTATGGACATTTTAATTATGTTAATTATTTCAACCCATGAACATGGTATAATCTTCCACTTGTTTGTATCTTCCTCTATTTCTTTTTTGTGCCCTGTAGTTTTCTGAGTATAGGTCTTTTACCTCCTTGATTAAGTTTATTCCTTGGAATATTTTTGTTGTTGTTGTTGCAATGGTAACTGGTTTTGTTTTTCAGTTTCTCTTTCTGAGAGTTCATTATTGGTATATAAAAATGCCATTAATTTTCAGATTTTTTAAATCTGCTACCTTGCTAAATTCATTTAATAAATCTAGTAGTTGGAGCTCCAGTGGCGCAATTGGTTAGCACGTGGTACTTATAAATCTAGTAGTATTTTGGTGGTGTCAGGGTTTTCTATGTACAATATCATGTTATCTGTGAATATTGAGAGTTTTACTTCATCCTTTCCAATTTGGATGCCTTTTATTTTTCCTTTTTATCTGATCACTGTGGCAAGGACTGTTGAATAAAAGTGGTGAAAATGGACAACCTGTCTTGTTCCTGTTCTTAAGGGCAATGATTTTAGTTTTTGCCCATTGAGTAGGATGTTTGTCATATATGGCTTTTATTATGTTGAGGTATGATCCTTCTATTGCCACCTTGCTGAGAGTCTTTATCAAGAAAGGGTGTTGGATTTTGTCAAATGCTATTTCTGCATCTATTGATATGATCATGTGATTTTTGTGTGCTTCCTTTTGTTTATGTGATATATCACATTTATTGATTTGTGAATATTATACCAGCCTAGCATCCCTGAAATAAATCCCACTTGGCCATGGTGTGTGATCTATTTAATGTATTGCTGAATCCAATTTGTTAATATTTTGCTGAAGATTTTAGCATCTATGTTTTTCAGGATTTTGGTCTGCAATTTTCTTTCTTTGCAGGGTCTTTAGCTGATTTTGGGATTAGGACAATGCTGGCATCATAAAAAGAGTTTGGGAGTCTTCTCTTTTCTTGAATGTCTGGAATAGTTTGAGGAGAACAGGTGTTAATTATTCTTTGAATGATTGGTAAAAATGACCAGTAAATCCATCTTGTTCTGGTCTTTGGTTTGCTGGGAGATTTTTTTTATTACTGCTTCAATTTCATTACTTGTTATTGGCCTATTCAGGTTTTCTCATTCTTCCTTATTTAGATTTGGAAGATTATATGTTTCTAGGAATTTGACCATTTCACTCAGTTTGTTGGCATATAGATGCTAATAGTATTTTCTTACAATTCTTTGTATTTCTGTGGTGACAGTTGTTGTATCACCTCTTTCATTTCTGATTTTATTCATTTGGGTCTTCTCTCTTTATGTCTTGGTGAGTCTGGCTAGAGGTTCATCAATCTTGTTTATTGTTTATTGTTTCAAAGAACCACCTCTTGGTTTCATTGATTTTTTTTGTTGCTCTTTAGTCTCTATGTCATTCATTTCCACTCTGATCTTTATTATTTCCTTCCTTCTATTTCCTCTGAGCTTTTCTTGCTGTTCTCATCCTAATTCTTTAAGTTGTGGGGTTAAATAGTTTATTATTATTTGTTCTTGTCTTTTGAGGTTGGCCTATAGTGCTATGAACTTACCTCTCAGAACTATTTTCGCTGTGCCCCAGAGATTTGGGGTTGTGTGTTCATTTCCTTTTGTTTTCATTTGCCCATTCTTATTTCTTCCTTGATCTTATTGGTAAGCCATTCATTGTTTAATAACATGTTATTTAGCCTCCATCTGTTTGAATGTTTTTGAGTTTTTTTTATAGTGGTTGATTAAGTGAATATAATTTAAAAGACATTTTTACCTATTAGAACTACCAGTTGATTTTCAGAGATTTCTCAATACTAATTAATTTCAAAATAAGTGTGAAGCTAAATGACAAATCTGAGTGATGAATTTGTTTTATTTATTTATTTTGTCTCAAATATTGTTTTTACGTGTCATTGCCTATAGAAATTGTTACATAAATTATGGTATACTAATAATATGGAATACTATATAACCATTAAATCAGGCAAAAATTCATATACTGACATACTACACTCTTGAGTGAAAAAAAGCAAATTTCAAATCAAAATGTGGAGTATCATCTGATTTTGGAAAAAAAAATCACTACATTTGGATATACATATATGCCTGTTTATATGTGTATAGAAAAAGCATGGCAGAATATACTTCAAGTTGTTAAAAGCAGATCCTCCTAGGGACTGAGCTGGAGGAGGTTTAGACCTCAGTTTTTATCTTATTTGCTTTGTAATGTTTGATTTTTTATTTTAAAAATGATTGTGAATTACTTTTGTAAACATTTATAAAATTATTTGAAAATTATGGCACTAACAATATAGCACTTCACTATAAGTTTTAAACAAAATGAAAATAATTAGGAAGATAACCATCTCCAATTAAATTGGATATTTTGGGGACATATTTGACTATTAGTTCAGAAATGGTCACTTGAAAATGATTATTCAAGAAACTCTGCTTAGTTCTTATAATTTTTAAAGTAAATATTATAACTTTCTTAAATTTTATTTTCTTGTAGTATTACAAATAATAGTACATATGTTTCCTTTTTATTTCCCCATTAACCTTCACCCGGCCTCCCCAACCCCCCGGCACATGGCCTTACCCAGCCCCCCAGTGTCTTTTGTCCATTGGTTATGCTTATATGCATGTATATAAGTCCTTTTATTGATCTCTTACCCCCCAATACTCCACAGGCTTCCCACTGTACTTTGACAGTCTGCTCGATGCTTCTCTGCCTTTGTATCTATCTTTTTGTTCATTAGGTTATAATGTTCTTTATTATCCATAAATGAATGAGATCATGTGGTATTTTTCTTTCACTGCCTGGCTTATTTCACTAGCATAATACTCTCCAGTTCCATCCATGCTGCTGCAAATGTAAGAATTCCTTCTTTTATATAGTAGCGTAGTATTCCATTGTGTAGATGTACTACAGTTTTCTAATCCATTCATCTGCTGATGGGCGTTTAGGCTGTTTCCAAATCTTAGCTATTGTAAATTGTGCTGCTATGAACATAGGGGTGCACATATCCTTTCTGATTGGTGTTTCTTGTTTCTTGGCATATATTCCTAGAAGTGGTATTACTGGGCCAAATGGCAGTTCCATTTTTAAATTTTTGAAGAAATTCCATACTGTCTTCCATAGTGTCTGCACCAGACTGCATTCCCACCAGCAGTGAAGGAGGGTTCCTTTTTCTCTGCATCCTCTCCAACACTTGTCCTTTGTTCATTTGTTGATGATAGCCATTCTGACAGGTGTGAGGTGGTACCTCATTATTGTTTTGATTTGCATCTCTCAGATGATTAGTGACTTGAGCATGTTTTCATGTGTCTCTTGGCTTTCTGAATGTCCTCTTTCGAAAAGTGTCTATTTAGGTCCTTTGCCCATTTTTTGATTGGCTTGTTTAACTTCCCTTTGTTAAGTTGTATGAGTTCCCTGTAAAAGTTGGAGATTAAACCCTTATCGGAGATAACATTGGCAAATATGTTCTCCCATGCAGTGGGCTTTCTTATTGTTTTGTTGATGGCTTCTTGTGCTGTGCAGAAGCTTCTCATTTTTTAAAAAATATATTTTTATTGATTTTGAAGAGGAAGGGAAAGGGAAAGAGAAACAGAAACATCAATGATGAGAAAGAATCATTGATCAGATGCCTCCTGCATGTCCCCTATTGGGGATTGAGTCCTGGGCATGTGCTCTGACCAGGAATCAAATCGTGACCTTCTGGTTCATAGTTTGATGATCAACCACAGAGCCACACCAGTGGGGCCATATTATAATTTTTGGTAAAAATATGTGCATTTTTAAAAATATTTATTACTTTTTATTTAAGCTTCAAATGTAAATTGTGCGTGATTTTAAAGTAAATTAAATGGATAACTGCAACCAGATCAACATAAAAGACATAGGGTAAGGAGTTATGCAACATCTAACAATCTGTATGATTTCTTATTGTTTACTCATAAATTGGAGAAAAGTCTTGGTCCTTTTACTTCCCATATAATTAGCTGTCTCTCCAGCACAATTGTAAGCTGAGTGATAGTAAAAGCTATGTATTTTTTTTTTATCTTATTATGTCTTGTCTCTTGTATTTAGATCTTAGGATTTAAGGTTTCAAATAAATCTTAAACGCCATTTGCTCAGTCCATTCTGTCTTTTTTTATTGTCTAAAGTTTTACATATGTGTCTTTTTCCCCCAATTGACCCCCCCCCGAGCCATTCCCACCCTACTCAAGCCCCCAACGGCTCAGTGTCTGTGTCCATTGGGTATGCTAATATGCATGCATACAAGTCCTTTGGTTGCTCTCTAACCCCCCCTCCCCTACCATTTGTCTCTGGATCTATTCTTGTTCATTAAATTATGTTGATCATTATATCCCCCACATGAATGAGATCATGTGATATTTATCTTTCTCCAACTGGCTTATTTTGCTTAGCATAATGCTCTCCAGTTCCATCCATGCTGTTGCAAATGGTAAAAGTTCCTTCTTTTTTATAGCAGTGTAGTATTCCATTGTGTAGATGTACCACAGTTTTTTAATCCACTCATCTGCTGATGGGCATTTAGGCTGTTTCCAAATCTTAGCTATTGTAAATTGTGCTGCTATGAACATAGAGGTGCATACATCCTTTCTGATTAGTGTTTCTGGTTTCTTGGGATATAGTCCTAGAAGTGGGATCACTGGGTCAAATTGGATTTCCATTTTTAATTTTTTGAGCAAACTCCATACTGTCTTCCATAGTGGCTGCACCAGTCTGCATTCCCACCAGCAGTGCAAGTGAGTTCCTTTTTCTCCACATCCTCACCAGCACTTGTCGTTTGTTGATTTGTTGATGATAGCCATTTGGACAGGTGGGAGATGGTACCTCATTGTCGTTTTAATTTGCATCTCTCAGATGATTAGTGACTTTGAACATGTGTTCATATGTCTCTGGGCCTTCTGTATGTCCCCTTTAGAAAAGTGTCTATTTAGATCCTTTGCCCATATTTTGATTGGATCGCTTATCTTCCTTTTCTTAAGTTGCATGAGTTCTCTGTAAATTTTGGAGATTAAACCCTTATCAGAAATATCATTGGCAATATGTTTTCCCATGCAGTGGGCTTTCTTGTTGTTTTGTTGATGGTTACTTTTGCTGTGCAGAAGCTTTTTAT
This sequence comes from Myotis daubentonii, assembly GCF_963259705.1. NCBI lineage: Eukaryota > Metazoa > Chordata > Mammalia > Chiroptera > Vespertilionidae > Myotis > Myotis daubentonii. Next base: position 94,085,408 of record NC_081861.1, on the reverse strand, counting down.
TTTGATGTAGTCCCATTTTTTTAAAAAATTTTCTCCTTAGTCTCCATTGCCCTAGGAGCTGTGTCTGTAAAGATATTGCTATGGCATATGTTTGCTATTTTGCTGCCTATGGAGTCTTGTAAGATTTTTATGGTTTCCCATCTTACATTTAAGTCCTTTAGCCATTTTGTGTTTGTTTTTGTGTATGGTGTAAGTTGGTGATCTAGTTTCATTTTTTTTTTCTTTTGCATGTATCCAACTAAATTTCCCAGCACCATTTATTGAAGAGACTGTCTTGACTCCATTGTATGATCTTGTCTCCTTTGTCAAATATTAATTGAGCATAATGGCTTGGGTCGATTTCTGGGTTCTCTGTTCTTTTCCATTGTTCTATGCGTATGTTCTTTTGCCAGTATCAGGCAGTTTTGAGAATTGTGGCTTTGTAATATAGCTTGATATCTGGTATTTTGTTCCCTCCAACTTTGTTCTTCTTTTTCAGGATTGCTGTGGCTATTAGAGGTCTTGTTTTTATCCCAGATGAATTCCTGATAAAATTTGGAGATAAAACACTTATCAGCTGTAACATTGGCAAATATGTTCTCCCAAGCAGTGGGCTCTCATTGTTTTGTTGATGGTTTCTTTTGCTGTGCAGAAGCTTTTCATTTTTATGTAGTCCCATTTGTTTATTTTTTCTTCCTTTCCATTGTCCTAGGACATGTATCAGTAAACATATTGCTACAACATATATCTGATATTTTGCTGCCTATGGATTCGTCTAAGATTTTTATGATTTCCCGTCTTATGTTTAACCCTTTTACCCCTTTTGAGTTTATTTTTGTATATGGTTTAAGTTGGTGGTCTAGTTTCTTTCTTCTTTTCTTTCCTTTTCTTTCCTTTTCTTTTCTTTTCTTTTCTTTTCTTTTCTTTTCTTTTCTTTTCTTTTCTTTTCTTTTCTTTTCTTTTCTTTCTTTATTTCCATGAATCTGTCCAATTTTCTCAACACCATTTATTGAAGAGACTGTCTTGACTCCACTGTATGCTCTTACCTCCTTTATCAGGTGTCAGATGGTATCTCATTGTTGTTTTGATTTGTATCTCTCAGATGATTAGGGGCTTTGAGCATGTTTTAAGTGTATAGAAAACAACACTTAAATATACTCAGAATATTAACTGAGTATAATGGCTTGGGTTAATTTCTGAGTGCTCTGTTCTGTTCCATTGGCTATATGTCTGTTCTTTTGCCAGTGCCATGAAGTTTTGAGAGCAGTGGCTTTGCAATATAATGTAATATCTGTTATTGTGATCCCTCCAACTTTGTTTGTCTTTCTCAGGAGCGCTGTGGCTATTCAGGGTCTTTTTTTCCCCATATATACTTTTGGAGACTTGGTTCTAGGCCTGTTAAATATGATGTTGGTATTTTAATTGGGATTGCATTGAATCTGTAGATTGCTTTGGGTAGTATGGACATTTTAATGATGTTAATTCAACCAATACCTGAACATGGTATATTCTTCCACTTGCTTAGTTCTTCCTCTATGTCTTTTTTCAAGGTCCTGTAGTTTTATGAGTACATGTCTTTTACTTCCTTAGTTAAGTTTATTCCTAGGTATATTAATGTTTTTTTGTTGCAATGGTAACTTGGATTGTTTTAGTAGTTTCTCTTTCTGTGAGGTCATTATTGGTGTACAAGTGCCATAGATTTCTGAGTGTTAATTTTGTATTCTACTACAATGCTGAATTTATTATTAAATCTGATAGTTTTCTTTTATGGAGTCTTTAGGGTTTTCTATGTACAATATCATGTCATCTGCAAATAATGGCAGTGTTACTTCTTTTCCAATTTGGATACCTGTAATTTCATGTTCATGTCTGATTGCAATGGCTCGCACTTCCAGTACTATGTCAAACAGGAGTGGTGAAAGTGGGTATCCTTGTCTTATTCCTGTTCTTAGGGGAAATTGTTTTAGTATTTGCTCATTTAGTATGGTGTTGGCTATATGTTTTTCTTATAAGGATTTTATTATATTGGGGTATGGTTCCTCAATGACCATCTTATTTAGATTTTTTTTTAATCAAAAAAGTGTTGGATTTTGCCAAATGCATTTTCTGCAACAATTCATATGATCACGTGGTTTTTGTCTTTCAATTTTTTTTATGTGATGTAGCATGTTTATTGATTTGTGGATATTGTACCATCCTTGTATCCCCAGCATAAATCCTACTTGGTCATGGTTTATGATCTTTTTAATGTATTGCTGGATGCAATTTGCTAATGTTTTGTTGAGGATTTATCATCTATGTCCATCAGGGATATTGGCCTATATTTCCCTTTCTTTGTAGTATTTTTATCTTGATTTGGGATTAGGGTAATGCTGGATATATAGAAAGAGCTTGGAAGTGTTCCTCCCTGATGAATTTTTTGGAATAGTCTGAGGAAGATTGGTGTTATTTCTTCTTTGAATGTTTGGTTAAACTCCCTGGTGAAACCATCTGAACCAGGACTTCTGTTTGCTGTAAGTGTTTTTTTGTTTTGTTTTGTTTTGTTCTTTACTGCTTCAATTGATTGGTATTTATCAACTTATTCAGGTTTTCTGATTCTTCCTGGTTGAGTTTTAGAAGTTTGTATTTTTCTAGGAATATGCCCACTTCATCTAGGTTTTCCAGTTTGTTGGAACAGTTTTTCATAGTATTTTTTTTTTTTTTTACAATCCTTTGTATTTCTCTGGGATCAGTTATCACTTTACTTCTTTCATTTCTGATTTTTTTTTATTTGGGTCCTCTCTCTTTGTTTCTTGGTGAGTCTGGCTAGAGGTTCATCAATCTTGTTTATCCTTTTAATGATCCAGCTCTTGGTTCTTTTTATCTTTTGTATTTTGTTTTGTTTTGTTTTGTTTTGTTTTGTTTGTTTGTTTGTTTGTTTTTGTCTCTATGTCATTTACTTCCACTCTTGTCTTTGTATTTCCTTCCTTCTTCTTAACCTGGGATTTTCTTCTTGCTCTCTTTCTAATTCTTTACTTTCTAGTGTTAGATAATTAATTACCTTTTTTTTTCTTGTTTTTTGAGGTAGGCGTGTAATGCTATGAATTTGCCTCTCAGGATTGTTTTTACTGTTTCCCATATATTTTGTATTTTTGTGTTATCATTTTCATTTGTTTCCAGAATATTTTTATTTGTTCTTTGATCTCTTTGGTAACCCATTCATTGTTTAGTAGCATGTATTTAGTCTACATGTGTTAGGTTGTTTTTACTGTAGTTGATTTCTAATTTTATGTCTTTGTGATCTTAGAAGATGCTTGATATGATTCTTTAATTTGTGGAGAATTATACTGTCTTAATATGTGTTCTATATTTGAAAATGTCCCATGTGCACTTGGGAATAATGTATATTCCATAGCGTTGGGATGAAATATTCTGAAGATATCAATTACTTCCATCTGATCTAGTGAGCCATTTAGGAATGCTGTTTATTTGCTGATTTTTTTGTCTATAGTGTTTATCCAGTGATGTCAATGGGGTATTAAAATCCCCTACTGTTATTATATTGCTGTCAATCTCTCCCTTGATATCTTCCAGAAGTTTTTGCTTGTTTTATGTATTTGGGTGCTCATGCATTGGGTGCATATTTATTTACCAGAGTTATATCCTCTTATTGAATCAATCCCTTTAGTGTTATGAAGTGGCCTACCTTATCTCTGGTTATGGCCTTCACTTTGTGGTCAATTTTGTCTAATGTAACTTTTGCTACCCCAGCTTTTATTTCATTTCCATCTGCCTGAATTTTTTTTTCCATCCCTTCACTTTAAATCTGTCTGAGTCTTTTGTTCTGAGGTGGGTCTCTTGTAGACCTCATATATATGGGTCATGTTTTCTCATCCATTCAGCTACCCTATGTCTTTTGATAAGAGCATTTAATCCATTTACATTTAAGGTTATTATTGATAGGTACTTGTTTGGTACTATTTTTATTGTTTATGCCTCTGTTCTTTCTTCCCTTTCTATTTCTTCCATTTACAGCAGTCCCTTTAACATTTCATTTCTTGCAGTGCTGGCTTAGTGGTAATAAACTCCTTTTTTTTTGGGGGGGGGGGGAAGTTAGTTTTTTCCCCTTCAATTTTGAATGATAGCTTTGCTAGATAGAGTATTCTCGGATTCAGTACCTTGCTTTGCATCATTCCATTTCATTCCCTTTTGGCCTGATGTGTTTCTGTGGAGAAATCAGTTGATAGTTTAATGGGAGATCCCTTGTAGGTGACTTTATATCTCTTTCTGATAGCCATTAACAGTTTTACTATGTCATTTATGTTTGTCAATTTAAATATGATGTGTCTTGGGTCGATCTTTTTGGGTTCACCTTGTATGGGACTTTATGTTCTTCTTGGATTTGTTTGACGTTTACCTTCCCAAAGTCAGGGAAGTTTTCTGTCATTATTACTTCAAATAGGTTTTCTATTCCTTGATCAGCTTCCTCTGGTTCTGGAACCCCTATAATGCAGACATTGTTTCATTTCATGATGTCCCAGAGATCCCTTAGAATATTCTGCTTTTTAATTTTTTTCCAGTTGCTGCTCTGCTTGGGTATTTTTATTACCTTGTCTTCTAATTTGCTAATTCAGCCCTCAGCTTCTAATCTACTCTTGAGACCTTCCATTGTGTTCTTTTATATATATACTAGAAGCCCGGTGCACAAAAATTTATGCACTCAGGGGGGAGGGGGGTCCCTCAGCCCGGCCTGTGTCCTCTCACAGTCTGGGACCCCTCGGGAGATAACGACCTGCTGGCTTAGGCCTGCTCCCAGGTGGCAGAGGGCAGGCCCAATCCCTAGGTGCAGCCCTTGGTCGGGCTCAGAGCAGGGCCTATTGGTGAGTTGGGGCACCACCCCCTGTCATGCACAGAGCAGGGTGGATCGGGAGGTTGCAATGCCACCCTCAGTCACGCTCAGGGTAGGGCCGATTGGGGGGTTGGGGCACCGCCCCCTGTCACACTCAAGGCAGGGTCTATGGGGAGGTTGCGGCACCACCCCCTGTTATGCACAGAGCAGGGCCAATCAGGGGGTTGGGGCGCTGCCCCCTCTCACACACAGAGCAGGACCCATCAGGGGGGTTGGGGCTCTGTACCCTGTCACGCACAGAGCAGGGCCCATTAGGGGGTTGGGGAGCTCCCCCCTGTCACGCACAGAGCAGGGTGGATCAGGGGGTTGGGTCGCTGCCCTCTATCACCCACAGAGCAGGGCCGATCAGTGGGTTGGGGCGCCGCCACTGTCACACTCAGGGCAGGGCCAATGAGGAGGTTATGGCTCTACCCCATCACACACAGAGCAGGGCCCATGGAGGGGGGGTTGGGGCGCCGCCCTCTATCACCCACAGAGCAGGGCCGATCAGGGGGTTGGGGCACCTTCCCCTGTCACGAACAGAGCAGGGTGGATAGGGAGGTTGTGGCCCCACCCCCTGTCACACACAGAGCCTCAGGGTGATCAGGGGGTTTGGGAGCTGCCCCCTGTCACACTGATCCCGGTGCCAGGAGGCCTCTCAGCTCCGCTGATCTCGGTGCTGGGAGGCATATTACCCTTTTACTATATAGGATAGAGGCCTGGTGCACAGCTGGGGGCCAGCTGGTTTGCTCTGAAGGGTGTCCTGGATCAGGGTAGGGGTCCCCACTGGGATGCCTGGCCAGCCTGGGTGAGGAGATGATGGCTGTTGGCAGCTGGTCACACACCCTTCAGGGTGGGGGTCCCCACTGGGGTGCCTGGCCAGTCTGGGTGAGGGGCTGAGGGCAGTTTTCAGGCTGGGACTGAAGCTACTGGGAGGGGCTAGTTCTTCAGAGGAGAAATGGCCGCTAAAGTTTGGAAGCTTACAAATGTCTCAATGTAAGAGTTCTGGCCAGTCTCCCTGCTCTGCTTTTCTCTCTAGCCTCTCCTCAGGCACCCCAAGTCTGTGCCTCTCTCCCTGTGCCAAAGCCTCCAGTATTTGCAATTGAAAAGTACTATGTTCTAGGAACAGTGAGTAAAAGAAAAGACAAAACTAAACCAAAACATCTATGAAACTGGATTTCTCTCCCTACAGCACCATGCTGCTCGAGCCATCTTTCAAGCTGCCTTTCTCCATGCAGCCTTTCCCAGCTCTGTGCCTAGGCCCAGATTCCCTGGCTGTCAGCAGCCCTGTGGCTTTTCCTTTCCACAGTTGGATGTTACACCTGTTGCCAAGGGACCAGGCTTTGGTGCAACACAGCTTCCTCCTCACCCTCTTGGCCCATTGGCTGGCTGCCCCTCCCTCTCAAGTTCAGATCCCCAATCCTACCATTATCCAGGTGTCTTCTGCCCTTCCTTGTTGTAAATTTTCTCCTCAGCTGTGTCTAATTTGTTAATTCTGGGTGGATGTTCTCTGATTATTTGTAATTCCAGTCTGGCCCCTGGTCAAGATGCAGGAAAAGTCTGTCTATTTAGCTGCTATTTTCTCTCCCATTTATTGATGTTTTTTATTAATTTTTAAAAAATGAAATAAAGTAATACATTCTTATGGTAAAATGATCAAACAATACAAAATATATGAAATGATAAAAGTTCTACTCATGACCTTACCTATTCTCTGCACTCCACAGTTTCATTCCTCAGAGGTAAGCATGGAGACCAGTTTCTTATGTATGATTCCAGAGATTTTCTGTGCATATAAAAATATATTTATATAGTTGAAGACACGCATTTTATTTTTTACAAATGCCATCATGCTACAATTAATGCTCTGCAAATTGATTTCTTCACTTAATAGAACTTATACACTTTTCATATCAGCATATATACACACACACACAGTGGGGCCTTGACTTAAGAGTGTCCCGACTAACGAGTTTTTCGAGATACGAGCTGTCTCTTGACCGATTTTTTGCTTTGAGTTGCGAGCTAAAATTCGGGTTATGAGCCAGCTTCAGATACCCCACCGCTAGTTGGCGCAGCGAACGTCACAGTGAACGCCACAACATCAGCCCAGCATCATGTGTCTCACTCGTTCACTTTAAGATTTGACATACGAGTAATTTGAGTTACGAGCTCCGTCACGGAATGAATTAAACTCGTAAGTCAAGGCCTCACTGTATGATATTCATTTTCTTAAAGGTGATATGGGTATATTGTAATTTATTTTTCACTTCCCACTGCTGATAGATAATTTGTTTTTATCCTAACTTTTGTGATATTATAAGTAACACTGCAATTAATACCCTCAAGAGGTCATATATATTGTGATTAAGGAAAATGACTGTGGAACCAGATGATTTTAATTTCTCTGTGCCTTAGTGTCTTCCCATGAAAAAAAATTCAGATAATAATGGTCTCTATCTTACAGGACTTTCATAAGCATTTAATGAGCTAACCATACACATTAAGAACTTAAACTACTTATATATTAAGTTGCACACACATAAAATATAACAATTGCTAGTTAATATTATTATATTCCTTTAATAGCATACTTTTGCAAATGTAAATTCTTAGTTGTTAAATAGTTGGGTAAAAGCATGTATAAATATTGAGTGCTAGTAAGTATTATCTCCTTCCCTGTCAAAAAGATGGCAAACATTGGATATTATTAAACTTTTCAATCTTTGTACATACAGTAGGTAAAAAAAACACAGTTTATCATTATTTTGTTTCCTCTCTTTAATGAGTGAACATGAGTATCTTTTCAAATGTTTATTGGCCATTTATATTTCTTGCCTTGAGAACCGCCTGTTCTTGGCCTTTGCCCATTTGTTGTCTTTTGGCTTTTCATTTGTTTCTTATTGATTTATGGAGCTCTTTGTATATAAAGGAATTTGGCTCCTTGTCATATATGTTACAAATAGTTTTCACAATTTATCTTTTAACTTTGTTTATATGATTTTCCTATCCAACAGTCTTGAATCATATAGTTAAATTAATCATTATTTCCTTTTATGGCTCCTGAGTTTGGAGGTCATGCTTTGAAAGTCCTTCTAGGTGGTTTTGATTTAAATCATGTACTGGGAGTACTTTTTTCAAAACAAAAAATTAACTATGGATATTAGAGTTAGAAAGGACCTTAGAGGTTGTATAATTCAATATTTCTGTCTTCATATCTTTTGAATTTTTCTTTGCAGAGAAAAAGAAATTTAATCCTAATAAAGAAACTGGACTCTAAATATTCCTCATCTACCTAATGATAAAAATGTAGACTAGAATTCTGGGCTCCTAATCAGTCTGTTTAACTGGATTGTTTCATAAAAAGAGGTATTCTTACTTAAAAATCATTCAAGCAACTCAAAAATAGAGATAATTTTTAAGAAAACACACAACACATTTAAAAATAAAGACTTCTTTTTATTTTTTGGATTAATTTTTACTGAAAGAAATATCAGTATATGGTCTGTTAAACATAAATCATATATATTTTTATAAATTTAGTTGAATTAATGTGAAAATATTCTGAACAAAGGAGCATATGTCTTTTTTTACTCATTTTAGTTGTAAGTATTAAAAATGTGGATTTATTTTAATAGAAATTAAGTAGGCTTGTTTTGATAGATATGAGAACTGAAAAGCATTGGTTTGGCTGCTAACTGCATTGTTACCTTCCTTTCCTGGCTTTGGTAAACCTGGGATTAAATCTAATTTCTTTTACATTGTTAGCTGGTATGACTTGTCTTGAATGCAGATCTACCCAGATTATTCCCCATTCTAAAGCCCTCCTTACCTTAGCTTATTTTCTGTAGCTCTTTGTCCCTAGCACCTATACAGAGTATTTTAGCCTTAGTCACACTTCCCTTTGTATACGCTGTTTCCCTATCTGGGACAACATTCTTATTGCCCATATGCCCGCTTGAAAAACAAAACAAAAAAACACTAATATAAAGAAATATTATTTCTGCTACTTCTATGAAACCTCCTCCTATCTTTCTATTCCAAGGCTAAGTGTTCCTATAGACTGGACTTCTAGCGTGTCAATTCAAGGATTATAGTGAATCCTCTACCTAACAAAACAGCCATTTAACTGGCAAAATTATTAAAAAAAAACACATACTATTTAAAATCTCTGAAAATTGTCCTAAAGGCATAAAGCAAAGAAAGAAATATTTACTCAGAACATCTATTAAATCTTGATAAGATTAACAAAAATCTATGGCATATGAACCATGACCTATTCTCATCCCCACCCCTAACTCGATGTGATAGAAGCTGTTCTTCAGGTAGCTATGGCCAAGAGGATGGGGATCCCTCTCCCCCCAACTCCTACTCTATGGCTATTGTTTCACTCCCAGAGGGTTAGGGCAGCAGTATCTATTATCCCTCTTAGCCCTATATTGTAGAAGCACTATTTTAGGCAGGCACAGCCGAGAGGACTAGTGATCTCTTCCATCACTCAGTTTCCACTCATGAAATCTCTTCCCCAGTGGTTTTAAGCCAAGAATATTGGGGCACTGATTGTGACTGTCCAAGCTCATACATAGAATGAAGGATCCATATTGGTAAAGGTAAACCAAGATGACTACGGGCTACCATCACTTCACAGAGTCCACTTATAGAGCAGAGGAGTCACTCTGGGAGAAGCAGGTCACTCTCTCCCTGGCTACCTTTAGAAACTATCTACTTTAGAAAAAGAGGCTATAGTAAAGGAGAAACAGAGAAAAAAAGTAGTAATGAGAAATATAGAAAACAAAGTGCAAAATGGAAGAGGAAACTAACAACATTAAATGGGAATGGATTAAATGATAAAAAAGTAGAAATTGCCAGGATATATAAGTCAAACACTCTACAGGAGACTCAATTTAGATTTTAAGTCACAAAAAAAGGTTAAAAGTGAAAGGATAAAAAAAATTTCATTTCGCCAAAACCGGTTTGGCTCAGTGGATAGAGCGTCGGCCTGCAGACTGAAAGGTCCCAGGTTCGATTCCGGTCAAGGGCATGTACCTGCGTTGCGGGTACATCCCTGGTGGGGGATGTGCAGGAGGCAGCTGATCGATGTTTCTCTCTCATCGATGTTTCTGACTATCTCTCTCCCTTCCTCTCTGTAAAAAATCAATAAAAATATATTTAAAAAAACAAAACAAAACGAAAAATATTCCATTTCATGCAAACAGTAATCAAAAGAGAGCCAGTGTGACTCCTATTAATATCAGAAATATATACTGTTAGATAAAACTATTGCTATCAAGAAGATGCAACAATTATTAGCATAATAGAGGCCTGATGCACGAAATTTGTGCAAGAGTAGGCCTTCCTTCTCCTAGCTTCCAACACTAGCTTCCCTCTGGCACCCAGGACCTGGGCTTCCCTCCGGCCGCTGGCAGGCACCTGAGACCTGGGCTTCCCTCGCAGCCCTGGCTTCATCTGGAAGGTTGTCCAGTCTAATTAGCATATTACACTTTTATTATTATAGATATGCACCTAAAAACAATGCTCTTAAGTAAATGAAGCAGAGATAAATTGCTCAACAATAATAGCTGAAGATTTTAACTTATTATATTGAATAACTAGACAGAAGAACAGCAAGGCAATAGAAGACTTGTCAACATTATTAAAAAACTAGACCTAATAGATATCTGTCAAGCACTTTTTTAGATAGTAACAAAACAAAACACAAAATCTTCTCAAGAGAACATGAAACATTTTCCATAGACCATCTCATAGGAAATAAGTTGAGTTGTTGGGTTTTTTTTTTTTTTTTTGCTGCAGATTTTATGGTCAAGAGAGCAAAAACCCAATCTATAGAATGGCAGAACATGTTTGAAAATAATTTATCTAATAAGGGATTTGTATCCAGACTATATAAAGAACACTTATACCATCAAGCCCACTACTTCAGCCACAGGCCTCATGTGACTCAGCAACTGGACCCTTCAGTGAGCCTTGAAGTGTGCAACCCTCCTGCTAAACCTGCTGCTTCAGCCACAGGCCCAAAGAAACTCAATGCCTGAATACTTGGAGAGCCTTGCAGTGTGTGACCATCCCACCAAGCCTGCCATTTCAACCACAGTCCCCACATGACTAGGCGAATGGACCCTTTGATGAGTCTTGTGGTGCGACATTCCCGCCAATACCACTGCTTCAGCTGCAGGACACAGGTGACGCAATGCCTAGACACCTTGGTGAGATTCAGAGTGCACACCCCTACTGCCATACACAATGCTGGCTCTGCACCCCAACATGGTCAGAGCCTTCATGCTGACACAGGCTCCACCTGACAAGAATGGACAGAACTGTCACCTATCATGCGCCCCACCCTTGGACCACGTCAGAGCTGATGGTGTGACCTGGTGTGCTCTGGAACAGGTCACAGTACCACACTGCATGTGTACTGCTAGAGGGACCTAGGGCACTATTCTGCCTTGGGTGCCAAGGCTGCACAGTGAATTGCATTGCAGAGGGCTCTGGGCTCACACAGGGAGTCACACACCAGAGGAACTGTGCACAGGACTCCACTGACCCTGAGAATCTGAAGTGGACAACTGAGGGACCAGAACCAGGGGGAAAAGGGGTACAACTCAGAGGAGAGACAGTAAAGGTGTGAAAATCAAAGCAGACCCAGCCTCTGGTCTAGTGAATCCCAGATCATTTAACTGCTAGGGGCTTCAATACCTCAGACCTCAAGCAGGGAGCACAGGGCCAGAAAGAAAAAGTGGAATTGCCAGAAAGGGAACTAAATGAAACGACGGCATGTAATATGTCATAAAAAGAATTTAGAGTAAGAGTCGTACAATTGATATGATAAAGTCAACAACTTATGTAAGAATCAAGAGGAAATCAAGAATGATATAGGTACAAAAAAGCACAATGTAATCTATCAACAGCAGACAAGAAAAAGCAGAGAAACAAACCAGCCAGTTAGAAGACATGGCTAGAAAACACACCCAATCTCAACAACAATTGTAGAAAAAAATAGATAGCAGGAGGAGAACTTAAGGGAGCTTTGGGACAACATTAAATGAAGCAACACCCATATAATGGGGGGGGGGCAGAAGGATAAGAAGAGGAGCAAGGATTAGAAAACCTATTTGAAGAAATAATGACAAAAAACTTCCTTGATTTGGGGAAGAAAAAAGTCAAACAAGCATAAGCACAGAGTCCCAAACAAGATGGACCCAAAAAGATCCACACTATGACACATCCTAGTTACAATGGCAAATGTTAACAACAAAGAGAGAATCTTAAGGGCTACAAGAGAGAAAGAGGGTTACCTACAAGGAACATCCGGTTGGCTGGAGCTGGCACAGAAACCATGCCATCTTGAAGGGCAGAACTGCTGTGAATAGGATTCTAGCCTCACCACCACCCAGACTGCCCTCAGATGCAAACTGGGACCCTACAGCCACTTTGGACAAAGGCCTGCTACCACAACTACAGACGCAGGGACACCAAGACTCCAGACATTCCGGCTGCAGATTTCTGTGAGTCACAGAGAGCATCCCCCTCCCCACTGGCCCATGGCAGCGGCATAGGGCCTGCGCGACCAGTGGTGTATGAGCAGGCCTCCCACCAATACCAGGTGGCTGTGAAACCCTGCCACCCTACAGGCCAGTGACTTTGATAATCAGCACACACAAGCGGGAACTCTTTCTTGTTGTGCGTGCACAGATTGGTGCATGCGGACTTATTCTTGGCGCCATGTGAGGCCACAACTGAGCACCACTGATTTTGATTCTTGGCATACGCATGTGGGGACTCTGTTTCTCATTGCATGCATGCATGGGGACTCTGACTTTCAGAACACCCAGACTGATTCTTGACACAAGCACAAGGCTGCACTGAGCACCAGTGACTTTGATTCTTGTCATGCATGCATGGGGACCCTGATTTTCAGAGCGTGGTCGAGGCTGCACCAAGTGCCAGAGCCTCCAATTCTTGATTCTCAGTGTGCACACATGGGAAATCTGATTCTCGGCACGTGCTTGGGGAAATTGATTCTCGGCACGTTCTTCGGGAAACTGATTCTCGGGACATGCATACAAGGACTTTGTTTCTCAGCACATGTGTGTGGGGACCCTGATTCAAGGTGCTCATGAGCAGCCACACTGAGTGCCAGTGACTCCAATTCTAGGCACGAGTGAGGACTCTGATTCTCAGTTCATGCATGAGGCCACGCTGAGTGCCTGTGAATGATTCTCAGCACAGGCACATGGGGAGTCTTATTTTCAGCACACGCGGTTCATGCTGAACATGGCAGCCACATAACTCAGTGCCTGAGCTCTACAGAGACACTTGGGTAGTGTGTTTATCCTGCAGCACACCTCAGGCCCCCACAACTTGGTGCTTGGATCTTCTGGTGATACCTAGAATGAAAAGACAACAAAACAATCCCTAAAGGAAAGAAAAGAGGAATCAGCAAAAAAGGAAATAAGTGAAATGGAGGCATGCAATATTTCAAAAAAAGAATTCAAAGTAATGTTCATACAGTTCATAAAACAGATGGATAAGAAAAATAAAAAACCTATGCAAAAATCAGGAAGAAACCAAAAGTGATAGAGATACAATCAAAAATGCCATGGAAGGGTTCAACAGTAGACTAGAAGAAGCAGAGCACCGAATTAGTGAGTTAGAAGATAGGGTAGAGAAACAAGCCCAATCTGAAGAGCAACTGGAGAAAAAAAATTAAAAATCAGGAGCCTATCCCAAGGTAGCTTTGGGACAACATGAAATGAGTAACATATGTATAATAGGGGTGCAAGAAGTACAAGAAGAGCAGCAAGGATTAGAGAATCTATTTGAAGAAATAATGACAGACAACTTCAGTGATTAGGAGAAGAAAAGAGTCACACAAGTACAGACAGTCCCAAGCAAGATGAACCCCAAAAGAACCACACCAAGACACATCATAATTACAATGGCAAATGTTAATGACAAAGAGAGGATCTTAAAGGCTGCAAGAGAGAGACATAGAGTTAACTACAAAGGAACGCCCATCAGAGAGTTACCTACAAAGGATCTCCCATTATATTATCAAACTAGAGGCTTGGTGCATGAAAGTCGTGCACTCGGAGGTGTCACTCAATCCAGCCTGCACCCTCTCCAATCTGGGACCCCTGTGGGATTGGGCCTAAACTGGCAGTTGTATATTCCTCTCACAATCCGGCACAGCTGGCTCCCAAGCACTTGCCTGCCTGCCTGCCTGATTGCCCCTAACTGCTTCTGCCTGACAGCCTGATCACCATCTAACCACTCCCCTGCCAGCTTGATTGACACCTAACTGGTCCCCTGCTGGCCCGATTGCCCCCAACTGCCCTCGCCTGCAAGCCCGGTCCCCCCAACTGCTATCCCCAGACAGTCTGATCCTCCCCTGTGAGCCTGGTTGTCCCTAACTACCCTTCCCTGCTTGCCTGATCACCACTAACTGCCCTCCCTGCAGTCTTGGTCACCCCTAACTGCCCTCCCCTGCTGGCCTGGTGGCCCACAACTGCCCTCCCCTGTCGGGCATCTTGTGGTGGCCATCTTTTGACCACATGGAGGCGGCCATCTTGTGCAAGGATGTGATGGTCAATTAGCATATTACCTCTTTATTATATAGGATGATTTCTCAATAGAATCAGTTCAGGCCAGAAGGAAACAGAATGAAGTATACAAAGTGATACAAAGCAAGGGACTGAATCCAAGAATACTCTATCCAGCAAGGCTATCATCCACAATTGAAAGGGGGAAAACCAGGAGCTTTGTGGGGGGAAAAACAAACAAACAAACAAAAACAAAACTTCTAGAAGATCTCAAGGTAGAGATTGACAGCAATACAATCATAGTATGGGATGGTAATATCTCTGTGACAGCACTGGATAAATACTCAGGAAAATAAATAAATAAATAATAAATAAATAAATAAATAAATAGCAATTCTAAAAGACTCACTAGATCGGAAGGACTTAAGTAACATCTTCAGAATATTTCACCCTAAAGCTACGGAATTCACATTGTTCTCAAGTGCACATGGCACATTTTCAAAGGTAGACCACATATTGGGTCACAGGCAAAGTCTCACCAGATTCAAGAAGATAGAAATCATATCAAGCATCCTCTCAGACCACAATGGCATAATATTAGAAGAAATCAACTAAAATAAAATCAATCCAAAAAATTCAAACAATTGGATGCTGAATAGCGTGCTATTAAACAATGATTGGGTTTCCAAAGAGATAAAAGAAGAAATAAAAATATCCTGGAAAGAAAAGACAATGAAAACAATCCAAAATCTATGGGACACAGTGAAAATAGTCCTGAGAGGGAAGTTCGTAGCCTTATAGGCCTAATGCAAAACAAACAAACAAACAAAAAACTGGTAATAAATTATTGAGCTCTACAATTTAAAGAATTAATAAAAGATCAACAAGAAAAGCCCAGAGTGAGCAGAAGGAAGGAAATAATAAAGATTAGAGGAGAAAAAAATGACATAGAGACCAAAAAATAATACAACAGATCAATAAAACCAAGAACTGGTACTTTGAAAGGATAAATAAGATTCATGAACCTCTAGTCAGACTCATGAAGAAACAAAGTGAGAGGACCCACATAAACCAAATCATAAATGAAAGAGGCAAACTAGCAACTGACCTCACAGAAATACAGATGATTGTAAAAAAGCACTATGAACAACTATATTCCAACAAATTGGTCAACTTATAAGAAATGGATATATTCCTAGAAAAATATGACCTTCCAAAACTCGATCAGAAAGAATTTAAAAAAAACTGACAAGGCTGATAACTATGGAGGAAATTGAAGAAGTAATCACAAAACTTCCAGTAAACAATAGCCCTGGGCCAGAGGGCTTCACAGGGGAAGGTTTAGCAAACATTCAAAGAAGAACTAAGACCTATCCATCTCAGACTATTCCAAAAAAATTCAAAAGGACGGCAAACTTCCAAGCTCTTTCTATGAAGCCAGCATTACCGTAATTCTAAAACAAAGTAAAGGCACTACAAAGAAAGAGAATTGCAGGCCAATATACCTGATGAACATAGATGCTAAAATCCTCAACAAAATTCTAGCAAATCAGATCCAGCATTACATTAGAAAGATCATACACCATGACTAAGTGGTATTTATTCTAAAGATGCAAGGATGGTACAACATCCACAAATCAATAAACATTATACACCACCTACACAAATTGAGAGACAAAAATGAAATAATCATATCCATTGATACAGAAAAAGCATTTGACAAAATCCAACACCCTTTCTTGTTAAGAACTCTCAGCAAAGTGGGAAGAGAGGGATCATATCTCATCATAATAAAAACCTTATATGACAAACCCAGAGCCAACCTCATACTCAATGGGCAAAAACTAAAACCCTTTCCCCTAAGAATGGGAAGGAGACAGGAATGCCCACTTTCACCACTCCTGTTTGATATTGTACTGGAAGTGCTAGCCATAGTGATCAGACAAGAAGAAGAAATAAATGGCATCCAAATTGGAAAAGAATAAGTAAAACTATCATTATTCACAGATGACATGACATTTTACTTAGAAAACCCCAAGGACTCCATCAAAAAATTACTAGACCTAATAAATGAATTCACCAATATAGCTGGAGACAAAATTAACACCCAGAAATCTATGGCTTTTTAATATAGCAATAATGAACTCACAGAAAGAGAAACTAAAAATCAATCCCATTTCTCATTGCAAAAACATATTAAGATATGTAGGAATAAACTTAACTAATGAGACAAAAGACCTGTACTTGCAAAACTATGGGACATTAAATAAAGACATAGTGGAAGACATAAACAGATGGAAGAATATACTGTGTTCATGGGTTGGTACAATTAAGATCATTAAAATGTCTAAATTACCCAAAGCAATCTATAGATTCAATGCAATCACCATTAAAATACCAACAGCATATTTCACAGATCTAGAATAAACTCTCCAAAAATTCATTTGGAATAATAAAAGACCCTGAGTAGCTTCAGCAATCTTGAGAAAGAAGAACAAAGTTGGAGGGATCATAACACCAGATACCAAGCTATATTACAAAGCCATTGTTCTCAAAACTGCCTCGTACTGCCATAGAACAGACACATAGACTAATGGAACAGAACAAAGAACCCAGAAATTGACCCAAACCATTATGCTCAATTTAAACCTGACAAATAAGCAAGAGAATACTGTAGAATCAAGACAGTCTCTTCAATAAATAGTGTTCGGAAAATTGGACAGGTACATGCAAAAAAATTAATCCAGGCCACCAACTTACACCATACAAAGAAATAAACTGAAAATGGATAAAGGACTTAAACATAAAACGGAAAACCATAAAAATCCTAAAAAAATAGCCATAGGCAGCAAAATAGCAGACATATGTCCTAACAATATCTTTACTGATACAGCTCCTATGACAATGGAAACTAAAGAGAAAATAAGCAAATCGGGCTACATGAAAATGAAAAGCCTCTGTACATCAAAAGAAACTATAACAAACAAACAAACAAACAAAAAACAGCAACAAGAGAGCCCACTGCACGGGAGAACATCTTTGCCAATGTTATATCCGATTAGGGCAGCAGTGGGCAAACTACAGCCCGCGGGTCGGATCCGGCCCATTTGAAATGAATAAAACTATTGAAATAAAAGACCGAACCCTTTTATGTAATGATGTTTACTTTGAATTTATATTAGTTCACACAAACACTCCATCCATGCTTTTGTTCTGGCCCTCTGGTCCAGTTTAAGAACCCATTGTGGCCCTCAAGTCAAAAACTTTGCCCACCCCTGGATTAGGGCCTAATCTCCAAAATGTATAGGGAACTCATACATCTTAACAAAATGAAGAAAAATAGTCTAATCAAAAAAAAAATGGCAAAGGACCTACAGAGACAGTTTTCCAAAGTGGACGTACAGAAGCCCAAATTATTTATAAAAACATGATCAAAGTCACTAATCATCAAAGACATTCAAATCAAAACGACAAAGAAGTGTCATCTCACACCTGTCAGAATAGCTATTATCAAAAAATCAACAAATGACAAGTGATGCTGAGGATGCAGAGAAAAAGAAACCCTCTTGCACTGCTGGTGGGAATGAAGACTGGTGTAGCCAGTGTGGAAAACAATATAGAGTTTCTTCAAAAAATTAAAAATGGAACTTCCATTTGACCCAGTAATCCTATTTCTAGGAATATATCCCAAGAAATCAGAAACACCAATTATAAAGGACATATGCACCCCTATGTTCATAGCAGCATAATTTACAATAGCTATGATTTGGAAACAGCCCAAG
Organism: Myotis daubentonii; assembly: GCF_963259705.1. Taxonomy (NCBI): domain Eukaryota; kingdom Metazoa; phylum Chordata; class Mammalia; order Chiroptera; family Vespertilionidae; genus Myotis; species Myotis daubentonii. Next base: position 94,067,220 of record NC_081861.1, on the reverse strand, counting down.
TGGCCATCAGCAGATGAGTGGATTAAAAAGCAGTGGTACATCTACACAGTGGAATACTATGCTGCTATAAAAAAGAAAGAACTCTTACCATTCACAGCAACATGGATAGACATGGAGAGCATTATGCAAAGCGAAATAAGCCAGTCAGAGAAAGATAATTATCATACAATCTCACTCATTTGTGGAATATTATGAACAACAAAAAGTGATGAACAAAAATAGACCCAGAGACAGAAGCATCAAACAAACTGTCAAACCTCAGAGGGAAAGCATGGGAGAATGGTCAGGGTAAATATATCAACCAAAGGACTTTTATGCATGCATGTAAGCATAACCAACAGACACAGACACTAGGGGTAGGGAATGTGCTATGGGTTTGGAATGTCTGGGGAGAGGTCAATGGGGGAAAAGGAGACATATGTATACTTAAAACAGGAAAGAATTTTTTTTTAAAAAAAGAAAGAACACTTATGAACCAATAATAAAGAGACAAGTAATATGCAATATTTTAATCAATAAATAATTTTAAAAATTGTCTAAACATTTGAAAGGTATTTCTTTTTATTTTATTTTCTTCTTTATTGATTAAGGTATTACATGTATGTCCTTATCCCTCCACTACCCCCCACCCCTCACTTATGCCCTCACCCCCCTGATGTCTGTGTCCCCTGGATAGGCCTATATGCATGCATACAAGTCCTTTGGTTAATCTCTCCCCCTTACCCCACCCTATCTTACCTTCCCTCTGATGTTTGACGGTCTGATAGACACTTCTCTGTCTCTAGATCTGTTTTTGTTAATCAGTTTATGTTGTTCATTATATTCCACAAATGAGTGAGATCATGTGATATTTACTTTTCTCTGACTGGCTTATTTCACTTACCATAATGCTCTCCAGTTCCATCATTTTGTTGTGAGTGGTAAGAATTCCTTCTTTTTTACTGCAGCGTAGTATTCCATTGTGTAGATGTACCACAGTTTTTTAATCCACTCATCTGCTGATGGGCACTTAGGCTATTTCCAAATCTAAGCTATTGTAAATTGTACTGCTAGAACAGTGATGGCGAACCTATGACACACGTGTCAGAGGTGGCATGCGAACTCATTTTTTTGATTGATTTTTCTTTGTTAAATGGTATTTAAATATATAAAATAAATATCAAAAATATAAATCTTTGTTTCACTATGGTTGCAAATATCAAAAATTTCTATATGTGACATGGCACCAGAGTTTAGGGTTTTTCAAAATGCTGACATTCTGAGCTCAAAAGGTTCGCCATCACTGTGCTAGAACATAGGGGTGCATATATTCTTTCTGATCGGGGTTTCTAGTTTCTTGGGATATATTCCTAGAAGTGGAATCACTGGGTCAAATGGGAGTTCCATTTTTAGTTTTTTGAGGAAACTCCATACTGTTCTCCACAGTGACTGCACCAGTCTGTATTCACACCAGCAGTGCACAAGGGTTCTTTTTTCTTCCCATCTTCGCCAGGACTTGTCATTTATTGATTTGTTGATGATAGCCATCCTGACTGGTGTGAGATGGTACCTCATTGTTGTTTTAATTTGCATCTCTCATATGATTAGTGACTTTGAGCATGTTTTCATATGTCTCTTGGCCTTCCTTATGTCTTCTTTCAAAAAGTTTCTATTTAGGTCCATTGCCCATTTTTTATTGGATTTTTTTTTTATCTTCCTTTTGTTAAGTTGTATGAGTTCCCTATAAATATTGGAGATTAAACACTTATCAGTGTTAACTTTGGCAAATATGTTCTCCCATGCAGTGGGTTTTCTTATTGTTTTGTTGATGGTTTCTTTTGCTGTGCAGAAGTTTTTTATTTTGATGTAGTCCCATTTGTTTATTTTCTCTTTAGTTTCTATTGCCCTGGGAGCTGTATCAGTGAAGATATTGCTTCAGCATATGTTTGATATTTTGCTGCCTGTGGATTCCTCTAATATTTTTACTACTATGGATTCCCATCTTATGTTTAACTCCTTCATCCATTTTGAGTTTATTTTTGTGTATGGTTTAAGTTGGTGGTCTAGTTTAATTTTTTTTTTTTTTTTTGCATGTGTCTGTCGAATTTTCTCAACATTATTTATTGAGGAGACTATCTTGACTCCATTTTATGTTCTTGCCTCCTTTGTCAAATATTAATTGAGCATAGTGGTGTGGGTCAATTTCTGAGTTCTCTATTCCATTCCATTGGTCTATATGTCTGTTCTTGTGCCAGTACCAGGCAGTTTTGAGAACAGTGGCTTTGTAATACAACTTGATATCTGGTATTGAGATCCCTCCTACTTTGTTCTTCTTTCTCAGGATTGCTGCAGCTATTTGGGGTCTTTTTTATTGCAGATGTTTTTTTTTGGAGAGTTCCTTCTAGGCTGTTGGTATTTTTATGAGGAGTGCATTGAATCTTAGATTGTTTTGGGTAATTTGGACATTTTAATGATGTTTATTCTACCAGTCCATGAACACGGTATGTTTATGAATCTGTTTTTGTCTTCCTCTACCTCTATTTTTTAGTGTCCAGTAGTTTTCTGAGTACAGGTCTTTTACCTCCTTAGTTAATTTTATTCTAAGGTATCTTAATTTTTTTGGTGTACTGGTAAATTGGATTGTTTTTTAATCTCTCTTTTTGTACATTCACTATCGGTTTATAAAAATGTGATATATTTCTGGGCATTAATTTTTTATCCTGCTACATTGCCAAATTTATTTATTATATCTAATTATTTTCTGATGGAGTCTTTAGTGTTTTCTATGTACAGTATCATGTCATCTTTTAAAAATAACAGTGTTATATTTTTTTTTTCCAATTTGGATACCTTTTATTTCTTCTTGTCTAATTGCTATCGCTAGCACTTCCATACCATATCAAAGAGGAGTGTGAAAGTGGGCATCCATGTCTTGTTCCTGTTCTTAGGTGAAATGGTTTTAGTTTTTGCCCATTGAGTATGATATTGTCTGTAGGTTTTTCATATAAGGCTTTGATTATGTTAAGATATGATCCTTCTATTTCTACTTTGCTGAGGGTTCTTAACAAGAAAGGGTGTTGGATTTTGTCAAATGCTTTTTCTGCATCAATTGATATGACTATGTGATTTTTCTGTTTGTATGAGGTATGTTTATGTTTATGTGATGTATCAAGTTTATTGTTATAGGGATATTGTACCATCCTTGTATCCCCAGGATAAATCCTACTTGGTAATGGTGTATGATCTTTCTGAGATAACGCTCGATTGGATTTGCTAGAATAAGATTAAGGATTGTGGCATCTATGTTCATCAGGGATATTGCCCTGTAATTCTCTTTCATTGTGTTGTTTTTATCTGGTTTTGGTATTAGGGTGATGCTGGCTTCATAGAATGAACTTGGAAGTGTTCCTCTTGAATATTTTTGTATAGTCTAAGGAGGATAGGTTTTAGGTCTTCTTTGAATGTTTGGTAAAACTTCCCTGTGAAGCTATCTGGCCCCGGGGTTTTGTTTGCTGGAAGTGTTTTGATGACTGCTTCAACTTATCAGCCTATTGAGATTTTTAGATTCTTCCTGATTGAGTTTTGGAAGGTTGTATTTTTCTAGGAATATGTCTATTTCCTCTAGGTTTTCTAGTTTGTTAGAATAGAGTTGTTAATAGAATTTTAAAAAATCCTTTGTATTTCTGTGGGGTCTGTTGTTATTTCACCTCTTTTGTTTCTGATTTTATTTATTTGGGTCCTCTCTCTTTGCTTCTTGGTGAGCCTGGCTAGAGGTTCATCAATCTTGTTTATCCTTGCAAAGAACCAGCTCTTGGTTTCTTTGATCCTTTTTTTTTTGTCTCTATGTCATTTATTTCTGCTCTGATCTTTATTATTTCCTTCCTTCTGCTCACTCTGGGCTTTTCTTGTTACTCTCTGTCTAATTCTTCAAGTTCTAGAGCAGGGGTCCTCAAACTACGGCCCGTGGGCCACATGCAAATACAAGTATTGTATTTGTTCCCGTTTTGTTTTTTTGCTTCAAAATAAGATATGTGCAGTGTGCATAGGTATTTGTTCATAGTTTTTTTTTTTAAACTATAGTCCGGCTCTCCAACGGTCTAAGGGACAGTGAACTGGCCCCCTGTTGAAAAAGTTTGAGGACCCCTGTTCTAGAGTGAGATGATTTATTACCATTTTTTCTTGTTTTTTGAAGTAGACCTTAGAGCTATAAACTTGCCCCTCAGGAGTGCTTTCACTGTGTCCCACAGATTTTGGATTGTTGTGTCTGCATTGTCATTCGTTTTCAGGATGTTTTTAATTTTTTCTTTGATCTATTTGATAACCCAATCACTGTTTAATAGCATGCTATTCAGCATCCAATTGTTTGAATTTTTTGGATTGTTTTTATTTTAGTTGATTTCTAATATTATGTCATTGTGGTCTGAGAAGATGCTGGATATTATTTCAATCTTCTTGAATTTGGAGAGACTTTGCCTGTAACCCAATATGTGGTCTATCTTTGAAAATGTCCCATGTGCATTTGAGAAGAACTTATATGCTGTGGATTTGGGGTGAAATGTTCTGAAGATGTCAACTAAGTCCAACTGATGTAGTGACTCATTTAGGATTGCTGTTTCTTTGCTAATTTTTTTGTCTAGAGGATTTATTTAGTGATGTCAGTGGGGTATTAAAGTCCCCTACTCTGATTGTATTGTTGTGGATCTCTCCCTTGATATCTTCCAGGAGATTTTTTATGTATTTGGGTGATCCTGGACTGGTGCATATATGTTTACCAGGGATGTAGCCTCTTGCTGTATAAATCCATTTAGTATTGTGAAGTGGCCTTCCTTATCTCTTGTCATGGCTTTCACTTTGAGGTCTATTTTGTCAGATATAAGTATTGCTACACCAGCTTTTTTTAATTTCTATTTGCCTGAAACATATTTTTCCTTCTCTCCACTTTCAGTCTGTATGATTCCCTTGTTCTGAGGTAGGTCTCTTGTAGACAGCATATATATGGGTCATGTTTTTTTATCCATTCAGATACTCGATGTCTTTTGATTGGAGCATTTGGTCCATTTACATTTAAAGTTATTATTGATAGGTACTTGTTTGTAGCCATTTTTATTTTTTTATGCATGTGTTCCTTCTTCCTTTTTTATTTCTTCTTTTTACACTAATCCTGTGGTCGGCAAACTGCGGCTTGCGAGCCACATGTGGCTCTTTGGCCCTTTGAGTGTGGCTCTTCCTAAGCCTTAGGAGTACCCTAATTAAGTTAATAACAATGTGCCTACCTATATAGTTTAAGTTTAAAAAATTTGACTCCCAAAAGAAATTTCTATCATTGTACTGTTGATATTTGGCTCTGTTGACTAATGAGTTTGCCGACCACTGCACTAGTCCCTTTAGCATTTCTTGCATTGCTCACTTGGTAATGATAAACTCTCTTAGCCTTTTTTTGTGTCTGTGAAGCTCCTTATTTCTGCTTCAATTTTGAATGATAGCCTTGCTGTGTGTGAGAGTGTTGCTTTTCAGATGGGAGCGGGCCACTCATGCAGCTGCTGCTCCTCAGACAGGGGCAGGCTGTTCGCAGGGCTGCTGATCCTGGGATGGGGGTGGGATGCTCACAGGGCTGCTGCTCCTCAGATGGGGGTGGGCTTCTCAAGCTGTTGCTGCTCCTTGGAAGGGTGCAGGCTGTGTGCTGCTGTTGCTCTTGAATGGGGACTGGGTGCTACTGAGGCTGCTAATCCTCAGGCAGGGGCAGGTTGTGTGGGGTTGCTGCTCCTAGGACCTGGGCAGGCCACTCACAGGGCTGCTGCTCCTTCGAAGGGTGCAGGTCACATGAGGCTGCTGCTTCTCCTCCAGGGGCAGGCTGCTCAGGTGGCTCCTGCTCTCATGGTGATGGTGCCCTGGGCTAAAGCATTGTGCCGAGAGTGCACTTTGGAACTCTCAAGAGCCCTTGCCCAGAGTGGCTGGAGTCTCAGTGACCATGAGACTGCAGCCAAGGCAGCAGGTCCCTGGCAGGGGTGGCTGTAGAGACCCAGCTGTTTTCTGAGGGCACCCTTGGTGGAGTTGAGGCTGGGCTCCCAGTCACAGTAGCTCTCCCCTTCCAAAAGGCATGGCTTCTGCAGAAGAGCAGGCTGCTCCAGAACTGTTTGCTTGCAATTGCAGCAGAGCAGCAGAGACTGCCTGGTTAGGCAAGCCCTGTCAGCCTGCCCCCAATGTTCCTGCAGGATCTAACTGTGCCTCACACACACACACACACACACACACACACACACACACACACACACACCACACTTCCACACACTCCTCTTTTGTTCCCTCACTCATGCTCTCTCCCTCACTGCTGCCTTCTTCCTGCCTCTATCTCTACAGTTGGGTCTGGAGTGTTATTGACCCATTCTTGGATGGAGTCTCCTCTCCGGATGTCTGGTTATGTGGCTCGCTCTCTAGCACATTGGACAAACAGGATAAAATTCACTTAGACAAGACACGACACAAAGGGAATAAAACACGAATGTACTCATGACACCGATCACTCCAATATAAGTGACCACCAGAGAAAAGAGAATTAGGGGAGAGAAAGAGAGCACAAATTATATCAAAGAGATAAAATATGAGAGAAAAGAAAAAGAAGAAAAAGGAAGAAAAAGGAAAAAAAAATATATGGAATAGACACCAGAGAACAAACAGATAAACCACTTCATACAGGCACCAAATACCTAATAAAGTGGGTGGAGGCAGAATCTTATATACAGAAAGTAAGGTTAAGAAATTAGATGAATATGGGGAAGACCTCAGTTCAGTATAGAGGAAGTGGAAAGAGGATGAGTGGATAAGAAGAAAGAGAAAGAGAAGAAAAAATAATAATGAAATGAACAAAAAAATTTAAAAAAATAGGATAAAATAAAAAAATTGGAATGGTGAAAAATAATGCAAAAACAAATAGAAAATAAAGAAACAAGCAAAAAATAAAATAAATAAATAAGAAAAAAGAGATAACAAAATAATTAAAATAAAATAAATAAAATAAAATAAAATAAAATAAATAAAAATGAGGGCTGGTTTAAGATCCCACTCTTCTGTACTGTTTGCAGTTTTTTAGTTTCCTATTGCTGGGATTGAAGGCCTCTCTTTAGGCTAGTCCCTGTGGGCTCTCAGGGACTATTCAAATTTTTTTTGTATCCTTTGTACCACTCAGGGTGTAGTCTGGGTGTGGCTGTATTGGTTGCCTGGAGACTGCAGGGAGGGGTATCTCTTCAGGAGAAAATGGTTGCCTAGGTCTGGCACATCAGGTATGACTCAGCATCAGACTCACAGCCACTACTCCCAGACCCTCTCATCTCCCCGGCCTCTCCCCAGACTCCACAAATCCGCACCTCCACCTGTACCTCAGCCATGGGTGAGTGTCTGTATTTGAAAGGTCCAATGAACTACGTTAAGTGAACAAAAGCAAAGACCAAAAAGAGGGGAAATAGCTGTACCACTGTGAGCCCTTCTCCCCCTGGCACAGTGCGGCCTGGGCAGCCATTCAGGCTGCTCCTTCTGGGCTCAGTCTCTCTTGGCTGGGGACCCATATCTAGAATCCCCTGCCACCAGCAGTCTTGTGGACCTCATTTCCACAGTCAGGCACTATGCCTGTCCCAAGGGACATGGCTTTGGTGCCATAAGGTTTCCCTCTGACCCTCTGGGCTCAGAGGTCTTGCAGTTCTCTCCAGCCCAGATCCCTGATTTTACCATTCTCCAGGCGTCCTCTGCCCTTCCTAGCTGCAAATTGTCTCACCAGCTGTATGTACTTTGCCAATTTGGGGTGGATGTTATTTGATTTAGTTGTTCATTCTATCTGCTCCAGGACAAGGCTCGGGACATGTCCGTCTATTCCGCCACCATTTTGTCTCTTCTCTTCGGAATGGGTATTTCTTTAAAGCAGGTATCCAAATGAAAAGATTCTCATTATCACTAGACATTAGGGAAACGAAAATAAAGACCATAATGAAATACCACTTGACACCCACTAGGATGGTACTACCACTACTACTACTAATAATAATAATAATAAAAGTTACATGTGTTTGCAAAGATGTCGGTAAATTGGAACCCATATTCACTGCTAATGGGAATGTAAAATGTTGAAGCTGATTTGTAAAATACTTTGATCCTTAAATAGCTAAATATGACAGTTCACTCATAGGTATATAGGTATAGGTTTATAACAGTTTCATTTCTAGATATATATCCAAGATAACTAAAGCAAATGTCCAATAGAAAACTTGTGCATGTTTACAGCAGCTTTATTGATATTAGCCAAAAAGTAGAAATAACTCCAATGTCCATCAACTGATGGATAGATAAAATGTGATAGATCCATATGATGAAAAATTACTCATTCATAAAAAAAGAATGAAGTCCTGATGCTACAACATGGATGGACCTTCCTTAGTGAAGGAAGCCAGTCATGAATGGCCACATATATTGTGATTTCATTTATATGAAACTAGAGGCCCGGTGCAGAAATTTATATACTCGGGGGTCAGGGGGGCAGTGGTGGTCCCTCAGTCCAGCCTGCACCCTCTCACAATCCAGGATCCCTCAGGGGATGTCAGATATCCTTAGCGCTTCACTTGTCAGCCATGAGCCTGACTTCTGACTATGTGGTGCTCCCGCTGTGGGAGCGCACTGACCACCAGGGAGCAGCTCCTGCATTGAGCATATGCCCCCTGGTGGTCAGTGTGTGTCATAGCAACAGGTCGTTCTACTGTTTGGTCAATTTGCATATTAACTTTTTATTATATAGGATGCCCAAAATATGCCAGTCCATCATAAAACAAAAAAGATAAGTTTCCCAGGGACGTTGGGGAGGGGAACATGAGAGTGACTGCTAATGGGTATGGGATTTTGTTTTGGGGTGAAGAAAACAATCTAGAATTAGGTAATGGTGATTCATGCACAGGTCTATAAATATGCTAAAAAACATTAAATGATATACTTTAGATAGGTGAACTACACTGTATGTAAACTATATCTCAATAATGCTGTTAAAAAAACAAAAAAAAACCAAAACATGTCCCTACCATTTTTACCTCTATGCATTGCTCTCTCACTTAAGTGTTTTTTTTCAAATTACATTTTAATAACTGTATGCCAATAATTGATTCAAGATACAGGGTGGCTGTCTGCTCCTTCTTTTGCCCCTGACCCATAGAAGGATTCAGTTGCCACCTTTTAAATGAGTGTGAAGACTTTGGTAAAGACTATAAGCTGTAGCAAATACAGAATGTGGAAATTTTGTTATTTATATGCACATCTGAAAGAGAGTTGTTCCATGATTTTAGGGACTCATTGAAGAAACTATGCTTAATTACATTAGTATAAATGATCATTAGCATATCTTATATTAAAACTCATAATTTTGGTTTACATTTTTATAAAAATACACTTATTTTCCTTTCAAATTCCAAATAGTGCCTTTTAGCTTTTAGCCTCCACCAGTAGTTTTTCAAGGAATAAAAGTGGAGTTTCAATATATAAATACATTTGATTCTAACACTGGTGTGTAGATGGAATTAGTGTAAATCAATCAGGATTTCCGAAAATCTACAACTGGTTGTTAATTGTCAGTCTTTAACTTGGCCTTGTGTGACATAATGACAGAGTAGTCAAATGGATCAAGCTACTAATTGTTGCTAGTTTCTTCTTGATTGCAAAACTTTAGACAAGTTACTATGTCTCATTGTACTTCATGTTCCTCATCTGTCATCTCTACCATGCAGTCTTGTGGAAGTGATAAATTATGATAATTCATATGAAAGCACCTAAAATATGCACTGCACATAGTAAGTGATGATGATGATGATGATGATGATGGTAATCATGGTAACTTATTTTGTTACTTAATGCATACTACATGCCAGGCAGTGTGTAGAACACGTAACATTGATTAGCTCATGTAATTCACACAAAAACCAGGAAGGTAAATATAGTAAATATCCCCACTTCAAAGATGGGAAGCCATAGTTACTCAATAAGTATGGCAATACTAGTAGGTATCACAGTACTGGTGTGTGATAAATGTTAAGTAAAATTACCTTCCCTCCTTTCCATAAATATTTTTTCTTTTTTTAAAAATGTGTGCTTAATGTTAAAAGTACTATAGATGTTCCCTTTTACCCTATTGACACCCTCCTCCCCATAACCCGCCTCCCAAGCCTTTGCCATACTATTGTCTGTGTCCATGGGCTGTGCATATATGCATATAAGTTCCCCAGTTAATTTCTCCACCCCCACACCCCACCCACAACTTCCCTCAGAAATTCATCATCTGTTCATGGTTCTATGTCTCTGGATGTATTTTGTACATCCATTCATTTTGTTCATTAGATTCCACATATGGGTGAGATCAGGTGATACTTACCTTTCTTTGACTGGCTTATTTCACTTAGCATATTACCCTCCAGGTCCATCCATGCTGTTGCAAATGGTAAGAGTTCTTTCTTTTTTACAGTTGTGTAGTATTCCATGATGTAACTAGAAGACAGTTTTTTATCCACTCATCTACTAATGGGCACTTGGGCTGTTTCCAAATCTTAACTATTGTAAATTGTGCTGCTATGAACGTAGGGGTGCTACTATTATTTCTGATTGGTGTTTCAAGTTTCTTAGGATATATTCCTAGAAGTGGGATCACTGGGTCAAATGGAAGTTCCATTTTTAATTTTTCGAGGAAACTGCATTCCTTTTTCCACAGTAGCTGCACCAGTCTGCATTTCCCCAGAAGTGTACTAGGGTTCACTTTTCTCCACATCCTCGCCAACACTTGTCGTTTGTTGATTTGTTGATGATAGCCTTTCTGAGAGGTGTGAGGTTATTTTGCATAGCTCAGAAGATTAGTGACTTTGAGAATTTTTTCATATGTCTCTTGGCCATCCGTATGTCTCCTTTGGAGAAATGTCTATTAGGGCCTTTGCTTATCTTTGAAAATTGGTTTATCAGCTTCCTATTGTTAAGTTGTATGACTTCCATATATATTTTGGAAATGAACCCCTTATAAGATGATGCATCATTGGGAAATATGTTCTCCCATACAGTTTGTCTTCTTTCTGTCAAGTTGTATGAGTACCTTTTATATTTTTGAAATCAACCACTTATAAGATGTATCATTAACAAATATGTTCTTTTGTACAGTGGGCTCCCTTTTTATTTGGTTGATGATTTATTTTTGTGTGCAGAAGCTTTTTATTTTAATGTAGTTCCATTTATTTATTTTCCTTTGCCCTAGAAGATATACTGGCAAGCATATTGCTATGAGACATATCAGATTTTGCTACCTATGGTTTCTTCTAAGATTTTTATGGTTTCACTACTTACATTTCAGTCTCTTTTTTTTCCATTTTGAGTTTATTCCTGTGTATGGTGTAAGTGGGTGGTCTAGTTGCATTTCTTTGCATGTATTGGTCCATTTTTCTTAACCCAATTTATTGAAGAGAATACCTTTACTCCATAGTATGTTGTTCTCTACTTTATCAAATCTTAATTGAGTATAGTGGCTTGAGTCAATTTCTGGTGTCTCCATTCTGTTCCATTGATCTCTATGCCTATTCTTGTGCCAGTGGCAGGCTGTTTTGATTACAGTGGCTTTGTAGTATCATTTCATATCTGGTATTGTGACCCCTCCAGCATTGTTCTTCTTTCTCCAAATTTCTGTGACCATTCAGGATCTTTTTTGGTTCCATACACATTTTTGGAGTGTTTGTTCTATATCTATGAAATACGCCATTGGTATTTTAATAGAGATTACATTGAATCTACAGATTGCTTTGGCTAATATGGACATTTTGATGATGCTGATTCTACCAACCCATCAACAAGGTATATTCTTCCACTTCTTTATATCTTCCTCTAACTCTTTTTTCAATGTCCTGCAGTTTTTCAAGTACAGGTCTTTTACCTCCTTGGTTAAGTTTATTCCTAAGTATCCTAATTATTTTGTTGCAATGTTAAATGGAATTTTTTTTAGTTTCTTTTTCTGAGAGTTCGTTATGGTTTATAAAAAATCCATGGATTTCTGGATGTTAACTTCATATCCTGCTATGTTGGCGAATTAATTTACTAAATCTGGTAGTGTTTTGGTGGAGTCTTAGGGGTTTTTATGTACAATATCTTGTCATCTGTGAATAATGACAATTTTACTTCCTCCTTTTCAATTTGGATGCCTTTTATGTTTTTTCTTATCTAATCACTGTCGCTAGAGCTTTCAGTACTATGGTGAAACAGAGTAGTGAAAGCAGGCATCCCTGCCTTGTTCTTATTTTTAGAGGAACTGGTTTTAGTTTTGGCCCATTGAATATGATGTTGGCTGTAGATTTGTCATATATGACCTTTATTATGTTGATATGTCATCCCTCTATTCCCACTTAGATGAGTATTTTTATCAAAAAAGTGTGCTGGATTTTGTCAAATGCTTATTGAGCATCAATTGATATGGTAATGTGATTTTTGTCTTCCAAATTTTTATGTGATGTATCACATTTTTTGATTTGAAAATATTGTACCAGCCTTGCATCCTAAGAATAAATTGAAGTTGGTTTTGGTGGATGATCTTTTTAATGTATTGCTGGATCTGATTTGCTAATATTTTGTCATCTATATTCATCAGGGATATTGGCCTGTAATTCTCTTTCATTGCAGTGTCATTGTCTGGTTTCAGAATTACACTAGTGCTGGCCTAGTTAAAAGATCTTGGAAGTGCTTCTTCCTCTTGGATTTTTTGGAATATTTTGAAGAGGAAATTTGTTAGTTCTTCTTTGAATGTTTGGGAAAACTCCCCTCTGAAGCCATCAGAGAAGGGCTTTTGTTTGCTGGGAGTTTATTATTATTATTATTATTATTATTATTATTATTTCTTCAATTTCATCAATTTTTATTAGTCTATTCAGGTTTTATGATTCTTCCTGATTAAGTTTTGAAGATTGTATTTTTCTAGAAATATGTTCATTTCCTCAAGGTTTTTCTGTGTGTTGGAATATAGGTGCTCATAATATTTTTTCACGTTCCTTTGAATTTCTGTGGGTTCAGTTATTACTTCCCCTCTTTTGTCTCTGATTTTTTTTATTCATATCTTCTGTTTCTTGATAAATCTAGCTAAAGTTTCATCAATCTTGGTTATCTTTTTAAGGAGCCAGATCTTGATTTTCTTGATGATTTGTATTTTTTTAAATGTCTATGTCATTTATTTCTGCTCTAATTTTTATTTAATTCCTTCTAATTAGTCTGGACTGTTACTGTTATTCTATTTCTAATTCTTTAAGTTGTAGGGTTAGATAGTTTACTAGAAGTTTTTCTTATTTTCTGAAGTACTCCTATAGTGCTATGAACTTCCCTCTCAGAAATGCTGTTGCTATCTCATAAAGATTTTGTTGCTCAGTATTCATCCAGAAAGTTGTTTGTTTCTTCCTTGATCTCTTTTGTGACCCATTCATTGTTTACTTACATGCTATTTAGCCTCCATGTGTTTGAATGTTACATTTTAGTTGATTTCACATTTCATGATATTGTGATCTGAGAAGATGCTTGATATAATTACAGTCTCCTGAACTTGTAGAGGCTTGTTTTTTGTTTTGTTGGTATTTTTTTACTTTATGTGGTATATCTTTGGGAATGATCCATGTGGGCTTGCAAAGAATGTATATTCTGTAGCTTTGGGGTGAAATATTTTTTAAATGTCAATTAATTTCATCAGATCTAATGTGTCATGTAGGATTGCTATTTTCTTCTTGGTTTTCTGTCCAGAATGTATACCCAGTGATGTCAGTGGAATGTCAAAGTCCCCTACTATGATTGTATTGCTGCCCAGCTTTCCTTTAAAATGCTCCAGAAGTTTTGTGTGTGTGTGTTTTTCTCTATATTTGGGTGTTCCTATATTAGGTGCATATAAGCTTATCAGAGTTATATCCTCTTGTATTGATTCATTCAGTATTATGAAGTGGCCTTCCTTGTCTCTTGTTATGGCCTTCACTGAGGTCTATTTTGTCAGATACGAGTATTGCTATGCCAGCATTTTTTTTCATTTCCAATTACCTGGAAAATTTCCCCATCCCTTTACTTTCATTCTGTGTGAGTCTTTTGTTCTGAGGTGGGTCTCTTGTAAACAGCATATCGATATGTCATGTATTCTTATCTATTCATCTACCCTATGTCATTGTTTGAAAATTTTAAGTCATTTACACTTAAGGTTATTATTAGCTAGAGGCCCGGTGCACAAAAATTTGTGCACCGGGGCGGGGGGTTCCCTCAGCCCAGCCTGTGCCCTCTCGCAGTCTGGGACCCCTTGGGGGATGTCCACTTGCTGGCTTAGGCCCGCTTCCTGGCAGTCAGACATCCCTATGGCATCCTGGGAGCCCTCGGGGGATTTCCACTTGCCAGCAGGGAGCAGGCCTAAGCTGCAGTCGGACATCCTTAGCGCTGTTGAGAAGACGGGAAAGGCTCCCACCACAACCGCTGTACTGGCAGCAGTCAGCCTTGCTTGTGGGCTGAGCAGAGCACCCCCTGTGGGAGCACACTGACCACCAGGGGGCAGCTCCTGCATTGAGTGTCTGCCCCCTGGTGGTCAGTATGTGTCATAGTGACCAGTCATTCCCAGTCGTTCTGCTGTTAGGGTCAATTTGCATATTATCCTTTTATTATATATGATAGATGCCTGGTGCATGGGTGGGGGCTGGCTGGTTTACCCTGAAGGGTGTCCTGGATCAGGGTGGGTGTCCCGCTGGAGTGCCTGGCCAGCCTGAGTGAGTGGCTAATGGCTGTTTGCAGTCTGGCCAAGCCCCCCAGCAAGAACCCTCACCCCATGAGGGTTTTACCAGCCTGAGTGAGGGGCTGATGGCTGTTTACAGGCTGTCACAGCCCCTTCAAGGTGGGGGTCCCTGCTGGGGTGCCTGGCCAGCCTGGGTGAGGGGCTGATGGCTGTTTGCAGGATGGCTACAGCCCCTTCAGGGTGGGGTTCCCTGCTGGGGTGCCTGGCCAGCCTGGGTGAGTGGCTGATGGCTGTTTTCAGGCTGGCCAAGCCCCCCAGTTGGGACCCTCACCAGATGAGGGTGTGACCATCCTGGGTGAGGGGCTTGTGGTTGTTTGCAGGCTGGCCATGGCCCCCAGCCACCCAAGCTGCCAGTAGAGGCTGGCTAGAAGCAGGTATCTGGGATGCATTTAGCTTCTAAAATTGAAACCTTTTTGCCTTTAGCGGAGGCCACTGCCAGCCAGGGCAGGCCGGAAGCGTGGCTTGGGGCATAGCGAAGGTATGGTCAATTTGCATGTTTCTCTTTTATTAGATTAGATAGATACTTATTTGTTGCTATTCTTATTCCTTATGCCTCTGTTCTTCTCTTTCTGTCTATTTCTTCTTCTTACAACAGTTCTTTTAGCATTTCTTGCAGTTATGGTTTGCTGATAATAAACACTTTTAGCATTTTGTTGTCTGTGAAGTTCTTTATTTCACCTTTGATTTTGAATGATAACCTTGCTGGATAGAGTGGTCTTGAGTTCAGTCCCTTCCTTTTCATTACTTTGTATAGTTCACACCACCCTTTTCTTGCCTGAAATGTTTCTATTTAGAAATAAGCTGACAGTCCAATTGGAGCTCCCTTGAAGGTAACTTTCTCTTTCTCTCTTGCATCCTTTAAGATTCTTTATCTTTAATGTTTGCTATTATAAGTATGATGTTCCTGCTGAAACCAGTTTGGCTCAGTGGATAGAGCATCGGACTTTGGACTGAAAGGTCCCAGGTTCGATTCCGGTCAAGGGCATGTACCTGGGTTGCAGGCACATCCACAGTAGGAGATGTGCAGGAGGCAGCTGATCGATGTTTCTAACTCTCTATCTCTCTCCCTTTCTCTCTGTAAAAAATCAATAAAATATATTTTAAAAAAATAAGTATGATTTTCCTAAGCATGGGTCTTTCAGGGTCCATCTGGATTGAGACTCTCTGTATTTCCTGAACTTTAATGACTTTTACCTTCATCAGGTCAGGGAAGTTTAATGCCATTATTTCTTCAAACAGGCTCACTATTCCTTGCTTGGATTTTTATCCTTCTGGCACCCTTATGATGCAAATTTTGTTGTTTCATGTTGTCCCAAAGCTGTATTAGACTCTCCTGCTTTTTAATTTTTTTTCCCATTTGCTGCTCTGAAGGTTTTTTCTTCTGCCTTATCTTCTGATTCGCTGATTCATTCCTCAGCTTCCTCTAGTCTATTGTTGAATCCTTTCAGGGTGTTCTTTATTTAAGCTATGCCATTCTTCATTTCCGCTTGATTCTTGTTTATTGTTCCAACCTGCTTTTTGTTTTAGCTCTCATGAAGTCCAGTATAATTCTCTTTATGTTGTTTGTAGTTCTCACTGGGTTGCTTGGGCACACTTATTTCTGTTACTTTCAATTCTTTTTCTGATATATAGTTTGCCTCCATTTCATTTAGTTCATAGCTGGCAGTTCCTCCTTTTCTTTCTTTTGTGGGTTGTTTCTTTGTCTCACATGTTTTGCTGTCCCTTTGTATTGGTCTCTGTGTAGTAGATCATACTGCTATGCCTCCCAGATTTTGTGGGGTGGTCTTATGCAGTAGGTGTTTGTGGTACTCAGTGTTGCTGTATCACAAATCTCCTGAGCTGGGTGCACTAGGAATGCCCCCTTATTTTAGTTATTTGGGTTTTCCTGTTGTAATTGTGTCTTTCTGTTGTAATTGTGTTTTTCTGTTGTTTTCCTGTTCATGGATGGAATCTCCTCTCAGACTGGCTATGTCACTCAACCCCAAACATGTCATGCAAGCAGTTGTAGAAGTGCTGACAGAACATAACAAAAGACAACAAAACATGAAATAAAAAACCAAAACATACACAGGACCCCTACAGAAATAACAATACAACCACCAGAGAAAAGAGAGAAAGAATGGTAGGAGAAAAAAAATATGAGGAGAAAAAACACACAAACAAAAACAAACAAAAAAAGGTGGGGGTAAAAAGGACTATGTATGGGCAGAGATGAAATAAAGAACATAAGACTAAAGAATTAGGGGAATGAGGGAAGGAAAACAGTTTAAAATAAAGGAGGAGGTGAAAATTTGAAAAGGAAAATAGAGAAGAAATCAGACCCAAAATGAGAAAAGGAAAAATATGAGTAAGCAGGAGAAAAGGGAAATCAATTGAGTTGAAAAAGGCCAGAGGAAGGTTAGATATATGAATTAAACAACAAAGACTAAGGTAATAACAAATCAATAAACAGATAAAGAATATAAGGAAAGAATAGAAAAAAAAGAAGTGTCATTCATTTCAGTAGAGTTTACTTCCCCATAGATCCTCCCTTTGGATCCTGCTCTTCTGATGACTGTGGCTGACTGTTTTGTATGTCACTTCTGGGATTCCTGGGAGGTACTTTAGTGCTAACCACTGTCAAAAACTGTCCTCCTTTGGCTTTTAGCAACCTTCTTGGAGCTGTAGGCAATCCACAGTTTTTGTCTGTTCCCACAGGACTTGGCTGCAATCAGGAGGTGACAATCTTCCCTCTAGAGCAGGTTTGTTAGTAGCCTGGGGCCCATGGCTGGGTCAGTGAACTTCCTCATGTCCCTGGGCCTCTGCTCATCTTCACCTTCCAGCCAGCTATCAATTATAATCACTCAAAGTCTGTTTCTGAAAGGGATTTAGGCTGAATCCAGAGTCTAGACCTCTGGGTCTCCAAGAGGGGAAGATACTGTTCAGATTACAGGGAAAGTGGTGGGTGTAATTCCCTGTCCCAGAGCTATTCCTCTGCTAGTGTCCCAGAATGTTACTCTGTCCCCAGCTGGGCAGAGATCCTTCTATGCATTCCAATTGGATCAGATGGAAACTTGGAATTTCTATCAGTTATCCCATGCAGGGAAAGCACCAATCAGGTTACCCTGGATAGTGGGGTAGATGGCCCCACCCCAAATCCAGTCACTGATCCTTCTTGAGACTGTTCAAACCCCTAGGCTTGGTCTCTGCTTTTGTCTCCTCTGAAAAAGTCAAAATGTAGCATGTGGCAGGCAGGGCTCCTGAGGATGGGGCGGGCTGTGTCACCTAGGGAGTTTTTTTTTTTGTTTGTTTGTTTTGTTTTGTTTTGTTTCCTTTTTCCTGAGCTGTGGCATCTGGGAACACTGGCTCTTCCCAGGAAAAATAGCTATTTTATTTTGGGGGTATGATCAAATGCAGGACTCCCAGCTGCTGTCCCTCCACTTCTCCCCACAATGCTTCCAACCTCATCCTCTCCTTAGACACCTGGAATCCCCACTGCCATCTCTGCATCAAAGTCTCAGGTGAGTAACTGCAAACAAAAATCCTGTGCTTTGGGTTCAAAAAATAAATAATTAAAAATAAAAAAGCAGAAACTGAGGCTTTTTCTCTGACTGGCTTCCGGTCCATCGGCTCTAGACTCCCCAGCAGCCAGCAGCCCTCCACCCTTCACTTCTGGATGTTACATGGGCTGCTCATTTCAGCTCTGGTGCTCCAGGATGTGGATCCTAGTCTCAGTTCCAGATCTCTATCTTCTGAGGGAACAGACCCTCCTGTATCTGAGAGCTCCCTCCTCACTCCCAGCCTGCCACCCATGGCAGCTGGGTCAGCCCCTCTCTTGACCTCACGCTTCCCACCAGTCTCAGGTGTTGTCTGTCCTTCCTTGATATGTCTTTTCCTCAGCTGGACCTCAGTTGGCAATTCTGGGTGTATGTTTACCACTTTAGTATTATTTCCAGTCTGGCCCTGGGAGAAAGTGCAAGAAATGTCTGCCTATTTGGCTGCCATATTCTCTCCTTCTCCCTGGGTATTTTTTCCTCTTTCCATCCAAGTCAGTTGTAGATGTTCTGGGACCACTCTGCTTTTAATAGTGTATAGCACAAACATCTAGGCAAATTGCGACTAGGACATTTAATTAAAGTGAAGCACAGGGCCTCAGGCATCCCAATATTACTTAGTCCCATGAAAGGTACCCAGTCCACTCTAATCCTCATTTAACAGAATATAGTTCTTTTCAGCTTTGAAAATGTGTAGAAAGCACGAACAACTACATTTCAGATCCACTATTTCCTCATTGCCTCAGAAGAACAGAGAACAAAGAGCAGCTTTTTAGGGCTGAGAGAAAAAATCATATCACAGTCCACTCTTCTTAGAGTGGACATTGTGATCTTCCCTTCTCCTCCCCCTCAGATGCCAGCTCCCACCTATCTCTTTGCCATGATGCTTTGTTCCTAGGAGAAAGCAGCTAAAGTTTGCTTCTTGTAGGAAGTTAAGGGTAGTTTAGCTCCTTTTGCCATGAACACACTGTACCAGCTTTCTGCAGGGTGTGTTAGTTTGTTTTCTCATTGGTTCATTCATTCATCATTCATTTGTTCATCCATATATCCAATAAATATTTAGCAAACACTAATAGAATCATACCATGTGCTAGGAGCTGGGGATAAAAAAGTGAACAAATCAGAGTCCCTGCTACTCTCGAGGAACAGATAGAGATAAATAAGTGAACTATCAAACACCCTGGTCCTATTTTGAAGGCTAAGTGTTTGGTGATCCTGATCTCCTAATCACAGAACATTTAGCCTACATCTAATCTTCCTTCAGAGATAGGGCATTATTGAACCAAATACTTAATAATCAGTCATTTGTAGACTAAATCATGGAATCCCAGAAAACTAGTGTCTGGAGTGAGACAACGTAATGGAATGAGCATGGGCCATATAGTTCTCTCCCTACTTTTGCTTACCTGGAGAATGGAGTAAATGGAAGTCTCTGTATGGTAAGGGTGTTGAGGAGATAAATAAGATACTTCTCAGTCAATCTATATCCCCTTACTCTCCTGTACATATCAGTATCTAAAATTATTTTTGACTCTTTATTTGTTTATTTAATGCACCTTCCTCAAGTGTAAGCCTCCATAAGGCAATCATTGTCTTTGTATAGCTTGTACATTATTGTATCCCTAGTCTAGTCTAGTCTAATGCTGCTTTGTTTATGATAGGTACTGGATACATATTTTTATTAACATAATGGATGATAATGAATGTGAAGGTATTTTTAAATTTGTGAAATTTTGTATATATAATACTTGTTAAATTAAAGATCTGTAATATAAAACCCTTGTTTTATAGATATCAGAAGGCAGTTTGGTATATTAGAAAGAGTGCTGGATTAGGAATTAAAACTAGAGTTCAAATTACAGCCTTGCTACTTGCTAGCTGTTCCACTTTATACAAGTTACTTAACCTTCCCAAACTTCCTCTGACTCATCTGTTTGCCTCACAAAATAGTTATGCAGATCCAGGAGATAAATGCATGTGAATATGCTTTTTATGCTTTGCAAATAAAGGTTTTATAAGATGAGAAAACTGAAGGTCATGAAAAAAGGTGACTGGTCAGTAGCAATTACTCTCCATTTCTACTGAGGACAGAGGAAAAAAGTAATCTGAAGAATGTTAGATAGATATGAGGAAACAGTTTGTGACCAGGATGTGAGATGTACTGTGGTCAAATGGATATTGTGAAAACTTTTGTTTAGCAGTGTCCCAATTAGAACTCATAAGTTGCTCAGGGTTCATCTTGGCCTTCAGATTAAGATGCTATTTGAATAGCAACATGACAATTTTCTAACTTTGTTCTTTGGCTTAACAGCAAGTGGAGGAGGAATGAAAGAGGCAGGACAATTGAACGGGGACTGATCAGGCAGTGGTTGAGCTAGACACTGGAAATTAATCAATGAAGGACAGGAAGAATGGAAACCAGATACACAGGTTGATTATTTATCATATAAAACATTATAGGTGCTCTGAAAAAAAGATTTTGTAAGTTGGGGCTATGATCATGTTCTATCTAGGGGACATGGTCAGAAAAGGCTTCATGGACTAGATCAGTGATGGCAAACCTTTTGAGCTCGGGGTGTCAGCATTTTGAGAAACCCTAACTTTACTCTGGTGCTGTGTCACATATAGAATTTTTTTGATATTTACAACCATAGTAAAACAAAGACTTATATTTTTGATATTTATTTTATATATTTAAATGCCATTTAACAAAGAAAAATCAACCAAAAAAAATGAGTTCACATGTCACCTCTGACATGCATGTCATATGTTTGCCATCACTGGACTAGATAATGGCCTCTTGGGCTGAGAACTGAATTATGAGATGTTGTGGTAAGGGAGACAAATGTTTGGGGCATGGTAAAGTCATTCCAGTTGGAGGGACTAGCAGTGTAAGCAAAGACACGGGGGTGTGAAATAGCAGGGTTAGACTGCAGAAATGAAACAGGGTGGTACCCCTGGAAGCGGATAGCAAAAAGATTGTGGAAATTGTGAGATGAGGAGCTAGAAATAGGCCTTGAATGTCAGTCTACAACTTTGAATTTGTATCCTTTAGGTCAAGTGGTTTTCAGTTCCTTTGGTCTCACCTGTTGCTCATATTCTGAAAACACTGGGTTAAGTAGGAGTGGGATCAGTTCTCTGTATTGCTAATTAGCTCCTCGGGATTCTGATGAATCAGTGAATTAGGCCACTGCTGTAAGCCATGGGAAGTAATTGATAGCTCTTAATTAAAGGAGTTACACAAGCAGATGTTTTCCATAGAATTGTGCTGGGGTCCTGTGTAATTTATATATTGGTGAGGGCCAGACAGGAAGCAGAACATTTGAATAAGAAAATTGCAGTTATTTTAAAGGTAAGATTATATGTGTGTTTGGGGGGTGCTGTTTAGGCATTAAATATGTGGTGATGACAATTGGGATACATTGAGGAAGTTTATTACATTAAGTCCATGAGGACTCATGGTTTTTTGGTTTTTGTCATAGGGGACTGCCATCTACTGTGAAAAACTATCATAAAACAGTCAATCATAGAGTCAGAGAGACTTCAGTTCAGATGTTGCAACCATCAATTACTGTTTATGAATCTTGGGAAAATGTTTATTAAAGTTTCTGGACCTCAGTGATCTCTTCCATAAAGTTAGGATAATAGTGCATACTTCATTCATTTGTTGTACAGATTTAATGAAGTTAAGGTATATAGAGTTTATAGTATATTAGTGGGGACATATAGGCTCCCAGTAAATGTTAGTTGTTACTATCTAATCTAATAAAAGAGAAACATGCAAATTGACTGCACCTCTGCTATGCCCCAAGCCACTCCCACCAGCCAATCAGAGCAACTATATGCAAATTAACCCAACCAAAATGGCAGCCAGCAGCCACAGAGCTGGAGCAAGCAGGAGGTTTAGTTGCCCCAGTGATGGAGGAAGCCAAGCTTCCCACCTTCCCCTGCTGGCTGTGGCCTCCACTCAAGGCAACAAAGTTTCAATTATAGAGGCTAAATAAATCCCAGATACCTGCTTCCAGCCAGCCTCCACTGGGAGCTTGGGTGGCTGGGGGCCGTGGCCAGCCTCCAAACAGCCATCAGCCCATCACCCAGGATGGCCAGGCACCCCAGCAGGATCCCCCCTCCCACCCTGAAGGGGGTGTGGCCAGCCTGAAAACACCCATCAGCCCCTCATCCAGGCTGGCCAGGCACTCCAGAGGGACACCCACCCTGATCTGGGACACCCTTCAGGGCAAACCAGCTAGCCCCCACCCATGCACCAGGCCTCTATCTTATATAATAAAAGGGTAATATGCAAACTGACCCTAACAGCAGAACGACTTGGAATGATTGGTCACTCTGACACACACTGATCACCAGGGGGCAGACACTCAATGCAGGAGCTGCCCGCTGGTGGTCAGTGTGCTCCCACAGGGGGAGCTCTGCTCAGCCACAAGCCAGGCTGACAGCTTCCAGTACAGCAGTGGTTGTGGGAGCCTCTCCTGCCTCCTCAGCAGCACTAAGAATGTCCGACTGCAGCTTAGGCCTGCTCCCCACTGACAAGTGGACATCCCCAAGGGCTCCCGGGCTGCTAGAGGGATGTCTGACTGCCAGCTTAGGCCAAATCTTCCAGAGAGTGGGCCTAAGCCAGCAGGTGGTCATCCCCCCGAGGGGTCCCAGACTGTGAGAGGGCACAGGCCGGGCTGATGGACACCCCACACACACACCCAAGTGCACAAATTTTTGTGCACCGGGCCTGTAGTTTTGATATATGTTGTGACATGTATTGGAATGAAATGCAGTAGGAGATTTTTAATATCTGCCAGGGGCCACTGTCCCCACAAGCAAAATCAACATTTTATGTTGGGGAGCAGTGCACTTTTCCCAAATGTCATGTTAATACCTGACCTTGTTTTGTCTTGGGTCAGGCTTTGCTGCTTGTGTATTTAAGAGACCAAGGTAAGCCTTATTAGAGAGTTATCTCAATGAAGCTGTTTTCTTAGCTCCTGTAGGTTCTTTAGGCCAACATGAAATGTCTAACTTTGGATGCCCTGGTTGTGGACTGAACTTGAAATCTCACCAGCATTTTATTGCTACCCAAGCTGTGTTTGTTCACATGGTGCTATCTCTCCCTTCCTTGGTTTCCTGAAGTCCTTAGGTACTTGGTTGAATATTTCTTACATTTCTTAAGCTACATTGTGTTTTCTTTGCATCATACAAAGTTACAAAAGAACTTCAACAATAGGGTTCCTTTTATTTTCAGTGCTTTAACAAGTTTTGTATAAGGGATGATAGTGACTGCTGCTTTTCTGCCTTAACTAGTAATGTTCAACAAATGAGGAAGCATGGTATATTGCAGAGCTCACTGGGCTGGGAGCCAGATGCCCTGGACTCTAGTCCCAAGGGGAAATCAGGATGGAATGAGGAAAACGGAGGAAAATGGCCACTTCTTTTGAGTGTGCCAGGCCATTTTTCATGTATTATTGGATAGATTTGTCACAAAACCCTCAAGGTTGGTATATTATTTTCCCCATTTTGTTGATAAGGAAACTGATATTAGCGAGTTTAGTTTCATTGTTTGCCCAACATTAAAAGGATAGTGATCAATAATAATGGATTTCAAACCTGAGTCTCTCTGGTTCTAAAGTGTTTGTTTTGTTTTCCATTTGTGACAATGCAACTTACTAGAAAATGCCTTTAACTCTGGCTTCATTTGCCTCCTCTGTAACATGGTGCTCTGAATCCTCTGCTCTGTATGAGAATAAATATCCTCAGAACAGACTTAGGATAAGGGATGGCGATATTTGTATCTTTGGGCCCTTAATGTATTCTAAGTGCCTCTCACAGTGTTCACTACATATTAGGAGACTCAATAAATATTTGCTGACTTTTTTCCAACAACAGGGTAGCTCCACAAAGGATGATATCCATTTTTGTGGCTGCTATACTGTTTCATGCTATTACCATCTTTCAAAGCATCCTGGAGTAGAGTTGAGTGACTGGTGTTGGTCATTACAAAGATTATTCATTGCTTGACTGTTCCAGATCCTAGGCCCAATGAGACCTTAGTAAGCAGAATGTTACTAGAAATGTTCTACAACAGAACTGTGAAATAGGAATCATAACTCCTGGGTACTAGTCTCAGGCCTATCTCTGAAAAATTATTCTGTTCAATTCTTTGTTCTTTTCTGAGCCCAATAATTTCCCCTTGAACAATTAAATATTTAGACTAGGTCAGTGGATTTAAGTCCTAATTGGACATTTAAATCATTTGGGGTGCTTTGAAAAATTTGGATGCTTGGACCCCACTCTAGTTAAATTAAATCAGAATTGGGATGGTAGGAAAGTCACTAGTATTTTAAGAAACTCTTCTAATAATTTTACTGTGTACCTCATGGTGGGAAACCTGTACTAGATTATCTCGGAGGGTCATCCATCTCTAACATTCAATGACATGCAATACCATATAACAGGTGGACAAGCATAGGTTTTGGACTTAGCCAGACATGCATTCAAATCACAGTTCTACTACTTTACTAGCTATGTGTGATCTTGAAGAAGTTTTTCAATGCCTCTGTACCACTGACTCTTCATTATAAATTGAAGATGATCTATATGCCTTGCAGTAGTAGTTGTCAGGAATGAGCACCTTTGACAGTGCTTAACACATAGTAATGGTTCAGTAAATATTCTTTTTAGCATCACAAGTTCAAATAAAGAATGTGAGAAAAATATTGATCCACTAAGATTGAACAAGTAGCCGGAACCGGTTTGGCTCAGTGGATAGAGCGTCGGCCTGCGGACTGAAAGGTCCCAGGTTCGATTCCGGTCAAGGGCATGTACCTGGGTTGCGGGCACATCCCCGGTGGGAGATGTGCAGGAGGCAGCTGATCGATGTTTCTCTCTCATCGATGTTTCTAACTCTCTATCTCTCTCCTTTCCTCTCTGTAAAAAATCAATAAAATATATTAAAAAAAAAAAAGATTGAACAAGTAAATTAAAATTAAGTTGTTTTCCCATTTCCTGTTTTCTTGGCAATGTATTCTGGAAATAAGGAATGTGAAAACATCTCTCAACCTTCAAATTTGATGACACTGCAGAAAGGAATCTAGCTAGTTCCTCCATGGACGATTGGCTGTGATGGCTAACAAACCATTTGAAAGATTTTGGCTCACAGAATGCAGCAGATGTGGCTTGGGAGATGCAAGGACATGACTGTAATAAGGAGTAATCTGTTCATCCTAATTTCTGAAAGTAATTCTATGGGAAAAGGACAGCTTTGTCATTTTGAATGGGACACACTGATAAAAGCAGTTTTTCTAACACCTGTCCAGCTACCCTGGCATGTTTGTCAGTGATATAAACTACAGGAAAATAGAAAACATGAATAGGCCTATAATTGCTTGATGAATAGTGACAAGTAATTTTTCTATTCATCTTTGTGTATTATGCAAAGCAGTTTCTGCATGTCAGGTTTGTAGCTTGAGTATGCATTAGAGCCATGGACATCCCCATCTGGTCATTCCCAGAGAAAATGTTTAGCAAGTTTGTAGAACACTTCACTCAGTTAGTAATATGATTTAGTACATAGTTGGCATTATTTCCTAGTCTCCTCAGGAAAAACACCCAATTTTTTGGCCCCATTTATAGCATTCCTCTTGCAATAAACATTTATGCATTTGTCTTAGCCCAAAATGAACCCATGCAAACTGCGAGGACAAGTGTTTGTGTCCTTCACATCTTTACATATGTATAATGTAGCAGAGCTGCCTGTTCATAATTTATGGATGACAACGAAGTTTTCAATGGATTAATAAATGACTGAAATGTATGAGTGACCTTTCTTTTTCCTCACTTCATGATGCATGATGAGGATTAATATATGTGTATTGGGAAATGGGTTAATATTTGTGTAATATAAACTATAACTTGACTCAGAAGACAAGGATTCCAGAATAATAGAGTGAAAACTGCCATAAATCTACCTTTTTATAAAAGCAACCAACATACTAGCAGAAATTGTGAAAATCAACCTTTTCAAAACTCTGAAAAGGAAAAAAAATTGTTACAATAGAGAGCCATTTGTTCAAACAAAACTGCTGAATAATCTCTGATTACAATGGAAGCAATTAGAAATAAATAACAGAAGAAAATTTGTGAAATCCATATATGTGTAGATTAATCCAGTCTTAAATAAACAGGGTCAAAGAAGAAATCACATGAGAAATGAGAAAATACATGAGAAAAATGAAAAACAAAAATGTAACATATCAAAACCTATGGGATACAGATAAGCTAATGCAGCACTTAAAAGGAAATTTGTAGCTGAAAATACCTATTGATATGGTCTGAATATTGTTGTTCCCTCCCCAAAATTCGAATGTTTAAATACCAGTGCCCAATATGATTAGGAAGTGGGTTTTTGGGAAATACATAGATCATGAGTGTAGCCCCCTCATGAATGGGATTAGTACTTTTCTAAAAGAGCCCCAGAGAGCTTGCAATGTAAGGATAAACCTATCTCAGGAAAATCAATTTATTAATCTAATGTACCACATTTAAGATAATATAGGTCCCATGATAATCTCAATAGATTCAGAAAAAAGATTTGGCAAATAATTTGACACTCTTTCATAATTAAAACACTCAACAAACCAGGAATAAGAGGGAATTTACTCAAAGTAGTAATAACTATGAAAGACCCACCATTGGCATCATACTTAAGAGTGAAAGCCTTAAAACTTTACCTTTAATAAGATCAGGATCAACATAAGGATGTCTGCTCTCACCATTTCAACTCACCATTGTATTGGAGGTTTCTAGCCAGGGCAATTAAATAAGAAAAATAAGTAAAATACATCCAGATTGGAAAATAAGAAGTGAAAGTATCTTTATTTGTATACTAGAGGCCTGGTGCACAAAAATTTGTGCACTGGCAGGGGGGAGATGTATCCCTCAGCTGGACCTGTGCCCTCTCACAGTCTGGGACCCCTCGGGAGATAACCACCTGCTGGCTTAGGCCCACTCTCCAGATCACAGATGGCAGGCCCAGATCCCGCACTGGGTCGCAGATGGCAGGCCCAGATGGCAGCTGGGCGGGTGGTGGATCGCGCTGTTACCAGCCCCGCTGCCCTGGGTCGCACACTGCAGGCCTGGATGGCGGCTGGTGGCAGGGTGGGCAGCGGATCACGCTGCCGCCCGCCCCGCCTCCCTGGGTCACACACGGCAGGCCCAGATGGTGGCGTGGCAGGGGGTGGATTGCGCAGTCCTGCGTATGCAAATTTAAGGGCCATCTTTGTTGGGTTAATTTGCATACTCTTCTGAATGGGTGATGGGCATAGTGAAGGTATGGTCAATTAGCATCTTTGTCTTTTCTTAGTGTAGATGACATAATCTTGTATATGAAGAATCCTAAAGGATCTGTAATAAACTGTTAAAACTAATGAATGAGTTTAGCAAAATTGTGGAATACAATGGTGATGTGCAGAAATAAATACATTAGTAGTGAACAAGTTGAAAATGATTAAAAAACATTTTATTCACTTTGTAATGTCTTTATCTGGTTTTGGAATTAGGATAATGCTGGCCTTTTTAATAGAGCTTGGAAGTCTTTCCTCCTCTTGAATTTTTGGGAATATTTTGAGGATGATAGGTGCTACTTCTTTCAATGTTGGATAAAACTTCTCTGGGAAGCCATTCAGTCAAGAACTTTTGCTGGGAGAGTTATTTAAAATTTATAGATATAGATATAGATATAGATATAGATATAGATATAGATATAGATATAGATATAGATATAGATATACACACACATACATACATACATACATACATACATACATACATACTGGAGGCCCGGTGC
Source organism: Myotis daubentonii (assembly GCF_963259705.1). Classification (NCBI taxonomy): domain Eukaryota; kingdom Metazoa; phylum Chordata; class Mammalia; order Chiroptera; family Vespertilionidae; genus Myotis; species Myotis daubentonii. The sequence goes on along the minus strand of NC_081861.1, from coordinate 94,039,073 downwards.
ACGAAATTTGTGCACTGCGGGGGTTTGTCCCTCAGTGCAGCCTGCACCCTCTCTAATCTGGGACCCCTCAGGGCATGCCTGGTTGCCTGACTGCCGTTTTAGGCCCAAACCCTATGGGATCAGGCCTAAACCTGCAGTTGGACATCCCTCTCACAATCCAGGACTGCTGGCTCCCAACTGCTCACCTGCCTGCCTGCCTGATTGCCCCTAACTGCTTCTGCCTGCCAGCCTTATAATCCCCTAACCACTCCCCTGCCAGCCTGATCGACACCTAACTGCTTCCCTGCTGGCGCTGTTGCCCTCAACTGGCCTCCCCTGCCAGCCTGGTTGCCCACAACTGCCCTCCCCTGCCGACCCAGTTGCCCACTACTACCTTTCCATGCTGGCCCGGTCACCCACAAATGCCTTCCCCTGCTGGCCTGATCACCCACAACTGCCGTCCCCTGTCAGCCATCTTGTGGAGGCCATCTTATGACCACATGGGTGGCAGTCTTGTGCAAGGGCATGATGGTCAATTTGCATATTACCTCCTTATTATGTAGGATATATATATATATATATATATATATATATATATATATATATATATATTTGATTAAGGTATTACGTATGTGTCTGTATCCTCCCCATTTCACCCCCCAACCCCATGCTCCTGCCCTCACCCTCCCCTAGCATCTGTGTCCATTGGTTATGCTTATATGTATACATACAAGTCCTTTGGTTGATCTCTCCCCCTTCCCCCCACCCTTCCCTGCTTCCCCTCTGAGATTTGACGGTCCAATCAATGCTTCTCTGTATCTGGATCTGTTTTTGTTCATCAGATTATGTTGTTCATTATATTCCAAAAATGAGTGAGATCATGTGATATTCTCTAACTGACTTAATTTGCTTAGCATAATGCTCTCCAGGTTCATCCATGCTGTTGCAAATGGTAGAAGTTGCTTTCTTTTTAAAGCAGCATAGTATTCCATTGTGTATGTGTACCACAATTTTTTAATCCACTCATCTACTGATGGGCACTTAAGCTGTTCCCAAATCTTAGCTATGATAAATTGTTCTGCTATGAACATAGTGGTGCATATATCCTTTCTGATAGATGTTTCTAGTTTCTTGGGATATATTCCTAGAAGTGGGATCACTGGGTCAAATGGGAGTTCCATTTTTAGTTTTTTGAGGAAACTGCATACTGTTCTCCACAGTGTCTGCACCAGTCTGCATTTGCAACAGCAGTGTACAAGGGTTCCTTTTTCTCTGCATCCTTGCCAGCACTTGTCATTTGTTGATTTATTGAAGATAGCCATTATGACAGGTGTAAGATAATAATACCTCATGGTCATTTTTACTTGCATTTCTCCAATGATTAGTGACTTTTAACATGTTTTCATATGTCTCTTAGACTTCTGTATGTCCTCTTTTATAAAGTACTAGGGGCCCGGTGCACGAAATTCGTGCACTGGGTGTGTGTGTGTGTGGGGGGGGGAGTGTCCCTCAGCCCAGCCTGCCCCCTCTCACATACTGGGAGCCCTCAGGCGTTTACCCCCATCACCCTCCAATTGCAGGATCGGCCCCTTGCCCAGGCCTGACGCCTCCGACAGAGGCGTCAGGCCTGAGCAGGGGACCCTCATTTCCCCCCATCACTGGTTCTGCCCCCAGCCCAGGCCTGACGCCTCCGCCAGAAGTGTCAGGCTTGGACAGGGGACCCCCATCTCCCCCTGATCACTGGCTCTGGCCCCCGCCCAGGCCTGAGGCCTCTGGCTCAGGAATCATGCTTGGGCAGGGGACCCCCATCTCCCTCTGATCGCTTGCTCCACCCCCCGCCCAAGCCTGAGGCCTCTGACCCAGGCTTCAGGCCTGGGCAAGGGGACCATCATATTCCCCCAATCCCAGGCTCAGCCCCCTGCCCAGGCCTGACACCTCGGCCAGAGGAGTTGACCCTCATTACCCTCCGATCACCGATCACCGGATCGGCCCCTTGACCAGGCCTGAGGCCTCTGGCCTAGGCATCCGGCCCCTGCGGTTGCAGGCTCCGCCCCTGCCCAGGCCTAACGCCTCTGGCCTAGGCATCCGGCCCAGGCAGCGGGGACCGGCAGCTGCAGCGGCCCCGCGATCATGGGCTTCGCTTTAGGCCCAGGCAAGGGACCCCTAGCTCCCGGGACTGCCAGCTTCGACCGTGCCCAGCTCCCATCGCTGGCTCCACCCCTACTTCCTGCTATCACTGGCCAGGGCGGCAAAGGCGCCTGATTCTCTGATCATGGCTGGGGGGCAGGGCAAAGGCGGCCCTCGGGCCGCCTTTGCCCTGCCCCCCAGCTCTTAGCTCCCCCCTGGGTTTCTGATCACTGTCAGTGGCAGGGGGCTTCTTCCTGCTTTCCCTTTCGCCTCCCTGCATTGTGCCTACATATGCAAATTAGCCGCCATCTTGTTGGCAGTTAACTGCCAATCTTAGTTGGCAGTTAATTTGCATATAGCCCTGATTAGCCAATGAAAAGGGTATCGTCGTACGCCAATTACCATTTTTCTCTTTTATTAGATAGGATTCTTAAATAAATTTATTCTTTATTTATTAAAGTATTACATGTCTCCTTTTTCCTTCATTGACTTCTCCCTGGCCACTCCCCCACACACACACACATTCTCCCCCCAGTGTCTGTGTTCATTGGTTATGCTTATATGCATGCCTACAAGTCCTTTGGTTGATCTCTTATCCCTAACCCCCACCCACCTCTGCCTTCCCTCTGAGGTTTGATGGTCTGCTCAATGCTTCTCGGTCCCTGGACCTGTTTTTGTTCATCAGTTTATGTTGTTCATTATATTCCACAAATTAGTGAGCTCATATGATATTTATCTTTCTCTGACTGGATTATTTCGCTTAGCATAGTGCTCTCCATGTCCATGTCCATCCATGCTGTTGCCAATGGTAAGAGTTCCTTCTTTTTTACAGCAGCATAGTATTCCATTCTGTAGGTGTACCACAGTTTTTAATCCACTCATCTGCTGATGGTCACTTGGGCTATTTCTAAAACTTAGCTATTGTGCTGCTATGAACATAGGGGTGCATATTTCTTTTCTAATTGGTGTTTCTGATTTCTTGGGATATATTCTGAGAAGTGGGATTACTGAGTCAAATGGGAGTTCCATTTTTAATTTTTTGAGGAAACTCCATACTCTTTTCCACAATGGCTGTACCAGTCTGCATTCCCACCAGCAGTGCACGCGGGTTCCTGTGAAAGATGTGATAGCCATGTCCTGCCTGGCTTGGGTTAAGGACCTGGAGAAGGGCCACAAAAAATGACTAGACTAGACAAGAAATATGAATTTGGAAACAGACGGCCAGGTGGAGAGCCCAACTCTAGTTGGAGGGCTTCATTGGTGCCCAGGCCCTGCCAGCCTTTTATTCAATTTTAGATACAAATATTGCCCTTAGTCAGTCAGACAATTCCAGTAGCAGACAGTCTATATTAAAGGTAAGTAAATATTAGTAAAAACTTACTTTGACACTATTAGGTTAGGAAATTGCTTGAGCCACCATTGTCTTTTTTTCCCCTAGGAAATACAGTATGATTTTATTTTTTAATTATTTATTAAGTTATTACATATGTGTCCTTATCCCCTCATTACCACCTATCCACCCCCATTCATGCCCTCACCCCCATGTTGTCTGTGACCATTGGTTAGGCCTATATGCTTACATATAAGTCCTTTGATTGATCTCTCCCCATTACACCCATCCTCCCCTACCTTACCCCCATCAGGTTTGACGGTCTGATCGAGGCTTCTCTGTCTCTCAATCTGTTTTTGTTCACCAGTTTGTGTTATTCATTATATTCCAAAAATGAGTGAGATCATGTGGTATTTATCTTTCACTGACTGACTTATTTCCCTTAGGATAATGCTCTCCAGTTCCATTCATGCTGTTGCAAATAATAAGAACTCCTTTTTTACCACAGCGTAGTAGTCCATTGTGCAGATGTACCACAGTTTTTTAATCCAGTCATCTGCTGATGGGCACTTAGGCTGTTTCCAAACCTTAGCTATTGTAAATTGTGCTGCTATGAACATAAGGTTGCATACATCCTTTCTGATTGGTGTTTCTGGTTTCTTGGGATATAGTCCTAGAAGTGGAATCACTGGGTCAAATGGGAGTTCCATTTTTAGTTTTTTGAGGAAACTCCATACTGTTCTCCACAGTGGTTGCACCAGTCTGCATTCACACCAGTAGTGCACAAGGGTTCCTTTTTCTCCACATCTTCACCAGCACTTGTTTGTTGATTTGCTAATGATAGCCATTCTGACAGGTGTGAGATGGTACCGCATTGTTGTTTTGATTTGCATCTCTCGAATGATTAGTGACTTTGAGCATGTTTTCATATGTCTTTTGGCCTTTCTTCTGTCTTCTTTTGAAAAGTATCTATTTAGGTCCGTTGCCCATTTTTTGATTGGGTTCTTTATCTTCCTTTTGTTAAGTTGTATGAGTTCCCTGTAAATGGTGGAGATTAAACCCTTATCAGTGATAACATTTGCAAATATGGTTTTCCATGCAGTGGGCTTTCACGTTGTTTTGTTGATGGTTTATTTTGCTGTGCAGAAGCTTTATATTTTGATGTAGTCCCATTTGTTTATTTTCTCTTTAGTTTCCATTGCCCTAAGAGCAGTAGCAGTGAAGAAATTGCTTCAGCATATGTATGAGATTTTACTGCCTGTGGATTCTTCTAGTATTTTTATGGTTTCCTGTCTTATGTTTAAGTCCTTTATCCACTTTGAGTTTATTTTTGTATAAAGTGTAAGTTCGTGGTTTAGTTTCAATTTTTTTGCATTTCTCTGTCCAATTTTCTTAACACCATTTATTGAAGAGGCTGTCTTGACTCTATTGTATGTTCATGCCTACTTTGTCCAATATTAATTGAGCATTATGGTTTGGGTCGATTTCTGGGTTCTCTATTCTATTCCATTGATCTATATGCCTGTTCTTGTGCCAGTACCAGGCTGTTTTGAGAACAGTGATCCACCATTGTCTTGACTAAACAATCAGTGCATAGCTTTGGCCCTTGCCAGAGCTCCACGTCCATCAGCCTTCTGGATTTCTTGTTTAAACTTTCCTGATAGCATAGACAATGGATAGCTTCCAAGACTTCCCCTTTTTTGTTTTCTAAATAAATCTTGAAAAGGGAATGCCACCTGAAGGGTTTGAGTCATTTTAAGACTCTTCATTCCATATTTAAAGACTAGAAATAAACATATATAAGAACAAGAATGAGACAGGCAATAGTGGTTATGCTAGGAGGTAAATGTAAGGAGATCCAGTGGAAGGCATTAAATTCTTTCATGTCCTTTTTAAATTGTTTCCAGGCATCCAAGGAATTAGTTTGTAAGTTTGCCTGGGATAATTGTATAATATGCTGTTGTAATTCTAAAATATCAAGGTTTGTGTTACCTTTATCCCAAGCACCAAGAAGGTGATTTTTTTATTGATTTCCAAGGGTATTAGGTACTATTATAGGGAATGGGGTAACACAAATCTGGTAAAAACTATAATAACACTGCAATGATACTATTTGCTCTAAGTTGTGGATTTTATCACCCATCCCCAAGACTGTAGACTTTGTGCTGATAATTCTATCTCAAACTGGCTGTCAATGCTTTTTTGTATAGACAAGGTCTTAGTTACATTTTCCCCAACTTGTACAAACTGAGAAGTTTGAACAGTTTGTACCATGGATGAAGCTGCAATGCCCACAGAAGTAAGTAACATTACGAGGGCAAAGATTCCTGCAATTAGCGTTCCAAGAAATATTTTTGTTGTTTTAAGATTTTTACCAGATCATATAACAGTTGGTAGGTTTGATGAAATTCCCGAGGCTCAGTTAAGTTAGTAGGAACCCAAGTGAAAACAGGTTGTTTTAAAATCATTGAGGGAATCCTTTTGGAATGTAGAATTAATACAAAGGGATAGTGTGCAGCCTGTGCATGACACCTCATACAGATGGCTTGTAACATTAAGGTGCACCTGAATGGGGCCTGAGAGGAATACAGAAGGATCAAATACACAGGCAGTGGCAAATACTGTCTTATTGGGAATTCCCCATAAGGTACAAGTAGAATTATCAGAGGTATAGTTCAAACTATACCATTTAAAAGGTGCAAGTGCAGCAGCTAATTTTCATTGCATATTTTATAGGGGCCAATTGTCATGTTGTAATTGAGATCCAACAAATCCTCCTCCATGTCATGAGATGGAGTGATTAGCTTCAACATATAGATAGGATGAGGTCCCCTTCCATTTTAGTGTGCGATTGTTACTATACACAGACCCGTAGGGGCTCCAATCCACAAAGGAAAAACTGTTATTAAGTTTGCTATTGGTGGGGTAGTCACTATAGCAGTCTTGCCAATTGATTTCTTCTTGTGTGGGGTGCCATTAATAAAACTTTTTACATAGTGGCTTAGTGGGGGTTTATCTTAGTAAAGTTACATTTTCTGTACCTCTCCCTGGAGCAAGTAGTGATAGTAGATGGATTTGTGCTTTTTCTTCCCACTCCTTTGGTGTCCATGATAGCTAGAAGCCTCTCTTTCATTCTACACACAAAGGAGCAGTGATTGGATTATGTGTCATACAAAAGGGAAGCTGGGTGGTGACACCTGTGTAATTATACTTTGCCCATATACTTCCTTGCCTCACCCGTGGCCCCCCTGGATGACCAAGGTGCTTGGTATTATTGGTGACTACATTAGGCGGGGGATCAGCCTACATAAGGGGTCTTACCCATGGAGGGTCAGGAACATAAGTCCAAAATACTTCCCCATTTGACCCTGGTAGTATTACCACACAGCTGATGACTGCTAGCATGGCGAGAAAGACATTGTCAGGTGTTCTTGGGGTTTTAGTTTCCTCACAAAATTCGCTTAGTTTTGGGACCGTCTTCTTCACCATACCCCAGGTTATCTCCGGGCTGTTTGTGGTCTTCCTTGTCCTCCTCCCACTCCTTATCTTCAGTGGGTTGCTTGGAGCTGCTGCTATCTTTGGCTGGGGTAGTTGATTGTCTGTAGCTGCAAGGCAAGGCTCCAGGTGTCCACTGTTTGAGGCACCATATGTGAAAGTGGTGATAGCCATGTCCTGCATAGATGGGTTTGAGACCTGGAGAAGGGCTGCACACAAATCACAAGACTAGACAAGAAATATGAATTTGGAAACAGGTGGAGAGCCCAACTCTAGTTGGAGGGCTTCACCAGTGCCCAGGCTCTGCCAGCCTTTTATTCAATTTGAGGTACACATATTGCCCTTAGGCAGGCAATTCCAGTAGCAAACAGACTATATTAAAGGTATGTAAATATTAGTAAAGATTTACTTTGAGACTATTAGGTAAGGAAATTGCTTGAGCCACCATTGTCTCGACTAAACAATCTGTGCATGGCTGTGGCCCTTGCCAGAGCTCAAGGTCCATCAGCCTTCTGGGTTTCTTATTTAAACTTTCTTGATAGCGTAGACAATGGGTAGCTACCAGCAGGTTCCTTTTTTCTCACATCCTGGCCAGCACTTGTCCTTTGTCAATTTGTTGATGATACTCATTCTGACAGGTGTGAGATGGTACCTTGTTGTTTTGATTTTCATCTCTTGGATGATTAGTGACTTTCAGCATGTTTTCATATGTCTGTTGGCTTCTTGTATGTCCTCTTTCAAAAAGTGTGTATATAGGTCCTTTGCCTATTTTTTGATTGGATTATCTTCTTTTTGTTAAGATGTATGAGTTCCCTATAAATTTTGGAGATTAGGCCCTTATTGCATATAACATTGGCAAATATGTTCTCCCATGAAGTGGGATTTCTTGTTGTTTTGTTGATGGTTTATTTTGCTGTGCAGAAGCTTTTTATTTTGATGTAATCCCATTTGTTTATTTTCTCCTTCATTTCCATTGTCCTAGGAGCTGTATTTATAAAGCTATTGCTGCAACATATGCTTGACTCATTTTGTGTCCTAATATGTTTTCTATTTTTGAGAATGTTCCATGTGCACTTGAGAAGAATGTATATTCTTTAGCTTTGGGATGAAATGTTCTGTAACCATCAATTAAATCCATCAGATTTGTTGTGTCATTTAAGATTGCTCTTTCCTTATTGATTTTTGGTCTGGAAGATCCATCCAGTAATGTCAGTGGGGTGTTAAAGTCCCCTACTATGACTGTGTTCTTGTTTATCTCACTCTTAAAGTTCTCCAAGTGATTTAAAATATATTTTGGTAATTATATTGGGTGCATATATGTTTACCAGGGTTATATACTGTTGTTTGATTGATCCCTTTAGTATTATGTAGTGATCTTTGTGCATAGCCTATAGTGAAGGTAAGAGGTGCAGCAGGGGCTGGGTAGAAGAAGGATGATGGGGAAAATAAGGGACATTTTCAATAATCTCAACAACAAAAAATAAACTAAAAACAGTTTATTCACAATATAATAAGATAATATAATACTTACAAATAAATTTAGCAAGAGACATGAAATACTTATACACTTAAAACTCTAATGCATTGTAGGAAAAAAGTAAGATATGAATAAATGTATAAACAATCCATGTTTATTGATAAGAATATTCAATATTGTTAAGATGGCAGTGTTCTCCATAGATTTAAGGCAATCCATTTTAAAATCCAACTGGATTCTTAGAAGAAATTGAAATTCAGAACCTGGCTTGGAGAAAATGGCGACCAGCAGGAAGGTAGGGAGGGAGAGAGTGTGAGAGCACCAGGAAGTGATAGAGGAGTGTGTGGACGCGTGTGGTGTGTGTGTATGAGCTAGGGACAGTTAGATTCTGCAGGTCTTCTAAGGGGCTGCTAAACCGGGCAGTCTTAGGCAGCGGAGTCCCGCTCCCTGAGCGGACACTCGTGGGCGGCCAGCACAGGCACGGCGACCACGCCATCTTGGGAAACAGAACTACTTGAGACAAGGATCCTGGCCTCAGCACCACCCAGTCTGATCTCAGACCCATACCAGGACCCTGCAGGCACTGTAGACAGAGACCTGTGACCACAGCTACAGACCTGCGGACACCAAATCAGAAATCCTCACAGCAGATCCCTGAGTAACAGAGCCCATCCCCCCTTCCCGCAGGCTTGTGGACAGCACCAGAGTAACTAACTGATAGACCCACCCCTTGCAGGGGCCTCAGCACTCCAGGAACTTTAGCCTGGAAGTGCGCGAGCACCATGGAACTGATCCTCATAGGGCTGGCTTCTGAGGCCTGGGCTGGGAGCAATCGCGCGAACACTGGGAACTTGTCCCAAGTATCACAGGCCCAGGGACCCAGATTCTCTGGGCAGGAGGCAGCACCAAGCACCAGTGACTTGACTGTGTTTCTTATCACCTGCGCCTGAGATCCTGATTCTCTGTGCATTCATACCAAGAGCCAGTGACTCTAATTCCTGGTGCGAGGGCACACAGGGACCCTGATTCTCAAGGCAAGGTCAAGCGAAGCAACAGAGACTCTGATACTGGATTCTGGGGAACTCTGACTCTTGGCACACGCTACAGGGCTCTGGTTTTCAACACACTTCAGGGGGGTCTCTGTTTCAGCACGGTGCAGGCAGGGTCCCTGATTCTAAGGGCGCTTACGAGGCAACATTGAGCGCTGACAACACTGACTCTGAGCGAGCCTGGTTCCCACCAACCCACCAAAACCACACATCTTAGTGTCAGAGCTCTTCAGTGACACTAGGGTGGTGGGAGGCTCCCACTGCACACGGCCCAGGCCCACGCAACTCGACGTTTGAAACATCGGGAGATAATCAGAATGAAGAGACGAAACAACACCCAGAGGAAAGACAATGAGGAGTCACCAAGAAAGGACATTAATGAAGTTGAAGCATGCAACATGACAGAAAAAGAATTCAGAATAATGGTTGTACAATTCATTCACCGGATGGATGAGAAAATCAACAACCTATGCAAGAATCAGGAAGAAATGAAAAGTAATATAGCTACAATCAAAAACACCATGGAAAGTTACAACAGCAGACTAGAAGAAGCAGAGGACCGAAGTAGTGAATTAGAAGATAAGGCAGAGAAACAAGCTCAATCTGAACAGCAACTGGAGAAAAGAATTAAAAAGCAGGAGGAGAGCCTAAGGGAGCTTTGGGACAACATGAAACGAAGTAACATATGTATAATAGGGCTGCAAGAAGGACAAGAAGAGCAGCAAGGATTAGAAAATCTATTTGAAGAAATAATGTCAGAAAACTTCCCAGATATGGAGAAGAAAAAAGTTACACAAGTACAGAGAGTCCCAGGCAAGATGAACCCAAAAGGCCCACACCAAGACACGTCATCATAACGATGGCAAATGTACAAGACAAAGACAGAATCTTAAAGGCTGCAAGAGAGAAACGGAGAGTTACCTACAAAGGATCCCCCATCAGATTATCAAATGATTTCTCAACAGAAACACATCAGGCCACAAAAGAATGGACAGAAATTTACAAAGTAATGCAAAGCAAAGTACTGAATCCAAGAATACTCTATCCAGAAAGGCTATCATTCAAAATTGAAGGGGAAATAAGAAGCTTCACAGTCAAAAAAAGGCTAAGGGAATTTATCACCACCAAGTCAGCAATGCAAGAAATGCTAAAGGGACTGGTGTAAAAAGAGGAACTAAAAAGTCCAGAAAGAAAGCAGCCACACAAAAAATAGAAATGGCTATAAACAAGTACCGTTCAATAATAACTTTAAACGTAAATGGACTGAATGGTCCAATCAAAAGACATCGAGTGGCTAAATGGATAAAAAAACATGACTCATATATTTGCTGTCTACAAGAGACCCACCTCATTAGAAGGGACTCACACAGACTGAAAGTGAAGGGATGCAAAAATATCCTTCAGGCAAATGGAAATGAAAAAAAAGCTAGGGTAGCAATACTTATATCAGACAAAATAGACCTCAAAGTGAAGGCCATAACAAGAGATAAGAAAGGCCACTTCATAATACTAAAGGGATCAATACAACAAGAGGATATAACCCTGATAAACATATGTGCACCCAATGCAGGAGCACCCACATACATAAGAAAACTCCTGGAAGATATCAGGGGAGATATCGACAACAATACAATCATAGTAGGGGACTTTAATACACCACTGACATCACTGGATAAATCCGCTAGACAAAAACTCAGCAAAGAAACAGCAATCCTAAATGACTCACTAGATCAGATGGACTTCATTGATATCTTCAGAACACTTCACCCCAAAGCCACAAAATATACGTTCTTCTGAAGTGCTCATGGGACATCTTCAAAAATAGATCACATATTGGGTCACAAACAAAGTGTCCCCAAATTCAAGAAGATTGAAATCATACCAAGCATCTTCTCAGACCACAAGGCCATAATATTAGAAATAAACTACAATAAAAACAACTCAAAATACTCAAACACTTGGAAGCTGAATAGCACGTTATTAAATATTGATTGGGTTACCAATGAGATCAAAGAAGAAATTAAAAACATCCTGGAAGCTAATGACAATGAAAACACAACAATCCAAAACCTTTTGGATGCAATAAAAGCAGTCCTGAGATGGAAGTTAATAGCTCTACAGGCCTATCTCAACAAACAAGAAAAAATGGTAGTAAATCATCTAAATCTACAGCTCAAAGAATTAGAAAGAGAGCAACAAGAAAAGCCCAGAGTGAGCAGAAGGAAGGAGATAATAAAGATTAGAGCAGAAATAAATGACATAGGGACCAAAAAAACAATACAGAAAATCAATGAAACCAAGAGCTGGTTCTTTGAAAGGATAAACAAGATTGACAGAACTCTAGCCAGTCTCACCAAGAAGCAAAGAGAAAGGACACAAATCAAAAAAATTAGAAATGATAGAGGCGAAATAACAACAGATCCCACAGAAATACAAATGATTGTTAAAAAATACTATGGACAACTCTACACCAACAAATTAGACAACCTGGAGGAAATGGACATATTCCTAGAAAAATACAACATTCCAAAACTTGATCAGGAAGAATCTAAAAATCTCAATAGGCCAATAACTATGGAAGAAATTGAAGCAGTCATCAAAAAGCTTCCAGCAAACAAAAGCCCAGGACCAGACGGCTTTACAGGGGAGTTTTACCAAACATTCAAGGAAGAACTAAAACCTATCCTCCTCAGACTAGTACAAAAAATCCAAAAGGAAGGAACACTTCCAAGGTCATTCTATGAAGCCAGCATTACCCTAATACCAAAACCAGGTAAAGACAACACAATGAAAGAGAATTACAGGCCAATATCCCTCATGAAAATAGATGCCAAAATCCTCAACAAAATCTTAGCAAATCGGATCTAGCAGTACATCAGAAAGATCATACACCATGACCAAGTAGGATTTATCCCAGGGATGCAAGGATGGTACAATATCCGCAAATCAATAAACGTGATACATCACATAAACAAATTGAAATAAAAAACCACATAGTCATATCAATTGATGCAGAAAATGCATTTGACAAAATTCAACATCCTTTCTTGATAAAAACTCTCAGCAAGGTGGGAATTGAAGGATCATACCTCAACGTAATAAAAGCCATATATGACAAGCCCACAGCCAACATCATAGTCAATGGGCAAAAACTAAAACCATTTCCCTTAAGATCAGGAACAAGACAGGGATGCCCACTCTCACCACTCCTGTTCAACACAATACTGGACGTATTAGTCATTGTGATTAGACAAGAAGAAGAAATAAAAGGCATCCAAATTGGAAAAGAAGAAATAAAACTGTCTTTATTTGCAGATGACATGATATTATACTTAAAAAACCCTAAAGACACCATCAATAAACTATTAGACTTAATAAAAGAATTCGGCAATGTAGCAGGATACGAAATTAACGCCAAGAAATATATGGCATTTCTATACACCAATAGTGAATTTGCAGAAAGAGAGACTAAAAATCAATCCCATTTACCATCGCACCAAAAAAAATTAAGCTACCTAGGAATAAACTTAAGTAAAGAGGTAAAAGACCTCTTCTCTTCTCAGAAAACTACAGGACGTTGAAAAAAGAGATAGAGGAAGACATAAAGAGATGGAAGAACATACTATGTTCTTGGATTGGTAGAATCAACATCAATAAAATGTCCATACTGCCCAAAGCAATGTATAAATTCAATGCACTTCCCATTAAAATACTAATGGCATATTTCACAGACCTAGAACATACTCTCCAAAAATTCATCTGGAATAAAAAACGAACCAGAATAGCTGCAGCGCTCCTGAGAAAGAACAAAGTAGGTGGGCTCTCAATACCAGATATCAGGCTGTATTACAAAGCCACTGTTCTCAAAACTGCCTGGTACTGGCACAAGAACAGACATATAGATCAATGGAATAGAACAGAGAGCCCAGAAATCAGCCCCAACCAATACGCTCAATTAATATTTGACAAAGGAGGCAAGAACATACAATGGAGTCAAGATAGTCTCTTCAATAAATGGTGTTGGGAAAATTGGACAGATACATGCAAGAAAATGAAACTAGACCACCAACTTACACCATACACAAGAATAAACTCAAAGTGGATAAAGGTCTTAAATATAAGACAGGAAACCATACAAATACTAGAAGAATCCAAAGGCAACAAAATCTCAGACATATGCCGAAGCAATTTCTTCACTGATACAGCTCCTAGGGCATTAGAAACTAAAGACAAAATAAACAAATGGGACTACATCAAAATAAAAAGCTTCTGCACAGCAAAAGAAACCATCAACAAAACAACAAGAAAACCCACTGCCTGGGAAAACATATTTGCCAATGTCATATCTGATAAGGGCCTAATCTCCAAAATTTATAGGGAATTAATACAACTTAACAAAAGGAAGATAAACAATCCAATCAAAAAATGGGCAAAGGATCTAAATAGACACCTTTCAAAAGAGGACATTCAGAAAGCCAAGAGACATATGAAAACATGCTCAAAGTCACTAATCATCAGAGAGATGCAAATCAAAACAACAATGAGGTACCCTCTCACACCTGTCAGACTGGCTATCATCAACAAGTCAACAAACGACAAGTGCTGGAGAGAATGTGGAGAAAAATGAACACTTGTGCACTGCTCTTGGGAATGCAGACTGGTGCAGCCACTATGGAAGACAGTATGGAGTTTCCTCAAAAAACTACAAATTGAACTCCCATTTGACCCTGTGATCCCACTTCTAGGAATATATCCCAGGAAACCAAAAACACCAATCAGAAAGGATATATGCACCCCTATGTTCATAGCAGCACAATTCACCATAGCTAAGATCTGGAAACAGCCTAAGTGCCCTTCTGTATATGAATGGATTAGAAAACTGTGGTACATCTACACGATGGAATACTATGCTGCTGTAAAAAAGAAGGAACTCTTACCATTTGCAACAGCATGGATGGAACTGGAGAGCATTATGCTAAGTGAAATAAGCCAGTCAATGAAGGAAAAATACCACATGATCTCACTCATTTCTGGATAATAAAGACCATTATAAACTTATGAACAAAAATAGATACAGAGGCAGAGCTGCCTTGAGCAGACTGTCAAACTACAGCAGGAATGCCGGGGAGGGTTGGGGGGCAGGAGGTAGTGGGGTAAGAGATCAACTAAAGGACTTGTATGCATGCATATAAGCATAACCAATGGACATAAGACACTGGGGGATAGGGGAGGCTAGGGGACTGTCTAGGGCGGGGGGATAAAATGGACACATATGTAATACCCTTTGTAATACTGTAAGCAATAAAAAAAATAAATAAGAAACAAAAAGTTGCTTAAGCAAATATAAAAAAAAAGAAATTCTGCTAAGACAACTCGATATCCACATACAAAGAAATGATGTTGGACTATTTCTTCACAGTATACACTGAAAGTATCTCAAAATGTGTTAGTGACCTATATGATGGAAGTAAGACAAAAAAATTCCTAGAAGAAAATATAGGAGTAAATCTTTGTGACCTTTGGCATGAAACACCAAAGATACAAGCAACAATAGAAAAAAAGATAAATTAGACTCCATCAATATGTAATTGTTTGTGTTGCAATACCATCAGGAAAGTGAAAATCCAGCCCATAGAATAAGAGAAAATATTTGCAAATCATATATTTGATAAGGGTATCAATTCTAGATATGTAAAAAACTCTTAAAATTCAATAATACAATTAAAACCCAAATTTAAAGCAAATGATTTGAATAGACACTTATCCAAAGAAGTCATACAAATTAAAAACCCTGATGAAAATCAAGACCAAAATAAGGGGAGAACCAAGATGGTGGCATAGGTTAACGCCAGAGTTTGCTGCTTTGAACAACTACTTCAAAAGTGAAACTAAAAGACAGAAGGGACATCACCCAGAACCACAGGAACACTGGCTGAGTGGAAGTCCTACAACTAGGAGGAAAGAGAAACGCATACGGACACTCAGCGGAGGCACAGTGCTGAAGTCAAATTCTGAGGTGCGGAGTGTGCGGAGCGGGCTGGCGGCGGAGGGCGCGGTTGTTGTTTTCAATCGGGAGGGAGTCGCAGACTCTGAGCTCCAGATACAGGCGAGTATTTAGGGACCCAGACTCAAACGGGAGAAGTGGGACTGTCTGGCTTCGGTCAGAGCGAGTGCAGCTTTCTCTCCGAGCTTTGCAGCGGGTGCTGGGACTCAGAGAGGCAGAGCCCCTGGGGACAGGACTGAGAGCCGCCATAACTGCTCTCTCCGGCCCACCCTGTTGATCCTGTGGGACCCGCCCTACCCAAGCCCTGCACAGAGGCATTTGCTGGATAGCCTCAGGCAAAGGCTAGATTAACACCTCCCTAGAGGACAGAAGTTCTCTCACTGCTGACACAGCTGATTCTCATAGCCACTTGGCCTGGAGGTCAAACCCTCCCTGGTATTAGCTACAAAAATCAAGGTTTAACTATAAGACTGCGAACAAAGACCACTAGGGGGTGCACCAAGGAAGCATAACAAAATGCGGAGACAAAGAAACAGGACAAAATTGTCAAAGGAAGATATAGAGTTCAGAACCACACTTTTAAGTTCTCTCAAGAACTGTTTAGAAGCCACAGATAAACTTAATGAGATCTACAAGAAAACTAATGAGACCCTTGATGTTATGTTGGGGAACCAACTAGAAATTAAGCATACACGGACTGAAATAACGAATATTATACAGACTCCCGACAGCAGACCAGAGGAGCACAAGAATCAAGTCAATGATTTGAAATGCGAGGAAGCAAAAAACACCCAACTGGAAAAGCAAAATGAAAAAAGAATCCAAAAATGCGAGGATAGTGTAAGGAGCCTCTGGGACAGCTTCAAGCATACCAACATCAGAATTATAGGGGTGCCAGAAGATGAGAGAGAGCAAGATATTGAAAACCTATTTGAAGAAATAATGACAGAAATCTTCCCCCACCTGGTGAAAGAAATGGACTTACAGGTCCAAGAAGCGCAGAGAACCCCAAACAAAAGGAATCCAAAGAGGACCACACCAAGACACATCATAATTAAAATGCCAAGAGCAAAAGATAAAGAGAGAATCTTAAAAACAGCAAGAGAAAGTAACTCAGTTACCTACAAGGGAATACCCATACGACTGTCAGCTGATTTCTCAACAGAAACTTTGCAGGCCAGAAGGGAGTGGCAAGAAATATTCAAAGTGATGAATACCAAGAACCTACAACCAAGATTACTTTATCCAGCAAAGCTATCAATCAGAATTGAAGGTCAGATAAAGAGCTTCACAGATAAGGAAAAGCTAAAGGAGTTCATCACCACCAAACCAGGATTATATGAAATGCTGAAAGGTATCCTTTAAGAAGAGGAAGAAGAAGAAAAAGGTAAAGATACAAATTATGAACAACAAATATGCATCTATCAACAAGTGAATCTAAGAATCAAGTGAATAAATAATCTTATGAACAGAATGAACTGGTGATTATAATAGAATCAGGGACATAGAAAGGGAATGGACTGACTATCCTTGGGGGGGAAAGGGGTGTGGGAGATGCGGGAAGAGACTGGACAAAAATCGTGCACCTATGGATGAGGACAGTGGGTGGGGAGTGAGGGCGGAGGGTGGGGCGGGAACTGGGCGGAGGGGAGTTATGGGGAGGGGAAAGAGGAACAAATGTAATAAGCTGAACAATAAAGATTTAATAAAATAAAAACAAGAAAAAAAAAGAAAAAAAAAACCAAACAAGACCAAAATAAGATACCACTTCACACCCGCTAAGGTAACTAGTGTAAAAGAGAATAATAAAGTAGTTTGGATGTGGAAGAATTGGAACCATTGTATATCACTGGTAAAAATGTAAACTGGTGTAGGCACTTTGGAAAATAGCCTAGAAGTTTCTTAAAGTGATACCATTTGACCTTGTAATCCATTCAAAGAAATATAATCAAACACAATGAAAACATATGTCCACATAAAAACTTCATGGAAATGCTGATTGCAACGTTATTCACAACTGGAGACCCAGTGCATGGATTCATGCATTGGTGGGGTCCCTCGGCCTGGCCTGTGGGGATTGGGCCAAAACCAGATCTCCAACATCCCTTAAGGGGTCCCAGATTGTGAGAGGGTGGTCCTCGGGTGACTCACCCTAGAATTGGGCTCCCTTCTCTCTGGTTCCTGGTGTGTCACCCAAGAACCACAGCTGCCAAATCACCACAGCTTGGCAGCTCCTGCATTGAGCGCCTGCCCCCTGGTGGCCAGTGCAAGTCATAGCTACCAGTCAGAGTATCTGTCCCCTGGTGGTCATTGTGCCTCATAGCTTCCAGTCGGATGGTCAAATGGAGAGATGGTAGCTTAGGCTTTTATATATATAGATAGTCAAGGAATGGGAGCAACTAAAATGTCCACCAGTTGACAAATGGAATATTATGCAATAATAATGAATGACTTAATTATACAAACTATAAGTGATTGAATCTTAAAAACATTGTGCCAAGTGAAAAAAGGGAGTTGCAAAAGATTGTAATATACAGTTACATTTATATTAAATATCCATAAAGGACAAATATTCCCTCATTTATTTAAACTGATAAGGGTACAAATTCTAGAATAAATAAAGAACTCTACCCTACCCCAGCTCTTTTCTCTGGCGACCAACAATCTGTTCTCTGTACCAATGGACTTGTGTATAGCATATATATATATATATATCTCCCACATATCCCGATGTGCTGGAATAATGTTGATTGCTTTGTCTTTCTCAAGATTGCTTTGGCAATTTTAAATATTTCATGGTTTCATATAAATTTTAGGATTGTTTGTTCTGTTTCTTGTTGTCACAAATGACAAGATTTTATTTTCTATGGCTGAATGTATATATCACGATTTCTTTATCCACACATCCACTGATGGATACTTAGATTGTTTCCATCTCTTGGCTATTGTAAATAACACCTCAATGAACATGGGGTGAGGGCTTATATCTTTCTGAATTAGTGTGTTTGTTTTCTTTGGATAAATACTCAGAGTATAATTGCTAGATCATGTGGAGGTTCTATTTTTTTTTTTAAATTTGAGTAACCTCTACAATATTTTCATAGGGGCTTTGTTAGTTTACATTCCCACCAAACAGTGCATAAGGCTTGCCTTTCCTCTACATCCTTGCCAAAATTTGTTTCTTGTCTTTGTAATCCTAGCCATTTTAACAAGGGTGGGGGTGATAGCCCATTGTGGTTTTGATTCAAATTCTCTTGATGATTAACAGTGTAGAGCATCTTTTCATGCACGTGTTAGTTATCAGTATGTCCTCTTTGAAAAAATGTCTATTCAGATCATTTGCCTGTTGTTAATTGATTTATTTTGCTATTGAATTGCATAAGTTCTTTATGTATTTTAGATATTAGTCCCTTATCACACATGTGATTTACCAAAATTTCCTCCCGTTCATTTTGTAAATAGTTTTGTTTCATTTGCTGTGCAAAAGCTTTTTACTTTGATCTAGTCCCTGTTGTTTATTTCTGCTTTCTGTGTCAGATTCAAAAAAATTATTACTAAGGCCTATGTCAAGGAGTTTACTGACTTTGTTTTCTTCTAAGAGTTTTAGGTCTAACATTCACATGATTGATCCATTTTGAGCAAATTTTTGTATATGGTATCAGAGAGTGGTTCAGTTTCAGTCTTTTGCATGTGGCTGTCCCATTTTAGCAACATCCTTAATGAAGAGACTATGTTCCCTATTGTATATTCTCTTTTTTAATGTATTATTTTGAGGTTCTTTTGCTTTTCTTTATATACTTTAATTTCTTTTTGGTTTGTTTGTTTGGTTTATTTATTTATTTATTTTAAAATTTTGTTTTATTGCTTAAACTATTAAAAAGAGTATCACATATGTCTCCTTCGCCCCCCCTTCACATTCCCCCGGCCTCTCCTACCCCCCAGTGTCTTATATTAATTGGTTATGCTTATATGCATGCATACAAGTCCTTTGGTTGATCTCTTACCCCCCTCCCACCTCCCAACCCTTCCCAGCCTTCCCGAAGTAGTTTGACAGTCTGTTCGATGCTGTTCTGCCTCTGTATCTATTTTTGTTCATCAGCTTATAATGATCTTTATTACCCATAAATGAGTGAGATCATGTGATTTTTTTTTTCATTGACTGGTTTATTTCACTTAGCATAATGCTCTCCAGGTCCATCCATGCTGTTGCGAATGGTAAGAATTCCTTCTTTTTTACAGCAGCATAGTATTCCATCGTGTAGATATACCACAGTTTTTTAATCCATTCATCTGCTGGTGGGCACATAGGCTGTTTTCAGATCTTAGCTATGGTAAACTGTGCTTCTATAAACATAGGGGTGCATGTATCCTTTCTGATTGGTGTTTCTGCTTTCTTGGGATATATTCCTAGAAGTGATTCCTTGAATCACTGGGTCAAATGGGATTTCCATTTTCAACTTTTTGAGGAAACTCCATGCTGTCTTCCATAGTGGCTACACGAGTCTGCATTCCCACCAGCAGTGCACCAGTGTTCCCTTTTCTCCACATCCTCACCAGCACTTGTCCTTTGTTGATTTGTTGATGATAGCCATTGTGACAGGAGTGAGATGATACCGCATTGTTGTTTGATGTGCATCTCTAGGATGATTAGTGACTGTGAGCATGTTTTCATATGTCTCTTGGCTTTCTGAATGTCCTTTTCTGAAAATTGTGTATTTAGGTCCTTTGCCCATTTTTTGATTAGATTGTTTATCTTCCTTATGTTAAGTTGTAGTAGTTCCCTATAAATGTTGGAGATTGAAACCTTATCGGTGATAACATTGGCGAATATGTTCTCCCATGCAGTGGGCTTTCTTGTTGTTTTGTTGATGGTTTCCTTTGCTGTGCAGAAGCTTTTCATTTTGATGTAGTCCCATTTGTGTATTTGCTCTTTAGTTTCCAATGCCCTAGGAGCTGTATCAGTGAAGAAATTGCTTCGGCATATGTCTGAGATTTTGTTGCCTTTGGATTCCTTTAGTATTTTTATTGTTTCCCGACTTATATTTAAGTCCTTTATCCATTTTGAGTTTATTTTTGTTTATGGTTTAAGTTGGTGGTCTAGTTTCAGTTTTTTTTAATTAAATCTTTATTGTTCAGATTATTACATTTGTTCCTCTTTTTTCCCCCCATAACTCCCCTCTTCCCAGTTCCCGCCCCACCCTCCGCCCTCACTCCCCACCCACTGTCCTCTTCCATAGGTGCACGACTTTTGTCCAGTCTCTTTCCGCATCTCCCACACCCCTTTCCCCCCCAAGAATAGTCAGTCCATTCCCTTTCTATGTCCCTGATTCTATTATGATCACCAGATTATTTATTCACTTGATTCTTAGATTCACTTGTTGATAGATGCATATTTGTTGTTCTTAATTTGTATCTTTACCTTTTTCTTCCTCTTCCTCTTCTTAAAGGATACCTTTCAGCATTTCATATAATCCTGGTTTGGTGGTGATGAACTCCTTTAGCTTTTCCTTATCTGTGAAGCTCTTTATCTTACCTTCAGTTCTGAATGATAGCTTTGCTGGATAAAGTAATCTTGGTTGTAGGTTCTTGGTATTCATCACTTTGAATATTTCTTGCCATTCCCTTCTGGCCTGCAAAGTTTCTGTTGAGAAATCAGCTGACAGTCGTATGGGTATTCCCTTGTAAGTAACTCGGTTTCTTTCCCTTGCTGCTTTCAAGATTCTCTCTTTGTCTTTTGCTCTTGGCATTTTAATTATGATGTGTCTTGGTGTGGTCCTCTTTGTATTCCTTTTGTTTGGAGTTCTCTGTGCTTCCTGGACCTGTAAGTCTATTTCTTTTACCAGGTGGGGGGAGTTTTCTGTCATTATTTCTTCAAATAGGTTTTCAATATCTTGCTCTCTCTCATCTTCTGGCACCTCTATAATTCTGATGTTGGTACGCTTGAAGCTGTCCCAGAGGCTCCTTCCACTATCTTCGTATTTTCGGATTCTTTTTTCATTTTGCTTTTCCAGTTGGGTGTTTTTTGCTTCTTCGCGTTTTGAATCTTTGACTTGATTCTTGCGCTCCTCTGGTCTGCTGTTGGGTGTCTGTATAATATTCTTTATTTCAGTCAGTGTGTGCTTAATTTCTAGTTGCTTCTTTATCACAACATCGAGGGTATCATTAGATTTCTTGAGGATCTCACTACATTTATCGGCGGCTTCTAGACAGTTCTTAAGAGACCTTAAAAGTGTGGTTCTGAACTCAATAACCTCCATTGACAGGTTTGTCCTGTTTCTTTGTCTCCGCATTTTTTATGCTTTCTTGGTGCACCCCCTAGTGGTCTTTGTGCGCTCTCTTGTTGTAATTAAGCCTTGATGGTTGTCGGCAATAGTGGGGGTGATTTGACCTCCAGGCTAACTGGCTATGAGAGTCAGCTGTGTCTGCAGTGTGAGAGCTTCTGTGCTGGATCTCTAGGGTGGTGCTAATCTAGCCTTTGCCTGAGGCTATCCGGCAATTGTTTCTGCGCAGGGCTTGGGCGGGGCGGGTCCCCGGGGATCTACAGGGTGGGCAGAGTGAGCAGTTATGGCTGCTCTCAGTTCCGTCCCTAGGGACTCTGCCTCTCAGAGTCTCAGCAACTGCTGCAAACATCGGAGAGAAATCTGCCTTCGAGTTCCAACGGCAGCCAGACAGTCCCGCTTCTCCTGTTTGAGTCTGGGTCCCCAGAGACTCGCCCGGATCTGGAGCTCAGAGTCTGAACCTCCCTCCCAATTGAAAACAACAACCGCACCCTCCACCACCAGCCCGCTCTGCATGCACTCCGCACCTGAGTATTTCACTTCAGCACTGCACCTCCCCTGAGTCTGGGTATGATATTCTCTTTCCTCCTAGTTGTAGAATTTCCACTCAGCCAGCCTTCCTGTGGTTCTGGATGATGTCTGTTCTGTCCTTTAGTTATATCTCTGAAGTGGTTGTTCGAGGCAGCAATCTCTGGCGTTAACCTATGCCGCCATCTTGGTTTCTCTCTAGTTTCAGTTTTTTTGCATGAATCTGTCCAATTTTCCCCGCACCATTTCTTGAAGAGACTGTCTTGACCCCATTGTATGTTCCTGCCTCCTTTGTCAAATATTAATTGCGCATATTGGTTCAGGTCAATTTCTGGATTCTCTATTCTATTGTATTGATCTATATGTCTGTTTTTGTGCGAGTACCAGGCAGTTTTGAGAACCTTGGCTTTGTAATACAGCTTGATATCAGGTTTTGAGATCCCACTTACTTTGGTCTTCTTTCTCAGGATCGCTGCAGCTATTCGGGTTCGTTTTTTATTCCAGATGAATTTTTGGAGAGTTCGTTTAGGTATGTGAAATATGCTGTTGATATTTTAATGGGAAGTGCGTTGAAATTATAGATTGCTTTGGGTAGTATGGGCATTTTAATGATGTTGATTCTACCGATCCATGAACATGGTTTGTTTTTCCATCTGTTTATGTCTTCCTCTATCTCTTTTTTCAACGTCCTGTAGTTTTCTGAGTAGAGGTCTTTTACCTCTTTAGTTAGGTTTATTCCTAGATATCTTAATTTTTTTGGTGCAATGGTAAATTGGATTGCTTTTTTAGTCTCTGTTTCTGTAAGTTCACTATTGGTGTATAGAAATGCCATAGATTTCTTGGCATTGATTTTGTATTTTGTTACATTGCTGAATTCATTTTTTAAGTCTAATAGTTTTTTGATGGAGTCTTTAGGGTTTTTTTATGTACAATATCATGTCATCTGCAAATAAGGACAGTTTTACTTCTTCTTTTCCAATTTGGATGCCTTTTATTTCTTCTTCTTGTCTAATCACAATGGCTAACACTTCCAGTACTATGTCAAACAGGAGTGGTGAGAGTGGGCATCCTTGTCTTGTTCCTGTTCTTAAGGGAAATGGTTTTAGTTTTTGCCCATTGAGTATGATGTTGGCTGTGGGCTTGTCATATATGGCTTTTATTATGTTGAGGTATGATCCTTCTACTCCCACCTTGCTTAGACTTTTTATCAAGAAAGGGTGTTGGATTTTGTCAAATGCTCTTTCTGCGTCAATTGATATGACTATGTGTTTTTTCCTTTCATTTTGTTTATGTGATGTATCACGTTTATTGATTTGCGGATATTGTACCATCCTTGCATCCCTGGGATAAATCCTACTTGGTCATGGTGTATGATGTTTCTGATTTACTGCTGGATCCGATTTGCTAAGATTTTGTTGAGGATTTTGGCATCTATTTTCATGAGGGATAATGGCCTGTAATTCTCTTTCATTGTGTTGTCTTTATCTGATTTTGGTATGAGGGTGATGCTGGCTTCATAGAATGGGCTTGGAAGTGTTCTTTCCTCTTGAGTTTTTTGGAATTGTCTGAGGTGGATAGGCTTAATTCTTCCTTGAATGTTTGGTAAAACTACCCTGTGAAACCCTCTGGCCCTTGGTTTTTGTTTGCTGGAAACTTTTTGATGACTGCCTCAATTTCTTCCATACTTATTGGCCTATTGAGATTTGTATATTCTTCTTGATTGATTTTTGGAATGTTGTATTTTTCTAGGAATATGTCTATTTCCTCCAGGTTGTCTATTTTGTTGGAGTAGAGTTGCTCAAAGTATTTTCTAATAATCATTTGTATTTCTGTGGGGTCTGTTGTTATTTCACCTCTATCATTTCTGATTTTGTTTACTTGGGTCCTCTCTCTTTGCTTCTTGGTGAGTCTGGATAGAGGTTTGTCAATCTTGTTTATCCTTTCAAAGAACCAGCTCTTGGTTTAATTGATCTTATATATTGGTTTTTTTTTTTGGGGGGGGGGTTGGTCTCTATGTCATTTATTTCTGCTCTGATCTTTATTATCTCCTTCCTTCTGCTCACTCTGGGCTTCTCTTGTTCTCTTTCTAATTCTTTGAGTTGTAGATTTAGATGATTTACTACCATTTTTTCTTGATTTCTGAGGTAGGTCTGTAGAGCTATAAACTCCCCTATCAGGATTGCTTTCATTGTGTACCATAAGTTTTGGATTGTTGTGTTTTCATTGTCATTAGTTTCCAGGATGTTTTTAATTTCTTCTTTGATGTCATTGGTAACCCAATCAATATTTATAAAATGCTATTCAGCTTCCAAGTGTTTGAGTGTTTTGGATTGTTTTTATTGTAGTTTATTTCTAATGTTAAGCCATTGTGGTCTGAGAAGATGCTTGGTATGATTTCAATCTTCTTGAATTTGGGGAGTCTTTGCTTGTGACCCAATATGTGGTCTATTTTTGAAAATGTCTCATGTGCACTTGAGAAGAATATATATTCTGCAGCTCTGGGGTGAAATGTTCTGAAGATGTCAATTAAGTCCATCTGATATAGTGAGTCATTTAGAATTGCTGTTTCATTGCTGATTTTTTGTCTAGAGGGTTTATGCAGTGATGTCAGTGGTGTATTAAAGTCCCTTGCTATGATTGTATTGTTGTCGATCTCTCCCTTGATATCTTCCAGGAGGTGTTTTTATGTATTTGGGTGCTCCTGCATTGGGTGCATATATGTTTATCAGGGTTATATCCTCTTGTTGAATTGCTCCCTTTAGTATTATGTAGTGGCCTTCCTTATCTGTTGTTATGGCCATTACTTTGAGGTCTATTTTGTCAGATGTATCACAACCCCAGCTTTTTTCTCATTTCCATTTACCTAAAAAGTATTTTCCATCCCTTCACTCTTAGTCTTTGTGATTCCTTTGTTCTGAGGTGGGTCTATTGCAGACAATAAATATATGGGTCATGTTTTTTATCCATTCAACTACCCTGTGTCTTTTTATTGGAGCATTTAATCCATTTACATTTAATGTTATTATTGAAAAGTACTTGTATATGGAAATTTTTATTCTTAATGTTTGTGTTTCTTCTTGTCTTTCTGTTTCTTCTTTTTACAGCAGTCCCTTTAGCATTTCTTGCATTGCTGGCTTGGTGGTAACAAACTCTCTTAGCCCTTTTTTGTCTGTGAAGCTCCTGATTCCACCTTCAATTTTGAATGATAGTCTTACTGGGTATAGTATTCTTGGATTCATTCCCTTGCTTTGCATCACTTTGTATATTTCATTCCATCCCCTTCTTGCCTGGTGTGTTTCTGTTGAGAAGTCAGCTGATATTCTAATAGAAGATCCCTTGTAGGTAACTTTCTGTCTCTCTCTGGCATCCTTTAAAATTCTTACTTTGTCGTTGGTGTTTGTCAATTAAATTATTATGTGTCTTGGTGTTGGTCTTTTCCGGTTCATCTTGTTTGACACTCTATGTGCTTCTTGGACTTGTGTAGTTTTTTTTCTTGCCAGTATCAGGGAAATTTTCTGTCATTATTTCTTCAAACAGGTTTTCTATTCCTTGCTTCTCTTCCTCTCCTCCTGGTACCCCTATTAAGCAAATGTTGTTTCATTTTGTGTTGTCCCAAAACTCCCTTAGTCTCTCCTCTTGCTGTTTAAGGTTTTCTTTTTTTTTCCAGTTGCTCCTGTGTTTGTGTGTTTTTTCCTACCTTGTCTTCTAATTCGCTGATGTGGTCCTCAGCCTCTTCTAGTCTGCTCTTTAAGCCTTCCATTGTGTTCTCTATTGCAGCTATGTCGTTCTTCATTTCCTCTTGGTTCATTTTCATGTTGGTGACATTCTCATTCAGCTCCTTATAATTCTTATTGAGTTGTGTGTATTTGTCATCCAGCCATTTGAGCATCCTTATAACCATTCTGTGAATTCTTCCTCTGATAAGTTAGTAGCCTCAATTTCATTTAACTCCCTTTCTGGTAATCCTTATTTTTCTTTCCTTTGTGGACTGCTTTTTTGTCTTCCTATGTTTTGCTGTAATGTTTTGATTGTAGCTCTGATTTCTTTGCTACCCAGTTTCTTTTGGGTATGGTGCTACTGGTGTGACCTCTCAGGTCTCCTGGGCTTGGTAGTCTAGTGTAGCTCCCTACTTGAGCTATTTGGGTTCTCTTGATGTAGGCCTGCAAGCTGTAAAGGCGCAACTGAGGTATCTAGAAGTCAGCAGCCATGGAAGGGTTGTCTCAATTTTTGCTGTCTTGTGCCCTTGGTTGAAATCGTGCGTGCCCAGCAGGGACTCACAATGGCACTCAGGAACAGTCTGGTGGGGTGGTGGGGCTCCGAAGGCCTGCATTCTGGAAAGGCGTGACTGTGGTGTCCAGAGTTCTGTAGTTGTGGGGTGGGCAGACTCAGCTTTTGCTGCTGCCTCAATGGTTGGATACATGCAATCCCAGTGGCAGTTCAGAGGGGCACCTGTGTTGTGTTTGGCAGCAGGGTGTACTGACACACTCTGAAGGGCCCTGGCGCTGAAGCCACTGGATTGCAGTGTCTGTGGGCAGGTATCCCAGAAGAGGGAATTCAATGATTCTACAGCCCAGCAGTGCACCCTTGTTTGTTTACGTGTGTGTCCAGTGGGGCTCACAGCGGCGCCCCAGGGCTGCCTGTGGAGTGGTGGTCTTGGGAGACCTGCATGCTGGAAAAGAATGCAACTGTAGTGTCCAGAGTTCTGTAGCTGTGGGGTGGGGAAACTCAGTTTTTGCTGATGTGCCTGGGGTGGATAAGCATGCAGTTCCCGATGATGGCACACAGGAGTACCCACAGTGAGTTTGGTAGCGCAGGTGCACTGAAGCACTCTGAAGGGCCCTGGAATGCTTAATGGAGGCCTCTTTGGGCAGGTATTCAGGGTGAATTAATTCAGAATTTCTACTGCCCAGGGGAGTGCGTCCCTATTAGTCTAAGATCAGACCCAGCAGAAGCTCACAGTGGCTTCCCAAAGTGCCCTGTGGGTAGATGGGCTCAGGGGGAGTGAACAACTGTGGCAGTGCAGTTTGTAGGCACTGAGCTCTGATGGACTCTGAGGGACCCTGGTGCTGAAATTGCACATCTGGGTGTGTGTGGGCAGTTATTCAGGCAGAAGGAATTCAGAATTTCTACTGGGGGAAGTGTGCCTGTGTCTGTAGAAAATCACACCCAACTGAGGCTCACAGTGACTCCTAAGAGAAGTCTATGGAGTGGTGTGCCTTGGAGACCTGCTTGCTGGAGATGCAGGAATGTGGAGGTCTGCTGCTGGGGAGGGGGAAGCTGCACTTCCTGCTGCGGGCAAGGTGCTCATTTGGAGGTGGAGATCCCAGGGTCTGTGAGTCTGAGGGTGGGGCCACAGGATTTTGGCTGGAGTGGCTGCTGGGTAGCAGGGAGTATCCCAGACCTGTCTGGGTGGTGGTGTTGATGAGTTCCTAGAAGAGGCCCTTCTCCCCTTCAAGAAGGCCTTGGCAGCAGACCAGGGTGTGTCCGCAGCTGTGATAATCTCTCCCTGTCCCAGAGAGCCTGGTCTGCCAGCCTCTGCTGCTCCTGACAGATTTAACTGTCCCTCACTCACTCACACACACACCAGACACATCCACACACTCCTTTCATCCCCTCACTCACTCACTTCCTCTCCCTCACCTCCATCTTGCCAGCTGCCATCTTTTTTCTCCTCTGGATTATTCTCTTCATCTGTCTTTCTAATAGCCCATTTTTAGTGCACATGAACAGAACAGAAAATATTTTATGTTTTGACTTTATACATTGTAACCTTACTGAATTTGTTTATCAGTTCTAAAAGTTTTTAGCTGGAATCTTTAGGGTTTTCAATATATAATCATGTCATCTGCAAATAGTGACAGTTTTACTTATTCTTTCTCAATTGGGATGACTTTTATTTCTTTTACTTGCTTAATTGCTATGGCTAGGACTTCCAATAATATGTTGAATAAAAGTGGTGAGAGAGGGAATCCTTTTTTTTTTTTTTATTCCTGATCTTAGAGATAAAGCTTTCAGCTTTTCACCATTGGGTATGATATTGGCAGTGAGCTTGCATATATGGTCCTTATTATGTTAAAGTTCATTCCCTCTATATATACTTTGTTGAAAGTATTTATTGTAAATAGATATTGTATTTTGTGAAATGTTTTTTCTACATTTATTGAAATGACCACATGATTTTTCCCTTCATTTTGTTAATGTGGTGTATAATGTTGATTGATTTGTGGTTGTTGAACCATCCTTGAATCCCTGGAATAAATCCCACTTGATCATGATGATTGAGTCTTTTAATTTATTGTTTAATTCGGCTTGCTAAATTGTTTTTGAGGATTTTTGTATTTATGTTTCTTTTCTTGTAACATTGTTCTCTCATTTTGGTATCTGGGTAAAGCTGACTTCATAATATAGGTTTATAAGAATTTTTTCTCTTTAGTTTTTTGGAGGAGTGTGAAAAGGTATTAATTATTTTTAAAATGTTTGGCAGATTTCAGAAATGAAACTTTGTTCCTGGACTTTTTTAATGGACTTTTTTTTATTACTATTTCAATCCCCTTGCATCCTCTTTCATCATAATTCTGTCTTGGTAGTTATATGTATCTAAGAATTAACTATTTCTTTTAGATTGTCTAATTTTGTTAGTGTATGATTGTTCATAGTAGTATCTTATGATCGTTTGCATTTCTGTGGTATCAGTTGTAACACCTCCTCTTTTATTTCTGATTTTATTTATAGTGATTTTTCTCTTTTTCTCCTGGTGAGTCTATCTAAAGGATTGTGCATATTATTTATCTTTTCAAAACACAAGTCTTAGTTTGATTGATCTTTTCTATTGTGTCTTTAGTCTCTATTTCATTTATTTCTGCTATAAGTTTTGTTATTTTCCTCCTTACATTAACTTTGGGCTTTGTTTGTTCTTTTTCTAGTTTAATGAGGTGTAACATTGGGTTCCTTTTTGAGATTTGTTTTATTTCTTGATGTAGGCATTTAGTGCTATGAACTTCCCTCTTAGAACTGCTTTTACTACATCCCATAAATTTCTGTATGTCAAATTATCACTTTCATTTGCCTGAAGGTATTTTTTATATACCTCAATATTTTCTTTGACACATGGTTATTTAGTAGCATGTTGTTTAATCTCTAGATATTAGTGAATTTTCCTGTTTTCTTCATGTAATTATTTAAACTGTTATACTGGTGTGGTGGGAAAAGAGGCTTGACAAGATTTCAATCCTCTTAAATTTGTTGAGATTTGTTCAACATATGATCTGTTTTGCAAAATGTTTCATGTGTAATTGAGAAGAATGTGAATTCTGTTGTTTTTGAAAAGAATATTCTGTAAATATCTAAGTCCATCTAGTCAAATGTGTTGTTGAGGTCAATGTTTACCTTCTGTCTGGATGATCTCTATTATTGCAGTCTTTATTTTAAAGTCTATTTTCTTTTATATAAGTACTAGAGGCCCAGTGCACAAATTCATGCACATTGAAATGAAATTAATTAGAAGAAATATTTCAATATTGTTATTTGCCCTTTCTCTATAATAGAAGTGCCAACCAAATTCACAGTCGACAATGACAGATTGAAACACATGTGTGTTATTGTCACCAGCAAGAGCTTTATATGTAGTGCACATGTGTGAGTCAACTTAGCCTTTTATATATATAGAATAAACTTGCTTAATTAGACCTGCTTTCTGATTTAGGTAAACTTTTTCCAGCCCAGTGAAGCACCCCAGCTTCTCTTTCAGGTGATTGTAAGCAAAACTGCAGTAAATATCAACACGAAGCAGATGTAGATCATGCAGGGAGAACAAAAGGTGAAATATTTCACTGCAGCGGTGTTTGATTATATTCTGTGCAGTGAGAAAACCTGAAGTCATTTTCAATGTCCACCATTTCTTACTTCTTTTCAGTTGGGTCAAGTTTCTAAGCTTTCTAAATCTTTGTTTTCTGGGTAATAAAAAGAAAATAGGATTCCACTGAGTCTCCTATCTACCTACTCCAGGACTTCTGTGAGGATCAAATGAGATGAGGCATGGGAAAATGCTTCACAGACATTTGGTTAAAGTTTAAAATGTTTCCACCTGGCTATAAAGCAAGTCGTTTTCCTGGGCTGAAGAAAGTCCAAGGAGGCTAGTCTCTAGGGCAGCCGTGGGCAAACTACAGCCCACGGGCCAGATCCGGCCGGTTTGAAATGAATAAAACTAAAAAAAAGAAAAGACCGTACCCTTTTATGTAATGATGTTTACTTTGAATTTCTATTAGTTCACCCAAACACTCCATCCATGCTTTTGTTCCAGTTCCGGTACAGTTTAAGAACCCATTGTGGCCCTCGAGTCAAAAAGTTTGCCCACCCCTGCTCTAGGGAGGGGAAGTTGGGTGTTGCTATGTGACATCATTACTTGGAGCCCATAGCACCCATTTCTGGGCTGGGCTGGGCTGTGGGCTGCATTTTACACCATGGCTTCTTGGCTGCATTGGCTGCAATTGGGTGGGGTGTTGCTCCTGGGTGGTGGCAGGGCCTGTGTCCCACTTGGGAGAAGCCAAGCATTGGTTTCTTGGCACCAGGTCCATGATGCCATTTATTTTGAAATGGCCAGTGGGCGTAATGGCAGGCCCTGGGTTGAGTGTCTGTCCCCTGGTGGTCTGTGCACATCATAGCTACCAGTTGGACAGACACTTAGCCATATATACTAGAGGCCCGGTGCACAAAAATTTGTGCACTCGGGGGAAGGGGGGTCCCTCAGCCCGGCCTGTGCCGTCTCGCAGTTTGGGACCCCTCGAGAGATAATGACCTGCTGGCTTAGGCCTGCTCCCGGGTGGCAGAGGGCAGGCCCAATCCCTAGGTGCAGCCCCTGGTCAGGCTCAGAGTAGGGCCGATTGGGGATTTGGGGTGCCGCCCCCTGTCATGCACAGAGCAGGGCAGATTGGGAGGTTGCGATGCCACCCTCAGTCACGCTCAGGGTAGGGCTGATTGGGGGGTTGGGGCACCGCCCCCTGTCACACTCAAGGCAGGGTCGATGGGAGGTTGCGGCACCACCCCCTGTCACACACAGAGCAGGGCCCATCAGGAGGGTTGGGGCTCCATACCCTGTCATGCACAGAGCAAGGCCAATCAGGAGGTTGGGGAGCTGCCCTCTGTCACGCACAGAGCAGGGCCCATCAGGGGGATTGGGGCTCCGTACCCTGTCACGCACAGAGCAAGGCTCATCAGGGAGGTTGGGGCTCCATACCCTGTCACGCACAGAGCAGGGTCAATCAGGGGGTTGGGGAGCTCCCCCTTGTCATGCACAGAGCAGGGCCAATCAGGGAGTTGAGGAGCACCCCCCTGTCACTCACAGAGTAGGGCCGATAGGGGAGTTGGGTCACTGCCCCCTGTCACACTCAGGGCAGGGCGGATCAGGGGGTTGGGGCGCTTCCCTCTATCACCCACAGAACAGGGCCAATCAGGTGGTTGGGGCGCCGCCACTGTCACACTTAGGGCAGAGCCGATGGGGAGGTTATGGCTCTACCCCGTCACACACAGATCAGGGCCCATGGAGGGGGGCAGTTGGGGCACCACACCCTGTCACACACAGAGCCGCAGGGTGATTAGGGGGTTGGGGAGCTCCCCCCTATCAGGCACAGAGCAGGGCTGATCAGGGGGTTGGGGCGCCTTTCCCCTGTCACGAACAGAGCAGGGTGGATAAGGAGGTTGTGGCTCCGCCCCCTGTCACACACAGAGCCTCAGGGCAATCAGGGGGTTTGGGCACTGCCCCCTGTCATGCTGATCCCGGTGCTGGGAGGCCTCGAGGCTCCGCTGATCCCGGTGCTGGGAGGCATATTACCCTTTTACTATATAGGATAGAGGCCTGGTGTATGGGTGGGGCTGGCTGGTTTGCCCTGAAGGGTGTCCTGGATCAGGGTGGGGGTCCCCACTGGGGTCCTGGCCAGCCTGGGTGAGGGGATGATGGCTGTTTGCAGCTGGTCACACACCCTTCAGGGTGGGGGTCTCTAGTGGGGTGCCTGGCCAGTCTGGGTGAGGGGCTGAGGGCTGTTTTCAGGCTGACTGAAGCTCCCAACTGCTCCTTTTATTCTTTTTCTTTTTTTCATTCTGGGCCAGCTTTAGCTCTGGCTCCAGCTCTGAGGCTTCCAGCTTTAGCTCTGGCTCCAGCTCTGAAAGCAGGTATCTGGTTTGTTTCTGTTCTATAATTGAAACTCTGTATCAACTCCAGCTCTGAGATCCCGGGCTCACTGAAAGCAGGTTTCTGGGGTTTTGTTTAGCTTCTATATTTGTTACAATGTTTCTTAAACTGCAGGCTCAGAGGCCGGCAAGGCAGGCAGGGAACGTTGGAGTCCTCCGTCACTGAAACAAGCAAGCCTCATGTTAGTTTCAAGCTGCCTGGCTGCCGGCCGCCATCTTGGCTGGCAGTTAATTTGCATATCTCGCTGATTAGCCAATGAGAAGGGTAGCGGTCATATGCCAATTACCATGTTTCTCTTTTATTAGATAGGATATATATATATATATATATATATATATATATATATACACATACACACACACACACACACACACACACACACATATATATATATATATATATATATATATATATATATATATATATATATATATATATATATAATTTAGAGGCCCGGTGCACTAAATTCATGCACATAGGGGGGTGTCCTCAACTCAGCCTGTACCCACTCTAATCAGAGACCCCTTGGGGGATGTCCGACTGCTGGTTTAGGCCTGGAGAGAAATAGAGGCATGGCTGTTGGCCAGGCTGAGAGAGAAAGAGAGACACGTTCTGATCAACTGCTGCCACAGAGGCTACAGATCAGACCCTGCCTCTCTCTCTCTGCAGGCCTCTCTCTGGGCCTGATCTGCAGCCCCCTAGACAGTCAGTGCTGCGTTGGGGCACCCGCAGCAGCTGCAGTCAGTGCTGGGTTGACTTCTAGTCTTGTCGATCTTTCGGTTGTAATGGTTGTTACAACCCTGGCTCTTCATTATATAGATAGCTACTCCAGCTTTCATTTGGTTTCCATTTTCATGAATATCATATTACATCCCCTCATATTGTCTGTATGTTTTCTTACATATAAAGTGAGTCCCTTATAGACAGCATATAGATTAGTCACATTGTGTTATCCGTTGAGCCACATATATCTTTTGATTGAAGAATTTAGTTCATTTAAATTTAAAGTATTGATAAGTATGTGCTTCTTGCCATCTTTCTTGTTTTCTGGCATTTTTAAGTTCCTGTCTGTTCCTTGCTTCTTTTATTCATGTCCTTTGTTGATTGATGACTTTAAGAGGTATATATTTTTCTTGTCATTTATTATGATATTTACTATAGGTTTATGCTTCATGGTTAACATAAAACTTACATACAACAACTTATATCTATAATAGTCTATTTTAAGCTGATAAAACTTAACTTGAATCCCATTGTAAAGGTCAATATAGTTGCTATCCCCCCACATTTCAAGTTTTTTTATATCATTTTACATCTTTGTATCTTGTGTGTATCCCTTAATGAATTATTATAATCACTAGAGGCCTGGTGCACAAATTCATGTGCCAGTGGGGTCCCTCAGCCTGGCTTGTGGGATTGGGTCGAAACTGGCTCTCCGAGATCCCCTGAGGGATCCCAGATTGCAAGAGGGCACAGGCCAGGCCAAGAGATCCCACGGGTGCATGATCAGGGATGGGGAGGGGCACAGAAGGTTGGCCAGCTAGGAAGGGACCACAGGAGACCTCCAGGGTGTGTCTCACCCACCTAGCTCAGTCCCAATCAGCTAGAACCCAGTAGCAAGCTAACCTGTCAGTTAGAGTGTCTGCCCCCTGGTGGTTAGTGCATGTCATAGAGCAATTGAGAAGCCTTAGCATATCATTAGCATATTATGCTTTGATTGGTTGAATGGATGAATAGACGAACAGACACTTAGCATATTAGGCTTTTATTATGTAGGATAGTTAGTATTACTACTTTTGTCTTTTAAACTTCATTCTAGTTTTATAAATGAATTATTTACTACCTTTACTATCATGTACATTTCCAGTGAGATTTATTCTTTCATATGCATATTTTTTACTAAAGTGTGCCCTTTCTTTTTAGCTTAAAGAAATCCCTTTAGTATTTCTTTTAAGGTTGGCATAGTTGGGATGAAATTCTTTAGTTTTTTCTTGTTTGGAATCCCACATTTTTTGGTTTTCCTAAGACATAGTCCTTTAATGAGGTGATATTGGTTCACAAAATCATACAGGTTTAAAGTGTACAACTCAACAAAATATCATTGGCACACTGCATTATGCTCCCATTGCCAAATCACCTTTGCCCACCTCCAACTACTCCTATCTCCTTTCATTCTTTCTATCACCACCCTGTTGTCTATGTCTATAATGATAGTTTTACTTCCTCCTTTCCAATTTAGATATATTTTATTTCTTATTCTTGACTGATTGCTGTGGATAAGCCTTCCAGTACTATGTTGAATAAGAGTGGTGGAAGTGGACATCCTTATCTTGTTCATGATCTTAAGGGAAACACTTTTTTTTCAATTGAGTATGATTGGCTGAAGGTTTATCTTATATAGCTTTTATTATGTTGATGTATGATCACTCAATTCCCACTTTTTAAGAGTTTTTATGATAAATTGGGACTGGATTTTATCAAATAACATTTCTGCATCTGTTAATATGATCACATGATATTTACCTTTTCATTTTGTTTATGTGGTGCATCACATTTATTGATTTGTGAATATTGTTCCAACCTTGCATCCCCAGGATAAATCCCATTTGATCATGGTGTATGATCTTTAAAATGTATTGCTTCATCCAGTTTGCTAATGTTTTGTTGAGGATTTTAGTATCTATGTTATCAGGGATATTGGCTTATAATTTTCTTTCTTTGTAGTGACT
Source organism: Myotis daubentonii (assembly GCF_963259705.1). NCBI lineage: Eukaryota > Metazoa > Chordata > Mammalia > Chiroptera > Vespertilionidae > Myotis > Myotis daubentonii. Next base: position 94,003,894 of record NC_081861.1, on the reverse strand, counting down.
TTATTTGGTTTTGAAATTAGGGTAATGCTGGTCTTGTAAAAAGAGTATGGACATTTTCTTTCCTCTTGAATTCTTTGGAATAGTTTGAGGAGGAAAGGTATTAGTTCCTCTTGGAGTGTTTGGTAAAGTTTGCCTGTGAAGCCAGCTAGTCCAAGACTTTTGTTTGCTGGGAGTTTTTATTTTTTATTATTATTACTGCTTCAATTTCATTATCTGTCTATTCAGGTTTTCTGATTCTTCCATATTCAGATTTGGAAGATTGTACGTTTCTAGGAATTTATCCATTCCACCCACTTTGTCCAATTTGTAGGCATATATTTGTTCACAGTATTTTCTTACAATCCTTTGTATTTCTGATGTTATTCATCTTTCATTTCTGATTTTATTTGTCTGCAAAAATGTTCTTCAATCTTGTTTATATATTCAAAGAAACAGCTGTTGGTTTCATTGATGTTTTGTAATTTTTTTTTTTAGTCTCTATGTCATTTATTTCTGCTCCAATCTTTATTACTTTTTTCTTCTCTTTATTCTGGGCTTTGTTTGTTGTTCTTTTTCCAGCTTCTTTTTTAGGTGTAGAATTAGTTTGTTTATTTGATATTTTTCTTGCTTCTTGGGGTAGGCCTGTAATGCTATGAACTTCCCTCTCAGGACTACTTTTTTGTGTGTGTCCTATAGATTTTTTGTTATTGTGTGTTCATTTTCATTTGTTTCCAGGTAATTTTTAACTTCTTTCTTGATCTCATTGTTATCCCATTTAGTATCATGTAATGACTTTATTTGTCTTTTTTTATGAGCTGTTTTGAAGTGTATTTGTCTACCTTAGTTCTTTTTTCATTTGTTTTCATTTGTACAGGATTTACTTTTTTTAATCCATTCACTTTCAGTCTGTGTGTCTTATGTTCTGACGTGGGTCTCTTGTAGATAGCATATATATGGATCATATTTTCTTATCCATTCAGCTACCCTATGTCTTTTGATTGGAAAACTTAATCCATTTATGTTTAAGGTTATTATTGATAGGTACTTATTTATTGCCATTTTTTATATATACCTATGTTCCTCTATCTATATATTTTTCTTCTTCTTAAAGCAGGGCCTTTAACATCTTTTGCAATACTTATTTGATAATAATGAACTCCTTTACACTTAATTTATTTTGTCTAATTCACTTTCAATTTTAAATGATAGCCTTGCTAGATCTAGTGGCCTTGGTTGTAGGTCCTTGCATTTCATCACTTTGAATATTTCCTGTCAACCCCCCTGGCCTGAGTGTCTCTGTTGGAAAATAATCTGATCACCTTATGGGAGCTCCCTTTTAGGTAACATTCTCTCTTTTGCTGCTTTTAAGATTTTCTTTGTTTTTAAACTTTGCTATGTAAATTATATTGTGTATTTATGTGGGCCTCTTTAGGTTCATCTTTATTGGGACTCTGTGCTTCCTGAACTTGTGTGACTTTTTCTTTAACCAGGTTAAAGAAGTTTTCAGTCATTATTTCTTTAAACAGGTCCTCTATCCATTAATCACTCTCTTCTCTTTCTGGTACACCTATGAAGCCGATGATGTTATCCTTGAGGTTGTACCAGAGGCCACTTAGACTTTCCTCATTTATTTATTTTTCTTTTTTAATGTTTTTATTGATTTTTTAGAGAGATAGGCATGGAGATGGAGAGAGAGAGAGAAACATTGCCTTGTTGTCTCCAGTATACAACCTGCCTGGCGACTGTATTCACAACCTGGGCATGTACCTGAACCAGGAATCGAATTGGTGACCTTTCAGTGTATGGGACAATGCTCAACCAACTGAGCCACATTGGCCAGGGAAATTCTCTTTGCTTTTTCTTTTTTAAAAAATATATTTTATTGATTTTTTTACAGAGAGGAAGGGAGAGGGATAGAGAGTTAGAAACATCGATGAGAGAGAGAAACATTGATCAGCTGCCTCCTGCACACCCCCTACTGGGGATGCAACCAAAGTACATGCCCTTGACTGGAATCAAACCTGGGACACTTCAGTCCACAGGCCGACGCTCTATCCACCCTATCCACTGAGCCAAACCGGTTAGGGCTCTCTTTTATTTGGTTGTGCTGCTTGGGTTTGTACTGTGATCCTCTATTCTAAATTGTTGATTCAATCCTCTGCTTCGTCCAACCTGCTGTTGATTCCTTCCAGTGTGTTCTTCATTTCAGATATTGTATTCTTCATATCTGGCTGGTCCTTTTTTATGGTTCCTATAACCTATTTCATGCCTACTATTTTTTTCTTTAAGTTCTCATTGAGATAATATATTCTTCACTAAAGTCTTTGAGCTTCCCTTTAACCTTATTTTTAAGCTTTGTCCCTGTTATCTTGGTTGCTTTCAATTCATTTAATACTTTTCCTGGGATTTCTCTTGCTCTTTAATTTGGAGCATATGTCTTTGTTTTCCCACTTTGTCTCTGTGTATTAGTTAGATGTTCTATGATCCCTTAACTTTGTATGATGGCTTTAAGATATCAGAGTCATATTAGGCTAAGTGGGACAAACTCCAAGACCACATTTTGTGTGGGTTATGTGCAGCATCCTGTTGTAGTTTATTTTTAAATTTTATATATGTATATATATATATATATATATATATATATACATATATACATATAATTTTTAATATGTTTTTATTGATTTGAGAGAGAGAGAGGAAAAAAGAGGGAGAGAGAGTAGGAAACATCAATGAGAGAGAAACATTGATTGGCTGCTTCCTGCATGCCTCCCTTTGGGGATCAAGCCTGCAATCTGGGCATGTGTCCTGACCAGGAATGAAACCATCAACATCCTGGTGCATGGGACAATGATCAACCAACTAAGCCACATTGGCTGGTCTTTTCATTGATTTTTAAAGAGAGTGGAAGGGAGGGAGGCAGAGAGAGAGGGGGGGGAGAGAAAGAGAGAGAGAAGACCAGGCCTGGGAATCAAACCTGCAACCCAAGTTTGTACTCTTGACTGGGAATCGAACCTGCCACTCTGGTGCATGGGCTGATGCACTAACCACTGATATACACCAGCCAGGGCTGTAATTGAGTCTTGATTGCTGTTGGCATTTTCATGGGTGGAATTAACTCTTCAGACTGGCTGACTATACGAATAAAGCTTGCCCTGACCATTTTGGCTCAGTGGATAGAGCGTCGGCCTGCAGACTCAAGGGTCCCAGGATCGATTCCAGTCAAGGGCACATCCCCAGTAGGGGGTGTGCAGAGGGTGGCAGATCGATGTTTCTCTCTCATCGATGTTTCTAACTCTCTATCCCTCTCCCTTCCTCTCTGTAAAAAAATCAATAAAATATATTTTTTTAAAAAAAGAATAAAGCTTGATCACTGTGTATGAGTCACTGTGCAGGGTCTGCCCCTTGAGGTGGCATTGTTCCCAATGGGGTCTTTTGAATGACAGCATCTCCCTTTGGAGTGCCACTTATGTGGCTAGTTGGTTGAGCTCTGGTGTGATCTGAACCCCCAACACTTGTGTTGTTTGTGGGCCCACTGGGGCAGGGTTCAGGTAAAGGTTGATGTCAGCTATTGTGTGTAACTGGCCTTGGGCTACCTGTCTGGAGCTACTGTGCTATCAGGATGGGGCTATTTGGTCCCCTACATAGGGGCCATGTACTCAGGCACTCAATGAGTGGAAAATAGCCCCTACTCCAGAGCCATCCACTCAGTCTCTCTCACAGTCTCCAAGGATAGTGCATCAGGAGGAGCATTCCTCAGGTTCAGGTTGGGTGCAGCCAGCCATCCCTCTGCAGAAAATTCAACAGAGAAGAGCTACTGGGGCTCCTAAAGAGTGTCCTATTGAGAGTGGTGCCAGCCGAGCCTTCAGGAGGGGGGGTGAGCTCTTCTTCCTGGTCCCAGACAATAAAGTTGGAAGGAGACACACTTCAAATGTCCCAACTTTGAGTAGCACTTCTTCCTTCAGTGTAGCTGAGCTCAGAAGAATGGGGCCACAAGGACTTGGGAGGGCAGATCCAAGCAATCTCTTTTGGGGGGTTCTTCTAGCAAGCCTGTAAGAAGGGGGTGGGCACCTCTTACCCTTTCTTGGTAAAAGCCACTGAAGGAGACATACAATGAAGGTCCCAGCCCCAAGCAGCTCTCAGACCTCCTGTAGGACTGAGCCAAGCAGAGAAGGGCCCATAACTTCCAGAAATTCAGGTCAAATGAATCTCTCACTGTGGGAACAGCATGGGCTGAGTCACAGGGGAGATAGTAGTGGCCCTCCATGCAATGCAATCATACAACCCAACACCCAGCCATCTGATTCCTGGACAAAAGCTTCTGTGGAACATGCCTTATGGAAATCCCAGCTCTGAACAGTACTCTGATGCCCCTGCAAGAGTGAACTCAACAGAGCAAGGCCATAGGTATTAGAAGGGCAGGAGAAATGATTCAGTAAGTGTTGGGAGCATCTTCTATGCACTCTAGATGGGGAAGAATGGTCCCTTTCCAAAGCTACAGAGGTCAATCACTGAGTTTTCACCAAGAGCATCTCCAGACAAAGTATGCCTCAAAGGTCCCTGCTGGGTGCTGGAAAACTCTTTATCTCTTCTTTTCTGAATAACTTTGCTGGATAGACTATTCTTGGTTGGAGGTTTGTTTGTTTGTTTGTTTGTTTGTTTTTCCCAGCACTTTTAATATAGTGTGCTACTTCCTTCTGGCCTTCAAAGGGGGAGAGATCAACCAAATGGATGCAGACACCAGGGGGGTGAGGGCATAAGTGGGGGGTGGGGTGCAAAGGGTGGATAAGGACACATATATAATACCTTAATCAATGAAGAAAAAAATAAAAAAAAACTGCTATTTTTAGACAACTTGTACATAACAAGTTGTTTTTCTCTTCTGCTTTTAATATTCTTTCATTGTTTTTAATTTTTACATTTTAATTATCAGGTGTGTTGGTGTGGATTTTTTTTTTTTGGCTTCCTATTATTTAGAACTCTCTGTTCTTGAATCTGGATGACTGTTTCTTTCCCCAGGTTAGGGAAATTTTCAGCTATTATTTCTCCAAAAATTATTTTTGCACCTTTCTTTCTCTTCTCTTTCTGAGAGCCCTTTGATTCAAATGGTAGTCTTTTTAATGCTGTCTAATTAGTCCCTTAACCTAGCTCACTATGTTTCATTCTTTTTAAAAAATATATATTTTATTGATTTTTTACAGATAGGAGGGGAGAGGGATAGAGAGTTAGAAACATCGATGAGAGAGAGAAACATCGATCAGCTGCCTCCTGCACACCCTTCACTGGGGACGTGCCCGCAACCAAGGTACATGCCCTTGACCAGAATCGAACCTGGGACCCTTCAGTCCGCAGGCCGATGCTCTATCCACTGAGCAAAACCGGCCAGGGCTATTTCATTCTTTTTTTTATTTTTTATTCTCTGGTTAGGTGATTTCCACTGCTTTGTCTTAGAGTTGACTACTAATTTTTTCTACTACATTATCTAGTTCCCTGTTGAACCCCTCAATTTCAGTTATTGTATTCTTCAGCTTTGTCACATCTAATTTGTACTTTCGTATATTTTTCATCTTTTTGTTGAAATCCTCACTGTGTTAATCTATTCTTACCCCCAATTTGATGAGCAACTATATGATCATTACTTTGAACTCTTTATCAGGTAAATTATTTTTCTGCTATCTTATTCTTTCATTTTAACATATTCCTCAATTTATTTAGTATTTTTGACTCTCTGTATTGTTTTATAACCTGCTCTTCCAGTCTTTATATAGTGGCCTCATGTAGGAGATGAACCTTGTCACTCAAACTTGCCTCAACTATTTGTTGTCTCTCAAATATCTGTGCTTGTCTAAGTTGCCTACTATAATTTTATAGCTCCCAGTAGTTGAGTATGTGCCAAGACCTGTCAGTGTCTTAAAGGGAAGGATCTCAATCAGCACCTAAGTTCAAATATATCAGTCCTTTGGAACCATAGGCATAAGCCCTGCTGGCCACCAGAGCCAGGTGATCTAGAGGTGTCTCCTGAGCAACTGGAGTTTCTAGACAAGTGTATACCTCTTTTCTGGTTGATACTGGCAATCTGGAGAAAGGCAGAAAACCAAGATGGCATCAACAGCGTACATTCCTTGAGAGCAGCTCCATAGACCTATAAATGTATGCCAAATCTGTAGTATTCCCCTCATGCTGAAGCTCCAGGACAAGCAAATAGGCCTTCTCTAAGAAGGACCGTGAATGCGCCTCAGTCTACACTCTGTGCAATGCCCTGTAGGTTTTATTCTTTCTAGAACTGTCTCTATGATTTCTACAGTCCTGTGGGACCCAGGAATGAAAGCCCCAAACCACCCCAGCTACCAGAGCCTAATGATTAAGGGCTGTCCCCTCTGCATTAACTAAAAACTCCCACAAAGCACCAAAACAAAATGGACACCATGCATAAACACCAGTGAAATAGACACTGGCTCTCTGGAGCATGGCAAAGGGTGAGCACAAAGATAGTAGGTCTTTGAAAAGAATTGCAGTCAACCCCAAATGTATGTTTAATTAGAAGCCCGCCCTACTGCAGTCAAAATGACTAAAAAATAGACCTCTTTTATAGAAAGACTGAACTCCTGGGTCTATCAGCTCTTTAAAAAATATATTTATTGTTGAAAGTATTTCAGATGTTCCCTTTTCCCCCTCATTAGCTTCCCTTCTCCTCATTCCCTCCCCTTACCCACGCTTTCACCATGCTATTGTCTGAGTCCATCTTTCTGTGTCCTGGCGGTGGTAGCTGTTTACAAACTCTTTGTCCATTGATTACAGTTCTGTGGAACCAATGAGCATAAGCTCTACTGGCCAAAAAACCAGATGGCCCTGCAGCATTCACAAAATGTTGGCACCATACAAGGTTATGAACCCCTCTCTGGGTGATGTCAATTATTACAGTCCAATCATACCAGGATCAGAATCTCCTCTGGCCTCCAGACAATGAATAGATACCCAATAGGTTGTAGCCACAAAAACTGGAGCACCAGACATATCTAAAAGCTCCCTTCCAGGAGATACTGGTGCTTTGGGGTCACAGCAACGGGAGAGCATGAAGATGGCACCCACAAATCTCAACCCTCAAAAAGGGTTCCAGCAGATTCCTAAATCTGTATGTTAAATTAGGTGTCTGCTCTCTGTCTGCTGCTTTAATGTAAGCAGGTGAGTCTCCTTTATTTTATTTAAGTCTGGGCATAATTGGCTGACTCTGAGCTGGGCCCTGGGGTGGGTAAGTCCAAGTGTTCAAGCCCTTTAAGAGTGGTTTCTCAGATTGTTATTGTCTTGTGGGTCTCAGGAAACATCCCCTTTGGTTTTTCAAAGTTACATATTTTGAGGGCTTGTCTCTCAATGTATATCCTGAAAGTTGGGATGCCTGATATGGCATTCATTCCTTGGGGCAAAGCTTCAGGTTGGGAGTTCTTTCTCAGCTGTGGGACACTGCACCAGGGTGGGTTTTATGGTGAGATTGTTTCCTAGCCTCTTTTACCCACTTCAATGTGGTCTTCTCATTTGACAAACTTGTAATTGTTACTCAGACAGCCTTTAGTTTTTTTTTTTTTTTAGACAGCCTTTAGTTTTTTTTTTTTTTTATTAAATCTTTATTGTTCAGATTATTACATTTGTTCCTCTTTTTCCCCCCCATAACTCCCCTCCTCCCAGTTCCCGCCCCACCCTCCACCCTCACTCCCCACCCACTCTCCTCATCCATAGGTGCACGATTTTTGTCCAGTCTCTTTCCGCATCTCCCACACCCCTTTCCCCCCCAAGAATAGTCAGTCCATTCCCTTTCTATGTCCCTGATTCTATTATAATCAACAGTTCATTCTGTTCATCAGATTATTTATTCACTTGATTCTTAGATTCACTTGTTGATAGATGCATATTTGTTGTTCATAATTTGTATCTTTACCTTTTTCTTCCTCTTCCTCTTCTTAAAGGATACCTTTCAGCATTTCATATAATCCTGGTTTGGTGGTGATGAACTCCTTTAGCTTTTCCTTATCTGTGAAGCTCTTTATCTGACCTTCAATTCTGATTGATAGCTTTGCTGGATAAAGTAATCTTGGTTGTAGGTTCTTGGTATTCATCACTTTGAATATTTCTTGCCACTCCCTTCTGGCCTGCAAAGTTTCTGTTGAGAAATCAGCTGACAGTCGTATGGGTATTCCCTTGTAGGTAACTGAGTTACTTTCTCTTGTTGTTTTTAAGATTCTCTCTTTATCTTTTGCTCTTGGCATTTTAATGATGATGTGTCTTGGTGTGGTCCTCTTTGGATTCCTTTTGTTTGGGGTTCTCCGCGCTTCTTGGACCTGTAAGTCCATTTCTTTCACCAGGTGGGGGAAGTTTTCTGTCATTATTTCTTCAAATAGGTTTTCAATATCTTGCTCTCTCTCATCTTCTGGCACCCCTATAATTCTGATGTTGGTACGCTTGAAGCTGTCCCAGAGGCTCCTTACACTATCCTCGCATTTTTGGATTCTTTTTTCATTTTGCTTTTCCGGTTGGGTGTTTTTTGCTTCCTCGCATTTCAAATCATTGACTTGATTCTTGCGCTCCTATGGTCTGCTGTCGGGAGTCTGTATAATATTTGTTATTTCAGTCCGTGTATGCTTAATTTCTAATTGGTTCCCCAATATAAGATCGAGGGTCTCATTAGTTTTCTTGTAGATCTCATTAAGTTTATCGGCGGCTTCTAAACAGTTCTTGAGAGACCTTAAAAGTGTGGTTCTGAACTCTATATCTTCCATTGACAATTTTGTCCTGTTTCTTTGTCTCCGCATTTTGTTATGCTTCCTTGGTGCACCCCCTAGTGGTCTTTGTTCGCAGTCTTATAGTTAAATCTTGATTGTTGTAGCTAATCCCAGGGAGGGTTTGACCTCCAGGCCAAGTGGCTATGAGAATCAGCTGTGTCAGCAGTGAGAGAACTTCTGTCCTCTAGGGAGGTGCTAATCTAGCCTTTGCCTGAGGCTATCCAGCAAATGCCTCTGTGCAGGGCTTGGGCGGGGCGGGTCGCACAGGATCAATAGGGTGGGCCGAAGAGAGCAGTTATGGTGGCTCTCAGTCTTGTCCCCAGGGGCTCTGCCTCTCTGAGTCCCAGCAATGGCTGCAAACCTCGGAGAGAAAGCTGCACTCGCTCTGACCGAAGCCAGACAGTCCCGCTTCTCCCGTTTGAGTCTGGGTCCCTAAAGACTCGCCCGGATCTGGAGCTCAGAGTCTGTGACTCCCTCCCGATTGAAAACGCCAACCGCACCCTCCACCGCCAGCCCGCTCCATGCACTCCGTACCTCAGAATTTGACTTCAGCACTGCGCCTCCTCTGAGTGTCCGTGTGCGTTTCTCTTTCCTCCTAGTTGTAGGACTTCCACTCAGCCAGCGTTCCTGTGGTTCTGGGTGATGTCCCTTCCGTTTTTTGGTTTCACTTTTGAAGTAGTTGTTCAAAGCAGCAAACTCCGGCGTTAACCTATGCCGCCATCTTGGTTTAATTCTAGTTTTTATTTTTTTAAGATGAAATTGTTTTCATAGGTAGCTGTACACTCAGTGTGTCTGTGAGAGTAAGTGAGTTCTGGATCATCCTGTATTGCCATCCTGAACCAGGAGGACATAAAGGCCAAATCTTCAGAGACAGACAGTAAATTAGTGTTGACAGGGTCTGAGAGGAGGAAGGTCCAGGGAGTGACTGATAAAGGGCATGGGGTTTCTTTTTAGGGTAATGAAAATGGTCTAAAATTAGTTTGCTATACCAAATATAAATATGCCAAAAATGGTGAATTTTATGGTGTGTGAATTATATATCAATTAACCTCTTAAAATAGCCTAATTAAATTAAAACTAGGCTATAACATAAATATTATGTGATCTTGGCAGTTTAGAATAGTGGAAAACTATGGATTAAGGGGGAAACATTGCCAGGTATGAATTCTGGCTTTGCCACCTACTAACTGTATAAATTCAGACAAGTCATTTACCTTATCTAAATCTCAGTTTGCATCTCTTCAAAGTAAGAGTAAGGAAACCAACCTCAGAGATGTTTGTGCCCACCCCCCGCCTCCAGAGGTTATTTCTTAGACTCTAGTTCTTTTACCAGCTCTCAATTATGCCATTTTCTCATGAGATTATTACAACAATGGCCATTTATTAAACATTCTGCCAGCAACATTGTGGGCTGCCTTTCCTTTAAAATCTCATTGAATCCTCTTAGCAGTCTTATAAGTTCTGTATTTCTTTGCCCATTCTACACATAAAGAAATTGAAGCTACATGATTTATTTAAGGTCATTCTCTTAGAGTGACAGAGATTGGCATGAAAACCAGATCTTCTACCTAAATATATTTTCACTTAAACAAAACGCATCATTAATCAGAATTAGAAAGCTATGAAACAAAGTCAAGTAATACTTTTAAAAGAGAATATGACTGTCCTCTTGGACAAGCAATCATCAAATTTCAAATCTCAGGCTGGCAGCAAGAAAAGAAGCTACCAGTATTATGTCATTTTTGTCAATTTTTCCTTTGAAATATTCCTTGTATCCACAAAAATGTAGGCACAAAGGATCTATGAGTAGAGAATAACTTCGAATTCTCTTGTTTTTATCTTAAAAATTCGTGTAGAGATGTCATTAAATTCCACAGTGTGATTAATAGCAATATTTGAAATTAGTAAGCATCAGGAAAAAAATATGATGCTCTATAAAGATGTTTGGCCCTAACCGGTGTGGCTCAGTGGATAGAGCGTTGGCCTGCGGACTGAAGGGTCCCAGGTTCAATTCTGGTCAAGGGCATGTACCTTGGTTGCGGGCACATCCCCAGTAGGGGGTGTGCAGGAGGCAGCTGATCAATGTTTCTCTCTCATCGATGTTTCTGACTATCCATCTCCTTTCCTCTCTGTAAAAAATCAATAAAATGTATATATTTTAAAAAAGATGTTTGGTGTTTTCCTAAATCCCTTCTTGTTTGAAAAGTACAGAGGTATGTGTAAAAAAGATATGCTTTTACATATCTAGTCTTTTTTTCCCCTCTCTCTCCACTTGTATTTACCTTTCCCTAAGAGCTAAGAATAATTATCTTTTTATTTTAAGTATATTATATATTTCCCTTTTTATGGCAAGACGAAAGGTGAAGGCAACCTAGACTTACAATGTGGCTACATGTGGCAGGCAGAGAGAAGGACTTAATGAATATTATTTTATGTAATTATCAGAAAAGCCCTCAAAGGAATAATGTAACACCAGTCTCCAGATAAAGCCCTGTTGTATTGACATTCCTTACCCAAACAGGGTTAAACTGGCCTGTGACCTCTGCATTTCACCCTGCTTTAATAATCTTTGGGGACCTTGCTTAAGTTAGACCCTTTAAAGTATCCCCAAGTAAGGGAGAGAGAGAGGGAAGGAGAGAGAGAGAGAGAGAGAGAGAGAGAGAGAGAGAGAGAGAGATATTAAGATTATAGCTTAGTGCTGAGGGTTTCTCAGCTAAATTTCCCATATCTGAACTGGCATAATACACTTTTATTTAACTAACTGTGAAACTTCTGGAGAATAGGAAGTGGTGTTCTGGTTCTGAAAATTCGCATTCTATGCTGCAGTGCTTTTGCTTCAGACTCATAAAACTGAATGCCTTGCATCTGGATAATAAGTGAGAGCGTAACCCAGGAGAGTCAGGAAAAAAAGTCTCAAGTAATTTCTGTACTTGCTCTCCAAGCAAATCTCTGTGTACTTGCAGTTAGGATGCTAGTTAGTGGGATATTAGAAATTTCCAAGGTTCTCTTTTTTACTTTTTCTTTTATTATGTGCTATGATAGCCATACAACATAATATATGTAACATATATTATACAACACAATAATAAAATGAACACTCATGAGCTGTGATTAAAGAACATCAATCTCATTTCTCTTTCTTTTTAAAATTTTTGTTCACCGCTCTAACCCCAGGACATAGTATGATACCTGTTATGTAGTAGCTTCATAAATATGTTTAAATAGATGTTTAAATCAATTTGCTTTCTCCTTTTTTATATCATTACCCCAAGCCTGCCTTCAGAGGAAACAACTATCCTATATTAAAGTTTATTGTTTCCTTGCATTTTTATGATTTTTTCACACATACATTGTTTACTTTTGCTTCTTTTTGAACTTATGTAATAGAATCATATAATATGTACGCTTTTATGAATTATTTCTTTTATGCAACATTAGTTTGTGAGGTTCACTTATGTATAACTATATTATCCTCCTTGTCGTTGCTGAGCTGTATTTTATTAAATGAGTGTACTTAACCTCTCTCCTGTCAGTGGATGTTTCTGCTTTTATAAACAAGGCTACTCTGATCATTTCCAAACATGCCTCCTGGTACAAATGTGCGTGAGTTTCTCTCACAGGGGTGAGGAACGTCTGGCCTGCGGGCCATAAAAGGCCCATGAAATCATTTGGTCTGGCTCTGCCAAGGCATTAAGGGTGAGTTAATTAAATATTTGACCAAATATAGCAGGCTAATTTTTAATTTGATAATTTTGTATGGCCTGTGAATGATGTTATAAATATTCAAATGGCCCTTGGCGGGAAAAAAAGGTGTCCTATTCTTGCTTTAGGATATAAACCTGGGAGAGGAACTGTACTTGGAATTTTTATTTCCAATGCCCAAAGGTCAGCCCATGAGTCAGAACTGCAATGTGCCATATGTCCACACTAGGCCAGGGTTAGTGGGAGTGCTGTCTAAAATATTTTGACAGAGAGAGGAAGGGGGAGGTAGGCAGAAATTGACCTGGTGAGGTCAGGAGGTATCACAGATCTCTGTTCAAAGTGGGTTGTAGTTAGGAAAACTTGAGTTTCTAAAATCGTCTTCATTATTTCAGCTCCTCTTTCTCCCCCTTTATAGTTATTTTTGTGCAGGATGCATTTCATTAAATGCATATCTAAAAATGTTGATGACTTTCTTCAGCCTTTAAACATTGATTACAAGTTTGATTTATTACATTATTTTAAACAATTTGAACTGTATTTAAAAATATATTTTATTTATTTCAGAGAGGAAGGGAGAGGGAGAGAGATAGAAACATCAATGGTGAGAGAGAATCACTGATTGGCTGCTTCTTGCATCCCCCACACTGAGGATTGAGCCCGCTGCACTGGGGATCAAGCCCACCACACTGGGGATCAAGCCCACCACACTGGGGATTGAGCCTGCCACCTGGGCATGTGCCCTGACCAGGAATGGAACCATGTCCTCTTGGTTCAAAGGTCAATGCTCAACCACTGAGCCATGCCAGTCCGGCTTTAACTGTATTTTAAATTTTAGTATAGATGAAAATTTCTATTTCCTAAAGCCTCTTTCCCAAAGTACCTTTTATTTACTTTATGTAGGTTTCCATTTTGTTTATCTAATATGTATTTTGCTTTCTTTTTTTAATTTATTTTTTTAATTGCTTAAAGTATTACAACGGGTATTACATATGTGTCTCTTTTCTCCCCCCCCGCCCTTGACTATCCCCTGGCCTCCCCCAACCCCCCAGCGCCCCATGTCCATTGGTTATGCATATATGCATGCATACAAGTCCTTCAGTTGATCTCTTATACCCCTCCCTCCTGCCCTCCAACTTTCCCCGGCCTTCCCACTGCAGTTTGACAATCTGTTTGAGGCAGCTCTGCCTCTGTATCTATTACTGTTCAAAAGTTTATAATGGTCTGTATTATCCATGAATGAGTGAGATCATGTGGTATTTTTCCTTCATTGACTGGCTTATTTCACTTAGCATAATGCTCTCCAGTTCCATCCATGCCATTGCAAATGGTAGGAGTTCCTTCTTTTTTACAGCAGCATAGTATTCCATCGTGTAGATGTACCACAGTTTTCTAATCCATTCATCTACTGATGGGCACTTAGGCTGTTTCCAGATCTTAGCTATGGTGAATTGTGCTGCTATAAACATATGGGTGCATATATCCTTTCTCATTGGTGTTTGTGGTTTCCTGGGATATATTCCTAGAAGTGGGATCACAGGGTCAAATTGGAGTTCCATTTGTAGTTTTTTGAGGAAACTCCATACTGTCTTCCATAGTGGCTGCACCAGTCTGCATTCCCACCAGCAGTGCACAAGTGTTCCTTTTTCTCCACATCCTCTCCAGCACTTGTCGTTTGTTGATTTGTTGATGATAGCCAGTCTGACAGGTGTGAGATGATACCTCATTGTTGTTTTGATTTGCATCTCTCGGATGATTAGTGACTTTGAGCATGTTTTCATATGTCTCTTGGCTTTCTGAATGTCTTCTTTTGAAAGGTGTCTATTTAGGTCCCATGTCCATTTTTTTGATTGGATTGTTTATCTTCCTTTTGTTAAGTTGTATGAGTTCCCTATAAATTTTGGAGATTAGGCCCTTATCAGATATGACATTGGCAAATATGTTTTCCCACACAGTGGGTTTTCTTGTTGTTTTGTTGATGGTTTCTTTTGCTGTGCAGAAGCTTTTTATTTTGAAGTAGTCCCATTTGTTCATTTTCTCTTTAGTTTCAAGTACCTTAGGAGCTGTATCAGTGAAGAAATTGCTTCGGCATATGTCTGAGATTTTCTTGCCTTTGGATTCTTCTAGAATTTTTATGGTTTCCTGTCGTACATTTAAGTCCTTTATCCATTTTGAGTTTATTTTTGTGTATGGTGTAAGTTGGTGGTCTAGTTTCATTTTCTTGCATGTATCTGTCCAATTTTCCCAACACCATTTATTGAAGAGACTATCCTGGCTCCATTGTATGTTCTTGCCTCCTTTGTCAAATATTAACTGAGCATATTGGTTCGGGCCAATTTCTGGGCTCTCTATTCTATTCCATTGATCTATATGTCTGTTCTTGTGACAGTACCAGGCAGTTTTGAGAACAGTGGCTTTGTAATACAGCTTGATATCTGGTATTGAGATCCCACCTACTTTGTTCTTTCTCAGGATTGCTGCAGCTATTCGGGGTCTTTTTTTTATTCCAGATGAATTTTTGGAGAGTTCGTTCTAGATCTGTGAAGTATGCCGTTGGTATTTTAATGGGAAGTGCGTTGAATTTATAGATTGCTTTGGGTAGTATGGACATTTTAATGATGTTGATCCTACCAATCCATGAGCACGGAATGTTCTTCCATTTGTTTATGTCTTCCTCTATGTCTTTTTTCAATGTCCTGTAGTTTTCTGAGTATAGGTCTTTTACCTCTTTAGTTAAGTTTATTCCTAGGTAGCTTATTTTTTTTGGTGCGATGGTAAATGGGATTGTTTTTGTAATCTCTCTTTCTGAAAGTTCACTATTGGTGTATAGAAATGCCTCAGATTTTTTGGGGTTAATTTTGTATCCTGCTACATTGCCAAATTCATGTATTAAGTCTAGTAGTTTTTTGATGGAGTCTCTAGGTTTTTGTATGTATAATATCATGTCGTCTGCAAATAAGGACAGTTTTACTTCCTCTTTTCCAATTTGGATGCCTTTTATTTCTTCCTCTTGCCTAATTGCAATGGCTAACACTTCCAGTACTATAAAATATATTTTTATTCTGCAAATTTATACTAATAATTGATAATGATGTCACTATCATCATCATCATCCCATTTACCCATATATACTTTTATGCCTTTCAAAAAAATTCCTGTCTTTGAGGTGATTTCTCATCTGTAGCAATCTGTACTCTGCTCTATTATATCATCTACTATGTTATTTTTCAGTTTCTTGCTTCCTATCTTTCTTTTCTATAAGACATTAAGTTGTTTAGAGGCAAAGATAATATCTTGATCAATGTTATATCCCCAGCACCTAGCCCTGTACCTAGTCCATTGGGCTAGCTAGGTTCTATGAGTTGAATTGATTCAATGTGTTTAATTTCAACCTCCAATCTCATAACATGGTCAGTTATTGGTTACAAATGCACAAGTTCACTTAATTTTTCTGAACATAAGTTTCTTGTCCTACAATATAGGGAAGATACAGAGTTGGTGGGAAGATTAAATGGTATTTTGTATATGAAATGGCCTAACACATAGGGCACCTAAATGCATGACCTTCTGATTTTATTTGAATGGTATGTATTTGCTACAGAAGTCAAAAAAGTGGGAAGAAGGTAAAGACATTTCCAAAAAGAAGAAGGAGGAGAGAAGGAAGAGGAGGAGGAGGAGGAGGAGGAGGAGGAGGAGGAGGAGGAGGAGGAGGAAGAGGAGGAGGAGGAGGAGGAGGAGGAAGAGGAGGAGGAGGAGGAGGGAGGAGGAAGAGGAGGAGGAGGAGGAGGAGGAGGAGGAGGAGGAGGAGGAGGAGGAGAAAACTGCTTTTTCTCCTTGTTTTATGAATAAGGATGGGGGACACAATTTTTACTCAAAGAAATGACATTTTTAGCCAAAGGAATAACTTTCTTAGCATTAGGCTCATTTTTATATGGAAAGTGAAACTCTTTTCCTGTGGATTTTGTCACCTTGTTTGTCTTGGTTTTGTGGACAGAGTCCTGCGGGCTTTCCAGCTAAGATGAGAAAAGGAAAGCTTATGAGGAGAAAATACAGGCCACCATAGTCAGCTCCTGGATTTACATATTCTCAGAACTTTGGGAGTACTTTTTGTTGTACTTGGGCCTTGAATAAAGGTTAATATTTGTGTCTTAGAGATAAAATGCATATCAAGTGTAGCCTGAGTGAAGGCTTTCTTTCCTCTTGCCCTGCCAGGGCTGCTCATTGGTAGATTGAAGGGAAGAAATCCTTTATTGCTTTTAAAAAAAAATCTGATGACTGTGCTGAGCATGTTTAGCAAAGAACCATGGGTTTAAAGTGAAGGTGAGTAGCGAGAATACAGCAGGGTAATGGAAACTGTGTTGGGTTTGAAGTCAGCTAGTCCAGGCCTTGGTGTCAAATATCTTGGGCTTCTCCTCTATGAGTCTGAATTTCTTCATATGATATAAGAAGGAAAAACTCTCACAGAGTTGTTTTGTGGTGTTGAAATCACCCCCACATGGCAAACAGGCTGCCGCTGCCATTAGGGCTTACATTCCTTCCTTAGTAAGAAAGAAGTGCTCATGAAAAATAGTAGCTGCATTCCTGTAGATGAGAATATGGGAAATTGTCTGCCTGAGGCAGATTAACCCAAGAAGTCACTTAAGTTTTGTTTAATGTGTAGGAGAGAAAAAAATGACCTTTGGGTAGTAGGAGCCATGTTGTTTGTTTACACTTGAATTAATTACTATGGGAGACTAAGAATTACCCATTCCATTAAGTTTTAGGACTGGATTTCTGGCCCACTTCTTCACATCCACCTAAGACTCAGAGATGGATATTCTTGGCAGTTACACTAGGTAACCACTGAAGCTCCATCCTAGCCAAAGGAACCCATGAGTATTGTAATGGCCAAGTGTTGAGATGGTAGCCTAAGAGATTTCGAGAATCAATGGCCATCATTTCTCAACAATAGCTTCATGCATAGGGATTCTGCTACTTTATGTGGTAGAATGGGTTTGGGGGCATATCCATGTGATATATATAGAGACTCCTAAGAAAAGTGAGGGATTGGGAGAAAAGTCAAAAGAAGACTTCTATGATAAAACTACTTATGATCCCTCACTGTGTATTCGTTTCAAGGAAGTTTTATCTTTTTGCCTAATTTATATAATCATTCACAACAGTAGCACAGAAGTATGGGTAACATTATTCTTATTTGCAGATGAGAATGGAACTGAGAGACTAGGGCAAGGACACAAGACTGCTATGATGTTTAATCTGGTTTAGCCATAGGTCTACCTTTGGATAAGGTAAGGTCATAAGATTGGCTTCATACCATTTATTTGCTCTGAAATTATTGTCTGACCATCATCTTAAGTTATATACCTTAACCTCATATTTCTGCCTTCATATTTCCCTCATGTAGACATAGCCCATAAGATTGCTGATCCCAGAGAACTTGTCTAATTCCTTAACAGGATCCATAAAGGCTCTGTCCATGTGAGAGGAAACCCTGCAAACATTATCTCTAGAAGTATTCCCCCAAAAAAGGCAGTTCCACACTGACTGTATTAAGCAATGAATGATAATAATGTACACATGTAGTTCACTCTTCAAGATCTCAGACTTCTACCCTCCAATTTCTGCCAACTACTGATGTGTATTTCATTATTTCTCTTGTGTCTTTCCAGTTTGGAGACTGCCAGGGAACATGTTCTGCCCATCGACTATTACTTTCCACCCCAGAAGACCTGTTTGATCTGTGGGGATGAAGCTTCTGGCTGTCATTATGGAGCTCTCACTTGTGGAAGCTGCAAAGTCTTCTTTAAAAGAGCTGCTGAAGGTAAAGGGTCTTGCACACCCACTTCTATTGTTCTTTTTCCTTTATCTTCTAGAGAGAGGCACTAATTTTCCAGGGCCTCGTATTTTAATCATCTCAGGGATGAGGTCACTGGCAGGGCCCTCTCAAAGTTTTTCAGAGCCTAAAGAAGCAAGTTTTTCTTATTTGGCCTGCTAGCTTCAACAGTGTTGGTAGTACAGGCAATGTAGGCAATGAAGGTGGTCCCAGCTGGTACTTGGGACTTGGTGGGCCCTAGAAATGAAAGAAAAATTAATGATTTGAAAAGATTTAATTTTCTCTCTACTTGTGTTCCACTCTGCTGCTAGTGGGGGAAAATTTGTCCTTATTGGAGAATTTAGAAGTAGAGATACTCCAACTGAGTCCCTAGCCTGTACTTTGTTATGAATACAAGCTTGTTCCTTATTAAAGTCTCCCTGGCCTCAGCCCCAGAAAAGAAGTGTTCTCACTGTTAAGCAGACCATCAGTCTATGCACCTGCTCCCTCCTGCTGCTGCCTTCTTGATGCCCCTTTGCATTAATAGTTCCTAGGTAGAGAAGTAACCAAAGTGATGAAACATTTTTATTCTCCTCTCCAGAGACCTGCTCTCAGGGCTGTCCATTGGTACAGAGTCCCAGGCTAAGTTGCATCTTATATTTGGCTATATGGACTGAAGACCTGGCTCATTAATCTTATTTAGCTTAGAACAATTCATGTCTGCTCAGCCCCCAGAGGTGCTCAGCCTACATCCTATAGAGGGAACTCCCATTTACAGACCATCTATATATGCTAGTGCCTCCTTCCTTCTCAATCAATTTGGGTCTAAGCCATTTATTCACTTTACTCCCCCATCCTTCTAATGGCTTCCTTCTCAAAGAAACAGTGATGAACAGCCTGTAAACAGACACTCTGCTCAGGGAACAAACTCAGTTGCTAAACACCAGTATCTACTCCTTCTCTCACTTTCTCTCAAGGAAGTACTTTCTTCTGAGACCTTTTCCCCCTGTCACTAGGCCTAAAAATGTTGAATTCCATGTCAGAACCCAAACAGACAGTCTTTCCTTATGTAAAGGCTACAAACCCTTTAGGTAGTTTTGAAAGTGGAGCTAAGTAAAGCCACACCTTTCACCAGGAATGTGATGACACCCACAGAGGAACCAGAGAGCTCTTGGCATCTAGAAAGAGGTAGCAAATGTGTGTCCTTTAATGACCTCTCCAATGATAGCCAGTTGGAATGATGATTGTATTTCCATCATTTTGGCCAGGTGGCAGGGGTACCTATAAAATGGACAGCTGTTATTATTTTTTTGCAGTCTCTAAAGCAACAAGGAGACAGGTAGCATTCAGTATTACTGAAAACATGCTGTGTATTCCATCCATACTCCTGAGTGGCCCAGTGCTACTGCTTATGCTGGGCTAGTATAATGTCTAGGGCACCAGTGTCTAGGCCTGTATAGTTTGGAAAGAGACACAGAAAGCAGTGCCTTCTTTTCTTAAGAGTACTTACAGAAGGAAGGCCTTAATTTGGAGTAAAAAGGAAGTGAGGAGCAACTTAAAATACTTCAGATTACTCTCCCTACCCCAGTGAGTGCCTGCCTCTTCTCCATACCCTGTCATCCATTACGTCCTGCCTGTGAAGCAAAGAATGAAGCTGAGTACCTGTCTATAGCTTGTGTGTCAGTAAGCCAGCCACCACAGTAATAGCAGTCATATCAGATGGCAAAAAAAGTTAAAGTAAGCAAGCAAATTCAATAGATAGATTAGATTGTAATTAATGCTCCCTCTGGGTTTTACAAATCTGGGTCATGATAATGCTGTTGTGGAAAACCGGGGAAATAAACATACTGTGAAAGGGAAGATTTTGCTGTCATAACATATTCCACCTAGGAGCTTTCTGCAGAAGTTAGGGCTGAAAGAGGGAGACAGGCAAAAGGGCAGCTGGCAAGGCTGCTTGGGATGAACTCTGCTATGACATGGATTTGATGTATTTGAGAATAAGGAAGAGAAGGGAGAGGGGCAATCACTCAACTTACAGAACACTTGGAAATCCAGCAAGGTGTCAAATGTTCCAGACCCTAGAAGCACTTAAGTTAGGGAAAACTGGTTATATTTTCTTTGAGAAAATGTGCCATTATGAGTTCATGGGGCCAAATGCTCTTTACTGTTTGAAATATAAAAAATAACCAATGGATTCCTTGCGAAACTACGACTCCCCTTGTTTCCTTTGGATGTGGACCCCATGTTCCAATTCTGAGCCCTTTGAGGGACAGGATAAGGTGGTTTAAAAAATATACACAAAACAAAGAAAAAATTATTGGTGTTTTCAATCTCCTTCCATCTGTAAAGCTTGGTGACTGGAGTTTACTGCCATCATTATCTCTATTTGAAGGCAGGGGCTATCTTATTACCCTCCGAGAACATTTATTGGTTTGTTTGTTTTTTCTCCTTTATTAAAATGCATCTTTATTGTCCAGATGTCCTTTCTCAGGTTATTCTGAATCTGCCTGGTTCCAACATTGAATTCCACCTGTACTGGAGAGAGTGGAAGCACAAATCTTTCTCTTCCTCACTTGTTTGTCATGGTTAGTTAACTCAGACTGGGTATTCATGGTGTTGATTACCACTTTATTCATGGTTTCAGAAATCTCTGGACTGGGCACAGGTACAAGACTTAAAAGCCTGGCATGTCAGACAGAAGTCCATTTCTAGATTTGGTAGTTCATAAAGCATGAGGCTTTAATGTTGTCATTGGTTCAAGGCTTCACATAGAGTCAATTGTAATATAGCCAGGTTTTCCTGTTGAGGCAAAAGAAGAGGAGAGTGTGTCACATTTTCTCATTGTTAGTAATACTGGGAGTTTGGGGTGAGGGTGAGGCTAGTCAGGGAAGGATCTGAACATTTTGAGGTAAAAGATAATGGTACTAGGCCTTGGGGGTAAAATCACTAAAATCTGGTTGATGGAAACTTAGTGAAAGTATTTGTGTGTATGTGTGCATGCGTGTGTGCGTGTGTGTGTGTGTGTGTGTGTGTGTGTGTGTGTGTGTGTGTGTGTGTGAATGGGGGCATGGGAGCATACACTCAGGAACTTGAAGGGGTGGTTTATGAATTAGAAACAGTCATGAGGAGAATCAGCTAGCTGGTAGAGTGGGTGGGATGAGCAAGGAGTTGAAAGGGGAATCCATATTGGATGCTATCTAAAAAGACAGGCAGTCTAAGGAGAGTTATATCTCTATGCAGGGGTAAGGACTCAAAGGGGCTTTAGGTTTGTGTCCCATATATGAAATTCCCTCCTTTGGACCTCAGTTTTACTTATCTATAAAATAAAATACTTAAACTAGATATTCTAAATATTCTTCCAGCTTAAAATTCGTGACAATTTAGCAAATTACAAACATCTCAATTATTTCAGCAAACACATGTTCATTTGTACCTGTGTGTACTTTTGATTTTGCTATCCTTGTATACGGCAAATCCTACTTCCCATTCTCTTAAAGATCTATCTTTATATAGGGGTAGAATCATCTGAGAGAGTGCACTGTAGATAAATTGGGTTAAAACTCATAAGTCTGAGATTTCTCTTTCCCTGGCATTGTGACCATGGCTGGGTAACTTCCATTTTCTCATCTGGAAAATCAGGATATGAATCCCCATCTCTACCTCATCATGTTTCAAAGAGAGTTAATTAATTCATCATGTGCATTATGTGCACAAGAATTTACTATTTTCAGACATTTTCTAGTAAAACTTTGGAGATTGTACATCCATTTGTTTTGTACACATGGAGCACTGTTTGGTACACATCATAAATTGAAACTGTAGTTTACATTCAGGAACTCAAAGAATTACACCATCCTCACTGATGTTTACAATATGTCCCAATTTAGTATCCTTGGCAAATTTTATGTAAGTATGGCTTTGATTCTCTCTCTTGTCTCAGGTTTTTGTGAGGGAAGAAATGTAAGTGAACCCTCATTGAACTCTTTCTGTCCTTTAAATCCACTCTTTCCCACCTCAACTCATGTGGAACAGAATGTTACTTCTTGTTTGGAATCTTGCACAGAATTTTTGTGCACTTCAGTGTTCTCTTTACTCTCTGGCTTTTTGGGTAACTTTTCGCAGAGGCAAGTTAACTATGCAAGGGGGATCTACTTGCAGCTTCAACAGAAGCTTAATCAGGTATCTTTGGCCAAGGAGTTGACTGATCTTGATTGCACAAATCCAAGAGATCTTCTCACAAAGCTCCTCTTATCTTTTATTTGTTTCTGGTTTTCTTAAATGCCATAGCCAGCCAGACTTTAGATCAGGGGTTGAAAAACCTTTTCTGTAAGAAGCCAGGTAGTAAATGCAGGGGTGGACAAAAGTTGTCATACAAATAAATAATTAATAATGAATGATACAAGAATAAACTCTGTGTTTCGTATACTCACTATTGTAAACCTACTTTTGCCCATCTCTGTATATTTATGGCTTTATGGTCCATATTGTTTGTGACTCCACTATTCAACTCTGCCTTTGTGAAGGTGTGAAAACAGCCCTAGACAATATGTAAACTCATAGGAGTGGCTATATTCCAATAAAACTTTATAGGCCCTGAAATTTGAATTTCACTTAATTTTTACATGCCATTAAATACTATATTCCTTTTTATGTTTTCAACCATTTAAAATCTAAAACATCATTCACAGCCCCCAGGCCACAAAAGAACATGCAGCACACTGGACTTGGCTTGTGGAGTGTAATTTGTTAACTCCTGCTTTAGATGGTTGCTCCTGTGCTTACAAATCTGCAGAGTAAAATTCATTCCTTCTTGTCTCCTGATGTTTAGTAACTTTCTAAATTATCTAATTTTAAACATTCTTCTGAGTTGGCCAGTCAATTTTTTTATGTCTATCTTTCCCCGAATGCCTGGTCTGGTGGCTTCTATGTCCTATGCATCCTTTTAATAAACAGGAGGAAAATAAGCACATCTAGGAGTGCTAGAAGAGAATACTTTTATATGATAACAGTGCTCCATGTTTAGTAGATCACTCCCCCTTGAAATAGAGGAGCAGTTGAAAATTTTCACATATTTTATAGTCTTTAGCAGTGTAAGTGTGTGGATAACTCTGAAATATATACAAATGAGTTTTGATGGATGCCACATATACTCCACATTGTAAAGAGGAAGGGCTTTGGAAACTCTGATACAGTGTTGTAGAAAAACCCTGTCCCATAAAAAGTAAGTCTCAGGTGTCCAGCTGAGTTATGGATCTGCAAAAATAGGGCTGCATGAAAGCAGGAGGATTGTTTGGGGGAACATTATGGGGTTCAGAGGTGGTTAAGAGGAACATCATCAGATGCAGCAGGTCCTTTAACATGCCTTCTTTAAAAGCTTTTGTGTCTTCCTTCCCTCCATGTTGAATTGTATGTTATTGTTTTAACTCTATTCTCTGGGAATTTTGGAAGCAGGCTACTTTCTAAGGAGTAGAAAAAGATACAGTGCAAAAACACCAAATTGGGCTCTAGTTCTACCATTGACTTACCATGTGGCCTTAAGTATGTCTTGTTCCATCTGAACCTCAAAACCTCCATCTGAATAGCAAAATGATTGGATTAAATGATATTAAAGTTTTTAGCAATCTATATATATATAAAAGCCTAAGCAACCGGCCAACTGGCTGGTAGCTATGACATGCACTGACCACCAGGGAGCAAATGCTCAACACAGGAGCGGAAACCACAGGCATGGAAACATGGAACAGACTGATGAATCTCAGAGGGAAGAGAGGAGGAGGGAGGGCGGGAAGATTTTAACCAAAGATCTTATATACATACTATAGGATTTGTGCACTGGCAGGGTCCCTCAGCCTGGCCTGCGGGGATCAGGCCAAAACAAGCTCTCTGACATCCCCTGAGGGGGCCTAGATTGCGAGAGGGTGCAGGCCAGGCTGAGGGACCACACTGGTGCACAAATCTGTGCACTGGGCCTCTAGTAAATCTATAACAATCTAAATCTTTAACAATAAATCTCTAAAACTTTACATACCCCAGATGTGTCCATTGGCTAGTAGTTAACTTTATAAACATCAGACTTGGGGAATAGACAGACCTGAGTTCAATCCTTAGCTCCAAGACTTAAGTGACCTCGAGCAAATAACTTAACTTTTCTATGCTTCTGTGAGCTCACAGGGCTATTGTAAGAACTAAATTATGTATAACACAGCTCCTGGTGCCCAGTAACTGTTGGTTCCTTGGTCGTTGGTATACATACAGTTATGGTGTCCTCTAAGTATGCAGAAAGGAAAGGTCGGAGATATCAGTGGTCGTCCCCTGTTAAAGAAGGCCTTGGTTTGGTGTAACGTTCCCAAACAATTCCATACAGTGTTACTTAATTAGTGATCAGAAGCTCCAATATAATTTGTATAAGAATATATCAAAGGCCAATCTGTTTCTCTTTCCTCTGGCTCCAAGGGCACTATAAGTAACATTTCCAGACATCCCAGCAAAGATGGATTCATTACAGTGCCTGAATTCTAGGCTTTGTAATTTAAGGTTTCAAAGCTCTCTGTGTATCTTCTGACCTCTCTGGTAAATTCAGGTCCACAGCCATAGGCCAGGAGAAAAGCTAACAAAGGTCATAAATTATCCTACACGTTCTTCAGCCTTTGGTTTCCCTTGTCCAACTAGAGGCGTGTCTTAAAGGATATTATGGCCAGATTCAATAGAAACCTGAGCTAACACCTGTGTAAATAAAGTTTTGAGGCTTCTTTTCCTGAAGCCAGATGGCTATTTTTTAAACCCAAGCCAGATTATCTTTTATCTGTAGTGCTGTCTCCTATATTCTTAGTGCTTTAGACCCCTTGCAGAGGTCCTCAACCTGTGGGTCGTGAACAATGAAAATACATCCTGCATATCAGATATTTACATTAAGATTCACAACAGTAGCAAAATTACAGTTATGAAGTAGCAACGAAAATAATTTTATGGTTGGGGGTCACCACAACATGAGGAACTGTATTAAAGGGTCGCGGCATTAGGAAGGTTGAGAACCACTGCTAGAGGAATGGGGTTTGGTTGTAGTGTTTTTGTTTTATTTGATTTTTTGTGGGGGAGGAGGCCATTCTTTAAAAAACAGGCCTTGGTATGACCTGTGATGCTACTGTGTTTAAAATTAAATTCTGGTGATATAACAAAACTCATTCTGCTTCCCATAGATTGGTTTCATATCCCTTCATCCCCACCTTCTCCTCAATTTTGAACCTTTTAAAAACCAGACAATCAAAAACTAGCATGTAACATACCACTTATCTCTAACCACTACCCAAATTATCTTCAGATCTTGTACAAATACCTATGTAGAGAGGAGGGTTAGCACCTGCCAATCATTACCTAGTCCTTGAGGTTCCTTATCTCTACTCAGCTTCAGAATATAGAAAATGTTGGCTCTTCATGTGTATTGTTTATGACTAAGGACCACCTACTTCCTACTCTACTACAGGGTCTCTTCTGCCACCTGACCTGTGTAGCCTCTATGACTTCAAAAGTCCTCTGTAGTTCATGACACTTTGAAAGTGTTTTCTTTGTCTCTTTTGCAACTTGATGAGGAGTAGCCAACAAGTTTAGGTTCAGATTATGATTCCAAGGGAACAGAAATTAGATATAAGAAACAAAAGGAAGGGGTGTTGCGATGTGGGATGATTTTTTACATACATACAGAGCTCTATAAAAATAATAAACTGCTCTCTACCCAGAATCCCTATTTATATAGTGGTAAAAGACTTGATTTGAGTCCAACATTTGTTAACCATGTGACTTTGGTAAAATGACACTCCTCCCTGAGACAAGTATATTCCAGACCTTCTGCTTGATGTTGGAAACTCAGTGATGAATGAGACAGGCTCCTTCTCTCAAAGATCTCAAAGTTTAATGGGTGATAGCTATGCAGAAACAAAAAATTAAATACTGATGTGATAAGTGTCATAAGAGAGATAACTTCAAAATGGGACAGATATTACAGAGAAACTAATTGATTTAAATCATAACTCCCATAAAGG
Organism: Myotis daubentonii; assembly: GCF_963259705.1. Taxonomy (NCBI): domain Eukaryota; kingdom Metazoa; phylum Chordata; class Mammalia; order Chiroptera; family Vespertilionidae; genus Myotis; species Myotis daubentonii. The sequence goes on along the minus strand of NC_081861.1, from coordinate 93,977,600 downwards.
TGTTATCTAGTTTCAGTATTTTCACCACCCAAGGATGACAAAATGTCACAGTAGGCTGCACCATAATATAATTAAACTATTCCATTATCTCATTGTATGCCCACACTTTCACCTTCCTCACCTTTACTCAGCCTTCTCCCTCTTCCTCAAGCAAATCTTTCTCCACATCTTCTTATCCTTAAGTAATACTTTCCTCCAAGGCTTCACTCAGAAGCCCCCTCCTCCATGAGGCCTTCACCACATTGAAAGGTACTCCACCTTGTCCTATACTCCTACAGTACTTCATAGGTGCCTCTCTTGTGGTTCTTACTTCCTACTTTATCTTTCAGTAATGTATATAACCATCTTTTTTTTTTTTTTGTCTCTGCTAGACCAAGCTCTTTAGTAGAAGGTTCGCTTTGCTAAAACCATGATTTCATTTTAAATGCATTGGAAACATCTTCTGGATTGTATTGTGCCTGATGGGCTTCAACCTTTAATCTTAAACATGTAAAATTATATCATCTATCTGGAGATATATACTTTCTCTAATGACTTTTTATTTTATTTTTTAAAATATTTTAAGGTATTTTTAGGGAGAGAGAGAAAAAAGAAACATCAATTTGAGAGATAAACATTGATCTGCCGATTTCTGCATACCCCCTACTTGGGATCAAGCCCACAATCCAGGAATATGCCCTGACCACGACTTGAACTAGAGACCTCTTGGTGCATGGAGTAATGCTCAACCAACTGAGCCACAATGGCCAGAACCTAATGGCTTTTTAGAAAGACCATCACCTTAACACATAATTGATTAAAATGTGTTTTCATTTTCTTTAGTTCTTGCCCTGATGCAAGCATGATATAGAGTTGTGGTTTTGTTTTTGTCTCCTCATGCCTCTATTTTTGGATAGTTAGATTATTTACATGTACTTGGATTACATATATCTACATTACTTTCTGTTTCTTTACAAGTTTTTCTTAGAACTCATTTTCACCAGTGGAAATACTGGGCAAAATGCAGGTGTTGGGGGTGGAAGCATGTGATGGGCAGATCTTTAAGAATGGTAGGTGCATTGGAGAAATTTGAGGGAGGCAAGTGGCCATAGAGATATCAAAAATCATGTGTTATGACTTAAGAATTTATGAAAGGCCCCCCTGCTTGAAAGTATTTTTCCACACATGGTCTGTCATAGTGTCTGAAACTCTCATCATATATGGAACTGTTTTGGAATACTTATCTTCCTGGGACATATTCAGCCATTATCTATCCTATCTAATAATAGACAAACATGGTAATTGACCATACCTTTGCTATGCCTCCCATTGGCTAATCAACATGATATGCAAATTAACCACTAACAAAGATGGCAGCTAATTTGCATACTGCAGGCATACTAATTTCCATCCTGCCTGCCCCACCGCCATCTGGGCCTGCTATCTGTGACCCGGGGTGGCGGGTGTCCCTGTGTGGCCTGACCCGGGGCAGCCGGGTGGTGCAGCAGCAATTGGCCAGCCCACCTAGCCTCCATCTGGGCATCCTGTGTGCAACCCCACCCAGGGTGGCCAGGTGGGGCAGCAGTGATCTGCTGGCCTGCCCAGGCATCCCGTGTGCGACCTGCCCGGGGCAGCGCCTCAACCCCCGGATCGGCCCTGCCATGTGTGTGACCTGGGGAGGTGGAGCAGGCACCGAGGGATCGGGCCTGCCAACTGTTACCCGGGGAGCAGGCCTCAGCCAGCAGTTGGTTATCTCCCGAGGGGTCCCAGACTGTGAGATGGCACAAGTGGGCCTGAGGGGCACACCCCCACCCTTCCTCCCCTGCCAGTGCACAAATTTTTGTGCACCAGGCCTCTAGTCCTATCTAATAATAGACAAACATGGTAATTAACCGTAACTTCGCTACCCTTCCCATTGGCTAATCAGGGCGATATGCAAATTAACTGCCAACCAAGATGGCGGCCAGCAGCCATGCAGCTGAAGCAAACAGGAGGCTTGCTTGCTCCAGTGAAGGAGGAAGCCAAGGTTCCCCGCCTGCCGCTGCTGGACTCTGAGCTTGCACTCTAAGAAACAATGTTGCAATTATAGAAGCTAAACAAAACCCATGCTTTCAGCCAGCTGGCCGAGCTGGAGTTGCAACAGTGTTTCAATTATAGAGTACAAACAAACCGAGGTCTCAGAGCTGGAGCCTAGCCTCACAGCTAAAGCCGGCTCTCAGCTCCAGTGACAGCCATAGAAGGTAAATAAATCCCAGAATAAAAAAGAAAAAAAGGAGAGGTTGGGAGCTTTAGTCACCTGCCAGCCTGAAAATGACCCTCAGCCCCTCACCCAGGCTGGCCAGGCACCCCAGTGGGGACCCCCACCCTGAAGAGGGTGTGACCAGCTGCAAACAGCCATCATCCCCTCATCCAGGCTGGCCAGGCACCCAAGCAGGACCCCCACCCTGATCCAGGACACCCTTCAGGGCAAACCAGCCAGCCCCCACCCATGCACCAGGCCTTTATCCTATATAGTAAAAGGGTAATATGCCTCCCAGCACTGGGATCAGCAGAGCCATGAGGCCTCACACCCCAGGATCAGCAGAGCCATGAGGCCTCTCAGCACCGCGATCAGCGGAGCAGTGGAGCCTCCCAGCACCGGGATCAGCGGAGCAGCAAGGCCGCACTGCCCCTGTGTCAAGTGGAGCCACGAGGCCTCCCAGCACCAGGATCAGTGGAGCAGCGAGGCCTCCCAGCACCGGGATCTGCTGAGCAGCAAGGCCTTACTGTCCCGGTGTGAAGCGGAGCCGGGAGGCCTCCCAGCACTGGGATCAGCGGAGCCACGAGGCCTTCTGACCCCTGGAGCAGCATGACAGGGCGCAGTGCCCAAACCCCCTGATCAGCCCTGCTCTGTGTGTGACAGGGGGCGGTGCACCAACTCCCCAATCAGCCCTGCTCTGAGACGACCAGGGGCTGCACCTAGGGATTGGGCCTGCCCTCTGCCACCTGGGAGCGGGCCTAAGCCAGCAGTTCGTTATCTCCCGAGGGGTCCCAGACTGTGAGAGGGCCCAAGTGGGGCTGAGGGACACAAATTTATTTCTGAGAGAAACAAAATGGCCACACTTTGTTCTCAGTGCCACCTCTGCAGATGGCCTCAGGCTTTACCACCCTCCATTCTGTGTGGGAGGCCCATTGTCTCAAGGGAGTGCAGAGTATTGGGGTATGTGTGAACCTTGTGATGATTTTGTGGGTTTTGCTCCTAGGACATGAATCCTGGGGTGTGCCCCAGGTTCTCTTCTCCATTGTCAGCACTGCATGCCCAACTCAGTGCTCAAAAGGGGGGACATCTTGCAGCCACTGCCACCAAGCCTAGCTAAGCTATACACAATATGGGCATGCAGCTCCAGTCTCCTTTTGCTTCTCTGCATCTCCACCCCAGCTTTCTGTGGTCAGGAAGCAGCTGGCAGATGTGTGCTGCTAATTGCAGGGTCCTTAGTGAAAATTTGCAGCCCAGAAGCTTGCAGCTTGCATCTCCCAGCCTCATCCACTGTTCCATCCCCGGAACTCCACATGCAACTGACTCTGAGTCTTGCCATGCCACATCCTCAAACTCTTGCTTCCTTTCACTCTGGCGATTTCCTACCTCTGCAGCTTGAGGCCATTGCCATGTAGGATGGGGTGGCAGAGAGAGCCTCAATTAAAAGGTAATCTGCCCCAGAATCCTGACCCCTGGTCCAGCAGTGAGTTCCCCGAGCAATGGCTCTTTCTAATGCCTCAGGGGCTGCTGCCTGAGCCAGAGCATCCATCTGGGTCTCCACAGTAGCTATGCTGCCTGAAGCCCAGTATTTTCCAGCTTCTCCTGCAAGCACACTGCTTGTCAGTGCCTCTAGGGGCAACAAAACCCCTAGTCCTCATTAATGCTTTTAAGTAAAAACGTGCTCACTGATCTTGGACACTGACTAAATGTTTGTTAATCCTTCCCTAGAGAAGGCCAACAGAATTTGCCCCAGGGCTTGGGGTCTTCATATTTGTCTGACCTGCTAATTCTCAAGACAGTGTAAAAGGGACTTTCCCTTCCAAATGTTGTTGGTTTAAATTAGGGTCTTCCAAGGGATCACGAGAAAAATATTTCAGGGATATACACATGGGAAATTGTGGTGTGGCAAAGTGATTTATTTGTGATGCAAAATCAAAGGAGTTCCCCTCCTGGGTTCCCAACATCTCATCCCTGTCCTTCCCATCTCCATCTGTCTTACCATGGAAAAAGTCCATCCATGTTTTTAGCAAGGCCAAGACAAAGGCCAGTGTCCAGAGTTTTTGCTTACTAAAACTTTCCTTTTGGAGCCCACGTGGTCTGCCTTGGGCCCCCATAACTGCAAGACCTGCATGGTCATGTGTTCCTAGGGGTGAGAGAGCACAGGAATGAAGGAGCACCTGTGAAAGAGAGAGAGAGGGAGAGAGAGAGAGAGAGAGAGATTTTGGTCTCCAGGAGCTTTTTTCTTAATCCTCATGGAAGGATATTTTTTCCCATTGATTTCTAGAGAGAGATGAAGGGGAGAAAGAGAGAAACATCAATATGAGAAAGACACATCTATTGGTTGCCTCCTGCATGTGCCTGGGTAAGTGCCCTTGACTGGGAATCGAACCCCTGACCCTACTGGCAGATGCTCTAACCACTGAACAAAATCGTCCAAGGCAGAAACCTTTTCAAAATAACCAATCATCTTTTTCTGTAGGAGCTTTTTAAAAATAACCAATCAACTTCCCATGCTCTCTTGTGCCAGTGATCTTCTTCCCTGGCTAAACTGACAGTCCTCTATGGTCAAGTATCTCCCCCTGTGCCATTTTGACTTCTATTGCACGTGTGCTTACCCCTTTTATTCTATCCCTTACCCTAGTGATCTGCAGGGAATGGGGTGGGGGTGTGAAGTTATAATTTCCCAGTGAAGAAAACAGGCTCATACTCCCAGCTGATCATGCTTAACAATGTCTGACTTCCCTTGCTCTCTTCTTATTAACAACTACCAATAACACTGGCACTGTAAATAGTTATTGTAGTATTATTGACTAAACTAGGTGCCTGGTGCATGAAATCCATGCACTGGGTGGTGGTGGGGTGTCCCTCAGCCCAGCCTGCCCCTTCTCACATACTGGGAGCCCTCAGGGGATGTCCTACTGATGGCTTTGGCCTGCTCCCTGCTCCCCTTGGAGAGCAGGCCTAAGTCGCAGTCTGGCCTCCCTTTGTGGGAGGTGACTGGGCTGATCAGGGGAAGGCACCAGCCCCATCACCCTGCTGCTGCAGCCACTGCCAGTCACCACAGCCACCAAGGTGTTTTCATCAACACGGACTCCAGTCCCTTTACCACAAAAAAATGACAACTTTCTTTAGGCATTTTCAAGATGTGTCTTTCATAGGATATGACATTTCTTTATTTTTTTTTCATCCTCACCTGAGGATATGTTCCCATTGATTTTTAGAGAATGTGGAAGAGAAAGGGAAAGTCAGAGAGAAACATCAAAGTGAGAGGAACACTTTGATTGGTTGCCTCCTGCATGAGCCCTGACCTGGGCCCTGGCCAGGGAGGAGCCTGCAACCTAAGTACATGCCCTTGGTCAGAATTGAATCCAGACCCTGTGGTCGGCAGGCTGAAGCATTATCCACTGGACCCAACTGGCTAGGCCAGTATATGACATTTCTTAGCCCTCCAGCAGTGGACCTTCGTTTTTTTCTCCAGGAGTGTGGTGGAAAACCCTAGACCACCTTTTTAGATTCTTATTACCCAAGTTACTAAGAATATTACCAGTGGCATACAGGAAGCTTAGCCAATGAGCGGTTAGAAAAGGTGTTTCCTCTGTAGTTCACACCGATCATTGGCTCGGCCCCTGCCCAGGCCTGAAGCCTCTGGCTGAGGCTTTAGGCCTGGGCATGTGACCCCAGACTCTCCAATCATGGGCTCCGCCCCTGCCCAGGCCTAAAGTCTCTGGCCCAGTCTTTAGGCCTGGGCAGGAGACCCCCATCTCCCTTCGATCACTGACTCTTCCCCTGCCCAAGCCTAAAACCTCTGGCCAAGGCTTTAGGCCTGGGCAGGGGACCCCCAGCTCCCTCTGATCTCCAGCTCTGCTCCTGCCACCCAGCTCCCTCCAATCCCTGGCTTCACTCCTGCCCAGGAACTCCATGGCTCAGGCCCTTCCTAGGCTGCTCAGGGCCCACACGTGGACTACCTTGGAGTGACCTGGGTGCCAATGATGTTCTCAGGACCCAGGCCACTGGGCGCCTACATATGCAAATTAACCACCCTCTTTGGTGGGTTAATTTGCATAGTTGCTCTGATTGGCTGGTGGGTGTAGCAGAGTGACACCAATTTGCATGTTTGTCTATTATCAGGTAAGATTCTCTGTGCTGTACCTCACATCCCTAAGACTATTTTGTAACTGCCAATTTGTACTTCTTAACCCCTTCCCCTTTTTTACCCAGCCCCCTAACACCCTTCCATCTGGCAGATTTTTTAGAATTGCAGACTCATCCAAGTTATTGGAGGGAGTAAGTTGGCTACATTTACCTGTTGGTTGACTTAATGACATGTTTTGAGTGTTGTGGCTTCCACATACTCAAGTATACTTGTTGAGGTGAAGAATGCAAGATCTATTGCAAAACTGTAAATTCTATATGGAAAAAAAATAGGCCTCCCAAGTCAGAATGAAACATGTAACACTGTGGGGCTGAGGATAAGGGGGCTCAGTAAGAAGTCAGACATAATTTTCCAGTTCTATCTCACAAGGTTTCTTGTTCCCCTTGAGACCCAATTTCTCTTACTTCAGTTCCTACTGCTACCACCCACTCACTTTCCCCCCTCTTCACTTGGAGTATACCTCTAGATAAGGATCCTAGGGTTCCCAGAACACAACAGAGATGAAGCCTCATTCAACAAAATTCACATTAGTAAATACTGAGGGAGAACAAACTGAAAATCTAATATATAAAATAAAAGTAGGATTCTATTTCTTGGAATCTCATATAAAACAATAAAGAGCATTTTGGGGGCATTAGATGGTTTCCCATAAAGTGGCTCCATTTTAGCTATGTTGACTTGACCCAATCTTCAGTTGATAACCTTTCTTTCTTATTTCCTAGCCCATCCACTATGCTCCTATAGGTCTTAGAGAAATGCCAAAATGTATACACATATTCCATAAGAGGAAGGTTATTCTCTAATAGCAAGCCCTTTTATGATCTCAAACATGGACATTTGAGATCCATGTTGCTGGGAACACTAGTTAGTGACTTGACCCCACTTTGGAGCAGAATGTGATTGGTATTTTGCCTCAAGGCGACATTTACTGTTCTAGGAAATATAACTCCAGAGATTGCTGACTCACACCAGAGAATACGTACAGAGAATAAATACTATATATAAGTCTTCCTGTGGTGAGCTGCAGAAATGTTTAAAACAGTGAGTATGTGGTAGAGTAGGCCTTATAAAATTTATTTGACCTCTCTAAGCCTGTTCCTTCACCTTTGAAATAGAGATAATATGGTGGTTTAAAAGGCCAAATAAATTGATGCTTTAGAAAACCTTACAAATTGCAAAGTGGCATATTAGTATTTGTTTCTAGTTTCTACAGGATCTCCTTACAATCATTCAGGAGAGTAATGGCTACTATTAAATAAATAGTTGCCTCTGAACACCCTGGAAGACGTTGCAAAGAGTTGCCTATGGGAGAAACAGCTTTACTTGCAAATCACTCCATGATTTACATGTTTTCTATGTACATAGCTTATAATGCATAAGCTACACCAGAATGACTATTTCTTTGAAGTACCTTTTAGGGATCCTCAAAGTGAATTTTGTGTTAAGCGAAAACAGTCTATTGCAAAGAGAATCACCAAATTGATTACCAACATATCCAGCAACTTTTCATAATGTTGGGATATATATATATATATATATATATATATATATATATATATATATATATATATATATATAGCCCAATGCATGAAATTCGTGCAAGAGTAGGCCTTCCTTCCCCCGGCTGCTGGCACAGGCTTCCCTCTGGCACCCGGGACCCGAGCTTCCCTCGGGCTGCCAGCAGGCACCTGGGACCCAGGCTTTCCTTGCAGCCTGGTTTCAGCCAGAAGGATGTCCAGTCTAATTAGCATATTACACCTTTACTATTATAGATAATTCAATTATATCCATAATTTTTTTTGTAGAGATAATTTAATTATACATATAATTTTATTTATAGAGATAATAATTTTCTCCAAGCAAGTGAGCAGCATAGTAGGCAGAAAATGGCCAAGGGAGGCCATGGGGATTGCCTTCTCATTACAGCCCAGCTATGGGTCTTAATTGCAAAGTTAATAAAAGCCTGTGAAGATAAGTTGAAGTGTTTATGGCAGAGGCAAAACTTGCTCTAAAACTTGTTTCATTGTCTAGTATTTTTAATCTCCAGCAGGCATGACTTTGGTCTGGAACCTGGTAACAGGACAGTTTCCTAAGCTGCTTGTATACAAATTAAGGAAGAGAGGTAATATTATTGGAATGAATTTGTATGTTATAAATACACTAGAGTTCTGGTGCACGAAATTCATGCACGGGGGTGCATGATTGTTGCCTCCTTGCCCTAGGCTCCTCTTCCTTGCTCTCTGCCACCTCCTCTGGATGCCTGCAGGCCATGCAGTGCCACCACCAGGCTCACAGAGCTGACTCCGGAGGCTGGGAGGCAGGTTTTTGCTTGCTGCCTATTGCACCACCTCTCAAGTGCTATTGTCCCTGGGCCCAGCCCCAACTGGGTTCCCTGGAGCGGCAAGTGCTCTGGCTCCACAGAAGATGCCGGATCAGGGAGCAGCCACTCAGAGGGTGGGTCCACAGCCACTCACTGACCAGGATGAGCGGTTCTCCCACAACAGGCTGATTCCTGCAGGCCATGCACCCCACCAGTGCATGAATCCCATGCATTGGGCCTCTGGTATCATTATAAAATGAAAGAATGACTATCTTCCTCATTATATTGTGAAGGATACAAAGATAAAACTTATTTTTTTGTCGTTTCAGTGTCTTGAACATAGAGCATTCTCAATATACATACATGGGTTGAATGCATTGATGAATGATCTTTTAATATTTTCTTGGCCAAGAAACATCTCTGTAATGTTCTTCTTAAGGAAGCAGCTCAGATCCTGGAACATAAATAGGATTTTGATAATTTCCAAAGAAGAGTCGTATCTTTCTGGAGTGAAAAGAATCACCATAGTTTTACAAATCCCAAGTCTCATTCTTTCCCTCCATAATGGTTATCCTCACCAGCACTTATCGTTTGTTGATTTGTTGATGATAGCCATTTGGACAGGTGTGATATGGTACCTCATTGGCATTTTGATTTGCATCTCTCAGATGATTAGTGACTTCGAGCATGTTTTCATATGTCTCTTGGCCTTTCTTCTGTCTTCTTTCAAAAAGTATCTATTTAGGTACATTGCCCATTTTTTGATTGGGTTGTTTATCTTCCTTTTGTTAAGCTGGATTTTTCAATGCTTGACATTTTATATAAATGGAATAAAACAGAAATGGCCTTTTGTGTCTGTGTCACTTAGCATAATGTTTTCAAGGTTAATCCATGTTTTAGTATGTATCAGTACTTCACTAATTTTTCTGCCTGAGCAATAATTGCTGGATTATTGGGTAACAATACATTTAATTTTTGAGGGATGGACACATTGTTTTTATATATACAGCACCATTTTACATTCCCATAAGCAGCATATGAGGACTCAAGTTACATCACTTCCTTGCCAACATTTTATTATCTTTTGTTGTTGTTACTATTATTATTACCATCCTAGTGGGTGTGAAATGGTATTTCATAGTTTTTGTGATTACATTTCTCTAGTGACTAATGATGTTGTGCATCTTTTCATTTGGTTTTTGGGTAATTGTATATCCTCTATAGAAAAATTACTATTTAAAACATTTGCCCATGTTTTAATTGGGTTATTTCTTTTTTATTATTGCCTTATATATGATGTTCTTTATGATGTCTGGATACAAGTCTCTTATCAGATATATGATTTGTAAGCATTTTTTCCCATTCTGGAAATTGTCTTCATTTTAGATGGTGTCCATTAAGGAACAGAATCTTCATTTTTTTAAAATTTATTTTTATTTTTAACACTATTACAGATGTCCCCACTTTTCCCCACTTTGTCCATCTTCACCCAGCTGCTGCCCTCCCATCCTTCTGGCCATCACTACACTGTTGTCTATGTCTATGGGTTATGCATATGTGTTCTTGGGCTGATCCCTTCACCTTCTTTCATCTAGTCTCCCACTCCCCTCTGACAGCTGTCAGTCTATTCCATGTATCCATGCTTCTGTTTCTATATTTTTATCCATTTATTGTATTCATTAGATTATGTGAGGTCATACCATATGTGTCATTCCCTGACTGTCATATTTCATGTAGCATAATTATCTCCAGGGTCACCTATGCTGTCCCAAAAGGTAAAACTTCCTTCATTTTTACAGCCATATAGTATACCATGGTGTAAATGTACCACAGATTTATTTATCCACTCATCTACTGATGAGCACTTGGGCTATTTCCTGATCTGAGTTATTGTAAATAACATTGCCATGAACATAGGAGTGCATATATTCATTCTGATTGGTTTTTCAGGATTCTTAGGATATAATTGCAGAAGGGGGACCATTTGGTCAAATGGCAGTTCTATTTTTATTTTTTTTAGGAAACTCCATACTAATTTTCAAAGTGGCTGCACCAGTCTGCATTCCCACATATAGTGCATGAGGGGTCCCTTTTCTCCACATCCTTGCCAACACTAGTTGTTTGTTGAGTTATTATTGATGGTAGCCATCTGAAAAGTGTGAATGAAATCTCATTGTCATTATAATTTTCATCTCTCTGTTGATTGGTGACTTTGAGCTTTTTTTTCATATGTCTCTTGGTCATATATATATCCTCTTTGGAGAAGTGTCTATTCAGGTCCCCACTTTTTAATTGGATTGTCTTCCTTTTCTTGAAATGTATGACTACTGCAGAATAAGCCCTTATCAGATGTATCATTGGTAAATATGTTTCCCCACACAGTGAACTCCTTTTTCATTGTGATGGTGGTTCCTTTTGGTGTGCAAAGCTTTTTTGTTTTATGTAGTCCCATTTGTTTCTTTTGCCCTAGGAAGTGTATCGGCAAAAATATTGCTGCGTGAGATGTCTGAGATTTTACTACCTATGTTTTCTTCTAGAATTTTTATGGTTCCAGGCCTAACATTTAAGTTTTATTTTTTATCCATTTTGATTTTATCCTTGTGTATGGTATAAGTTGGTGGTCTAGTTTCATTTTATTCCATGTACCAATCCAATTTTCCCAACACCATTTATTGAAGAAACTGTCGTTGCTCCATTGTATGCTTCAACTTTGTTCTTTCTCAATATTGCTGAGAATATTCAGTGTCTTTTTTGGTTCCATATGAGTTTTTGAAATATTTTTTCTAGATCTGCAAAATATGTCATTGGCATTTTAATAGGAATTGCATTGAATCTCGAGATTGCTTTGGACAGTATTGATATTTTAATGATATTAATTATTCCAATCCATGAACATGATATATGCTTCTACTTATCTGTATCCTCCTCAATTTCTTTCTTCAATGTCCTATAGTTTTCCCAGTATAGGTATTTTTTATACTCAGGTACATTTATTCCTATGGGCCTTATTTTTTTATTGCAATAGATTATTTTCTTAGTTTCCCTTTCTGGTAGTTCATTATTGTATAGAAATGCAGATTTATGAATATTAATTTCATATCCTGCTACTCTGCTGAATTAATTTAGTAGATCTAGCTGTTTTCTGGTGGAGTCTTTAGGGGTTTCAATGAACAATGTCATGTCATCTGAGAGTAATGACAGTTTTACTTTCTTCTTTCCAATTTTGATGCTTTTTCTTTCTTCTTTCTGTCTGATTTCTGTGGTTAGGCCTTCCAGTACTGTGTTGAATAAAAAACAGGTGATAGCAGACAGACATGTTTTATTCCTGATCAGGGAAACCTTTAGTTTTCTTCCCATTGAGTATGATGCTGGCTGTGGGTTTATCATAAACGAGAGGCCCAATGGACAGATTTGTGCACTCGGGGGGGGGGTCCCTCAGCCCAGCCTGTGCCCTCTCACAGTCTGGGAGCCCCACGATCAATTGCCCCAAAGCAGTAGTCCCTGCCCTCCCAGCTGGGGCTCTGCGATGGATCACCCCCACAGAGAGAGGCCAACTCACCTACCGTAGCCTGCCAATCAGTGGTCTGGGCCTCCCTCTTTGGGATGATTGTGGAGCCTCTCAATTGATCAATCGCCCCACCAGTGGTGGCCTGAGCCTCCCTCTGCAGAATGATCGTGAGGCGATAGCTGGGCCCCCAACCAATCACATCACACCCGCCTTGGCTGGCCTGGCGGCAGTGGGTGTCATAGTGTGGTCATCTGGAAGGTCATCCTGATGGTCGTTCTGCTGTTTGGTCTTTCGGTTGATTTGCATATTATGATTTTATTATTATAGATGGTCTTTATTACATTGATGTCTCTTCCCTGTACTCGTGCTTTTCTGAGATTTTTTATCATAAATGAGTGCTGGATTATGTCAAATTCTTTCTCTGCATCTGTTGATATGATCATGTGGTTTTCATGCTTCATTTTATTTATGTGGTATATCACATTTTTTGATATGTGGATATTGTACCAGCCTTGCATCTTTTAAGTGAATCCCACTGATTGTAGTATATGATATTTTTAATCTATTCCAGGTCCAGTTTGCTAATATTTTGTTGAGGATTTTAACATCTATGTTCATCAGGGATATTGGCTTATCATTTTCTTTCTTTATAGTGTCTTTTTTTTATTGTTGCTTAAAGTATTACAAAGGGTATTACATATGTATCCATTTTATCCCCCCGCCCTAGACAGTCCCCTAGCCTCCCCTATCACCCAGTGTCTTATGTCCATTGGTTATGCTTATATGCATGCATACAAGTCCTTTAGTTGATCTCTTACCCCCCTACCTCCTGCCCCCCAACCCTCCCCGGCCTTCCCGCTGCAGTTTGACAATCTGTTTGAGGCAGCTCTGCCTCTGTATCTATTATTGTTCAAAAGTTAATAATGGTCTCTATTGTCCATGAATGAGTGAGATCATGTGGTATTTTTCCTTTATTGACTGGCTTATTTCACTTAGCATAATGCTCTCCAGTTCCATCCATGACGTTGCAAATGGTAAGAGTTCCTTCCTTTTTACAGCAGCATAGTATTCCATCGTGTAGATGTACCACAGTTTTCTAATCCATTCATCTACTGATGGGCACTTAGGCTGTTTCCAGATCTTAGCTATGGTGAATTGTGCTGCTATGAACATAGGGGTGGATATATCCTTTCTGATTGGTGTTTCTGGTTTCTTGGGATATATTCCTAGAAGTGGGATCACAGGGTCAAATGGGAGTTCCATTTTCAGTTTTTTAAGGAAACTCCATACTGTCTTCCATAGTGGCTGCACCAGTCTGCATTCCCACCAGCAGTGCACAAGTGTTCCTTTTTCTCCACATCCTCTCCAGCACTTGTCGTTTGTTGATTTGTTGATGATAGCTAGTCTGACAGGTGTGAGATGGTACCTCATTGCTGTTTTGATTTGCATCTCTCGGATGATTAGTGACTTTGAGCATGTTTTCATATGTCTCTTGGCTTTCTGAATGTCATCTTTTGAAAGGTGTCTATTTAGGTCCTTTGCCCATTTTTTGATTGGATTGTTTATCTTCCTTTTGTTAAGTTGTATGAGTTCCCTATCAATTTTGGAGATTAGGCCCTTATCAGATATGTCATTGGCAAATATGTTTTCCCACACAGTGGGTTTTCTCGTTGTTTTGTTGATGGTTTCTTTTGCTGTGCAGAAGCTTTTTATTTTGATGTAGTCCCATTTGTTCATTTTTTCTTTAGTTTCAAGTGCCCTAGGAGCTGTATCAGTGAAGAAATTGCTTCGGCATATGTCTGAGATTTTCTTGCCTTTGGATTCTTCTAGAATTTTTATGGTATCCTGTCGTACATTTAAGTCCTTTATCCATTTTGAGTTTATTTTTGTGTATGGTGTAAGTTGGTGGTCTAGTTTCATTTTCTTGCATATATCTGTCCAATTTTCCCAACACCATTTATTGAAGAGACTATCTTGGCTCCATTGTATGTTCTTGCCTCCTTTGTCAAATATTAATTGAGCATATTGGTTCGGGCCGATTTCTGGGCTCTCTATTCTATTCCATTGATCTATATGCCTATTCTTGTGCCAGTACCAGGCAGTTTTGAGAACAGTGGCTTTGTAATACAACTTGATATATGGTTTTGAGATCCCACCTACTTTGTTCTTTTTCAGGATTGCTGCAGCTATTCGGGGTCTTTTTTTATTCCAGATGAATTTTTGGAAAGTTCGTTCTAGATCTCTGAAGTATGCTGTTGGTATTTTAATGGGAAGTGCGTTGAATTTATAGATTGCTTTGGGTAGTATGGACATTTTAATGATGTTGATTCTACCAATCCATGAACACGGTATGTTCTTCCATCTGTTTATGTCTTCCTCTATGTCTTTTTTCAATGTCCTGTAGTTTTCTGAGTAGAGGTCTTTTACCTCTTTAGTTAAGTTTATTCCTAGGTAGCTTATTTTTTTTGGTGCAATGGTAAAAGGGATTGTTTTTATAATCTCTCTTTCTGAAAGTTCACTATTGGTGTATAGAAATGCCTCAGATTTCTTGGGGTTAATTTTGTATCCTGCTACATTGCCAAATTCATGTATTAAGTCTAGTAGCTTTTTGATGGAATCTCTAGGGTTTTGTATGTATAATATCATGTCGTCTGCAAATAAGGACAGTTTTACTTCCTCTTTTCCAATTTGGATGCCTTTTATTTCTTCTTCTTGCCGAATTGCAATGGCTAACACTTCCAGTACTATGTTGAACAGGAGTGGTGAGAGGGGGCATCCCTGTCTTGTTCCTGTTCTTAGGGAAAATGGTGTTAGTTTTTGTCCATTGAGTATGATGTTGGCTGTGGGCCTGTCATATATGGCTTTTATTATGTTGAGGTATGATCCTTCTACTCCCACCTTGCTGAGAGTTTTTATCAAAAATGGGTGTTGAATTTTGTCAAATGCTTTTTCTGCATCAATTGATATGACCATATGGTTTTTTTCTTTCAATTTGTTTATGTGATGTATCACGTTTATTGATTTGCGGATATTGTACCATCCTTGCATCCCTGGGATAAATCCTACTTGGTCATGGTGTATGATCTTTCTGATGTACTGATGGATCCGATTTGCTAAGATTTTGTTGAGGATTTTGGCATCTATGTTCATGAGGGATATTGGCCTGTAATTCTCTTTCATTGTGTTGTCTTTACCTGGTTTTGGTATTAGGGTGATGCTGGCTTCATAGAATGAGCTTGGAAGTGTTCCTTCCTCTTGAATTTTTTGTAGTAGTCTGAGGAGGATAGGTTTTAGTTCTTCCTTGAATGTTTGGTAAAACTCCCCTGTGAAGCCGTCTGGTCCTGGGCTTTTGTTTGATGGAAGCTTTTTGATGACTGCTTCAATTTCTTCCATAGTTATTGGCCTGTTGAGATTTTTAGATTCTTCCTGATTGAGTTTTGGAATGTTGTATTTTTCTAGGAATTTGTCCATTTCCTCCAGGTTGTCTAGTTTGTTGGAGTAAAGCTGTCCATAGTATTTTTTAACAATCATTTGTATTTCTGTGGGGTCTGTTGTTATTTCGCCTCTATCGTTTCTGATTTTATTTATTTGGGTCCTCTCTCTCTGCTTCTTGGTGAGTCTGGCTAGAGGTTTATCAATCTTGTTTATCCTTTCAAAGAACCAGCTCTTGGTTTCATTGATTTTCTGTATTGTTTTTTTGGTCTCTATGTCATTTATTTCTGCTCTAATCTTTATTATCTCCTTCCTTCTGCTCACTCTGGGGTTTTCTTGTTGCTCTCTTTCTAATTCTTTGAGTTGTAGAGTTAGATGATTTACTACCATTTTTTCTTGTTTTTTGAGATAGGCCTGTAGAGCTATAAACTTCCCTCTCAGGACTGCTTTCAATGTGTCCCATAGGTTTTGGATTGTTGTGTTTTCATTGTCATTAGTTTCCAGGATGTTTTTAATTTCTTCTTTGATCTCATTGGTAACCCAATCAATATTTAATAGCATGCTATTCAGCTTCCAGGTGTTTGAGTATTTTGGGTTGTTTTTATTGTAGTTTATTTCTAATATTATGCCATCGTGGTCTGCGAAGACGCTTTTTATGATTTCAATCTTCTTGAATTTGGGGATACTTTGCTTGTGACCCAATATGTGGTCTATTTTTGAATATGTCCCATGAGCACCTGAGAAGAACGTATATTCTCTGGCTTTGGGGTGAAGTGTTCTGAAGATGTCTATTAAGTCCATCTGATCTAGTGAGTCATTTAGGATTGCTGTATCTTTGCTGGTTGTTTGTCTATAGGACTTATCGAGTGCTGTCAATGGTGTATTAAAGTCCCCTACTATGATTGTATTGTTGTCGATCTCTCCTTTGATATTTTCCAGGAGTTTTTTTATGAATTTGGGTGCTCCTACATTGGGTGCATATATGTTTACCAGGGTTATATCTTCTTGTTGTATTGATCCCCTTAGTATTATGAAGTGGCCTTCCTTATCTCTTGTTAAGGCCTTCACTTTGAGGTCTATTTTGTCCGATATAAGTATTGCTACCCCAGCTTTCTTTTCCTTTCCATTTGCCTGAAAGATATTTTTCCATCCTTTCACTTTCAGTCTGTGTGAGTCCCTTCTAATGAGGTGGGTTTCTTGTAGACAGCAGATGTAT
Organism: Myotis daubentonii; assembly: GCF_963259705.1. Lineage (NCBI taxonomy): Eukaryota > Metazoa > Chordata > Mammalia > Chiroptera > Vespertilionidae > Myotis > Myotis daubentonii. The sequence goes on along the minus strand of NC_081861.1, from coordinate 93,960,756 downwards.
GGGTCATGTTTTTTTATCCATTCAGCCACTCGATGTCTTTTGGTTGGAGCATTTAGTCCGTTTACGTTTAAAGTTATTATTGAAAGGTACTTGTTTGTAGCCATTTCTTTTTTTGTGTGGCTGTTTTCTTTCTGAGCTTTTTATTTCTTATTTTTATACCAGTCCCTTTAGCATTCCTTGCATTGCTGGCTTGGTGGTGACAAACTCCCTTAGTCTTTTTTTGTCTGTGAAGCTTCTTATTTCCCCTTCAAGTTTGAATGATAGCCTTGCTGGATAGAGTATTCTTGGATTCAGTCCTTTGCTTTGCATCACTTTGTAAATTTCAGTCCATTCTTTTCTGGCCTGATGTGTTTCTGTTGAGAAGTCATTTGACAATCTAATGGGAGATCCCTTGTATGTAACTTTCCGTCTCTCTCTTGCAGCCTGTAAGATTCTCTCTTTGTCCTGAACATTTGCCATGGTGATTATGATGTGTCTTTGTGTGGGTCTTTTCGGGTTCACCTTGTTTGGGACTCTCTGGGCTTGTGTGACTTTTTTCTTCCCCACCTCAGGAAAGTTTTCTGATATTATTTCTTCGAGTAGGTTTTCTAATCCTTGTTCATCCTTCTGTTGTTCTGGTACTCCTATTATTCGTATGTTGTTTCGTTTCATGTTGTCCCAAAGCTCCCTTAGGCTCTCCTCCTGTCTTTTACTTTTTTTCTCCAATTGCAGTACATTTTGGGTGTGTTTTGCTTCCTTGTCTTCTAATTCACTTATTCGGTCCTCCGCTTCTCCTAGTCTACTGTTGATACTTTCAATGGAGTTTTTCATTGCAGCTATATCACTCTTCATTTCTTCTTGAGTCTTACTTAGGTTGTTGATTTTTTCATCTGTTTCTTCTAGCTTCTTCCATATGTTATCAATTTTTTCATCTGTTTCTTCTAGCTTCTTCCATATTTTATCGATTTTTTCATCTGTTTCTTCTTGCTTCTTGCAGAGGTTGTCGATTTTTTCCTCCATCCGGTTTATGCACTCTAGGACCCTTATTCTGAATTCTTTATCTGTCATTTTGCATGCCTCTGTATTACTTAGCTGCTTTTCTGGAGAGTCCTCCTTCTCTTTCCTTTGCGGGTTTCTTTGTCTACCCATGTTTGATCTCACTGACATATCTAGACGTTGAGTTGTTCAGTGGTTGCTCCCTTGGTGGCAGTGACTCCTTGGTCTGTGGTTGCTCTTCGGGCAGTTGCAGTAGCAGCTGCTCTTCAGTTGGCAGCAGCTCCTCTGGTGGGTGCTGTTCACAGCTGTGGTGGCTCTTCTGGCTGGTGGGGCGAGGTTTCACGTACAGCTGCTGTTCCTCAGCAGAGGATGAGGTGCTCAGGAGGTTGCTGTTGCTTGGATCTGCTGCGTTGATTTAAAGGCACAAAATACAACACAACAAGGCACCACGTACCAGGCACTATACACAAATATATTCACGATATTGATAACCCCAATTAGAGGTGACCACCTGAATTAAGAGAATTAGGGGATAAGGAAGAAGGAAGAGAAAAAGATAAAAGAGAAAAAAGAAAAGAAAAGTAGGGACCAAAAAAAGGGAGTGCAAAAATGAAATTGGGAAAAAGAAAGGGGGAAAATAAAAGCGAGAAAAGAAAAGAAAAAAAAAAGAGCGAAAAGAGAGAATGAAGTGGAAGAGGGAAGAGACTTTTTATATGAGGAGAATACTCCTATAGAACAGCCATTAATCCCAACAAATTCCAGCAACAGCTCCCTGGATATGAATGCAAACTAGAGACAACCAATAATATAACGATGAAAATAGAATGGTGAACACTAATCCCAAAATAAAATAAAGAAAAAATAAAAATGGCACTTTAAAAAATGGTAAAATGGTAGCAGTAATAATACTGGTTAAAAATAAGAAGGTAGTAATTAAAAGGGTAAAATCAGGTGATGGAAAAAGAAGAAAAGAAAGAAAAAAAAAGAAAAATGAAAAGAAAAAAAAATAACAGAAAAAAAGAGAATGAAAATAAATTGGTTTCTTAGTTAAAAAGTGAAAAAAGAAAAAAAATTGCAGTAGTGGAGGTCCTTCGTTTCTTCTATTCTTCAGTGTGGCTCGCCTTAGACCTTCCAGGTATTCAGGAGAGTGTTGAGTTTCCCTGCGATATACTGTTCCTCTGTGTTGTAAACCACAGTCCTTATTTTAAAGCATGCCTCATTTATTTCCCAGACTGCCTTATTTTGTGTTTAGCAAAGAGTCAGTTTGTGGGTCAGCCTCTGGGTGGCAGTGTTCTGGGGTTGGCCTCTGAGGCTATAGGGCCTCTCTGTCCAGTGGAAGTTCACTGCCCAGAGCTGACTGCGTAATAGTTAGTTACCGGCGCTATGTTGTTGCTGGGATTGAAAATCCCCCTATAGGCCAGACCCTGTTAACTCCCAGGGACTGATCAGGTTATCTTAATCCTTGATCTCGTACAGGGTGGAATCTGGGTGTGGCTGTGCTCCTTGCCTGGGGGCTGGGGGGAGGAGACTCACTCTCAGGAGCGGGCGGCTGCCCCAGTCCTGGGCTCAGGGGTGTCTCAGCACTCAATTCACTACCACCTCTCCCGGCTCCCCCTCTTTCCCCAGTCTCTCCCCAGATTCCACTCCTCAGCACACTCTCCCTCTCTTCAGCACAGGTGAGTGTCTGTATCCGAAATGTCCCATGAACAGGATTCAGTGAAAACAAACAAACAAATGCCGGCCACGGAAACGGGGAAGGCTTGGTTTCTGTAAGCTTCTTCTCTTACCGGGACTGCATGGTCAGGTCAGCTCTTCAGGCTGCCCCCTTTAGGCTCAGTCCTCCGTGATCACAGAACCCAGCTCTCAATTTCCCTGGCGGCGCCAGGAATCCCGCGGTTCTCTTTTCCCCTGTCAGGGGCTGTGCCTGTCCCAGGGGACGCGGCTGTCTGCCACGCGGTCTCCCTCTGACTCTCTGGGCTCAGAGGTCTGGCAAACTTTCCTGCCCAAATCCCTGTTTTGTTTTTTACCTTTCCAGGGGAGTTCTGCTCTTCCCGGCTGCAAACCCTCTCACCAGCTGAGCAATTTCGCCAATTCGGTGTGAGTGTTACTAGCTTCAGCTGCTCGCTCCATTTGCTCCGGGACACGACCTGGGACACGTCTGCCTATATCACCGCCATCTTGGTTTCCTCCCTTTATAGTGTCTTTATCTGATTTTTGAATTAGAATAATCCTGACCTTGTAATATAAATTTGGGGATTTTCCATCTTCTTGAAATTTTTGGAATAGTTTGAGAAGAAAAGGTTTTAGTTTTTCTTTGAATGTTTGTAATATTCACCTGTTAAGCCATCCAGTCCAGGACTGTTATTAGTTAGAGTTTTTATAATTATTAATATTACTACTACTACTACTACTACTACTTCAATTTCACTACTTATAATCTGTCTACTTAGATTTTCTGATTCTTCCTGGATCAGTTTTGGAAGATTGTATGTTTTTAGGAATTTATCCTTTTCTTCCAGATTGTTCTATTTGTTGGCATATAGTTGTTCATAATATTTTCTTATAATCCTTTGTATTTTGGGGTATTAGTTGTTAATTCTCCTCTTTTATTTCTGAGTTTATTTGGGTACTCTTTCTTTTTTTCTTGATGAGTCTGATTAAAGGTTCATCAATCTTGTTTATCATTTTAAAGAAGCAGCTCTTGGTATCATTGATCTTTTGTACTGTTTTTAAGAATCTGTTTCATTTATTTCTCTTCTGATCTTTATTATTTCCTATCTTCTACTTACTTTGAGCTTTGTTTGTTGCTTTTTTCCAGTTCCTTTAAGTGTAAAATTAGACTGTTTATTGAAGTTTGTTATGGTTTCCTGAGGTAGGCATGTAACACTCTAAATTTCCCTCTTTAGACTGCTTTCCCTATATCCCACAGATTTGGGGTTGTTGTGTTTTCATTTTCATTTGTCTCAAGGGGTCTTTTTTTTCCCTAATATATTTCATTGAGTTTTTACAGAGAGGAAGGGAGAAGGATAGAGAGCTAGAAACATCGATGAGAGAGAAACATCGATCAACTGCCTCCTGCACACCTCCTACTGGGGATGTGCCCACAACCAAGGTACATGCCCTTGACTGGAATCGAACCTGTGACCTTTCAGTTCGCAGGCCAATGCTCTATCCACTGAACCAAACCGGTTAGGGCTCAAGGGATCTTTTTATTTCTTCCTTGATCTCATTGTTAACCCATTCATTGGATTGTATCATATTATAGAGCATTAACATGTTTATGTGCCTTTTAGTTTTTTGTTTTATTTTATTGTAATTGACTTCTAGTTTTATACCATTGTGGTCATGGTAGATGTTTATATTATTTAAATATTCTTAAATTTATTGAGACTTGTCTTTTGCCCTAATATGTTTTGTATCATAGAAAATATTCCATGTGCACTTGAAAAGAATGTATATTCTGCTGATTTGGGGTGAAATGCTCTGAGGAAATAAATTAAATCCATCATATCTAGTGTACCATTTCAAGCCACCATTTCCTTTTTGATTTTTTGTCTATACGATCTATCCATGTATGGAAATGTGCTGTTAAAATCCCCTAATAGCCAAAACCGGTTTGGCTCAGTGGATAGAGCGTCGGCCTGCGGACTGAAAGGTCCCAGGTTCGATTCCGGTCAAGGGCATGTACCTGGGTTGCGGGCGTATCCCCAGTAGGAGATGTGCAGGAGGCAGCTGATTGATGTTTCTCTCTCATCGACGTTTCTAACTCTCTATCTCTCTCCCTTCCTCTCTGTAAAAAATCAATAAAACATATTTTTTTAAAAAAAGGAAAAAAAAATCCCCTAATATATCTGTATTACTGTCAATCTCCCCATTTATGTCCATCAATATTTGTTTTATATATTTAGGTGCTCCTAAATTTGGTTTATAAGTGTGTACTAGACTTATATCTTGTTATTAAATTACTCTCTTTATCATTATGTAATGTCTCTCATTGTCTCTTGCTATAACTTTCGTTTTAAAGGCAATGTATCAGATATAAGTTTTGCTGCCTCAGTTTCTTTTTCCATCTCTTTACTTTTAGTCTGTGTGTAGCTTTTGTTCTGAGGTAGGTCTCTTTTTGACAGCATATATATGAGTCTTGCTTTCTTTTTTAAAAAAATTTCTTTATTGGTTAAGGTATTACATATGTGTTTTTATTCCCTCATTATCCCCCTGACCCCCCCCCCCACCACTCATGCCCTCATCCCCCTGTTGTCTGTGTGTCCATTGGTTAGGCTTATATGCATGTATACAAGTCCTTTGGTTAATCTCTCCCCCTTACCTCCACCCTCCCCTACCCTCCCTCTGAGGTTTGATGGTCTGATCGATGCTTCTCTGTCTCTGGATCTGTTTTTGTTCATCAGTTTATGTTGTTCATTATATTCTATAAATGAGTGAGATCATGTGATATTTCTCTTTCTCTGACTGGCTTATATCACTTAACATAATGCTCTCCAGGTCTTGCTTTCTTATTTATGCAACTACCCTATGTCTTTTGGTGGGAACATTTAAGCTATTTGCATTTAAAAGTATTATCCATAGGTATGTAATTAATGTCATTTTATTCTTTTAACTCTGTTCCTCTGTGCTTTGTGTGTGTGTGTGTGTTTTCTTCCTCTTCTACTTCTTAAAGCAGGCCCTTTAATGTTTCTTGTAATACAGCTTTGGAGGTAAAAACAAACAAACAAACAAAAAAAAACTCTCTTAGCTTTTTCTTCTCTGGGAAGCTATTTATTTCCCTTTCAACTTTAAATGATAGTTTTGCTGGATAAAATAGTTTTGGTTGTGGGTTATTGCTTTTCATCACTTTAAATATTTCATGCCAATCCCTTCTGTCCTGAAATGTTTCTGTTGAGAAATCAGGTGACTATCTTATGGGACCTCATTGTAGGTGTTTAACTATTTTTTTGTTTGTTTTGTTTTGTTTTGTTTTGTTATTCTTGTGGCTTTTAAAATTCCCTTTTTGTTTTTAATCTTTGCCATTTTAATTATGATTTGTCTTGGCGTGAGTCTATTTGTATTCATTCCGTTTGGGGAACTCTGCGCTTCCTAAACTTGTGTGTCTTTCCTGCACCAGGTTTTGGAAGTTTTCAGTCACTATTTCTTCAAATAAATTAGTGATCCCTTACTCTCTCTCTCTTATTTTTCTGGTACCCATGTGATGCAGATGTTGTTACACTTCATGTTTTCCCAGTGTTCCCTTAAACTATTCACATTTTTATTATTATTATTTTTTGACTGTTCTGATTAGGTGGTTTTTTTTCCTTGTCTTCCAAATCACGGATTCGATTCTCTGCTGCATCCAATCTATTTTTTATTCCTTCCAGTGTATTCTTTTTAAATTTAATTTATTTTATTTAAAAATATATTTGTGTTGATTTCATAGAGGAAGGGAGAGGGAGAGAGAGATAGAAACATCAATGATGAAAGAGAATCATTGATCGACTGCCTCCTGCATGCCCCCCATTGGGGATTGAGCCCACAACCCAGGTATGTGCCCTGACTGGGAATCAAACTGTGACCTCCTGGTTCATAGGTCAATGCTCAACCACTGATCCACACCAGTTGGGACCTTCCAGTTTATTCTTAATGTCATATCTGGAAATCTTTACTGACTGGTTGTTTCTCATGGTTTTTATGTCTCTTTTCATGCTTTTGTAGTTCTAAGTTCCTTGAGCATCCTTATAAAATATTATTTTTAACTCTATATCTGATAAATTGCTTGCCTCCATTTCATTTTACTCTTTTTCTGGAGATTCCTCCTGTTCTTTAATTTCTGGCCTTTTCTTTGTCTCCCCATTTTGTTGTCTCTTTGTGTTTGCTTCTATGTATTAGATAGCTCTTCTGTGACTCCCAGTCTTCATGGGATCACCTTATATAGTAGGTGTTCTGTGGGATCTGGTGGCAGAGTCTCATTGATCACCTGAGTTGGTTATTCTAGGAATGTCCCTTGTTTGGGTTATGTGGGCCCTCCATTTGTAATTGAGTCTTGATTGCTGTTGGGACATGCATGTGTGGGATTGATCCTCAGGCTGGCTGACTGTGAGGCTCAAGCCTGACCACATCCTGTGAGCTGCTGTGCTAGTACTGACAAAAGTTGAGTAAGAAAAAGAGAGAAAAAAAGAAAAAGTGGAATTCACCTCAGCAGAATCTGCTGTGATTTCCCTTCTGATATGCTATTTGTGAAGATTATTGGATCCTGCTCTGATGTTATCTGATGCCGGACACTTGCTATTTTGGTTCTGGGCCTCTTGGCTGGGCCTCTGGTGCAGGCCAATATCACATGTTGTTTGTGCTTGGCCCTCAGCACATGTTGTTTCTGCCTGTTTGAAGCTATAAGTGATTCACAATTTTTGGTTGCCTCTGCTATGCTTGGGTGCACACAGGAAGGCCACTCCAAAGCCATATTTTACCAACACTGGGCCCAGAGGCAGGTCATCAATTGTCCCAAAGTTCCTAAGGGTCTGCCTCCACCTGCCATGCCTGATGGTTGCCTGTCAGGTTCAGTCACTTACAAAGCCTCTGGTGGAATCAGGAGAATGTGGCTAGGACCTCCTGTGAAGGTTAGGTGACATTCAAGCTTCAGGGAAGGTGGTGGATGTTGTCCCTTCTCCACTGCCACACAACTGAGTTGTATTACCAGATTTAGCCCTGACCTCAGCAGAACCCTTAATAGTCAAGCAGGTGGGGTCTCTGGAGCCAAGAGTTTGGGTCTGATGGAAGCTGGGAGGGTATTCTATTGGATCTCTCATGTCAGGGAAACACCAGTCAGGTTCGCAAGAAAGTGGGTTGAGTGGCTATACACCAAAGCCAGTGATTGACAAGCCTTTAGTCTACCTAGTTATTTACACACCTAGCCTATGCAGGTCACTTTTCAGAAGGGCTTAAGTTCTGAAAGGTAGGGTGAGAAGGATTATAGAGGGTGGGGTAATTGCTTTCTTTCAGTCTGATGCTGAAAATGAAGTACACTGCCCAAGAAAGATGTGATTACAATGTTGGAGAACGACTCAGTAACAGAATCCTGGCCATTGACCTCCCAGCCTCCTCCCCAGAAACTCAAAACCCATACTCTCCTAAGGGACTCAAGTCATTACTGCCTTCCCTCTGCCAGAGCCCAGAGTGAGTGGCTATAAACAAAATATTGTGCATTGGGCATTTAAGAGGTTACCTACTTCTCTAGTGGATTCCGTCTCTCTTTGGTAGACAGAAACCCCACTGCTATTTAACACTAGAAAGACTGAAACTTAGTATATACCTATATTGCCCAAAAGCAGTCAAAATGACTGCATTGTGAAAGAATAATATCGGAGCACTCTTCACTTATGTTCCTTAGCTTTTCCAATAACTCACTTCTATTCGACATTTCTTTCATGAATTTAGGGCGCAAAAGAAATAAAATAAACAACTTATTAGAACAAGTATCACTGCATAAAGATTCGAATAACAAGTACTAGTTTAGCATATTGAGCAACTGCAACTTATCAAGTATCGACAATTTATCATGTACGTGTATGTTATCATGTGACGGTAATCGAAAAAAAATGAAATCTGTTATTTCAATACAGAGCCGAACTGGTCATATAAGAAATTTACTCAATTCAATAATAAGAGTCATAATTTCCCCCAAGCAGACAAAATGACTGCTTTTGGGCAATATAGGTATAACACATATATATATATACCGGAAATGAAGGAGGGGGAGGTAAGTACAATTATTAATAAACGCATTTATAAGTTGTACAAAAAGTCACAAAATTCTAAAACATTGTGTCCTTATATACATAATTGTTTTTCTAATTGAAATTAAAAAGCAGTCAAATGACTTCCTTGGGCAATCTAGTGTTAAAGTTAGATGTTATATGGGTGCCACTTCCTGGCTCTGCTGCCCTGGGCTGGTGAGCCTGTCCTGGGAATTAGGTCCATGCTCCTTGGGTGGAACCCCTTGCAGTTGAGAGATCCCTCTGGAATATCAGCCATTAGTTGGAATGGGACAAGCTCTTTTCATGTCTCCACCTTTCCCATCAGTCTTGGTATGGCTTCTGTCAATCCTTGGTTATAAGACTTTTCTTCAGCCAGTCTTTAGTTAGTTGTGCAGGGTAAGTGTTCTTTAATTTAGTTGTAGTTCCAGGTTAGTCCTGGGAGGAGTTGAGTGTAAAAACCACCTACTTCGCTGACATCATAAAAGTCAAAATCTTTCATTTTTATGAAGTTCAATTTATCTATTTTCCCTCTCTTTGCTTGTATTTTGTTGTCATAATTAAAAATCTATTGCCCAATTCAAGGTCACAAAAATTTACATTTGTCTTTTCTTCTAAGAATTTTGTAGTTTTAGATTTTACATTTGGGTCTATGATCCCTTCTGAGTTGATTTTTGTAAATAATAGGAGGTGGAAGTCCAGCTTTATTATTATGTTTTTAAAATTTTTTATTAATTTGAGAGAGGTAGAAACATCAGTGACGGGAGAGACTCATTGATCAGCTGCCTCCTGCATGCCCCCCTCTGGGGATTGAGCCCACAACCCAGGCACGTGCCCTAACCAGGAATCGAACCTGAGACCCTTCAGTCTGCAGGCCAATGCTCTATCCTCTGAGCCAAACCAGCTAGGGCCAGCTTTATTATTTTACATGTAATATCTGCTGTACTAACATTATTTATTGAATAAAGTATTCTTTCTGTATAGTACTATCTTAGTATCCTTGTTGAAAAACAATTTACACTAATAAAAGACAAACATGCAAATTGACCGGACCTTTGCTACGCCTTACGCTACACCCACCAGCCAATCAGAGCGACTATATGCAAAATTAACCCAACCAAGATGGCGGCCAGCAGCCACGGAGCTGAAGCAAGCAGGAGGCTTCCCTCCCTCCTGCCCTGGCCAGCTCTGAACTCCTCTCAAGGCTACAAAGTTTCAATTATAGAAGGTAAATAAATCCCAGAATAAATAAATAAAAGAAAAAAAGGAAAGGCTAGGAGCTTCCGTCGCCAGGGGGCTTGGCCAGACTGAAAACAGCCATCAGCCCCTCACCCAGGCTGGCCAGGCAACCTAGCGGGACCCCCACCCTGATTCAGGACACCCTTCAGGGGAAACCAGCTGGCCCCCACCCATGCACCAGGCCTCTATCCTATATAATAAAGGGTAATATGCAAACTGACCCTAACAGCAGAACGACTGGGAATGGCTGGTCACTATGACACACACTGACTAACAGGGGACAGATGCTCAATGCAGGAGCTGCCCCCTGGTGGTCAGTGGGCTCCCACAGGGGGAGCTCTGTTCAGCCACAAGCCAGGCTGACGGCTGCCAGTACAGGAGTGGTTGTGGGAGCCTCTCCTGTCTCCTCATCAGCACTAAGGATGTCAGACTGCAGCTTAGGTCTGCTCCCTGCTGGCAAGTGGACATCCCTCAGGGGCTCCCGGGCTTCCAGAGGAATGTCTGATTGCCAGCTTAGGCCCAATCCCTCGGGGAGTGGGCCTAAGCCAGCGGGTGGTCATCCCCTGAGGGTACAAGACTGCGAGAGGGCACAGGCCAGGCTGAGGGACCCCCCTCTGAGTGCACAAATTTTTGTACACCAGGCCTCTAGTTACTAATATAAGTATATGAGCTTACATCTGGACTCTTAGTTCTATCCCACTGAATTATATGTCTATCCTTATGCAACTAACACACTACCTTTATTACTGTAGCTTTGTAGAAAAATTTGAAATGGGGAGATTTGAGTTCTACAAATTTGTCATTCATTTTCAAGATGGATTTGGCTATTCTGGAATACTTGCATTTGCATATGAAATGTTGGACTACCTTGTCAATTTCAGAAGAAGTGACAGCTAAGTTTTTGAAGAGATTATATTGAATCTGTAGGTCAATGTGGCGACTATTGTCATGTTAACAATATTCAGTCTTCAAATTCATAAACACATATCTTTTAATTTATTTGTTGTTATATAATTTCTTTCAATTATGTTATGTAGTTTTCAATGTACAAGTCCCACAGTTTTTTTGTTAAATGTATTCTTATTTTTATGCTTTTTTAAATTGAATTGTTTTTAATTTAATTTTGTATTATTGTTAGTATATAAATAAAATTAATATTTGTATATTGATCTCTTATACTACATCTTCGCTGGATTCATTTATTAGCTCTATTACTTATTTTGTATATTTTTAAGATTTTTTTACTTTTTTCTTTATATAAAATAATGTCATCTATGAATAGAGTTTTACATCTCTCTTTTCCCATCTGCATACCTTTTGTTTCCCTTTCTTATCTAATTGCTCTGGCTAGAACATCCAGTACAATGTTAAATATTTATAATTGCATGTCTTCTAATGGATTCAACTTGTTACCAGTATAACATGTTTGTCTTTGTTCTCGTCACAATTTTTGTCTTAACATCTATTTTGTCTGTTATTAGTATAGCCACTTGAGCTCTCCTTTGGTTACTGTTCTCATGGAATATGTTTTTCCATCCATTTACTTTCAATGAATGTCCCTGAATCTAAAGTGTCTCTTGTAGAATAGCATGTAAGTATCTTATTTGTTAATCCATTTTACAAATCTGATTTTTAATAGCAGGGTTTAATCAAATTGCATTTAACATAATTTTTATAAGGTAGCATTTACTCTGGAAAAATCTCATGATTTATTATTGCTGCTGTTGTTTTATTGTAACCATTTTTTGAAATAATTCCAAATGCCCCAGAACATGTTTACCACAGTTGTTATCCACCAACTCAGCCAGCCTTGATGTTCAACATTTGCCTCTGATTATTTTCTACAAACTACCCAAGGATGAAAATTTTTCACAATGGGCAAACTTGGCCTTGGGTGTGGAGTCTTTCAGAGAATACCCAACAAGTCAAATAATGACAATTATCTGAGAAAGAAGCTTTGAAGCAGTTTCAACCTCATTCTGCCTCTTCTGTCATTATCAGGACCCTGGTTTTCACCATCATTACATGCTGTTGGTTTTCATGACTACTATGGAGTTGGGGAGAGGTTGAACAAAAATAGGGCAAGTTTAAACATAACAAAGCTTTTAATAAATGTTCCCCAGATTGCTACAAGTATTTGGTTAAGTTTTAGAGTTCTGAAAAGTGTTTATTCTGTCCATTTCTTTCCAGTTTCCTTATTTCTATTGTGGAAGAGTGAATGTTAGAAGTTTTTCACTCCAGTATTTTCTCTGATATTACCCTACTCTAAGATGTTTTAATTGAACATGCCCTAACCTTTAGAAAAGTGAATATCTAAAGTGTCCAGGAAATATTACCCTGAAACTTAATTGACTTTTCAGGATGCTTCTGCTGCTCAATTTGACAAGCAAGAGGAATGATGTTGTTTTTTGCATGTTATTCATATAAAAATATAACCCAGAACATGTTCCCCCTCTACTCAAAATCCTCCAGTGTCTCCTCATCTCACTCAAAATAAAAGTAATCATTTCACCTCCAACAACCTGTACAGTGTTTGACATGTAGTAGTACATTGTGGAATGAATGAATAAATGAAAGAGTAAAATCCACAAATCTAAAACTAGCAACTTAAATCTAGGAATTAGGTATTTTTAAAATTTGTTTCTTCTTTTCTTTTCTTTCCTTTTCTTTTTTCTTTTCTTTTCTTTTCTTTTCTTTTCTTTTCTTTTCTTGTTCTCTCTTAATCTGAATGAAAACTATTCTCATTAAAAAAGCCTTTGTAGCTGTAGTGGTTTCTTTGCCAATCCTTAAACATGATACTCATTCTCCCATATTAGGGCCTTTATATCAACTCTTCCTTCTGCCTCAAATGTTTATGCAGCTCACTCAGTCACTTTCACCAAATTTTTTCCAATGTTACTTTAACGAAGCCTGTCTTCACCATTCAGTTTTAATCTACTCTCCTAGGACTCCCATTCTCTTCACAATGCTTTCTTTATATCACTTGTTGCTTTCTAATATACTATTTCATTTTCAAATTTGTTTGGTTTAGTGTTTATTGTTTTCTCCCATCCCTCCTGCACCATCTCTCCACATACTTTAAATTGGATGTTAGTCAAAATAGGGATTTTTGATTATTTATTGATATATCCTAAGCACCTAAAACACTGTCTTAATATTGTATCTGTTTTATGGGCATAGAAAGCAGTGTCTAGTATAGATTCTGATATTAGAGTAAGTGTTTAGCAATTTTTCTTTGAATGGCATAATATAATGTCCCATTTCCAACCCTTTATTTATCCGGATTTTCAGGTAAATGAAAACGATAATTCTCTGAGAAAGAAGCATTTGAGCACTAATGCCTAATTTTATTTAAATGAATTTATTAGATAACTGATCTCCAGAAAGTCTAAGTATATATATATATATATATATATATATATATATATATATATATTTCTTTTCATATATATATTTCTTTTCATGGAATAGGTAAAATGGTCTGCATGCCTTTCAGAACACAGAAGATTGGCTGTAATTTAATTTTTGTGGTATCTGAAAAGGGATAGAGAAAAGAATGGGAATAAGAATCATAATACTTGGTTGTTGCAATGAATTAGTCTCTTTTTTAATTTTGTTTTATTACTTAAAGTATTACAAAGAGTATTACATATGTCTCCTTTTTTCCCCCCTTGACATTCCCCTGGCCTCCCCTACCCCCCAGTGTCTTGTGTCCATTTGTTATGCTTATATTCATGCATATAAGTCCTTCAGTTGATCTCTTACCTGCCACCCGTCCCCTCCCCCCCCATCTCTTAACTGTGTGAGCATGGACATTCTGATTACTCTTCTGAGCCTCAGTTTCATCATTTATAAAATGATAATAATAGCTGTCCTTCAGTTCATACATTTTCGTGAGATTCAAAGAATATAATGTAGGAGCATACTATCTATAAGTTGTAAAGCTACTTACAAATGCAAGGTGAAGGTGATACAACATTTATTATTTGGAAAGACAATGAATACATATGAACTGATTCCTAACAGTGGACGTTTAGGGAACAGAGACGGCGTGTACTCAATGTGAGAATGGCCAAGTCTGAATAACATTAGCTATGCCTGTGATTAGTTGAAGATAATTTTATGTTCCTGATGTTGAAGTGGGCCTTTTCAAAACAGCAATTTTACAAGTCTCCTTTCCCTGGATTACTAAGAATGATTGATGTTTGAGTTATTTGGGAGCCAAGGATGACTCGTGTTTTCCAGGGAAATCTCTCGTATTCTTGCTGCTGAAAATGTATTTCAGAATGCATAGACACTCAGTTACCTAGGGATACTTGAGAAAGTGATGTCAGTTGATATTCCTCAAGTTGGCCAGGGTGTTTGTTTTGTTGTTTTTCATTAAGGAAAGCCTAGCAACATGTACCTTTGAGTTCTCCTGACCTTCCAAATCACAAACACAAAGGAATTATTTATTTACTTTTCTTGGTTTCTACTTTATAGAGGAATTTTAAGATTAATGAGAGACTTCTAATTTTGTCAGTATACATTCTTCTATTTATAATTCAGTTGATAACAACATTTTTGGTGCAAATTCTTTTAGGGAACTCAAATGTATGGCAGGAAAATACATAATCTATATGGCAAATGGATGGTATGAATGGACCTTTCTCGATGGATGCAGTCTCCCTGACTTCTTATTCTTTGACTAGAGGCCCAGTGCACAAAATTCATGCATGGGGGTATTGAGTGGCCAGATTATTATGACCACCTGACATTTGTAGGCAAATTAGCCATACACTGCATCATATGTGATATGGAAGCCGAAAGCCTGTTCAAACACATTTGCTGTCTGCAATTACCAAGATAAAACGTCTCCAAGTCACACAAGAACACAAGGATTGGATAGTTGGGCATTGGAAAAAAGTCATGTGGTACAATGAATCACGTTTCTAGTTGCATCATGCAAATTGCAGAGTGAGAATTTGGCGGAAACAGCATGAAAGCATGCACCCCACATGCATGAGTACAACCCTTCAAGCTGGTGGGGGCGGTGTTATGGTTTGGGGCATGCTTTCCTGGCATGATTTGGGCCCTTTAATTCGTGTGGAACAACATCTAAATAGCACAACATACCTAATTATCATTGCTGACCAGGATCATCCTGTCATGTTGATGGCATATCCCAATGAAGATGGCTTCTTCCAACAAGACAATGCACCATGCCACAGTGTTCGTATTGTGCAGGAGTGGTTTCAAAAACATGAGGAAGACTTCACCTTCCTTAAGTGGCCCCCACAATCACCAGATCTCAATCCAATTGAGCATTTGTGGGAAGAAGTTAAAAGAGCCATTAGGCAATTGGTTCCACAACCATCAAATCTCACAGAACTGGACAGTGCTATTCATCAGGCATAGTGTCAGATTCCTTGCATCACCTTTCAACATCTCCTGGAGTCAATGCCAAGAATCGCAGCAGTATTGAAGGCAAAAGGTGGCCCAACGAAGTACTGATGGGGTGGTCATAATAATCTGGCCACTCATGATCAAATATATCCTATGTTCAAAGGCTGTTAAATCTTGTTGTTTAGTCATATCTTCAGAAAAAACTCACTTCTACTGTCATGGTAAACAACCTGCTTCCCTATTTATAGTGGTATGGCCCTCTAGCAACTTCAATGCTAAATTATAGCTAATTTGCCTACAAATTTCAGGTGACCATAATAATCAGGCCTCTCACTGTATATCTTCTCTTAGGTCTTATGTTTTTAAGTCCTCACCCAAGGATATGTTGGTTTTTTAATTGATTTTTAGAGAGTGAGGAGGGAGAAACATTGATGTGAGAAAAAAATTAATGGGTTGCCTCCCAGATGTGCCCCAAACAAGGATCAAACACACAACCTAGATGTATGCCCTGATCGTGAATCAAACATGCAACCTTTTTGAGGTACAAGACAATGCTCCTAACAACTGAGCCAACAAGTCGGGCTCCTAAGTCCTATTTTGTTTTAATATATTGTTTAAAGCATTACATAAGTCTTTTTTCCTGATTGACCTCTCCCCAACCCCTCTCACCCTCAAGCACATGCTCTCACACCCCTACAGACTATGTCCATTGGATATGCTCATGTGCATGCATACAAGTCTTTTGGTTGATCTCTTACCCCCTCCCCCCACATCCCATCCCATGACGTTCATCTTAGGTTGGACAGTTTGTTGGATAATTCCATGTCTCTGGCTGTGTGTTTGTTCATCAGGTTATGTTGTTCATTATATTCCACAAATGAGTGAGATCATGTAATATTTATGTTTCTCCAACAGACTTATTTTGCTTAACATAATGCTGTCAAGGTCCATTCATGCTGTTGCAAATGGTTACAGTTCCTTCTTTTTTACAGCATCATAGTATTCCATTCTGTAGATGTACCACAGTTTTTTTAATTGACACATCTGCTGATGGGCACTTAGGCTGCTTCCAAATCTTAACTATTGCAAATTGTGCTGCTATGAACATAGGGGTACATATATCCTTTCTGATTGGTGTTTCTAATTCTTGGGATATATTCCAAGAAGTGATATTACCGGGTCAAGTGGGCGTTCTATTTTTAAATTTTTGAGGAAACTCTATACTGTTTTCCAGTGGCTGCACCAGTCTGCATTCGTACCAGCAGTGTACAAGGGTTCCTATTTCTCCACATTCTTGCCAGCACTTGCCGTTTGTTGATGATAGCCATTCTGACAGGTGTGAGATGGTACCTCATTGACATTTTGATTTACATCTCTCTGATGATTACTGATGTTGAGCATGTTTTCATATATCTCTTGGCTTTCTGTATGTCCTCTTTCAAAAGTGTCAATTTAGGTCCTTTGCCCATTTTTTGATTGAATTGCTGACCTTCCTTTTGTTAAGTTGTATGAGGTCCCTGTTCATTTTTGAGATTAAACCCTTATCAAGGATAGCATTACCAAATATGTTCTCCCATGCAGTGGGCTCTCTTGTTGTATTTTTTGATAGTTTTTTTTTTTGCTGTGCAGAAGCTTTTTATTTTGATGTAGTCTCATTTGTTTATTTTCCTTTGTTTCTATTGTCCAAGGAACTGTATCAGTAAGATATTGCTACAACATATTTCTTATATTTTGCTGCCTATGCAGTCTTCTAAGATTTTTATGGTTTTCTGTTTTATGTTTAAGTCCTTTATCCATTTTGAGTTTATTTAATTTTATTTTGCTTGTATAATTTTATTTTATTTTTTATCTTTAATTTCTTTATTGGTTAAGGTATTACAAGTGTGTCCTCATCCCCCTCATTGACCCCCAACCTTCTCCCCTCCACTCATGCTTTCATCTCCCTGTTGTCCATGTCCATTGGTTTGGCTTATATGCACGCATACAAGTTCTTTGGTTGATCTAGTCCCCTTACCCCCACCCTCCCCTACTTTCCCTCTGGGGATTGATAGTCTGATCACTGTTTCTCTGTCTTAGGATCTGTCCCTGTTCATCCATCTAAGTTGTTCTCTATATTCCACAAATGAGTGAGATCATGTGGTATTTATCTTTCTCTCACCGGCTTATTTCACTTAGCATAATGCTTTCCATTTCCATCCATGCTGTTGCAAATGGCAAGAGTTCCTTTTTTTTTTATCACAGTGTACTATCCCATTGTGTAGATGTACCATAGTTTTTTAATCCATTCATCTGCTGATGGGCACTTAGGCTGTTTCCAGATCTTAGCTATGGTAAATTGTGCTGCTATGAACATAGGAGAGCATATATCCTTTCTGATTGGTGTTTCTGGTTGGGACAACACAAAACAAAACAACATCCGCATAATAGGGATGCCAGAGGGAGAGGAAACTGAGCAAGGAATAGAAAACCTGTTTGAAAAAATAATGACAGAAAATTTCCCTGATATAGGGAAGAAAAAACTCACACAAATCCAAAAGGCTCACAGAGTCCCAAACAAAATGAGCCCCAAAAGACCGACTCCAAGGCACATTATAATTAAATTGGCAAACAGCAACGACAAAGCAAGAATCTTAAAAGCAGCTAGAGAGAGACTTAAAGTTACCTACAAAGGATCCCTCATCAGACTAGCGACTGATTTCTCAACAGAAACACATCAGGCAAGAAGGGAATGGAATGAAATATACAAAGTCATGCAAAGGAAGGGTCTGAATCCAAGAATACTGTAACCAGCGAGGCTATCAATCAAAATTGAGGGTGAAATCAGGAGCTTCACAGACAAAAAAGGACTACGAGAGCTTATTACCACCAAACCAGCAATGCAAGAATTGCTAAAGCAGGGGTGGGCAAACTTTTTGACTCGAGGGCTACAATGGGTTCTTAAACTGGACCAGAGGGCCGGAACAAAAGCATGGATGGAGTGTTTGTGTGAACTAATATAAATTCAAAGTAAACATCATTACATAAAAGGGTACGGTCTTTTTTTTTTTTTTTTTTAGTTTTATTCATTTCAAATGGGCCGGATCCAGCCCACGGCTGTGCTAAAGGGTCTGCTGTAAAAAGAAAAAATAGGGCTATAGAAAAACCAAGATGGAGGCATAGGTTAACGCCGGAGATTGCTGCCTCGAACAACCACTTCAAAAAACAATTAAAGATGGAACGGACATCATCCAGAACCACAGGAAGGCTGGCTACAACTAGGAGGAAAGAGAATATCATACTCAGACTCAGAGGAGGCGCAGTGCTGAAGTGAAATACTGAGGTGCGGAGTGCGCGCAGAGCGGGCTAGCGGCGGAGGACGCAGTTGTTGTTTTCAATCGGGAGGGAGTTTCAGACTCTGAGCTCCAGATCCGGCGAGTCTCTAGGGACCCACACTCAAACGGAAGAAGCGCCACTGTCTGGCTTCGGTTGGAAATCGAAGGCAGCTTTCTCTCTGAGGTTTGCAGCGGTTGCTGGGACTCTGTGAGGCAGAGCCCCTAGGGACGGAACTGAGAGCAGCCATAACTGCTTGCTCCGCCCGCCCTGTAGATCCTTGGGGACCCGCCCCACCCAAGCCCTACGCAGAGCCATTTGCCAAATAGCCTCAGGCAAATGCCAGATTAGCACCACCCTAGAGATCCAGCACAGGAGCTCTCCCACTGCAGACACAGATGACTCTCATAGCCAGTTAGCCTGGAGGTCAAATCACCCCCACTATTGCCGACAACCATCAAGGCTTAACTACAACAAGACTGCGCACAAAGTCCACTAGGGGGTGCACCAAGAAAGCATAAAACATGCGGAGACAAAGAAACAGGACAACATTGTCCATGGAGGATATAGAGTTCAGAACCACACTTCTAAGGTCTCTCAAGAACTGTCTAGAAGCTGCCGATAAATGTAGTGAGATCCTCAAGAAATCTAATGAGACCCTCGATGTTGTGATAAAGAACCAACTAGAAATTAAGCATACACTGACTGAAATAAAGAATATTATACAGACACCCAACAGCAGACCAGAGGAGCGCAAGAATCAAGTCAAAGATTCGAAATGCGAAGAAGCTAAAAACACCCAACTGGAAAAGCAAAATGAAAAAAGAAACCGAAAATACGAAGATAGTGTAAGGAGCCTCTGTAACAGCTTCAAGCGGACCAACATCAGAATTATAGGGGTGCCAGAAGATGAGAGAAAGCAAGATATTGAAAACCTATTTGAAGAAATAATGACAGAAAACTTCCCCCACCTGGTGAGAGAAATAGACTTACAGGTCCAGGAAGCGCAGAGAACCCCAAACAAAAGGAATCCAAAGAGGACCACACCAGGACACGTCATAATTAAAATGCCAAGAGCAAAAGACAAAGAGAGAATCTTAAAAGCAGCAACAGAAAGAAAGTCAGTTACCTACAAGGGAATACCCATACAACTGTCAGCTGATTTCTCAACAGAAACTTTGCAGGCCAGAAGGGAATGGCAAGAAATATTCAAAGTGATGAATACCAAGAACCTACAACCAAGATTACTTTATCCAGCAAAGCTATCATTCAGAACTGAAGGTCAGATAAAGAGCTTCACAGATAAGGAAAAGCTAAAGGAGTTCATCACCACCAAACCAGTATTATATGAAATGCTGAAAGGTACCCTTTAAGAAGAGGAAGAAGAAAAAAAAGGTAAAGATACAAATTATGAACAACAAACATGCATCTATCAACAAGTGAATCTAAGAATCAAGTGAATAAATAATCTGATGATCATAATAGAATCAGGGACATAGAAAGGGAATGGACTGACTATTCTTGGGGGGGAAAGGGGTGTGGGAGATGCGGGAAGAGACTGGACAAAAATCGTGCACCTATGGATGAGGACAGTGGGTGGGGAGTGAGGGCGGAGGGTGGGGTGGGAACTGGGAGGAGGGGAGTTATGGGGGGAAAAAAGAGGAACAAATGTAATAATCTGAACAATGAAGATTTAATTTAAAAAAAAAAAAAAAGATCACACCACTAGAGAGAGAAAAAGCTGAGCTTGGAACTCAGGAACCCAGTAGAAGCTTCCAGTGTTTTGCCCCTTACTACTATGCCATGTGATAAAACAGCAAGTGCTGCCCTGACCGGTCTGGCTCAATCGATAGAGCATCAGCCTGTGGAGTGAAGGGTCCTGGGTTTGATTCTGGTCAAGGGCTCATGGCCAGGTTTCGGGCTCGGTCCCCAGTACTGGGCATGCAGGAGGAAGCCGATCAATGATTCTCTCTCATCATTGAAGTTTCTATCTCTCTTTCCTCTCTAAAATCAATAAAAATATATTTTAAAAAAAGAAAAAAAAGAAAAAATAGGAAACGGAGAAGGAACACAGGGGTAAACAACAAAAATGGCGACAAACAAGTATCTATCAATAATAACTTTAAATGTAAATGGATTAAATGCCCTAATCAAACAACATAGGGTAACTGAGTGGATAAGAAAACATGACCCATATATCTGCTGTCTACAGGAAACCCACCTCAGAAAAAACCATGCACACAGACTGATGGTGAAGGGATGGAAAAAGGTTTTTCAGGCGAATGGAAATGAAAAAAAAGCTGGGGTAGCAGTACTTATATCTAACAAATTAGATCTCAAAGTGAAGGACATAAAAAGAGATAAGGAAGGCCACTTCATTTTGAGTTTATTTCTATGTATGGTGCAAGTTGGTGCTCTAGTTTCATATTTTGCATGCACCTGTCCAGTTTTCCCAACCCTATTTATTGAAGAGACTGTCTTGAATCCACTGTATTATCTTCCCTCTTTTGTCATATATTAGTTGAGCATAATGGTTTGGGTCGAATTCTGGGTTCTCTGTTCTGTTATATTGGTCTATATGTCTGTTCTTTTGCCAGTACCAGGCAGTTTTGAGAAGAGTGGCTTTGTAATATAGCTTGACATCTGGTATTTTGATCCCTCCTACTTTTGTCCTCTTTCTCAAGACTCCTGCAGCTATTTCTGTGTGTGTGTATGGGGGGGGGTTGTTTGTTTGTTTTGTTGTTTGTTTGGTTTTTTTTCATTAAAGATGAATTTTTGGAGAGTTCCTTCTAGGTCTGTGAAATATGCCATTGGTAATTTAATGTAGATTGCATTGAATCCATAGATTGCTTTAGGTAGTATGGACATTTTAATGATGTTGATTCTACCAATCCATGAACATGGCATAATTTTCCATTTGTTTATGTGTTCCTCTATTTCATTTTTCAATATCCAGTAGTTTTCTGAGTACAGGTCTTTTACCTCTTAAGTTTATACCTAGGTATCTTAATTTTTTATTCCAATGGTAAATGGAATTTTTTCTCAGTTTCTCTTTCTATGAGCTCATTATTGGTGTATAAAAAAGTCATATATTTCTGGGTTTTAATTTTTTATCCTGCTATTGCAGAATTCATTTATTTTATTTTTATATATTATTAATTTTTTACAGAGAGGAAAGGAGAGGGATAGAGAGTTAGAAACATCGATGAGAGAGAAACATAAATCAGCTGCCTCCTGCACACTCCCTACTGGATATGTGCCTGCAACGAACCCAGGACTCTTCAGTCTGCTGGCCAACGCTCTATCCACTGAGCCAAACCAGTTAGGGTTGCAGAATTCATTTATTAAGTCTACTTGTTTTTATGGAGTCTTTACGGTTTTCTATGTACAATATCATGTCATCTACGAATAATGACAGTTTTACTTCTTTACCAATTTGAATGCCTTTTATTTCTTCTTTTTTTCTAATCGTTATAGCTAGCACTTTCATTACTATGTTGAACAGGAGTGGTGAAAGTGTTCATCCCTGTCATGATCCTGTTCTTTGGGAAAATGATTTTAGTTTTTGCCTATTGAGTATGATGTTGGCTGTAGGTTTGTCATATAGGGCTTTTATTATGTTAAGGTGTGATCCCTCTATTCCCACTTTGCTGAGAGTATTTATCAAGAAAGGGTGTTGGATTTTGTCCAATGCTTTTTCTGCATCAATTGATAGGATTATGTGATTTTTGCCTCTGAATTTGTTTATGTGATGTATCACATTTATTGATATGCATATATTGTACCTCCCTTGTATCCCAGGAATAAATCCCACTTGGTCATGGTGTATTATCTTTCTAATGTAATGCTGGATCTAATTTGCTAGAATTTTTTTGAGGATTTTAGCATCTATGTTCATCAGGAATATTGGCCTGTGATTTTCTTTCTTTGTATATTCTTTATCTGGGGTTGGGATTAGCATAATTTTGGCTTCATAGAAAGAGCTTAGAAGTGTGCCTTCCTCTTGCATTTTTTTTTGAATAGTCTGAGATGGATAAGTTTTAGTTCTTGGTAAAAATCCCCTATGAATGTTTGGTAAAAATCCCCTGTGATTCTGTCTGGTACAGGGCTTTTGTTTGCTGGAATTGTTCATTAATGTTTCAATTTCCTCCATAGTTATTGGCCTATTCAGTTTTTCTTATTCTTATTGATTGAGTTTTGGAAACTTATATTTTTCTAAGAATATTTCCATTTCATCTAGGTTGTCCAGTTTGTTGGAATAGAGTTTTTCATAGTATTTTTTTTTTTTTTACAATTCTTTGTATGTCTCTGAATTTGGTTATTTCACTTCTTACATTTCTGATTTGTCTCTGTTTCTTGGTGAGCCTGGCTTGAGGTTCATCAGTCTTATTTATCCTTTGAAAGAACAGTTTTATTGATATTTGTATTGTGTTTTGTTCGTTTGTTTGTTTGTTTGGTCTCTATGTCATTTATGTCCGCTCTGATCTTTATTATTCCCTCCTTCTGCTTACTCTGAGCTTTTCTTGTTGTTCTCTATATAATTCTTTAAGTTGTCAGGTTAGATAATTTATTACATTTTTTTTCTTTTTTTTTAGTAGGCCTTCAGAGCTATGAACTTCCTTCTCAGGTCTGCTTTCACTATGTCCCTTAGATTTTGGATTGTTTTGTTTTCATTTTCATTTGTTCCAGGATGCTTCAGGACTGCTTTCACTATGTCCCTTAGATTTTGGATTGTTTTGTTTTCATTTTCATTTGTTCCAGGATGCTTTTTATTTCTTCTTTTATCTCTTTGGTAACCCAATCATTGTATAATAGTGTGTGATTTATCCTGCAAGTGTTTGGGTTTTTCATTGATTTATTTCAGTTTATTTCTAATATATGCCATTGTGATCAGAGAAAATGCTTGATATGATTTCTTCCTTCTTGAGTTTGAAGAGACGTTGCTTGTGTCCTAATATGTAGTCTATCTTTGAACATGTTCTGTGTGGACTTGAGAAGAATGCATATTCTGTAGCATTGGGATGAAATGTTCTGAAGATGTCAATTAGTTCCATCTGATCTAGTGATTCATTAGGACTGATGTTTCTTTGCCGATTTTTTGTTTAGAGGATTTATCCAGTAATGTCAATGTTGTTATTAAACTCCCCTGCTGTGATTGTATTGCTGTTGATCTCTCCTTTGATATCTTCCAGAAGTTTTGTTTGTTTGTTTGTTTGTTTGGTTTTTTATGTATTTGGGTGCTCCTGTATTGGGTGCATATATGTCTACCAGAGTTATATCCTCTTGTTAAATTGCTCCCTTTAGTATTTTGAAGTGGCTCTCCTTATCTCTTATTATGGTCTTCACGTTGAGTTCTATTTTGTCAGATATAAGTATTGTTACCCCAGCTATTTTCTCATTTCCATTTCCCTGAAATTTTTTTTCCCATCCCTTCATTATCAGTCTGCATAAGACCTTTGTTTTGAGATAGGTCTCTTATATACAGCAAATATATGGTTCATGTATTCTCATCCATTCCGCTACCTTATGTCTTTTGATTGGAGCATTTAAACATCTCTTATATTTTTCTAAGAATATCTTAGACATCACAAAACTTATGAGACATCACAATAACTTATCCATCTTTTTGTCTAATCGTTATAGCTAGCACTTTCATTACTATGTTGAACAGGAGTGGTGAAAGTGTTCATCCCTGTCATGATTCTGTTCTTTGGGAAAATGATTTTAGTTTGATGAATATCTTAGACATCACAAAAATGTCCTGAGAAGGAAGTTCATAGCTCTGCAGGCCTACTAAAAACATCTCTCTCTTAAACGAACCTTTTATGTTTAAGGTTATTATTGATAGGTACTTGTCACCATTTTTATTCTTTCTGCCTGTGTTCCTCCTTCCCTTTCTATTTTTTCTTTTTAAACAGTCCCTTTAGCATTTCTTGCACTGCTGGTGTGGTGGTAATACACTCCCTTAGTCCTTCTTTGTCTGTGAAGCTCCTGATTTCACCTTCAATTTTGAATGATAGCCTTGCTGGGTATAGGATTCTTGGATTTAGTCCCTTGCTTTGCATCACTTTGTATATTTCATTCCACTCCCTTCTGGTCTGATGTGTTTCTGTTGAGATATCAGTTGGTATTCTAATGGGAGATACTTGTAGGTAACTTAATTTTCTGTTTCTTTCTGGCAGCTTTTAAGGTTCTTTGTTTGCCAAACAAGGTTCTTTGTTTAAGGTTGATGTTTGCCAATTTAATTATGATGTGTCTTGGTGTTGGTCTTTTTGAGTTCATCTTGTTTGGGACTATGTGTGCTTCTTGGACTTGTGTCTTCCCAACATCAGGGAAGTTTTGTATCATTATTTCTTCAAACTGTTTTTTTATTCCTTGCTCCACTTCCTCTTCTTCTGGCTCCCCTATTATGCAGATGTTGTTCTGTTTCATGTTGTCCCAATGCTCCCTTAGGCCTTCTTACTTTTGTCATTTAGTTTCCAGTTGCTGCTGTGCTTAGCTGGTTTTTCTACCTTGTCTTCTAACTCGCTGATGATGTCCTCAGCTTATTCTAGTCTACTGCTGAAACTTTCCATTGTGTTATTTATTGAAGCTATGTTGTTCTTTATTTCCTCCTGATTCTTACACATGTTTTTGACTTTGTCCTCCATCGTCTTCAGCATCCTTATAGCCATTCCTCTAAATTATTTCTCTGACAAATTGCTTGCCTCCATTTCATTCATTTCCTTTTCTGATGACTACTCCTCTTTTTTGAATGTGTGTTGTTTCTTTGTCTCCCCATTTTGCTCTTCCTTTGTGATTGTTTCCATGTATTAGATCAAACTGCTATGCCTCCCAGATTTTTTGAGTTTGTCTTATATAGTAGGTGTTTTGTGATTGCACCCAGTGGTGCAATCTCTGTAGTTTTCTGGGCAGGATAATCTAGGAATGCCCCCTGCATGAGATATTTGTGTTCTCTTGGTGTAGTTGGGTCCTGAGTGTTATTGTCCTGTTCATGGATAGAGTGTGTGGATCTGTGGCTCGCTCTCTATCACATTGACCAAACAGCACAAAATAAAACGACAATACATGACACAAAGGGAACAAAACATTAATATACTCACAACACCAATAACTCCAATATAAGCGACCACCAGAAAAAAAACCCCACACAGAATTAGGAGAGAGAAAAGAGAGCAAAAATGATATCAAGAAAAGAAAAAAACATATAAGAGATTAAAGAAAAAGAAGAAACAAAATAATATTTGAGGAGAAAACACCACAAAACAAACAGATAAATTAAAAAATGCAAACAACTAACATCCAGAAAAAGGGGGGCACAGAATCTGTAGAGGCATAGCTTATATACAGAAAGTAAGTTTAAGGAATTGAATGAATAAGGGGAGGACCTCAGTTCAGTATAGAGGAGGTAGAATGGGAATGAGTGGATAAGAAGAAAACAAATTTTTAAAAACACTTAAGAAATTAAAAATAAATAAATAAAATTGAAAAATAAGATAAAATAAAATGACACTAAAAATTAAATAGAATGAAAAAAATAATGTGAAAAAATAAGAAAGAAAATTTTAAAATAAAAGATACAAATGAAATAAAATAATAAAATTAAATTAAAAAGTAAAGTGTTGTTCATTTCAGCTGAGTTTTTATTTTCCATGGGGACTGGTTTAAGAGCCCACTCTTTTGTTCTGTCTGTCACTTATTAGTTTCCTATTAGGTAGTCAGCACTGTGCTGAAGTTCCAAGTGATCCACCTATCCTCTGTTTGTGTCTATCTCCACAGCCTTGACTGCAAGCAGGTGGGACCAATCTTCCCACTTTGCCTCTCTGCCTCCTGTCAATATTTATCTCTCAAGCTTCTGTTTCTGACAGGGCTATAGGTAAGGAGGGTGCTGTATCACTTTCTGGGACTGAACAACCTCTCTTCAACCCAGTCCCTGAAGGCTCTTTGGGGCTATTCACTTGTACAACTCAGAGTATAGTCTGGGTGTGGCTGCATTACTTGCTTGAGGCTTCTGGGAGGGGATGGCTCTTCAGGAGAAAAATGCGTGCTTAGTTCCAGAGGGTCAGAAATGTCTCAGTGCCAGATTCCTGGTCACCTCTCCCTGACCTGCTCTCCTCCATAGCCTCTCCTCAGACTCCACAATTCTGCATCTCCACCTGCACCTCAGCCATGGGTGAGTTTTTGTATTTGAAAGGTCCTATGGACTGGGTTTAGTAAATAAAAGCAAAGACAGAGCAGAGGCAAAACAACCATGTGACTGCTAGTTTCTCTCCCCCAGCACTGTGCAGCTTAGGCAATTCTTCAAACCACCTCTCTGGGTTCAGTCTCTCACTGCTGTGGACTGAGATCTAGAATCCCCTCCTTCCAGCAGCCCTGTGGACTTCCTTTCCACAATCAGATGTTACACCTGTCCCCAAGGGATGTGGACTTGGTGCAGCATAGGTTCCTTCTGTCCCTCTCGGCTCCATGGTCTCATGACTCTCTCCAGCCCAGATCCCTGATCCTACCATTCTCCAGGTGTCTTCTGCCCTACTTGGCTATGAATTGTCTCATCAGCTGTATCTACTTTGCCAACTCTGGGTGGATGTTATTCGATTTAGATGTTTCTTCTATCTGCTTCTGGATAAGGCTAGAGACACATCTGCCTATTTGGCTGCCATTTTTCCCTCTCTGTGAGTGTTCCTAGGTCCTATTTTTTTTTTTTTAAAAACTTGACCATTTACTCCTTCCTATTTCTCTTTTTCTTTCAATATTTAGTTAATGCCTACCAGAATCAGATATTCTATTAGTTGTTTTACACACATTATTTCATTTAAATGTCCCTGCAGATCTATGAGTTGTTTTTTTTAATTAATAAATCTTTATTGTTCAGATTATTACAGATGTTCCTCTTTTTTTCCCCATAGCTCCCCTCCACCTGGTTCTCACCCCACCCCATGCCCTTACCCCCCGCCACTGTCCTCATCCATAGGTGTAAGATTTTTGTCTAGTCTCTTCCCGAACCCCCCACACCTTCTTCCCCTCAAGAATTGTCAGTCCACTCCCTTTCTATGCCCCTGCTTCTATTATATTCACCAGTTTACTCTCACTTAATTTTTAGGTTCACTTGTTGATAGATATTTATTTGTTGTCACTTTGTTCATAACTTTTATCTTTACCTTTTTCTTCTTCCTCTTCTTCTTAAAGAATATCCTTCAGCATTTCATACAATCCTGGTTTGGTGGTGATGAACTCCTTTAGCTTTTTCTTGTCTGTGAAGCTCTTTATCTGACCTTCAATCCTACATGATAGCTTTGCTGAGTAGAGTAATCTTGGTTGTAGGTTCTTGCTATTCATAACTTTGAATATTTTTTGCCACTCCCTTCTGGCCTACATGGTTTCTGTTGAGAAATCAGCTGACAGTTGTATGGGTACTCCCTTGTAGGTAACTGTTTTTCTCTTGCTGCTTTTAAGATTCTCTCTTTGTCTTTTGTCTTTGGCATTTTAATCATGATGTGTCTTGGTGTGGTCCTCTTTGGATTCCTCTTATTTGGGGTTCTCTTCGCTTCCTGGACTTGTAAGTCTATTTCTTTCATCAGGTAGGGGAAGTTTTCTGTCATGATTTCTTCTAATAGGCTTTCAGTATCTTGCTCTCTCTCTTCTTCTGGCACCCTGATAATTCGGATGTTGGTACGTTTGCAGTTGTCCCAGAGGCTCCTTACACTATCTTCATATTTTCGGTTTCTTTTTTCATTTTGCTTTTCCAGTTGGGTGTTTTTAGCTTCTTTGTGTTTCAAATCTTTGACTTGATTCTTGGGATCCTCTAGTCTGCTGTTGGATCTCTGTATATTATTTTTAATTTCAGTCAGTGTATGTTTAATTTCTGACTGGTCCTTTTCCATTTTTTTGGTATTCTCATTAAGATCCTTGAAGGTCTCACTAAGTTCCTCGGAGGTTCGTAGAAGGTTCTTGAGTAGCCTTATAACTGTGGTTTTGAACTCTATGCCATCCATTAGTTTGCTTTCCTCCATTTCTTTCATTTGTGACATGTTTCTTTGTCTCTGCATTTTTGGCTGACTGTGAGGACGCGCTGTGTCTACAGTGGAAAAACTGCTGTGCTGGAGACACCATTATGGCATAGAACTTGCTTCAGTGGAGCTTTGGTGCTCACTGAGTCTGCTTCTTGAGTGTGTCCTTTATGAATGTGAGGAGTTGAAATCTGGTATCTGGCCAGGGGTACCCTGGCTCCTGGATCTCCAAGTCAACTACTGTGTGAGTCCACCCATCAGGAGCTACAGCGATATCAGCAGATTTCTCCTCTTTGTTTGGGGTTTGGAAGTTTTGGAGCTCTCTGACCCAGCTGCAGTTTGTTAGGTTATGCTGCAAAAGTGCAGGTGATTCCTTTGTGCTGCTGGGAACAGCTTGGGTGGGGATGTAAATTGAGTGGGGCGGGATATCAGAGAATCACCAGGGCGGAGCAACAACAATGGCTGTCGTCAGCAGTCTCCGCGACTCCTCGCGTCTCTGCAACTCCGCGTCTCTGTGTCCCCGAGTCCTGCGCACCCACAGCAACAATGATCCCTGCGAGCAGCTCTACGAGAAAGCCACCCTCGCTTTCCGACCCACTGCAAGACAGTCCAGTTTCTCCTCGTAGGAGTCTGGGACCCAGAGTCTCGCAGTAAATGAGTTCAATGCATTCGAGAGCTTGTGTCTCCTTCCGATTGAAAAAAACCACGCACCCAGGTGCAGCAGCCTCATGCGCGCCTCCAAACCTCTGTTCTTGGTGCCTACCAAGTCTCAATGCACTTTTTTCTTTCCTTCTAGTTGAACTTCCACTCAGCCAGCTTTCCCGTAGTTCTGGATGATAGCTGCTTTGTTTTATAGTTGTAGTTTTAATATTGTTGTGGGGGGGCAGCACGTACAGGTTTATACCTTATGCCTCCATCTTGGTTCTGAGACTATGAGTTGTTACTTATATTTTATATCAAGCTAAACTGATGTCCAGGAAAGTCAAGTAACTTGCTCCAAGTTACAACTAGTAAGAGGCAGGGCAGGTATTTGAAATCAAAATGTGGAACTATAATGCCTCCTTTTCCCCCTGCTATACTACATTGGCTCCATTCTCTCTATAAAGTTTCCACTGATCCTTCTAGCATGTCCAATCTCACTCTTTTGGCCCCTTTGTAGAGCTTTCCTAGAGTCAGAAAAGAAATTTGGCTTCTTAGTGTGCCGCATCCACCACAGTGTGACTGCTTAAGGGAAATTCACTCAAAAGATTCTTTGGAAGAGACTTAGGGAAGGTAGCTATGAGATCATTGCAATGCAGGCTCACATCTCTCCTCCAATCAGGAATATTTCCACTCCCAATAAGGATGACAGTGACACTGCAGGCAATGTTGAGCACAACATTTCTTGAAGCTGTCACACATCTCATTAAGTCCTTAGTCAAACCTAGGCTTGGGTTTCTCTTTCTATATACCATTTGTTTTCTTTTCCTCTTTCTTTGTGTTTTCTTCTCATCTCTTTCTTTTTTGCCTTTCCTCCACCTCCACCCTTTCTCCTAGTCCTCTTCTCCCCCTCCTTCTCCTCCTGAATTTTCTCTTCCTACTCTTCTTTGTTCACCTTTCTTCCTCCTCCTCCTCTTTTTCCTCTCTCTCTTCCCCACTTCTCCCCCTCATTCTTTCTTACTTTGTTTGTCTTTAATCTTGACCAGAGCATACAAGTATTTTGGTAAGATCTACACTATAATTATCTTGATAAATAAATTTTAAAATTTTAAGAAATCAAATAAGAACAGCACCCAGAATGAGAGCATAAAGTAGCTGTGCACCTGAGCAGCAGATTAAATTTCATTTTCAAAACTTGATCTCAGTGCCTTTTTCTAGAACAATTTAGGGAGAAAAATCTGAATAATTTGATTAAAACTCTTTATTTTAATGTAGTACTTGATAAATCAATAAAATTAAGTATAGTTCTTAAGTGCTACACAATATAGGTTTCACCAGTAATTTCAGCCTTACTCAACTCTTCATGCATTCCAGGTGATTCCAGGAGAATACACACTATTCAAACAGCTCTCATTTACCATGTACATAAATTTTGCTTCACATATGTTATTTTTAATTATCATGGCTCTGCAAAATTGCATGATATGATCCCCATTTTACTAAAGAGAAAACAGATTCAGATAAATTATACTTTTTGCCACAACTAGTAAGTCAGATTGTTGGGATTCATAACCCAGTCCCTCTGACTTTTAAGTCTGTGCTCCTGCCACCACACCATACTTTTTTGCCAATTAACAAATACCTAAGAACAGGTAATAGAAGTTTCATAGTTTATGCTTAATAGTCTCTTAATCTCTCTACTAAATATTAATTTATTGATAGATTATTGAATTATCTTCATCACACTCTCCCA
This sequence comes from Myotis daubentonii, assembly GCF_963259705.1. Classification (NCBI taxonomy): domain Eukaryota; kingdom Metazoa; phylum Chordata; class Mammalia; order Chiroptera; family Vespertilionidae; genus Myotis; species Myotis daubentonii. The sequence goes on along the minus strand of NC_081861.1, from coordinate 93,929,710 downwards.
TCATTTAGATATGAAGAAATTGAGGTTCAAAGGAAAGCAATGACTTGTCCCAAACCTTATGGTGAAGTATTGAAATCAAGCCATGTCCTACACCTCCTTGCTGCATTCCAGAACTCTCCTTCACTTTTTAATGTTATTGCTGCTTCATGCGTATTTATCTCCCACTAGATTGCAAGCTCCTAAAAGGAAATAGCTGTGATTATCTTTCTCCTCGGCAAACTTCAACACAGGCTAGACTGCTGGGTTTTCAGTAGGCATTTCTTTTGTTAACAATAAATACATTTTCTCTGACCCTATTATAAGAGCAGATTCCCCAATTATACCATATGGTGAATAGGCAACCACTTGTTGTGATGCTGACTCTATAAATTTGGAGCTAGGATGTGCTAGGAATAGCCCTTTTGGATTCTTCTCTGAAATAGTATGGAGTCTAACTCCCTTGTTGTGTAGATGGGAGTACTGAATCTCAGAGAGAGGAAAGAATTTGTCTCAAGGTCACAGTGACATTTATAACAGACCTTTAACATAATGTATACATTAGAGTAGGCAATACATGCACATGATACAAAATTTTAAAATCACAGAAGGTTAAAGAGTAAAAAAATAATTCCACCCTTCCAAACCTCAGACATGCACTTTTATTTCTCTGGGGCAACCACTAATGTTTTTTGTGCACCCTTGTAGACATAGTATATGCATTTATAAACATATACAGAAAATATATCAATTTTATTCACAGAACTAGTGTGCTGCATTGTTTTACATCTTGTTTTTCCTCCACTTTACAATGTATCTTGGAGATTGTTCCATCTCAGTATATCTAGAACTGGCTCATTTTTTAATGGATGCATTGTATGTCTGTATCTATTAATGGACATTTACATTGCAGTCTTCTGCTATTATAAACAATGTTGCATTGCATTTTCTTGTATATATGTCATGTCACACATGTGGAAACATGTTCTGGGTCAAAGCGATGCAAATTTTAATTTTGCAACTTTTGCCAAATTGTCTTTCATAAAGGTTGTAAAATGACTATTATGAAAAATTTGTATTTGATAATATTTATAAAAGAAATAGTTACTGTTCATTTTACAAAGGATTATTGTCTTTCTCTTACAGAAGTGCTCAACACTCTTTCAATGGTCAATCCCCACTCTACATATAAATGATAATTTATTTTAAAGAAATGTGACTTATACATTACTGTTCAGGAATGCATCTACTGAATAAAGCATGAGAAGATGGTAATATGTTTCTAAAATACAATTGAGTCTATACAAGCTGTGATTTCAATCATATTACCAAAGCCCATAAGTATGCTCAGATGCAAGTTCAAGGAAAGAAGAACACTCTTGTGTTCAGACCCAGCTAGAAAGAAGTAAAACAGAACCAGTGCTGTGCTAGTAAACTGTATCCCTGTCTTCCAAGGGCAGGGAGCAGTGGGGACCCCTGATATTTGTAGCATTTGCTGATTTCCATGATGTAGATATTCTTATTTCAAGTTACTAATAGGATAGCACTGATTGTGAAATTGGGAAGAGATACTAAAAATCTGATTTTATGAGTCACTGCAAGCGAAACTCAGAACCTAAGGGAAGAAAGCTTGAGAATATAAAACATGGGTGTGACCATATGTCAAATAACCTTAGCAGAAGTGGCTATTTCTCATAGAGTTTTACTTGATGAGATTGGATCCTGTAGTTTTTTTAGAAGGTCTTTCCAAATCCCATCAATAAAACATTATCTGGTGCTTTCCACACTACTCATTTGAATGGCTTCTACCTCACTCATTTCCAAAGGAGTAAAAAAGGGCAAGGGGCATTGTGGACTGTCAAATGCTTTTGCAATGTCAAACATTCATCCTGTTAATCTGGTGTCAGATGAAAAACTCCCTAAGCAGTCAACTCAACTGCAAGGTGCAACATCAGCAGCTCTCACATCAGAAGCAATAGGGGAATGTTGAAAACATCATAGTGTCTACCCTTTACCTCAATAAATTGAATCAATACTACTGAAAGTGAAACCAAGCATCAGTAGTTTGTAACAGGTCCCCAAATGATTCTAACTTACAGCCAAGATGGAGAATTACTGCCCAGCACAACCTGGTCCTGCAATCCAGTCAAATTTTCTTACCACCTCCCCTCCCTTATCTTATGCCAGCCACACTGGCCACCTTGCTATTCCAAGAACACACCAAATTCATTTATAACTTTAAGCCTTTCATTTGATGTTCCTTCTTTGAGAATATTGCTCCGCTGGCTCTTTAAATGTCTGGTTCATATTATTCAGGGTTAAATGCCACCACATTATAGAATATTTCCCAACTCTACCTAAATTAACTTTCCATTCTATCACAGCACTCTGTTTCATTTCCTTACTTGTATGTACCACCATCTGAAATATCTAATTTATTTTTATAACATTTATTACTTGTTGGTTTCCACCAAAAGATCACCCAACTTTAAGGCAAAGCCTTTGACTGAATTATCCATTGTTGTTTCCCTCGTTTCCTAGAATACTTCCTGGAACATAGAAGATGTGCACTCCAAGCTATCAGAAGATAGTTATTAAACATCTGCTATGGCTGCACTCAATGACAGATTCAAATACTACTAGAACTAATAAGTGAATTTGGTAATGTAGCAGGATACAAAATACATGTTCAAAAATGGATTTTATTTATATACACTAACAATGAACTATGAGAAAGGGAAACGAAAAGACAATTCCACTTACAGTTGCATCAAAAGAAGTAAAATATCTAGGAATAAATTTAATCAAAGAAGTAAAAGACCTGTACTCAGAAAATGGAAATATACAGAAGAAAAAATTTGAAGATTTAAATAAATGGGAGCATATACTGTACTTACAGATAGGGAAAATTAACATATTTTAATGGCCATACTACCCTAAGTAGTCTTTAGATTCAGTATAACTCGTATCAAAATATCAATGGTCTATTTCAAAGAACAGCCACAGAAATATTGAGAAAGAAGAACACGTTGGAGGTATCATGCTATCTGATATCAAACTATACTATTACAAGGTTATAGTAATCAAGTCAGCATGGTACTGGCATCAAAACAAACATATAGATTAATGGAACTGAATAGGGAGCTCAGAAATAAACCCATACCTATATGGTCATTTGCTATTTGAGAAAGGAGGCAAGAATATATTGCGATAAAGACTATTGAATAAATAGTATTGGGAATATTAGCGAAATACATGCAAAAAAATGAAACTAGGGCCCTAACTTGTATTGCTCAGTGGATAGAGCGTCAACCTGTGGACTAACAGGTCCCAGGTTCGATTCCGGCCAAGGGCATGTACCTTGGTTGCTGGCACATCCCCAGTAGGAGTTGTGCAGGAGGCAGCTGATCGATGTTTCTCTCTCATTGATGTTTCTAACTCTCTGTCCTTCTCCCTTTCTCTCTGTAAAAAAATCAATAAAATGATTACACCACACACAAGAATAAACTAAAATGGATTAAAGATTAAAATGTCAGACTTGAAAACATAAACCTCCCAGAAGAAAACTTAGGCAGTAAAATCTATCTCTTTTCTTAGCAATTTTTTCTGCTATATCTCTTGGGTCAAGGGGAACAAAAGAAAAATAAACAAATGTGGCTACATCAAACTAAAAAGTTTTTGCACAGCCCTAACCGGTTTGGCTCAGTGGATAGAGCGTAGGCCTGCCGACTGAAAGGTCCCAGGTTTGATTTCGGCCAAGGGCATGTACCTTGGTTGCGGGCACATCCCCAGTAGGAGGTGTGCAGGAGGCAGCTGATCGATGTTTCTCTCTCATCGATGTTTCTAGCTCTCTATCCCTCTTCCTTCCTCTCTGTGAAAAATCAATAAAAATATATTTTTTAAAAATGTTTTTGCACAGCAAAGGAAACCATCAAAAAAATTAAAAGATAACCTACTGAACTAGAGAATGTATTTGCCAATGATACATCTGATAAGGGGTTAATATCCAAAATTTATAAAGATCTTATACAACTCTACAGCAAAACAAAGAAACAAACAAACAATCTAGTTAAAAAGTAGGCAAAGGACCTGATAGACACTTCTCCTAAAAGGACATACAGATGGCCAATAGACATATGAAAATATGCTTTAAATCACTAATCATCAGAGAAATGCAAATTAAAACCACAATGAGACATCACCTCACACCCATCAGGATGGATATCATCAATAAATCAACAAACAAGTATTGGTGAGTATGGGGAGAAAAGGGAACCCTTGTGCATAGCTGATGTTAATGCAGACTGGTACAATTACTATGGAAAACAGTATGGAGTATCCTCAACAAATTAAAAATGGAACTGCCTTAGGACCCAGCTATTCTATTTCTTGGGATTTATCTGAAGAAATGCAAAACATAAATTAGAAAAAAATATATATGCACCCTTTGTTCATAATGGCATTATTTACAATAGCCAAGATATGGAAGCAACGCAATTGCCCATCAATAGATGAGTGGATAAAAAAGCATTGGTACATACATGCACAATGGACTATTACTTTGCCATAGAAAAGAATGATATCTTACCATTTGCAACCACATGTGTGGACTTTGAAGGTATTATGGAAGTGAAATAAGTCAGTCAGATAAAAAACAAATAAAGGGTGTCCCAAAATTCACGCAAGAAATTTGATAGATAACACAGGTTTATAATTAAAAATTGTAACTTTTTTATTGATTCATAAAGTATACAGTATAGGGTTATGTATGGAATAGCATATCGGGTAAATGGCCTCCACAGCTTTGCTGGCACATACACACTCTTTTGTTATTGCCTGAGCAGCCGCATTTTTGAAGAAGAATGTTCCGATGATGCCTCCAGCCCAAAATCTGCACCAAACAGTGACACGTTGTGGATGCATTTGTTTCTCAACAATCACTAGGGGATTTTCTGAACCCCAAATGCAACAATTTTGTCAATTAACCAAGCCATCAAGATGAAAATGAGGCTCATTGAAATTCAGCCACATTTATGCAAAATGGTCATGGAAAATTTCAACAAAAGAGTGTATATGTGCCAGCAAAGCCGTGGAGGCCATTTTCCCAATATCCTATTCCATACATAACCCTATAGTTTATACTTTATGAATCAATTAAAATTTTACAATTTTTAAATTATAAACCTGTGTTTTCTATCAAAATTACTTCTTGCGTGAATTTTGGGACACCCTTTACCTTAGATTTTAATTATATGTAGAATCTAAACAAAATAAATGAAAATACAAAATAGAAACACACAATACAACATACAGATAATGTATTATAGAACTGTATACTTGAAACCTATATATTTTTATTAACCAATGCAACTTCAATAAATTCAATAAATATAAATAAACAAAATAAAAACAGGCTCATAGATATAGAGAACTGACTGATGGTTGCCAAAGGAGGGAGTTTCAGGGATTGGGTGAACAAGGTGAAGGGATTGAGAGGAGCAAATTGGTAATTACAGAATAGTCAAGGAGATGTAAACTACAGCACAGAGTATATAGTCAATAATATTGTAATAACTTTGTTGGTGCCATGTAGGTACTAAAAATATTGGGGGAAACACTTTGTAAAGTATACTATTGTCTAGCCAAAATGCTGTACACCTGAAATGAATACAAAATAATAATGAATATAAACTGTAATTTAAAAGTATAATTAAAAAAAAACTAGTACAATGCCTGGCCCATAATAGAGACCAAGTAAATTAATATGCAATGGCATTAGTCATGCTGAGGTTTGCACTTCTTTTTGGATAAATTGTAAAGGATATTTGTGTTTTTAGGTCACCTTGTTTTAGGCCAAGAAGTACTCTGGGACAAGGTATGAACTATAGCTAAGGAAACTATCTGAGCTCCAAATTGAAAAAAATCCATTTTATTCTTTTCCCATTGTATCCTCTCTCATTAACAGGATGGTTAGCTTTCAGAAGTGGAATTTAAAACTCCTCTTGGAGCCTTATTGCATTGGCCATGCAACCATTCCTTGGCAAACTGTGGTCTAGTAGCTAATATTTTCCTTGAAAGTAGAGATTCCTTGAAGAAGTCAAGTACTCCTGACTTGACCTTATTTCAGTAATCAATGTAATGGGTTGAGGTTTGCAGCAGCACTAGTACTATAAAGAAGCCCCAGTTCTAGAACACCCATGGCACTGAAAACAAACTCACTGAATACAGAGCCTGAACTCTTAGAACTAATACCCATTAATAAACTGAATGACACTTGTAACACCATCCTTTCTGTGTTCACATTACAATCCTCAGTGTGAAGCAAAATAAAAAAGCTGCTAGCAAAGTAAGTTCTATTTATATGCATAAAATTCTATGTCATAATAGAAAGAGTACTGGCTTAAAAGACTTAGATTTTCCCATCTGTTAAATGAAAGTAATGATAGTACCTACCTCAAAAAACTACTGAGGTGCTCCATTTAAATAATATATTTAAATACCCTAATACACGCCTCATTCATAATAGATAGGTTTACTTATCCTTTTGGGGTCATCCAATTCAGTATTTTAGTGTTTTCAGGCAAGTCAAGACCTCTCCAGAACTCATCCTTGTAATGCAAGGGTTGTACTGGTGCAATTTTTTTTAACCTCGAAATTTTGGATTCCTTTGACAAAGGCAATGAAAGGAGGGAAGGGAAGGGACGGGAAGGGGAGGTGAGGGAAGGGATGGAAAAGGAAATTTTTGCTGAACTGGTTATTATTGACACTCCTATATGAAAGAACCTATTATAATAGCCTATTATAATAAGCTATTATAATAGTGCGCAAAATTGCATGAGACCCAGACCCTCAGGAAATCATGTGATACCCAGGACCCCCTAGTCCCACCAGTGCTGCGGGACTTCCCTGAGTCCCGGTGCACCGTGGGACCCAGAGTCAAGTCCCTGCCCACCCGCGCACAACTCGCTGCGCATGCAGCCTCCTGGTGACCGGTCTTTGGTCGTTACAGCATTACGACCACTGGGTTTTTATTATATAGATATTTTCTGTGACTGATCTATGCATTTTAGGCTAAGTGAAGGGAGAAGAAATCCAAGCTGTAAATTTGTGGCCATTTTTTTTTCTGCTATCAAATAGCTATTAATCTTCAATTTATCTTTCTTTCCCTACCACAATCTTCCTCTGCCAAAAGAATCATCCCTAAAATCCCAGTCTATCTAATAAACTAAAGAAGTACAGCAGTAAACGAGAGAAAAACAACCAGGGATTTGGAGAAAGTATGGGATGGAGGGGAAGGGATGCTCAAGCTCAGGCTGGGACACAGCTGGAGAAGTTCTCTGTGTTTTAGAGCAACAGGGTAGGCATCTCATCTATTTCTGCAGGTGACTCTATGCTTGTGGATCTACCTGTTCCTCTTGTGTATTGATTCAGTCAATTTTTTAATGAGGCCCTACTGAGTGCCAGGCCTGTACTATGAGCAAAGAGGAAAAGTATTGAATGAAATGTTTGTTTGTTTTTTCCCAGAGAGATATGAATTTTATTCTATTATTTTAACTTAAATTTTATTTTTGAAACTATTACGCATGCCCCCACTTCTCCCTTTGCCCACCACCACCCAGCTCCTGCCCTCCCTTACCTCTGGCCATGACAGCACTGTTGTCTGTGTCTATGGGTTATAAACATATGTTCTTTGGCTAATAATCCCTTCACCTTCTTTCATCCAGTCCCCCTACCCAAGCTCCACCCCTCTGACAGCTAACAGAATGTTCCATGTATCTGTACCTTTGATTTTGTTTTCTTCTTCAGTTTATTTTGTTCATTAAATTCCACATATAAGTTAGATCATATGGTATTTGTCTTTCTATGACTGGTTTATTTGGCTTAGCATAATATTCTCCAGGTCCATCCATGCTATCACAAAAGATAAGAGTTCCTTGTTTTTTATAGCTGCATAGTATCCCATTGTATAAATGTGCCACAGCTTTTTTATCCACTCATCTATTGATAGGCACTTGGGCTATTTCCAGATCTTGGCTATTGTAAATAACACTGCAGTGAATATAGGGTTGAATATATTCTTTTGGAATTAGTGTTTTGGGATTCTTAGGATATATTTCCAGAAATGTAATAGCTGGGTCCAAAGGCAATTCCATTTTTAATTTTTTGTGGAAACTCCAGTCTGCATTCCCACCAACAGTGCACAAAGGTTCCCTTTAACACTTGGCTTAATAGACATATGAAAAACGCTAAATGTCTCTAATCATCAGAGAGATGCAAATTAAAACCACAATGAGATGTCACTTCACACCTTCCAGAATGGTTACCATCAATAAACCAACGGACAAGTGCTGGTGAAGATGTGGAGAATAAAATATGTTGTTTTTTTTGAATGAACCTCCATGTCTGTCTTTGAGTAGCAGTGATCCTGAGGATCTCTGTGTTTGTGTTTGTGTATGTATGTTTCTTTGTATCTATGACAATTCAAGGTGTGCATGACAGTGATCATTTCTCTTGTTTTGGCTTCAGAGGACTTCCTTTCACTTGCTGTGATTCACTTCACAAGGAATGAGCCTATCTGTTTGATTTTTATAACCTACAGAATTGGGGGTATGATCACTAGCAATTTAAAAACAAATAGAAATCCTATAGAAATCCCCTTTATATAAATGCTCTTTTGTAAAAGTTTTACCTGTATTTTTATTGTAAAAAATAGCATGTTGCCAGCCAGTGTGACCTATGAACCAGGAGGTCATGGTTCGATTCCAGGTCAGGGCACATGCCTGGGTTGCAGGCTCAAGCCCGAGTGTTGGGCATGCAGGAGGCAGAAGATCAATGATTCTCTCTCACCATTGATGTTCCTATCTCCCTTTTCCTCTTCCTTCCTCTCTGAAATCAATAAAAATATAAACAAAATGAAAAAAAAATAACGTTATTAGTTCAAGCATGATTTCAGGAGTCAGGAAGAAGAAAAGTGACAATTTCCACCAATGATCATTTTTTCATGGGCATTACTGGCTTTTAGTAAAGGTTCGTACATAGATCATCTTATTGAACATACCAGTCAGTAGTCTTGACAAAGCAGGTATCATCAGGACCAGAATTGTTCATCCCTATGAAAACAAACAGAATAGCATTGAATTAAACCAGCCTGGTTTAATAGATTCTGTGTTATCAAATTATTTAGGGCCATTCTCTGTGCACTTCTTTCATCTGGCAGGATATATCTTTATGCCCTTGCTGCCTAGAAATACTTAAGGAGAGATACTCTGGAAAACCATTAACAGGTCTGTCTACTTTTATATTTATTCTCCCAGGGAAACAGAAGTACCTTTGTGCCAGCAGAAATGATTGCACCATCGATAAATTCCGAAGAAAAAATTGTCCATCTTGTCGTCTCCGGAAATGCTATGAAGCAGGGATGACTCTGGGAGGTATGATACTTTTATTCCTTTTTCTTATCTTCCCTTTCCCATCCTCATTCTCTGGTTCTCTCTTTAAACCAGATTTTCCTCTTTGCTATACCCCATTCTGGGGCTAAGCATGAGAGCAGGAGGTATGAAGCAAGAATCAGGCAGGACTCTCTTCAGGGATGAATGTGGACTTGACTAAGAAGGGTTCCCCAGAGGACATAATGGTACTGGCCTAATGTTGTTAAATGGTGGCTAGGATGAGAGAACTAAGAAATTCAGAACAATTAGAGGTGCAGGATGACCCAGGCACAGGCTGGCCTTGAACACCCAAGAATATCCATCAGTTAACTGCTGCCAATATTGTAGGGTTGGCCACCTAGAAAGAGAAGCTGCTTTTCTTTGGAGCCTATGACTAAGCTGCCAAGCAGAGCCAAGTTCTTATCCCACACCTCCTAGGGATGAACAGGTCTTTTAATCATACCCTTTTCCTTGCAAATCTATTGATAATTTCCAAAAGCATTTATTTTGGTAGCACAGTAGCTTGACCGAGGTAAGATACAGCTCTTTCAATGGCGACTCCACATAATAAGGTTCTCTGTTCCTTAGTCTGTGTCTATCATAAGCACTGGTACCATTCCAGAAAAGCTTTGCTGACACTTATACCCCCCACCAATTTCTCATTTCTTCATGTTCACATCTGTTTAATGCCAGAGTCATCTCTGCTGCCTTCCACTTCCAGAAAGATGCAACTTTCATGAGTAAAGCAAGATCATTAGTCTATTTTTATTTCAAAATGGAACTTGAGGAAAGACAAATCTACCTCTGAATGCCTAAAACTGTAGCTTCATACCTGAATACTCCTTATCAGCCTATCAGATTCTAGGAAAACGTATGTGCCCAGAATCCTGCCCTCTCCCCTCCCCTCTCAAGGCTAATTTAAAGCACTTGTCCATCTTTAGTTTTTGTTTGTTTGTTGTTGTTATTGTTGTTGTTTTTATGACATGCTCAATACCTTGTCTTCCTATGTGCATATTTATAAAAACCAACTTGTTTTCTAACCATGTGTGGGTCTTCATGTGGATAACTCTATACTCCCTTCCTTATAGGCCAGTAATAGCCCTTAAACAGACAAAAGTACTGCAAATAAATTGATCCAGGCTCAATATGAGATGGTTTTAACAGAAGCCTTTCAAGTAGTGTCTAGTATTCCCAGAAATCATAGGCAGATGCTCTGTGAGTGGTTTTCCAGGCAGTCACATCAAATGAAACTCAAATATTAAAAAAAAAATCAACCTTGTTCTTGTTTGCTTGGCTTCTCCAGATAAATCTCAATTGTAGTGGGAGGAATAAATAAGACTGGGATGGGGGAGTGCAGAAGGAAAACAAAAGGGAAGTTTTTTCCATGTGAATTTTATGACCCCATGTGAGGTTTCTGATACACTGAACTCTCATTTAGCTGTCTGTGAATTGTGTATAAGAGATGGGGCTTGCAAGTAGAGAACCCCTTAGTTTTCCATCTGTTGATATGCCCACTTTGATGCAGGTAAAGCCTAATGGCAACCAAAGTTCTAATGCAGTTGGCTCCCAATCTTAAAATTAGTGTCATGTCTCAGCCAGCATCCTCTATCATAAAGCAGTCTATGACATGATTACAGTGAACCCCTTTGAAAAGGAGTTTATGTATAAGAGATCATTTTACTACTCCTTATAGAAGATAGGCATAAATCTATAAATCTTTGGTGAGAGTGGTATGGTAAATTTACAAATTGACTTTATACAGTTGAACAAGTTAAACTTTGAATAGGCTTGGTAAACACAATGAAAATAAGCTGAAAATTGCTGTGGTTGACTTTATTTCACTTCCATTTCTGTAATATTTACTGTCTTTCTACTATGTACAAGGCACCATGCTAGGCAATAGAGCTTCAGGCAGGCAAATTTCAAGAAATGCCTATAAGATAAAAGGATTTTTATGTCATGTAAATGTCTTTGTCTGTGGAATCAGGAAGACCTAGGTTAAAGGCCCAGCTCCATTATTTATTGTGCCCTGTCTATGTCTCAATTTCTTCATCTGTAAGGTTAGAAATATCACTCTCACAGAGCTATAATGGGAGTCATATGCTATGATAAATGTGAACATTTTTGGTAAAGGACAAAGTGTGAGGATTTATTATGACAGTGAGGTTACTAGTAATTTATCTGGTTAGGATGTTCACAGCACTTCCCAGTTGGCTCTTATTCTGAGTTACTTGGCATGTCCTATGATAGTAACAGCTCCAACAGACAGAGAATCACCAGAAATCACTCTTGATTACCTCAAATCAAAAATACTGTCAAGATCTTTTGGGAGATGATGCTAGTAACTAAGATAATTATATATTGCTAGTGGCCCAGTGCACAAAAATCTGTGCACTCAGGGGGGTCCCTCAGCCCGGCCTATGCCCTCTTGCAGTCTGGGACACTTTGGAGGATGTCCACCTGCTGTCTTAGGGCCACTCCCAGGGAGATCAGGCCCAAGCTGGCAGTCAGACATCCCTCAAGCAGCCCAGCAGCCCTCGCGGGATGTCCACTTACCAGCAGGGAGCAGACCTAAGCTGCAGTTGGACATCCTTAGTGCTGCTGAGGAGGCAGGAGAGGCTCCCGCCACCACCGCTGTGCTGGCAGCAGTCAGCCTGGTTTGTGGCTGAGCAGAGCTCCCCCTGTGGGAGCACACTGACTACCAGGGGGCAGCTCCTGCATTACGTGTCTGCCCCCTGGTGATCAGTGTGTGTCATAGTGACCAGTCATTCCCAATAATTCTGCTGTTAGGGTCAATTTGCATATTACTCTTTTATTATATAGGATAGAGGCCTGGTGCACGGCTGGGGTGCTTGGCCAGCCTGGGTGAGGGGCTGATGGGTGTTTGCAGGCTGATCACACCCCCTTCAGGGTGGGGGTCCCCACTGGGATGCCTGGCCAGACTGGGTGAGGGGCTGATGGCTGTTTGCAGGCTGGTCAAGCCCCCCCCCCCCAGTGGGGACCCTCACCCCATGGAGGTTTGGCCAGCCTAGGTGAGGGGCTGATGGCTTTTTTCAGGCTGGCCACACCCCCTTTAGAGTGGGGGGTCCCTACTGGGGTGCCTGGCCAGTCTGGGTGAGAGGCTGAGGGCCATTTTCAGGCTGGCCAAGCTCCTCCCCTCCCCGCCCCCCGGCGACGGAAGTTCCCAGCCTCTCCTTTTTTTCTTTTCTTTATTTATTCTGGGATTTATTTACCTTCTATCATTGAAACTTTGTAGCCTTGAGTGGAGCTCAGAGCTGGCCATGGCAGGCGGGAATCTTGGCTTCCTCTATCACTGGAGCAACCAAACCTCCTGCTTGCTCCAGCTCTGTGGCTGCCGGCCACCATCTTGGTTGGGTTAATTTGCATATAATCTCTCTGATAGCCTGGTGGGCATGGATTAAGGCATAGCAAAGGTATGGTCAATTTGCATGTTTGTCTTTTATTAGTGTAGATGTTCAAGTACCATGTCAGTAAGAACCCAAATGTTTACCCTCTTAGACATCATTGCTTACAAAACAAACCTTTCCATTTTGCAAAATTTAAGTCTCCATTTCTTTTTCTTTACTTTTTTATTTTAAATTTCTTTACTGATTAAGTTATTACGTATGTGTCCTTATACCCACATTACCCCCCAACCCCCCCACTCATGCCCTCACCCCCCTGTTGTCTGTGTCCATCGGTTAGGCCTATATGCATGCATACAAGTCCTTTGTTTGATCTCGCCCCCTTACCCCCACCCTCCCCTACCTTCCCTCTGAGGTTTGACGGTCTGATCGATGTTTCTCTGTCTCTGGATCTGTTTTTGTTCCTCATTTTATATTGTTCATTATATTCCATAAATGAGTGAGCTCATGTGATATTTGTCTTTCTCTGACTGGCTTATATCACTTAGCATAATGCTCTCCACTTCCATCTATGCTGTTGCAAATGGTAAGAACTCCTTTTTTACTTCAGCATAGTATTCCATTGAGTAGATGTACCACAGTTTTTTAATCCATTCATCTACTGATGGGCACTTATGCTGTTTCCAAAGCTTAGCTATGGTGAATTGTGCTGCTATGAACATAGGGGTGCATATATATCCTTTCTAATTGGTGTTTCTAGTTTCTTGAGATATATTCCTAGAAGTGGGATCACTTGGTCAAATGGGAGTTCCATTTTTAGATTTTGAGGAACCTCCATACTGTTCTCCACAGTGGCTGCACCAGTCTGCATTCCCACCAGCAGTGAAGGAGGGTTCCTTTTTCTTTGAATCCTCTCCAGCTCTTGCCCTTTGTTGATTTGTTGATGACAGGTGTGAGATGGTACCTCATTGTCCTTTTGATTTGCACCTTTCAGATGATTAGTGACTTTGAGCATGTTTTCATATGTCTCTTGGCCTTTCTTCTGTCTTCTTTTGAAAAGTATCTATTCAGGTCCGTTGCCCATTTTTTGATTGTGTTGTTTATCTTCCTTTTGTTAAGTTGTATGAGTTTCCTGTAAATGTTGGAGATTAAACCTTTATCGGTGATAACACTGGCAAATATGTTCTCCCACGCAGTGGGCTTTCTTGTTGTTTTGTTGATTGTTTCTTTTGTTGTGCAAAAGCTTTTTATTTTGATGTAGTCCCATTTGTTTATTTTATTTTTAGTTTCCATTGCCCTAGGAGCAGTATCAGTGAAGAAATTGCTTTGGCATACGTCTGAGATTTTGCTGCCTGTTAATTCCTCTAGTATTTTTATGGATTCCTGTCTTATGTTTAAGTCCGTTATCCATTTTGATTTTATTTTTGTGTATAGTGTAAATTGGTGATCTAGTTTCATTTTTTGCATATATCTGTCCAATTTTCCCAACACCATTTATTGAAGAGGCTGTCTTGACTCCATTGTACATTCATGCCTCCTTTGTTGAATATTAACTGAGCACAGTGGTTTGCTTTGATTTCTGGGTTCTCTATTCTATTCCATTGATCTATATATCTGTTCTTGTGCCAGTACCAGGCAGTTTTGAGAACAGTGGCTTTGTAATACAGCTTGATATATGGTATTGAGATGCCACCTACTTTGTTCTTCTTTATCAGGATTGCTGCAGCTATTTGGGGTCTTTTTTTTATTTTTATTCCAGACCTGAGGTCTCCATTTCTTGCTTCCCTGCTGAAAATACTTGTTACGTTTGTTGTTAACTTTCAAATTCAATGTATATCACACCTTTATTCAAAAAATGGGAATAAGAAAGCAAGCATAAATACAGAATGGTCCTTCTGAATACTTTATCATTAGAATTCTTTTTTCATAAAATTTGTGTTTAGCATAGACATTTTGATCAACTTGAAAGATAATTAATATAATTTTATTTATTCTTCCCATCATTCAGCTCTAAATTGTATAATCCATTCCAAAATAACAACTAGGAATGTGGCCTTGGACAAGTCTCTGCTCTCCTCTGAGGTTCAGTTTTCCCATCATAAAATTGGCATGGTAGGCTTCCCCAAGAACCTGTATGGCACTGCTATTTTGTGATTTTATATGTAAAGTCACAGAAAAAGAGTTGCAAGTTTATCAGCTCTTTTTTATCAGCTCTTTTTTATTAGCTCTTGTTTATTGTCTATCTACTTCTTCCAAAAGTATAGATAAGTCTAAACTTGAGTGCCTTGACCTGCATAGTAATTTTAGCTACCTCATGTCACATCAAAGTAAGATATATTGTGTGTCTAAAAGTAGACTGGATAAATAGATTAGTGCGGGAGTGGAGATCAGAAGAGCTGCCTTTGTATCTCAGAGAATCTGGCACTCTGCAGTTGATGGCTGCTCGGTCTTCAGGCCTTAAGATCTCTAATCTGTTTTTTGGTTTTTTTCTATAGAGTTCCATCTACTGTTTGGCATGGGACCTTCTCAATTCAGAGGGACTTGAAACACGCAGCCTTTTCCTTCCTGCTTCTAGTCCTATCTACCTGTTCATAGCTTTTTTCAATAGCAGCCCTTGGTGTTTATGAAAGGTTCCTGGAGGTGATTGGATTCTCAGGATTGTTTCCTTGAACACTACCTCCAGGCTTCCAGCTGCCTATCTACAATAAGGATAGAACTTTCTTTGTACATGGTTCATTTATGGCTGCTTTTGAAAAATCATATATTGCAAACTGCTTCCAAAATCTAACTCCCTTGCCTACTTTGAATTTAAGAAAAGTTATAAACATAACTGTCTATAAATGGATTTTCTCTCCAGTGAATTAAATGT
Source organism: Myotis daubentonii (assembly GCF_963259705.1). Taxonomy (NCBI): domain Eukaryota; kingdom Metazoa; phylum Chordata; class Mammalia; order Chiroptera; family Vespertilionidae; genus Myotis; species Myotis daubentonii. The sequence goes on along the minus strand of NC_081861.1, from coordinate 93,914,072 downwards.
GGTTTTTCACAGGCTATGTTTAGAATAAATCACAGACACGTTTCACTTTCCTCTGTGCTTCTCAAGGTTGTGATCTCAGTTTCCAAGATGGAATGAGAAAGAGTGAATTGCTCTTATCTGCTGTCTTCTCCCCTGACCCCTCCCCCTTTTCACTTTCCCTCCTATTCCTCCCCAGACGTTACTTTGCTTTGTGTTTCACAACACAAAAAGTTCTCAGCCTTTAATAAATAGTATTGGTGCCTGATACTTTCTCCTTTCTTGGACCAAGGAAGATGGTAGACCTTCAAGACTTTCAGGTAGCAGCCAAACCCCAAAAGAGTAGAGGAAACATGGAACTCTAGAACATGTAAGACTCTGAGGTGTGCACCATTTTCTTCGGAGGTTATCTATAATTGTCTTTTCTACTGGGAGACTGAACTCCACATCTGAGATTTAAACCTGTTAACAGATTTGCAGGTTTAAACAATCGCCATAATTCTCTAGTTGGGAGGATTGCTCAGGGAACCCCTGGTCATGGTCTGATGTTGTCATGGATTCTTTCGTTTCTAATATTGAAGACAGACAGTCTTGATGCCAGACCTTTCATCATTCTTCATGCTCAAGAGCAACCCAGTATTAATACTTCTGTCCTGAGTGCAACTGAGGGATTCTAATGCTGACATGCTACTCATGGAATTGTCTCTAAGGAGACAGATTTCATAGCATTTATTCATTTGTCTATTTATTCATCCATCCTTCTAGGAAGCCATCTAGATAGTCCTTCCATCTTTCCATCTATTCATTCATCTATTTATCTGTTTAAAAATATTTATTGAGTTTCAACTATGTTAGGCATTTTAAAGAATCAGAGATTAATAAGATATGATCCCTGCCCTCAAAAAGTTAAACAAGGAAAGAAACACAGTGATAATGAATACATCTTCATCTTAAAGGATAAATAGGAATGACTAGAAAGATATTGAGTGAGATATACAGGAAAGGGCATTCAAGGCAAAGGGCACAGGTTGAATAAAGGTGAAAAGACATTAAAAATGTATCGAGGATTTGAGTAATAGCAAGCAGTTTAATATGGTTAGATCTGAGGAGATGAGGAAGACAAGCTGAAACCACATTGAAAATGGATCTGATTATGCTTAAAGGTTTAGACTTTAGAAAGTTGAAGATTTGCATATGTTCACATATGATTTTGTTTATTTGCTTGATTTTTTAAAAGACAATTAATGATAGAGTTAAATTTTAGAAAATTTAATAGTAGGCCAGAGAGGGGGGAGAGGGATGGAGAGAGAGAGAGAGAGAGAGAGATTTGTAGCATTATATTTTGCTGAATACCTGAGATTGCAGCCTTGGTTCTTAGGGTTTGATTCCTTCTATTTGTGTTGATACCTATAAGTACTGATCAATTATATACATCCTTACATTATATAAGTCTGTTGTCTTGATATAGACCAGTGTTTCTCTGTGTGGGTTCTGAGAAAACTAGTTCCATGATGTAGTCCATGAAAAATAATTTCTATGATCAAATATCTTGGGCAAAGTTGCATATTATGGTCTTTCTCAAGAAGATTTATTGTGCATGTTTGCATTTCACAGACCTTTGCAAGTAAGTGCAATAAGGTAAAGTGAGGAGCTTAGCAACTCAGGATTCCCACATTTAATTCAACCACAGAAACCATTTTTTTCACTTAATGCCTGTTAATATCCTACAAAACTACTGTATTCTGGGATACATTTTTGGAAAACTTGGATATACAACTATTCCAGGTCATCTATTTTTTAGATGTGCATATCAAAGAAGGAAATTTTACCTTTTGCGACAACATGGATGAAACTATAAAGTATTATGCTAAATAAAAAAGCTAGTCAGATTAAGACAAGTACCATATGATTTCACTTATATGTGGAATGTAAGGAACCAATTAAATTAATAAACACAATAAAAACAGACTCATAGATAAAGAACAGACTAACAGCTGTCAGAGAGGAGGGGTTTGTGGGTCTGAGTGAAAAAGGTGAAAGTATTACACACACACTAAAATGGTGATTTCCAGGGGGAAATGTGATGGGGGGAGGTAGAAGAGGGCAAAGGAGGGAATAAATGGTGATGGAAGGAGACTTGTGGGGTGGTGAGAACACAGTACAATATATAATTGATGTATTATAGATTGTACACTTGAAACATATAATTTTATTAAGCAATGTCATCCCAATAAATTCAATTTAAAAAAGAGAATGCCTTCAGGACCAAGAGTGGACCATTTTCACCACATCTCAATGAATATGCACCAGAGGATATTAAAACCACTAAAGTAAACCATGTTGGGTCTGTATTATTTTTATACACAAAGGATGAGATGCAATCCAGGCCAAAACAGTGTTATTGCCCAAGTCATCTCACAGGCACAGGTACATATTTCTAACCCAAGGAGCATGCTAGACAAATTATTTCTGAGAAATATGATGACTTCCAGAATTGTGCAGAGTAATTACTAAATATTTTGGTTATCTATACATTCTTCACTAAAATTTAACAGTTCTTTTGTGTACTCTCTGACCAGAATTCTAGTATCTACCTAGATCCTCATCATGGAGCTACCACATAATCTCATTGCTAAAGTAGGAGGCCTAGAAATCACATATTTGTAGAGTTTGGGTACCACTGCCTACCCAATGATTGAATTCTCTCTACCTCCAGTGCAGCAGGCAGCAGATTATCATAAAAATCAACAATGGAACTCAGCTACTTGGAGTTTCTCCTTTGACTCTCAATAATAGAGCTCAAAAAGTTTTCAGGTTGTAGATGCAAATGGTAAATCTCAATTGTAACAAGTGCTACCTTCCCCCTCCCACAGTTCGTAGCTAACTGAGTATTCCTACAGATATGTACAACTGAAGTATGCACAAAAGAGCAGCATACCCCAATAAACTGTGAAACCAACATGCACAACATATGACAGCATATGTTCCCCCCCCAGTTTTATTGAAATAATGACATATATAACATTTTATTAAAGGTGTATAACATAGTAATTTTATACACGTCTCTATATAATCACCGCAATAGGTTTAGTTAATATCCATCACGATACATAGTTACAACTTTTTTCCTGTAATGAGAACTTTTAAGATCTATTCTTTTAACAACTTTTAAATATACAATACAGTATTATTAACTATAGTCACAGGCTGTACATAACACAACCAAAATTTAATTATCATTTAACTGTAAGTTTGTAGGATTTAAAAAATTCTTTTATTTTATTGTTGACATTATTACAAAATGACACACACTGAACTCAGTCTAAACCTTTTGAACACTCACCCATTTCCCCACCTGCTAACCCCCACCTCTGGTAACTATAAATTTGTTCTCTATTTGTATGAGTTCAGTGTGTTTTTAGATTCAACATATAACTGAGGTCATATAGTATTTGTCTTTCTCTGTCTTACTTAATTCACTTAGCATGATGTTCCAAAGGTCCATTCTTGTTGTTGCAATGGCAACATTTCCTTTTCGTGGCCGAATCACCCATGAATCAACTGTCAATCACCATCTTCCAGTTGGTTATATACATATATGGTGACACATTGTAGAGAAACGGTATATTTCTCTCTAATTTTAGTTCTCAAGCAAAGTTGTATGGAAAGACAGAGACTAAATCTCTTAATTCCTCCAAACTAAATTACCTGGGACAGCATATATATTTTGTAGTCTATCTTTGAGACTGTGCTTTAGAGAACTATAGTTAGGGATAAATAATTTTTTCTAATCATCAAAATGGATGATACCCCATGTCGTGTACTTGAATGAGTATCTCAGTTGTAAAATTTCCACTTAAAATCCTTGAGTTTTTAAAGTGTAATTACAGCAGAAAGATTTTATTGTTGTTTACTTTTGCTGTGAGTGCTCCAAAATCCCTCAGTTGCTCTTGAAAGAGTAAAATGATGTCATAGGCAATATTTTTCAAAAATAGTAGGGAGAAAGCTAAAAGTACATAGCATACAATAGGTCATATGTACAAAGGCAAGTATTTTCCAAATTTAACAATTCAGGAAAAAACGTTTTATTTTAACTGAAAACATTTTACTTTGATTTAAAAAGAGTATCACCTGCTATTACAAATTGTAGGATACATTCCTTAAGATCTCAAAAGGGGTTAAAATATTTTCTTATTATACTGAACTTAAAAATACACAATTTCCCTGAGCAAGATGCTTTTATAGAGACTTTTACACATTCTCTGAGATTCTGTTTGTATGAAGTAGAACTAAGAGGGAAATACACAGCAACCCAGAAAACCAAAAGAGCCTTCAGGTTGTTTATTATTGATAATATTTCCAGGATAAAATATATCTAGGAAGTAAATTGGAAATGGCATTACTACCTTGGATCACCTCTTTTGTAATCAAGTTCATTCTCCTCAATCTCGTTAATCCTTGCTATACTTTTTTAGATCTCTTAAGCCATGCATATAAATGTCTTCTTTTTTCCTGCTTAATACCCCCCATTGGGCCAATGATTTTGTGGCTGAAGTGAAAATTAATTGTTGAGGGACATTTCAGCCTTCTAGAAGTCAGCACTTTTAAAAACTGTAAGCACCAATCCTGAAGAAATCACCTGCAGGAAACTTGGAGTGGCATTTGGAACTAAGAAGAAAATCTGGATCCTGGCCAAGACAAAAGATCACCAGCCCCAGCCTGCACAGTGTGGTATGTCATGGTGGCCACAATAAAACTGAAAGAGACTGAGGACTCTCCTGAGGGTGGAAAATGATGCATGGAAGCTTTGATTAGTGAGCTGTTAGGCACATAGACATTAATTTTGAAGCATTCTCATCTCCAAACTGAGTAATAATGCTTGTAATATTATGGGATTATTTGGCTGTTGAAAGAAATTCAGAAGACTGAATAGGGAGTCTTTATTGGGCTCTGAGTGTCTGTATTGAGACTGTTAAATTCCAGCTCCCTTCTCTTTCTCCACATCCTCCTTCTCCACACCCCCTGCCTAATTCTTACACACTGTGACACTGTGTACAGAGAAGGAAACTCACCCTCCCTCTCTCTCTCTCTCTCTCTCTCTCTCTCTCTATATATATATATATATATATATATATATATATATATATATATATATATATATATATATATATATATATATACTATGAGAGATAAGAAAAAGGAATAAAAAAGATTATACACTGAGTGGCCAGATTATTATGATCACCTGACATTTGTAGGCAAATTAGCTATAATTTTGCGCTGAAGTTGCTAGAGCAGTGGCTGCACATTAGAATCACCTGGGAATCTTTTTAAAAATTCTGATTTCTGGACCTCATCCTCCGGAAATTCTATTTCTTTGTTATGGGTTGAGGCCACAACATTAGTAACAAAGAAACAGAATTTCTGGAGGATGAGGCCCAGAAATCAGGATTTTAAAAAGATTCCCAGGTGATTCTAATGTGCAGCTAAGGTTGAGAACCACTGTGCTAGAGGGCCAGATCATTATAAACATCTGAATAGTACAACATACCTAAATATCATTGCTGATCAAGTTCATCCTATCATGTTGATGGCATATCCCAATGGAGATGGCTTCTTCCAACCAGACAATGCGCCATGCCATGGTGCTCGTATTGTGCAGGAGTGGTTTCAAGAACATGAGGGAGACTTTACTTTGCTTAGGCAGCCCCCACAATCACCAGATCTCAATCCAATTGAGCATTTGTGGGACCAAGTTAAAAGAGCCATCAGTCAGCTGGTTCGACAACCGTCAAATCTCACAGAACTGGACAGCATGCCATTCATCAGGCATGGTGTCAGATTCTTTGCATCACCTTTCAACAACTCGAGAGTCAATGCCAAGAAGAATCGCTGCAGTACTGAAGGCAAAAGGTGGCCCAATGAAGTACTGATGGGGTGGTCAGAATAATCTGGCAACTCAGTGGGACCTTGACTTACGAGGGTCCCGACTAACGAGTTTTTCGAGATAGGAGCCATCTCTCAGCCGATTTTTTGCTTTGAGTTGCGAGCTAAAATTTGGGTTATGAGCCAGCTTCAGATACCCCATCGCTAGGTGGCACAGCGAACGTCACAGTGAACGCCACAACATCAGCCCAGCATCACATGTCTCACTCGTTCACTTTTTGATTTGGCATACGAGTAATTTGAGTTACGAGCTCCATCACGGAACGAATTAAACTCGTAAGTCAAGGCCCCACTGTATATATAATTTAGTATATTTATCAATAAAGCAGAAATGAAGGGACAAAAAAACAACTCCAAGTAAAGAATTTTCCATACTACATTGCACCTCTGTCATAAGGTGGGTAAGAAAAGAGAACAGGAATCCCCAATCCAAAATGGTAGTTGCCTGCCTTTCCCAATTTTGCATTCTTCCTCCATTCAGGGGACTTGACTTAGGCATCTGATTATCAGGCATGCTAGGTGCAAGCCCATCTTTAAGCTGCTATATTCAACAGTGTTTCTTTTTCAGATTAGAAAAATTCCAGGTTGACAACTACAAGTATCTCAAAATGACCAGACACTGAAGAAAGGCTGACCTGCCTCATTCAGAATGAGGGTTCTAGAGTGCTAGTGAATAGCCCAGAAACACCTGGAATCTGAACCTTAAGGGCTTAAGCCCCTGCCTCTGAACACAGACTCTGATGTTGGGGCTTGGGGCTACTCTCTTAGTTGATGATTCTCCCCCATGGGACTGATAGTGTTTCCATACCTCACAGGGATGTTGTAAGGACTAGCTCTAGAAGTAGTAAGTTACTACTTATGTAGTTATATCATGATTGATGTTTTCTGTATAGTATCAAGATGTTCGAAGAATGCTTTTTATTGATTGATTTTAGGGAGACAGAGGAAGGGAGGAAGACAGGGAGGGAGGAAGGGAGAGGGAGGGAGGAAGGGAGGGAGGAAGGGAGGAAGAGGGAGAGAGAGAGAGAGAGAGAGAGAGAGAGAGAGAGAGAGAGAGAGAGAGAGAGAGAACGCTTTGGTGTTCCACTCATTTATGCATTTATTGGTTGATTCTTGTATATATCCTGTATAGGGATCAAACCCACAACCTTGCAACCTTGGCATATTGGGACGACACTCTAACCAACTGATCTACCAACCAGGGCAAGCCAAGCAGAGGTTTTTTTATTTTTATTTTATTGTTCTTGATCATATGTGATAGCAGCCAGGCACTGGCTCACAACTGCAGCTGTGGCTCAGTTGCTTCCTTTCCACAGTATGTTGCTGGGAAGAACATTTGCTGATGGAATTGAAGGTGCTACCTTGGATAAAAGCCACTGTATCTATCTGAGGCTCCTATGGCCATTTCCACTTGGTTAGTAGGCAATTCATGAATTTCTCCTTACCTCTATTCTGCTGGGCCTCTGCCAAAGACCCAGATCTGAAACTCAGGCCCCATAACTGAGCTGAAGGTAGTATTAGCTGGTCCACAAAAATTGAGTAAACAAGAACCTTATTTATTTCCCTCCTGAAGGAGCTTCCCCAAGAAGCCAGCCAGCCCTTCTTCAAACAGATCAGGAGACTAGAGTTAGACAAGTTTGTTTTTTTTTCTTCACATTCTTAAAGTCAAGGTGACTCTGTTTTCAACAACACAAACACATTTGAACCTTTCATAAAGAGGAGGCAAAATCTAAGAACTAGTGCCTACTTCTCTTGCTTTCTATTGAAGTTAGGATGAAGGAGAAAGTGATCAGGCTTTACTTTTTACTTCTAGCTATAGTGCACTCACACTCCTCCACTGCTCACTGATATCATATGCTTGTCTCTCCACCAGTTGTGAGGCTTTGTTCTTCTGCCAAGCCAGCCTCAAATTTTGCATTGATATAAGAGAGGAGGCACTTAGAACTTGAAATATTTTGCTATGCAGCCTTTCTCCAAGAACCTCCATATTAAAACCACTTTCCTTCTGATGTATGTGGAGTCTTTAAACCCAGGAGTAACCAAATATGCATGTATATTATAAGTTCATGTAGTTACTTTTTCCAGTGGAAAACCTTGGTATGTGAAAGCATTTCCAAGCTTTTTGGTAATGGCCTTATGCCCCTCACTCAAGATGGCATCTGGACAGAAGCACTCTCCTTGACTTGCCTGGGGCTTGTGTTTTTGTGTTTTCCACCCTCTTCCTTCTCCAGTCTACTACAAACTACACAATCTCTCTCTCTCTCTCTCTCTCTCTCTCTCTCTCTCTCTCTCTCTCTCTCTCTCTCTTCTCTCTCTCTCCTTTACTCTGATTCAGTCACATTTTAGAGAGAAGCAAAGAAAGGACTTCAGGAGGGAGGAGAGTTCCCTCTCTTTGGGGCACAGTTTTAATCTCCAGACCAACAACAGTTTCCTTAAAGTGGATTGAAAGGCTAATGTGTTTTATTTGTTAACTGCTTTCTATTTGTTTAAATGTTGCATATTTCTGCTAGTGGGTTTTCCTTTAATAAAACCATTAATGCAGCAATGGTATTTTCTTATTTACAACAGACTGACAGAATTAATGCTGTTAACATTGGGCCTTTTTCTTTTCTGTTTCTTTTTTCTTTCTCTTTTTTCTCTCTCTCTCATTTGCTTTTCAGGTCATCCTGACCTGTTCAGCTTAGACTGTTTCACATTTGTTTTTAATGTCAGTTTAAATACAATTGTAAAAGCATGTATGCTCTAAATTCATGTAGTTAATTTTTCCAGTGGAAAAGCTTGGTATGTGAAAGCATTACCAAGCTTTCTGGTAATGACCTTATGCCTCTCACCCAGGATGGCATCTGGACAGTAAGCCCCTTTCTTCTGGCTCTGTAGTCTAGAGAGACTTGGAAATAATTTCTGCCAGATTCTGTGCTTTGGCAAGGATATGCAGCATTGCATATCATTCTGTTATTAATTACATTTACTCCTTCATGAGCTAAAAACCATTAGACTAAATAGTCCAACATAAACCTTTAAAGATAAAATTTGATATTGTTTTTCCTGGCTATTCTTTTGACTCAGAATTGAAACTTGGAGGAAAATGGGAGTGTGAGGGGAAGACCAAGGAACCTTCTTGCCTGAGGGAATTTGACCTACACTTATTAGTGCATATGTAAACTTGGATGTACACCCAACTAATGTCTCATTCCATGCATGCCAGGAACTGGCTCTGTTCCTTGTCTCTTGTCGCTGTCCTAGTTCTTCACCACTCATCTCCAGCTGACCCTTTTCCCACTAGCATGTTACTCAACCTGATTAAATGGAAACAATATAGCCTGAGAAGTCATGATAGCTGATTCTAATTCCTGCTCTACTGCTATATAGCTGTGTTAACTTGGGCAATATGTAGAATTGGCCTTCAGTCTACTCGTGTTTGTTTGTTTGTTTGTTTTGTTTTGTTTTTTTAAGAATTTGTTTGAATAGGAGATCTTGGATAGACAAGATTTGGGGCCTTCAAATATTTTCTTGGCAAACTAACCTATTCTTCAAACAAAATCTGACATTCTTAAATATAAACGCAGAATAAAGCCCTGCTGCTCTGGTTTGGAACAAAGTGGGGTTATTGGAGCCACATGTTCAGGCCCATTTTATCTCTTCTCAGGGGCTTTAAAAGAAACTTGTAGAACTCTTGGAGCACTACTACTATACTAGTTTGATGTCAGGAGACACTCACCATCCTGATTCTTGCCCCTAATTAATTTTAATCCTTGTACAAATGATATGTTTTATTGGTTAGCTTTTCCAGAAAGAGATTTACCTGCTGGTGATAAAGGGCATGAAATGGAGCAATGTGGGGTTTAGTGACCAGCAAGAGTAAGAGACACCATTTATTGACCTACAGAATTTTCTCCATGTTAAGTACCTAGTACACATTCTCTTCAGGAATATTACAACAACTCTGCAAGGTAGATCCTATGATTATCTTAAGAGTCTGAACCCTGTTAGTTTTTCTCTCAACCTTTGGCTTCAGTCCAGTTTCCTGAGATTGAAGGCAATACAGGTTGCTAAAGTAGGCAGTTTTTCAGAATGTTTTATAGCTAGAGATCCATTCTTATATTTAGAAAATTTCATAACCTGCCCATTGGCATGCATCTTTGCAGAATTCAGAGCACTTTAACTGAAATCATCTAATTTCCTTCTAATAATAGTCCTATGCAGTATTCAGGCCAGATTGCTACCATTACACAGAGGAGAAAATGGAGGTTTATGAGAAATTAAGTGAATATATTCAAGGCCAAAGATACAATAAGACTCTGAGCCGAAACCGGTTTGGCTCAGTGGCTAGAGCCTCGGCCTGCGCACTGAAAGGTCCCAGGTTCCATTCTGGTCAAGGGCATGTACCTTGGTTGCGGGCACATCCCCAGTGGGGAGTGTGCAGGAGGCAGCTGGTCAATGTTTCTCTCTCATCGATGTTTCTAACTATCTCTCTCCTTTCCTCTCTGTAAAAACTCAATAAAATATATATTTTTTAAAAAAGACTCTGAATACCACCACCTTTTCTTTATTATGAATAACATTTTAGAACTTTGATGTCTTCATTGCATTTTGCCCCCTTAGGCTCAGTGCATTTTTCACTGTTTCAGTCTTGGAAAGTCCTTCTGGTAGTGTAGAATCTTCCCTCTACTTTTAGACACCACCATGTTGTCTAAATCTTCCTTATGTTAAATACCTTATTAATTATATACTAATATTATCCCCACTTTTCAAATGAGGAAATTGAGGTACAGAGAGGCTAAATAAGTCTTGCTCAAAATCTCACAGCTAGTACGCAATAGAGCTAAACTTACAACTAAGACAATTTGACTCCAGACTCTTAGCTTTTAACTACTACCCTTTATACATATATGAGGAAACTAAGAGCAAAAGAGGGAAAGAGACGATCCTGAGGTCATGCAGTGAGTTCCTCCGGATCCTAATCCAGTGTTTCTCTGACCTTCCAAGCCTAAAGTCATACAGTGATATTCCCTGAGTCTAATCGTAGTAGGTAGAAAGATGGCTGGCATGATTTAAACCAGAACTGTATACTGGTATTCCCCAGACAAAAATTCTCTTACAGAATTCTGTTTGTCCAGCACAGTCTTTGTTTAGAAAGTTGACATAGACTGCTCCTAGGCAGGGCTTCAGTCACTTTCACTGTCCCAAGCTCACTCTATGTTAACTAGGCTGTTTTACTCATTTACATTTATCTGCCCAACTAATGAAGGTATTTGAGTTCATGACCTCTAGATTTAAGCTTTATAGTATATAAGCATCTACACACATACTCACATAATCGCAGTCTAGTCTGTTTTCACAACATATCTGCAGCCCTGCACCACACATACCTTTATGTTTACTTAGTATTTAGAATTACACTTAATATCTGAATTCAGTTTTATAGGCAGCTACATCCAGAAGAAATATGTTACTGTTTTTCATTTCATAACCTCTTACTTTTCCCTTCCCTTCTCTGTTCTATCTGGTTCTCTGTTAATTATGCTGTCCATCTTCCCTCATGCCTGAGTTAGGTCACTTGCAAGCCATTCACTCTCTACTCTTTAGAAATGGATAGAGAGTGAAGATACCATTTTGAGGGCTCACTATCTGCCAGGTATTCTCTCTTATTTCATTCTCCAAAGTACGGGTACATTCCCATTTTACAAATGAGGAAACTAGATCTCAGAGAAGCTAAGCAAAGGGGTCAAAGTTATTAAACTAGTTAGTTGACAGAGCTGGGATTTTAACACAAGATCATCTGACTCCAAAGCCTATTATCTTGCTCTAAACCACACTTCTATAATTAAAGTGTATTAGTTTTCTATTGCTGCATAACAATTGACCACAAATTTAGCAGCTTCAAATAGTACTCATTTATCAGCTCACAGTTCTGTTAAGTCAGAAGTCTGATATAGCATGACTAGATTCTCAGCTCAGTATCTCACAAGAATAAAATCAAGGTATTGACTAGACTGCATTCTAATCTGGAGATCAGTGTCCTCTTCCAAGCTCATGTGATTACAGCAAGATTCAATTTCTTCCAGTTGTAGGATTGAAGCTCCTGTGTTCTTTCTGGCTGTCAGCAAGAGGTTGCTCTCAGCTACTCAAGGCTGTCCTCATTCCTTGCCATGTGGACCCCCACCTTCAAAGTCAACAACAGAGAATCTTCCTTATGTTAAATACCCCTAGCCCCATGAAGGTATTTCCAGAAAGAGCCTGATGTCTTTTAAAGGCTCATCAAGGATAACCACCCTTAAATTCGACTGAATTGCAGCCTTAATCACATCTGCCCATTCTTTCATGACAGCACTTAGATTAGCGTTATCTAAATAACTGAAAGAATGTGTCTATTCAACAGGGGTTGGGAATATTGGGAGCCATCTTAGAAATCTACCTACCACAGAAAGTGTGCTCTAAATGAGGAAGAGTACATCCTTGACGTAGGGAGAAGGATTCAAACTTTGTAAGGCTTTGGAAACTTCACCTCATCATGCCTCTCCCCAGCCCATGGATGAGGAAGCCTCTATTTGAGGTGGCAAGGAACGAGGCTGCAATAGTGCCTAAAGATCACAGTGGCTATAAAAGCTATAGATTAACCACATCTACCTTTACTTAGGCATACTTAATGATTTCTGATTTGAAAAATCTTTATCTGGTGCTGTAGAGAAAGATTTTTTTCAAAGGAATCTAATGCCACCAGGCTGAAAAGTGAGTTCCCCATAGGATCCAGGCACCATGTCAGGTGCTCCAATGCCCTAAAGAGCCAGTAGGGACAGGGAAGTAACTTCCATTGGCCCTTTCTCATCTCTGCACTGATCTGAGATTGAAAGACAGGGAAGTGTTGCAAAGCAACTCACACAAATTAGAACTATCCACCTTTACTGTCTTCTTTCTCCTCACTTCACCACTCAATTTAAGTAAACTGTGGTTCTCTGCCATAAAACAGGGGCCAGCAGGCCTGTACTTCACATGAAAGAATTAGATATGACTCTGGGGCTCAGGTGCAGGAGACAGGAGTGGTGTGGGGGTGGCCTTCATGGAAGAAAACAAGGCCTTGGGCATTGAGTCACAGCTGAGACTAGCAAGCTTCATTGTCCAGCATCTAAGTTGTCTAGCAACATGCTGGCCTTTACTGCAGAGAGAGAACAGAGGATCCCCCAGCAGAATGCATGGAATCTGATTTCATTTATGTTCAGTACACTCATCCTCTTCAGGCAGAGAGGCCAGAACACCTGGTGCAGTTTGAGCCACTGTGGCCAGTGACAACACATTACCCAGGTCCTTCACACAAGTAGGAATATGACTTCTCTTCCTCAAGCAGATGCTACATAGTTCTAGAGGAGCAGGATGTAAAAATACCAACCAAGTTCTCATTAGCACTACGCAGAGAAGGGAATTATTTCATTTTGATGGATTCTCCCAACAGTCTCTGCACATATTGGTCTTGCTTGTAATGAATTTGTTTAGGTCCACAAGTCATCAACCCACTGATATTTGAATCACTGTTGGTATGGAAATGGCTACAGAGCATGCCTCACTAACTGTACCACCACCAATTTCTCTGTGTGCCCCTTCACCTTTTAGAAAAACCCATAGATATATCTGTGTAAAATTCTTTGGTTGTCTTTCTTCTTTATCAATAGCATGAATAGGGCATGATAAATGGAACAGCTTCCCCAGAGAACAGTTTTGATCCACAGCACTATTCCATAGAACTTTCTGTGATGATGGAAATGTTCTATATCTCTGCTGTCCAATATAGCAGGCACTAGCCACATGTGGGTTTTGAGCACTTGAAAAGAAATGTGGCTAATTAGATTAAGAAATTATATTTTTAATTTTCTCTAATTTTAATTAACTTAAATTTAAATAGCTAGATGTGGTTAGTGGCTACTGTATTATATAGTACAAATATAGAAGGAGCTCAGAGAGGCAGGTACTGAGATAGAGTAGAAATTAGTTAGCCGAAAAGAGAGCTGATGTGGTACAGCAACCTCACTCTTTCTGGCTTCAGCCTCCCCATCTTTGACTTGAAAGGTTGGATTAATGTCAGAAGTCCCAAAATTGTGACTAAGGGCTAAATTCAACTTTGTAATATAGATTTATTCTAGGAAATATTTAAATATTATATGAATGTCTTCCAGGTGTGTGTGTGTGTGTGTGTTTGTGTGCGTGTGTGTGCGTGTGTGTGTGTGTGTGTGTGTGTGTATACAAGTACATGGCAAGGGCAGAAAGGCAGTAAGGCATTCACTTCAGTTCATCAGTTTCCACCATTCTTCTACACACACACACACACACCCTACTATATTACCTGTATAACCCCTGTAGGCATATTGAATCTGTGACCCCCTAAATGAGATGATTTCTAAGGACACTTCCTGTTTTGTTATGCTGTGAATAATTAGGCCTCTTATAGTACTCCAAACCTGTTTCCACTTTGGACACATGACTAGAGTATTCTCATAGCTTCCTGCCTCTGCCCTTTCAGATTTAATACTAGTTACTGAATTTTGGAGTAAAAGGTAGGGGTAGAAACCAGAAAAAATACAACCCCAGCCCTATTATTCAGCTCTTTTATTAAAGCTAGAGATAAGGTTCAAGCTGGACAGAAAATATTGAACAAGGTCATTCTTACCACTCTGGGTTGATTTTTCAGACTCCCTTATTATTTTACCCTGAGGTTCCTCTGTGATCCTCTTGCACCACCAACCCCACTAATTTTTCTTCTATTCTAGTTGTTGATCCAAATATGTGATCCATTCTTGCATTGAGTTACACTATTATTAGAGTTTGCATTGCAGGACTTATTTCTCTAATTAGACCTGAAAATTTGTTTCAGATATGTAAATTTTTCTGCAGCAGCCAGAAACAGATCAGCAGCAGGTTTTGTTGTATTTATCCATTTAAATTGAGCAATCCACTTCTTTCTTTGTCTTATGCCTTTTAAAATTTATTATTATAACTTTAAATGGATTAGAGATAAAGTGGTTTATGGTCTACCTCAGTGTATCTGCCTATACTAGGGCTCAGAGTAATGACCTCTTCAATTATTTATATCTGTGCCAAAATAAATGTTAAAGAAATAAACATTAGGATGCCCAAAGATCTCTAAATTGTGTGCATGTGAGCATGGGGAGAAGATGGTTCATAAAGCTTGAGTTTTGCGTTATTGTTTTAAATAATGTTATTTTTATCATTTTTCCTATTGGCTGCCTTCTAACATGGTTCCTATTGTACAGATAGATGAGAAGCAAGGAAATTCTTTTCTTTGTTATTAATTGTGGATTTCAGCCCTTCAAATTCACCTTTGATAAAGAAGAAAATCAATATGTGACTTACAGTGGATATTCACTATAGGTCTAATATCTTGCAATATCTGAAGTTATAGTGTTCAGTGGGAAATGTTGCAACACCAGAAAATTCCTATTTCTTTAGTGGAAATTGAGATGACACAATTTGGTCTGAGGATGAGAAAGAAAATTCAAGGGCATGTAAAAAAAATTCCATCTGATGCTTCAAGCTTGAATTCTTTTTTTAACTTTATTTTCATTATTAACAATATTATAGATGTCCCCATCCCCCGCCTCCTTTGCCCACCTCCACCAAGCCCCCAGCCCCTTCCCTGTGGCCAGCACTATACTGTTGTCTGTGCCTATGGGCTATGCATATATGTTCTTTGGCAAATACCTTCACCTTCTTTCATCCAATCCCTCCCCTCCCCTCTGACAGCTATCAGTCTGTTCCATGTACCCATGCCTCTGTTTCTATTTTGTTTGCCAGTTTAGTTTGTTCATTAGATGTCACATATAAGTGAGATCATATGGTATTTGTCTTTCTCTGACTGGCTTATTTCACTTAGCATAATAATTTCTGGGTCCATCCATGCTGTCTCAAAAGGTAAGATTTCTTCTTTTTTACAACCATGTAGTATTCCATTGTATAATACCTTTTTTATCCACTCACCTACTGATGGATACTTGGGCTATATCCAGATCTTGGCTATCCTATATAGTAAAAGCCCAGCGACCATAACAGTAGATTGACCAGAACAACTGCTTGACCAGTCACTATGAGGTGCACTGACCACCTCTTAGTCCCTTTGCCTGGCCAACAGGCTCCCATCTCCTGATGGCAAACGGGGACCTGGGGGTGGGTGGTGGGGTATGCAGGCAGCCCCATGCCAAGGCCCCCGCCCTGCCAGTCACCCCACACACAGAGGGCGACATGGGAGTGGGGCAATGAGTGGGCAGGACTGGCTGACCTCTTGGTCCCTCCCCCCTGGCTGTCAGGCTCTGATCACCCGATGGCAAACTGGGAACCCGGGTGGGTGGGGATGAGGAGTGGGGCTGGCTGCCAGCAGCAAGGGAAGATGGCTGTGATCACAGGCTAGACCTAGGGACTGTACCCACTCACGAATTTTGTGCTCCAGGCGTCTAGTTGTAATAATGATGCTATGAACACAGAGGTGCATTGCGATTCTTAGAAGTGGGATTGCTGAATCAAAAGGCAGTTCCATTTTTAACTTTTTGAGGAAATAACATACTGCTTTTGACAGTAGCTGCACCAGTCTGCATTCCAACCAATAGTGCACTAGGATTTCCTCTACTCCACATCTTCACCAACACTGTTGTTGTTGACAGCTGTGAGGTGATACTTCATTGTGGTTTTAATTTACATTGTTCTGATGATTAGTGACATCGAGCATTTTATCATATGGCTATTGGCTATTTGTATGTCCTCTTTGGAGAAATGTCTATTAAGTCCTTTGCCTATTTTTAAATTGGATTGTTTGTCTTCCTGTTGTTGAGTTGTATAAGTTCTTTATATATTTTGGAAATGGCCCCTTATCAGACGTAGCACTGGCAAATATTCTCCCATAAAGTGGGTCCCATTTTCACTTTGATGATGGTTTCTTTTGCTGTACAGAAGCTTTTTAATTTTATGTAGTCCGATTTGTTCATTTTTTCTTTGTTTCCCTTGCTTTTGAAGATATATCAGCAAAAGTATTGCTATGAGAGGTGTGTAAGGTTTTACTGTCTGTTTTCTTCTTAGGATTTTTATGATTTTGTGACTTACATTTAAGTCTTTTATTCATTTTTATTTCATTCTTTTGTATGGTGTGAGTTGGTGATCTACTTTCATTTTTTTGCATGTACCTGTCCAATTTTCCTAACACCATTTATTGAAGAGACTGTCTTTATTCCACTATAAGCTCTTGTCTCCTTTGTCAAATATTAATTGACCTAAAGGTGTTGGTTGATTTCTGGGATCTTTGTTGGGTTCTATTGATCTATATGTCTTTTCTTATGTCAGTAACAGTCTGATTTTATTACAATGGCATTGTAGTATATTTTGATATCAGGTATTGTGATATTTTTAACTTTGTTCTTCTTTCTCAAGATTGCTTGAGGCTATTCAGGATCTTGTTTGGTTCCATATAAATTTTTGGGACATTTGTTCTAGATTTCTGAGATATGCCATTGGTGTTTTAATAGGAATTGTGTTGAATCCATAGATTGGTTTGGGTAGCATGGACATTTTAATGATATTAATTATTCTAATCCATGAACATGGTATATGCTCCCACTTATCATATCTTCCTCTCTTTCTTTTTTCAATGTCATATAGTTTTATGAGAACAGCTCTTTTACCTTCTTGGTCAAATTTATTCCTAGTTAACCTCATCTTCTTTTGGTGTTACAATAGTAAATGAGATTATTTTCTTAGTTTCTCTTTTTAATAGTTTATTATTGTTGTATAGAAATATCACTGATTTCTAAATATTAATTTTGTATCTTGCTACATTGCTGAATTCATTTATTAGATATAGTTGCTTCTTGGAGTCTTTAAGGTTTTCTATGTATAATATCATGCCATCTGCAAATAATAACAGTTTTACTTCTTCCTTCCATTTTGGGTATCTTTTATTTCTTCTTGTCTGATCGCTGTGACTAGGACTTCCAGTACTCAGCTGACATGCTTGAATTTTTAACCATTGTGTTTCTAGCCTCTGCTTGATAATCTCTAATAACATGAGTGCCTGGCAACTTTTCCATGTTCAGAGGCCTTTAACTATTAAAGTGTGTTTGTGATATGTGCGTGTGAATGTGTGTGTGTGTGTGTGTGTGTGTATGTATGTAGGGGAGAGGGAGAGGGAGAGAGAGAGGGAGAGAGAGAGAGAGAGAGAGAGAGAGAGAGAGAGAGAGAGAGAGAGAGAGAGAAACTAGTATCCAAGTCACTGTATGTTTTGGTACCTCTAGAGACCCCATAATTAATACTTATGTTTGCCTTTCTAGTCTCTTTAACAATCTGCTAGACATGGTAGACATAGACACAAATTCATCATTCCATTTATTCCAAACATTCTGTATTTTCCCATTACTTGTAAGAAAAAGCCCAAACTTCTAATTACAATATACAAGCCCTTTCAAAATCAGGTCTAATCTTGATTTCAACCTTATAAATAGCCAGTCTCCCCACACAAGCAATATATATTCCAGCCACACTGGTCTCTACTATTTCCCCCAAACACTTCTACTATTTGTTTATGCCATTTTCACTCTTCTCTGCTTAGTGAAACCCTCACCATTCTTCAAGATCCAGATCAAATGCTACCATAAAGCCTTTCCTGACCCCACCTATGCAGAGTGATTGTTGTCTTTTTATTAATACCTCTGTTGTAACATTTATCAGATTGACATTTTAACTGCATAGGGGTATTAATTAATCCTCTACCAGACAGGGTTAAGACCCAGAAGAAAGGGCTTGCACTAGCTGGTTTGGCTCAGTGGATAGAGTGTCGTCCTGCGAACTGAAGGGTCCTGGGTTCGATTCCAGTCAAGGGCACAAGCCCAGGTTGTGGGCTCAATCCCTAGTAGGGGGGTGGTAGGAGGCAGCCAATCAATGATTATCTTTCATCATTAATGTTTCTATCTTTTTCCCCCTCTCCCTTCCTCTCTGAAATCAATAAAAAATATATTTTAAAAAAAGAAAAGGTTTAACATGGAATCTCTATTGAATGAATGAATTGTGAATATATCTGAATAATTCAATGAAAGGTTCTAGGTATGAGTACTGAAGCTTACATTTATGCAGAGTCCAATCTAAGGATATACTAGGTCTGTCCTGCAAGGTGACTAGGGAGAAAACAAGATATAAAACTTTAGTTTTGTAAAGATTTTGAGTGATGAGTCATTCATTCAACCAGTGCTAAACTGAGCATTTGCCTTCAAGGAGTTTAGAATCTCTGACCATGAAGAATGGACATCCTTATTTTCTTAGTTTGAAGGTTTTCTAACAGAGTAGCTGTGCTGTGTGTTTTTGATCACTTATAATAAATCCAAGTTTCCCTTTCCTCCCAATAGCTCGGAAGCTGAAGAAACTTGGTAATCTGAAACTGCAGGAGGAAGGGGAGGTTTCCAGCGCCACCAGCCCAACTGAGGAGCCAACCCAGAAGCTGGCAGTGTCACACATTGAAGGCTATGAGTGTCAGCCTATCTTTCTGAATGTCCTGGAAGCCATTGAACCAGGCGTGGTGTGTGCTGGACATGACAACAATCAGCCTGATTCCTTTGCAGCCTTGCTCTCTAGCCTCAATGAACTGGGTGAAAGACAGCTTGTACATGTGGTCAAGTGGGCCAAGGCCTTGCCTGGTAAGGAAAAGGAAAGTGGAGGCATGGGATTAAAGTGATAATATTTAATGTATGCTCCTATGGGCAAGGCAGGTACCATGTCCTGTCCATTCCTGCCCATTAACTCATGCACTTCTCACCATTACCTTGTGGAGGTAGAAAATGATATAATCCCCACTTTAAAAATAAGGAAACACCCTGGTCAGGTGGTCCAGTTCGTTGAAGCATCATCCCACCAAAAGGTTGCGGGTTTGGTTACCAGTCCAGGCACATACCTAGGTTATGGGTTTGATCTCCATTCAGGGCTTATATGAGAGGCAACCAATTAATGTTTCTCCATCACATAGATATTTCTATTTTTCTAAAAATCAATAAAAAATATATCCTACACTGAGGATTTAAAAAAGAAAGGAAACTCAGAAACTAAAGAGTAGAGCAGCATTATAGAGTGTCCCATATACCTCACATCAGCACACAGCAATCATGTTTAATCTACAGACACAGTGTGAAATTTTCCTCATAATCACAGATTATATAGACATAACATTTATGTGCCTTAAGATGCATACACATGTTTACCCCAAAGATAATTTTGAGTCTGACTGGTATTATGTCTTCAATATTAACTTTAGGAACCATACCATGCACTTATAATATAGTATGGTATAAAGAACATGGGGTTGGGAGTCAGAACATTTAGGTTCTAGTCTTAGTTGTGCTTGTAAATCATTGTGTGGTCCTTTCCCTTTATGGGTCTCAGTTTCTTTATCCGTATAATGTATGAAGAGTATTTTGGACTGAATTAATGTTTTTCAAACTTTGCTTTAAGGAACTTTAGTGCTTTCTAAAAACCTTAGAAATCATAGTGGGAGGAAATATTCAATGAATTCAGTGATAGTGAAAGAAATACAATTTTTTTTGTCTTAACTTCTTGGATACCTCCAGTGATGGGGAAATCACTTCCTCCTTAAGTCATCTGTTATTTGAACAGGACTGTTTATGAAAATATTAGAGATCCTCTATCTAAGCATTCACAAATTTTCCTTTAGCAGCCAAACTTTGTATTTCTCAAAACAACATACACAGATACTACTAGAGCTGGTTGATTTAAAACCAGTGCCTCTCCCTCACTACACCCAGAGAAGCCTCAAGTTACTCTTGCAGAATCTTAGGACTCCAGGGAACACAGTTTGGAAACCAGTGAAACATGAGCTCTGCAAGGATTCTCCTAGTCCTAAAATTCTGGGATTCAAAGATTGTTTTGAAACATCAACAACCAATTTAATTCTTATGGAGTCAAAGATCAGCATGCCTTCTAATAACTGCTATTCAGAGGAAAATGTATAGAGAACAGAGAAATTTCATATATATTACCTGATTTGGTCCTCATAAAATTCCCATAAAATAGGGGTTTCCCCCTGACATTTTATAGATAAAATATACAGAAGCTCTGAGAAATGATATACTTCACTTTAGAATGTAGCAGGGCTAGAACTTGAGAGCCTAAGTCCCCTCCTGATTCCAGATTCCTTCCTCATCCCACTCCACCCATAGTCTGTAGTGTTTGTGTAGTTCTGTAGCCCTGGGCTTCACAGTAAGAGGCCAAGGCCTTATTCAAGGCCACTTGGGTCATAATGTAGACTAGCTGCTTTTGAAGACATTGCATGTTAGTTGCCAAACCCCAATTTTGTCTTTCCAACTCACAAGGCCCAGTCTCAGAAACCAGACCATCCCCAGCACCTCCCCAGCTTGGGAAGCTGGAAGCTGAGGTTTACTAGCCAATAAGATCACTGGGAAGAAGGCCCAAGGTCTCAGGCTGTGTATGCACTGTGCCAAAACAGAGGGTTCACACAGGGAGGAAAAAATAGAAAAACTAAGAAAAGAAGGTTGTTTTAATTCTTATCACTTATTCAGCTGGATGTTTTGATATCATTTGTGTAACAGATTCAGTTTAATCTTTCCAAGCAGTTGCCAAGAACCTAAATAGTCCAATTTTATTGAATATAGAACCTTGTCCTATATATGATTCCATTTAATCCTCACAGAAATACTATGAATCATAAAGACTATTATTTCCATTTCAAATGACAAGGCTCAGAAAGGTTAACTAATTTGTTCCATTTTGGTTACTTAACAAATGGACCCAGAACTTTGACTCATACCCTTTGATTTCTAATTTGATGGTCTTAACAATAACCTATTGCAAATCACTTTGGCAGAATTTGTATGACTAGGAGTCACTGGCTTTCCTTAGTCCAACCCTCAGGATGGGGAGTCCTCTCATAATATTAACAAGTCTACAAGACAATATCATTTCACCATCTACTTCAAGCAAGGAAATGACCTCTGACCCTAAGTCATTTAAAATAATAGTTTTTAAAAAGCCAATTACCATGTTCACAAGACCTGTTGTTTATATTATCAATAATCACCTAGAAGTTCAACTTATTAGTTCATTCAACAGATTGAGTTCTTGTCTTGTGCAAGGCACTGTACTAGGCACCTACTCAGAAAATTTTTGTTTTAAACTTTTTGTGATGGTGATGATATATGTAAATTGCCTGATAAGGTACCTAGTACATTAATAAATGATAACTATTAATTAAGGGTGGGTGAGTAGACAATGTGTATACAGCATATTTGTAATCAGGTGTACCTGGTTTGGAATCTTAGCTATACACTAGTTAGTGGTTTGACCATGAGCAAATCACATGTGCTTCTGTTTCCTCATTTGTGGAGGTGGTACAACAATCTCTACCTTGCAAATTGTTATCAACATAGAAACTGTATATAAAATGCACCTAGTACAGTAGCTGAAACATAATAGATGCTCAGTAACTAGTAGGTCATTACAGCGAGGCTTGAGTGTTCTGCCACTGCTTTCACTCATATATCAATTTAAGTTGCCACATGCATGGGTCCCAATGATGAATTGTTTTCTTTGAAGATGTTGACTGTCTGGTGCACTAGAGCAGCATGAATTTCCTATCTGGACCTTCTTTGGCCATGTGCTCCCTGATAAGACATGAGACTACAGGTTTCCACTGCAGATTGCTAAGAAATGATGTTGATTGGATTCTAGTGAGAAAACAGAATCTCAAATAAATTGCCTTTACATCTAAACCTATTTGGTGTGTTTCAAAACCTGTAAATGACTCCTGTCTATCTCTCCTGAACAGCCTAACACAGTGCCAAACAAGTGTTTGAGTGAGTGTGTGCTGAAGGAAACCTGTAGGCTGGAGCTACTGTTTCCTCAAGTCATTCATTCCTTGATAGCTATGCTCACTGAGCAGGTTTCTTCAAAGGCTGGACATTAGAGAACAGTCTTAGGTATTGTAATCATATTAGACCTATAGAAAAATTAGCCAACTTTGTTGCTGATGTATAGACAGCAAATAGGCTTGAGTGCTAAGCTGCTCTCAGTAAGGACCATAAATTGGTGTTACAGCCAAACTAAATTTTTCTTTTTGCTCCTCTTTGTTAGTTCTCTGCTATCTCAAGGATGGGGAAAAAAGCCATCAGTATAGACAGCTCCCTTGGTACTTGTACAGTTTAAACCTTATCACCCCTCTGCACCCTAACATTCACATACTCACCAGCCAAGGCTTTACTTGCTTTCCATTGTGCCGGGAGCTGGTCCATCCTTGCTGTTTCAAGGGACCTGGCATATATGGCATACGGTTCTTAATATGTTTGCTCACCTTCTTGGCGCTGTGTTTTAACCAAGGTCACCTCTCCGAGAAAGGTTGAATCCCCAGGTAGGGATTTTCCCCTGAAGTTAGGGAGGGAATAAAACCCCTCAACTAAGTGCCAGGCGGGTAATTAATCACTTTAACTACGAACAATCATGCTTAAGATACCTAATCTTTACTCCCTGGAATGGAGATAAGAAACACCCTAACCTTTGTAATAGAGATTGATAGGATTGAATCAACTGGTATAAATACAGATGTAACAAGACAGACAGAGACAGAACTTACAAGAGAGCCAAGAAGACAGAACCTACACAGAACCTACAGACAGAAGAACTTCGCTGGAGAGAACATGGCAAAAGATCCTGGACTGAACCTGACTACAGAAATATGGCAAGAGAACCTGACTAGAACCTGGTGACCGAACCTGGCTGGAGATCTCAGACAGAACCTGGCTGGAGAACCTAGCGAGGGAACATGGCCACAGAACCTCGCTGGAGATCCGAAGCAGAGCCTCTCTGGAGATCCAGACCAGAACTTGACTGGAGATCCTGGCTGGAGATCCTGGCTAGGCTGCTGATCAACTGAACACTGCCTCTGAGTCTTTCCCTCTTCGCCGACTCCATCTACGCCTTTGGGAACCCCTGGACCCGCTGGGGTTGGACCCCGGCACCATTGCCTCACATCTCAGAGGTTCAGGGTTCAAGTTTCCAGGTCCCCTCTCCAAGAGATCCTTAGATGCTCCATGCTTGGCCCCTGAATTTATCTCCTACTAGGAAGAGTCAGTACCAGGAATTCTATCCTGGAGCTTCAGTGAGGAAATACTCTGGGGTCTGTGGCTCTGTCAGCATATTACTACAGTAAAGATGGGGGGCACGGGCCTTGGAGCTAAGATTTCAGCCAAGGATGGTGATATGAGGGACTCTAGAATCCCTGATGCCTGATAGCCTTAGGACATAAAAGAAAGGGGAAATGGGGTGTGTGGGTGGGCAAGGATCAACCAAGCCTTACAATGTGTTTAGATATTGTAGACTTTAGGCTGGAGTCTATGGCTAGTAAAAGCTCATGACCTCAGTATTTCCTGAGCTTGTCCTTAAGCAGTGGAGTGGAAAAGACACTGGACAAGAGAATTAAAACACCTGCACTAGTACCAGTTCTGCCATATATAGGCTGTAAGACCTTGGGGAAATCAGTTAACCTCTCTGGCCCTTAGGCTCCTTGTTGTCAAGATAAGTATCACATAACGTACTTGCTAGGGTTATTATGAGGTACAATGAAGTCATCAATAAGAAAGTTAGAAGCATTATCTAAATTCATGGAACATTTCTAATGAGGTATAGCAAGACAAAATTTCAAATAATTCTGGAACTGTTGGGGAGAAGAGAAATGAAATGCTGGTAGGAGATGAGCTCTGAGGTTATGGTTTAAACATCCCTCTGTTTAGAACCCACCATGAGAACATAGCTATATCTATGTGGTAGAGGTAGCATCTGGGAAACTTTGTTCTCTGAGCTTAAGGGAGGTAATCTGGAGTTCATCCCACTTTATAAAATTAAAATAAATTGAGGGTCCTTAGTCCATTTAATTAATATTTCTTAAATGCCTACTCAAATATCTGAATTATGCTATGTACTAGGAAATAAAATATGAATAATAAGGAGTGGTCCCTGTCTTCAAGAAGCTCCAAGTCTAATGGGGGAGACAGATGTGTATATAGATAAATTCCAATACTGTGTAATGAATACTATAATTAGGTGGGGTTACACAAGGTTTAATTAGAAGGTAAATGAAGAATTATTAAGTCTTCTGCTTGGATGGGTGGGAAAAAGCTTCACAGAGGAGGTACCCTTTCAGTGAAAACTTGAAAGTTGAGTACATGTTTATTAGGTGGAGAACCTGGGGAAGGAAGAAGGCATTCCAGGCAAAGACAACTGCCTGTGCAGAGAAATAGACACATGAGAAAGCATGTTGTGTTCAGCAAATTGTAAGTTTTTCAGAATATCTAGATCCTAGATTATGAGAAGGCAAATGGCAAGAAATTAGTCTAAGTAGGCAGGTAATGAAGGGCCTGTTTGTGTATAACAATGGTAATAGGGCAAAAATAGCAGTAGAGTCGGCTACTTGTTGAACAACAACAACAAAAATAATAATAATGGAGAGAAAGTGGGAGGCAGAAAGAAAGTCAGATGATAAAGAGCCTGAATGTAGTGTGGAAAAGGCAGTGGCTGTCAAAAGCATGTACCATACATTATGTAATAATACCCTATTCCCAGAGTTGTTAGAGGGACAAATAAGATTATAGCTAGAAAAAAGCTTTATAAATTGAATAGTGCTGTTCATGTGGGAGAAATGATTATTACACTGCATCTTCAGAAAGGCATAGCGATCAAGAGCACAGGCTTTGGGGTCAGGCTGCTTGGCTTTGGATCTTGGTGTGCCATTTACTAGCCTTATGATCTTGGACAAGTTCTATAACCTTTCTGTGACTCCCTTTTACTGATTCACAGAATGGGGATAATAATAGTACCTACATTATCAGATTGTTGTGAGGTTTAAATGAGTTAATATAAGTAGCATGCTTAGAAAAAGTGTATTTTTTTGAAAGCAGTCAATAAGTGTTAGATTAGTCTTTTCTAACTGACAATGCTCCTTTTGCCTCCATCATCATCTCATTTGAGCACCTCAGTGAAACAGAGAAGGCAAATAATATTATCTCCACCACATAGCTTACTTTCTTTCTGCTCCCCAGCACTGGTGGTTCCTGGGGCTCTTCATGGGCTGTCTGAGAACTAGAGATTCTCGGGACAGCAGATGCCCAGATTTTATCCAGCCTACCATTCCCCAGCCTGACCATTGTCTCTTCTCCATCTCCAGGCTTCCGAAACTTGCATGTGGACGACCAGATGGCAGTCATTCAGTACTCATGGATGGGGCTTATGGTGTTTGCCATGGGCTGGCGGTCCTTCACCAATGTCAACTCCAGGATGCTCTACTTTGCCCCTGACCTGGTTTTCAATGAGTAAGTGCTCATAAGCCCAAAACTCACATAAACACATCATCCTGGCTATGTCTGTTTGATGGTAATGATGGTAGTAACAGTGGTGGCTAGCCCATTTAACCTATGTATGAGGCAGTAGAGGCTCCTTCTAGCTTGTACAATCTGAGGTGCTTTTGCTTGACAAGAAGGCAAATTGGTAGGAGACCAGGGGGAGTGTTACTGAGGCCATCCCTTTCCCACCCAAGACCAAACCTTGGCATTTTGGTCATGTTTCTGACATGCTTTTTAACCTATCTCAAAACCTCATATCAAGGACCTTTCCATTCACTCTTACCAGCATAGGGAATGGGCACAGAGACTCTAGCTGTGAGGGCTAAAGTTCTTTTGGTCCCTTTTGCTCATCAAGTGTTACTGCCAGTCACCATTTGTTGAGCAACTCCTTTATGCCAGAACTATACTAGATACTTTCTAAATCCTTCTCATTGAATCCTCATGAAAACCAGATTTCCCCTTTGTAAAGATAATTTTTAATGAATGAGAAAAATTAGGCTCAACAAAATAAAGTGACTCACCCAAGTTAACAGAGCTAGTGTATGTTGGCAACAGATTTCAAAATATGTCTGTGTAACCCCAAGTTCTTATACTTCTTCATGGTGGTTAGTGATGGGGAAGAGCAGCTCCATCACTCTGGCCATGTGACTTTGGTCCTGTCACTTTTCTTCTCTTAAAAACAGGTTTAATTAATGCTTTCCCTGCCACCAGTTCTATTTATCATTTATAAATTTGTCTAAGCGTTCAGATTTTGAAATTACACTGGTATTGACTAAAATCTGTTCATCATTGTCTTTGAGCAGGACCTTTGAATTTCCTGTCCCTCGGTTTCCTTATCTGTTAACTAAATAGAACTTTTTCAAATGGTTTCTTATGATAACTCTAAAATAATGGGTATGAAATGTCTGGCCCATAATGGACAATAAAAAAAAAGAAGTACATTTCTGATAGTTTCTCCAATAGTGATATTCTTTTCCACTTCTACTGTTTGGGGTCCCATGATGGCATTGTGAATGTAGCTAGTCAGAAAAATATTCCCAAGGACTTTGAATTAGTCTCACCACAGAGAATCCCTTTGGTCAGGGCAAAAATCGACCTTCTCTTCTCTCCAGTCCTCTAACTGAGAAGAGCATTAAAATAAATTCTACAGGCCAGTAGTTCCTTCTAGTACAGCAATGTGGAGGAAAATAAGCACCCCCAGATGCCCTTTTGCAAGCCATCTAGTCCTGTTAATCAGAAGCTAAGAATAACCTTTGGGCTTTTGGCATGACCTGCTTTGTGGTTTCCAAATCTCTAAAGAGTTACCCAGGATACCTTCTGGGGCAGGCCTTAAAAATACCCCTTTATGTTAATCTCTCAAACCCATCCTCCTACTGCTCTCCAGTGATTGAATCAACTCCTTATGCACCTGCAAGACCCTCACCATTCAGAGCCCTAAGACCTTCGCAAAGTGATAATTGTGTATTTCCTAAATCTTAAATTTCCTTCTCTGCCTCTGCATAAGTATGTGGTACCTCACCTCAGCTTTCTGGCCCATACACATGTATGTCATCAAAAGGTACCACAGCCCTAGTCAGTTTTTCTCAGTGGATAGAGCATCAACCTGACACTGAAAGATCCTGGGTTTGATTCTGGTCAAGACCACGTACTTTGGTTGCAGGCTTAATCCCCAGCCCTGGTCAGGCCGCATGCAGGAAGCAACCAATGGATATGTCTCTCTCACATCAATGTTTCTCTAGCTCTGTCTCTCCCTTTCCCCTCCATTCTCTCTAAACAAATCAGTGGAAAAATATCTTTAGATGAGGATTAACAATAACAATAAAGGTACCACAGGAAGGTGCCACACGTGAACGCCAGTACTAACATTCTCCCACAACCACATCAAATTTACAACTAAAATACAGAACAACCATCATTTAGAAACACCTGAAATCTGACTGAATGGAAGTCCTATAACTAGAGAAGTAAAGAAGGAAGCACATTGAGACTAGTTACAGGGGTGGGCAAACTTTTTGACTCGAGGGCCAAATGGCTTCTTAAACTGGACTCAGAAGAAGGAGCTGCGGCCGTGTTTCCCGACGTTGCCATGTTAACACTGCTGCTGGTGAAGGAGTGGAGGAGAGAGCAAGAGAACCCTCTGCTCTTTTGGCTCCACAGGCCAGATAGAACAGCCGAACGGGCCAGATCCGGCTCGCGGGCTGTAGTTTGCCCACGGCTGGACTAGTAGGAGGGGCAGAGGTGTAGAATGGGCTGGAACAACACCCATGTGTGGTATGTTTTTAATCAGGAAGGATATCTTGGCTGAGTAGAACTCCCGTGAGGAGCAAGCAGTCCCAGCCACACACCAGACCCCCAGCCCAGGATTTCAGAGCTTGGAAGAGAAGTCCCTGTAACTCTGGGCTGTAAAAACCAGTGGGGATTGTAGTTGAGTGACAGGGAAGCAGCCAGAGACCCAGACAGGTCCTCTTATAGTGCCAGTGCACAGATGTCTTCAGATTCACTTTCTCTGAGTTCCACTGCTGAGGCAGCAGCTTGAAAGAATCTAGGGAGATACAGGGATGAACTAAATTGTCTGTCATCAGGGCAAGAACTGGGAGGCAGCTTTCTCACAGAAAAAAGTGCTGGGAACTTCCCCCAACAGAGCTGACTGGCAGGCACCATATCTGAGTCTCCATCAATTGGTAGAGTGGCCTTGTGTAGTAGGTATCCTGTAGAGCCCAGTGGCTCAGCCTCCCTAGTCACCTCAGCTGGGCACTCTAGGTATGCCCACATTTTTTGCTCCACCCTGGTGACTCCCTGAGATCCTTCCCCACCCAAGCTGTTTGCAGTGTCTTTTCCATATGAATGGCCTGTTCTGGCTCAGGCTTCAGACTTTCCTAAAATCTCTCAAACCAGCATCAGCTGGACTCAATGTGCTCTATACTTCTCGATAAGGGGCCAGGACTGACACTAGCAGCAACTTGACAAGGTTCACAGCTTGGCCTCTCCTGGATACATACTAGTCCAACACAAGTAGCAGCCATCTACAGATTGCTCTGTAGCTCGTGCTGGGTGGCCCCCGGCATGGCATAGACAGTGGCTGACTTTACACCTCTCAGGAGGCCCCAGAGCCAGTGCATCTGATAGAGTTTCAGACCATGCCATATTACAACTCTATCACATCCATGAGCAACACACTAAAGGGTTGGACTTGGTGAGCACCAAAGCCCCACTGAAGCAAGTCCTGCTACATAAAGGTGTGTCTTACACAGCAGCTCTTCCATGGTAGTCACAGCTGGTCCTCACAGCCAATTGGTATGGGGGTAAATTCCTCCCAGTGATGCCAACAGTATTCAAGGCTCAACTACAACAGGATAGTGCACGCAAATGACACAGAGGCATACCTAGAGTGCCCAGATCAGGCGATTAGGGAGGCTGAGCCAATAGGTCCTACAGGGCACCTACTACACAAGGCCACTCTACCAATTCCCAGAGATGTAGCAGCTCTACCTAATACATAGAAACAAACATAGGGAAGCAGCCAAAAATGCAGAGACAAAGAAACATATCACAAATGACAGAAATAAGAAATCTCCAGATAAAGAACTAAATGAAATGGAAAGAAACAAACTATTAGATACAGAGTTCAAAATAATGGTTATAAGGATGCTTAAAGAACTTAATGAGAACTTCAAGGATCTTAGTGAGAATATCAAGGAACTTACTGAGAATTTTAAGGAAATAAGTGAGGACATCAAAGACATAAAAAAAGGACCAGTCAAAAATGAAGGATACACTAACTGAAATGAAGAATGCTTTACAGGCAATAGTAGAGTAGAGCATGCTGAGGATGAAATAAGTGATTTGGAATAGGAGGAAGCAAAAAACACCCAATGAGAAGAGCAAAAAGTAAAAAGAATCCAAAATTATGAAGATAGTATAAGGAGCCTCTAGGAAAACTTCAAGTGTACCACTATTCACTTTATGGGGGTGCCTGAAGGAGAAGAGAGGGAGCAAGAAATTGAAAACATATTTGAAGAAATAATGACAAATAACTTCCCCTACCTAGTGAAAGAAATTAGATTTACAAGACCAGGAAGCACAGAGAGTCCCAAACAAGAAGAACCAAAAGAAGCCCACACCAAGACACATCATAATTAAAATGATAGGGGTTAAAGACAAAGAGAGAATCTTAAAATCAGCAAGATAAAAGCAGTTAGTTGCCTACAAAGGAGCACCCATATGACTGCCAGCTGATTTCTCAACAAAAACTTTGAAGGCCAGAAGGGAGTGGCAAGAATTAGTCAAAGTGATGAAAAGCAAAAGGTCAGGGAGAAACCAAGGTCAGGGTAAACACCAGAGATTGCTGCCTCGCACAACCACTTCAAAAATACAACTAAAAGATGGAACGGACATCATCCAGAACCACAGGAAGGCTGGCTGAGTGGAAATTCTACAACTAGAAGGAAAGAGAAAAGCACACCAAGACTCAGAGGAGGTGCAGTGCGGAAGTAAAATACAGAGGTACAGAGGCGCATGCGGAGAGGGTTGGCAGCTGAGGACACGGTTGTCTTTTTCAATTGGGAGGGATTCTTAAGCTCTGAGCTCCAGTTCCAGGCAAGTCTCTGGGGACCCAGACTCATACGGGAGAAGCTGGACTGTCTGGCATTGGTCAGAACTCAAAGGCAGCTTTCTCTCGGGGGTGCTTGCCAGGACACTGAGAAGCAGGGCCTCTGAGGGCAGGACTGAGAGCAGCCATAACTGCTCGCTCTGCCCTGTTGATCTCCTGGGACCCTGCCCTGCCCAAGCCATGAGGCTTTTGCATATGAAAGGCCTGGCCTTTTGCAATCTGATAATTACCTAACAAACTGCAGCTGGCCCAAGGCCCCAGGGCAACTTGCATTGAGTCACAGCTGGCTCCTGCTGGATAGCCTCAGGAAGAGGCTAGATTAGCAAATCCTTAGACATCCAGGAGCCAGTGTGCCCAGTGGTCAGAGTGGGACCATACAGATTGCAGCTCTTCTGATTCATAAAGGACACACTCAGGGGGCATACTCAGTGAGCACCAAAGCCCATTAAAGCAAGTCTTGCCCCGGAGGGGTGTCTCCAGCACAGAAGTTCTCCCACTGAAGACACAGCTGATTCTCACAGCCAATTGGCCTGGAAGTCAATCCCTCCCAGTGTTACCTACAACAATCAAGGCTTAACTACAACAAGACTATGCACAAAGCCCACAAGGGGGTGCACCAAGAGTGTCTACCTCAGGTAATTGGGGAGGTTGAGACACTGGGCCCTAAAGGACACTTAGCACAGAAAGCCACTCTATCGACACAGCAAAGCATAAAAAAAATGCAGAGACAAAGAAACAGGGCACAAATGACAGAAATGGAGGAAAGCAAACTACTGGATATAGAGTTCAAAACCACACTTTTAAGGTTTTTCAAGAATTTTCAAGAAACCGCCGATAAACTTAATGAGACCCTCAAGAAATCTAATGAGACCCTCGAGGTTGTGATAAAGGACCAACTAGAAATTAAGCATACACTAACTGACATAAAGGATATTATACAGACTCCCAACAGCAGACTAGAGGATCGCAAGAATCAAGTCAAAGATTTGAAATACGAAGAAGCAAAAAACACCCAACCGGAAAAGCAAAATGAAAAAAGAATCAAAAATATGAAGATAGTGTAAGGAGCCTCTGGGACAGCTTCAAACGTACCAACATCCGAATTATAGGGGTGCCAGAAAAAGATAGAGAGCAAGATATTGAAAACCTATTTGAAGAAATAATGACAGAAAACTTCCCCTACCTGATGAAAGAAATAGACTTACAAGTCCAGGAAGCGCAGAGAACCCCAAACAAAAGGAATCCAAAGAGGGACCACACCAAGACACATCACAATTAAAATGCCAAGAGCAAAAGACAAAGAGAGAATCTTAAAAGCAGCAAGAGAAAGACAGGCAGCTACCTACAAGGGAGTACCCATATGACCGTCAGCTGATTTCTCAACAGAAACTTTGCATGCCAGAAGGGAGTGGCAAGAAATATTCAAAGTGATGAATACCAAGAACCTACAGCCAAGATTACTTTATCCAGCAAAGCTATCATTCTGAATTGAAGGTCAGATAAAGAGTTTCACAGATAAGAAAAAGTTAAAGGAGTTCATCACCACTAAACCAGTATTATATGAAATGCTGAAAGGTATTCTTTAAGAAGAGGAAGAAGAAGAAAATGGTAAAGATACAAACTATTAACAACAAATACACATCTATCAACAAGTAAATCTAAAAATCAAGTGAATAAATAATCTGATGAACAGAAACAAAAAAGAAAGAAACTAAAGGTCAAAAGCAGGGGATTTTAAAAATTATTGCAAAGTTCTTTAAAAGTGCCCCCAAGAAAATTACCACCTTGAAATATCCACAATATAGTTGTAAACTTCTTGAGAACTTTCTTATTTCAGCAACTACAGGGGTATACAAAGGAACCAGTATCATCAGCAAGCTTTAACATCAACTACCTGACTGTGTGAGACGAAGATATCAACTATTGTGATTGGCTAATAAGCAGTCTGAGCAGAGACTAATGGACCATAATTCTCTGTTCAGAATTTATGAGGAATAATTGTCATTTAATTAACAATATAAATATTAAAAAACATTTTTAATAAAATTTTATAATTGTAGTAAAAAAAAAGTGATGAAAAGCAAAAACTGACAACGAAGATTACTCTACCCAGCAAAGCTATTATTTAGAATAGAAGGTCAGAGAAAGAGTTTCACAGACAAGAAAAAGCTGAAAGAGTACATCAAAACCAAAGCAGTATTACTTAAAATGTTAAATGTTGAAGGAGAAGAAGGAGAAGAAGGAGAAGAAGTAGAAGAAGAAGAAGAAGAAGAAGAAGAAGAAGAAGAAGAAGAAGAAGAAGAAGAAGAAGAAGAAGAAGAAGAAGAAGAAGAAATCAAAATATGAGCAATAAAATAGCAATAAATACATATCTATCAACAATTGAATCTAAAATTCAAAATGAACAACAAGGAATCTAATGAACAAAATAACCTGATTAATAAAATAGGACCAGAGACATGGAAACATGAAACAGACTAATGAATCTCAGTGCAAAGGGGTGAGAGGGGCAGGAAGAGATTAACCAAAGAACTTATATGCACATTTGCTTTACACAGGGACCTATGGTGAAGGCCTGGTGTAGGGCAGGATCTGGATCTTGGTGGAGGAGGGTAATGGGGGAGGACACGAGAAACATCTTTAATACTCTCAGGAATAAAGATCTAAAAAAATAAAAATAAATTCTTTTACTGCCCCCCCCCCCGAAAAAAGGTACCACAGGACTACCCACATGGTCTTAAATACATCAAGCCCCAGAGCTCCTGAAACAATAGGTGCCCCCTGTTTCCTTCTTCTCATAGGAACCCACTATGCTAGAGCTCTTGCAATTCCTAAAAATTCATCTAAACCAATGTTTCTCAACAGGGATGTTGTTGACATTTTTGGAGGAATACTTTTTCATTGCACAGGAAGTTCCCACATATTGGAATATGTTTAACCTGGTACCTGTCCACTATATACCAAATAAAACTCCAGTCACTGTGACAGTCTAAACACATTTTAGCACCCAATATGGAGACAGTAACTCTCTAGTTGAAAAACACTAATTGTCATTAGCCTCATTAAGGTACTAGTAATAGGGAGACTGAAGCCCAAAGAGAGAGACAAGGAATCTGAGCCAACCCACTTGCTGATTTCTCTTATATCAAACCCTATCATCAGCCCTACATTTTTCTTTGTTCCTGGCCTTTTTGGGAAACACATATAAGGGTAATGAGCTTGAACCCTATCTGTATGACCATTGGTAAATTACTAACTTCCTTGAATCTCATTCTTCTCATCTGTTGAATGGTGAATAGTATGATAATGACACCTTCCTATATGTAATTTATTGAGCACTTAAGAATTGCCAGGCACCGTGCTCAGTGTTCTCCAATTTTCATTTCCCCTCTTTTACTCCCACCTACCTCTGCTCTCCTGAATTCCATTTTTGACCGCATGTTCCCTACCTTCTACTCTCTTTTCCTTTCTTTCCTTTTAACTATTTCCTTATTCTTTTTGCCCTTTCTCTCCCTTTTCTGTTCCTATCTTTTCTGAACGTCTTCCGTTTCCTTTCTCCCCATCTTTCCCTAATTTCTCTGTTCTTGGGGCTTGTAGCAGTGTTACAGCAGTCCTGCGTGCCAGGATCATGATATCAATAGTAGGTAAAAAGACTGCAGTGTTGTTATCAACAGAGTCCTGGAAGTACAATAAAGACCAGAATAGATCCAGGCCCCAGAGTCAGCAGATGTTACTTAAAAACTCTCTATATTGAAAGAGCTTGGAGCAACAGTGTTTTGGTCAATTGACTTGTGCTACTACCTAAATACTTCTTTCCAGTTGCGCTCCAGTCAGAATTGAATATTTCTACACCATCTACCTCCTTCCCCCTTTCTTTAGGCCAACCAAAATTTCTCTGAGAGAGAGTGTTGAGCTTCCATCCACCTAGTGCCATAGATACTCAGGTTGTGGACTATGCAAGTGGTTTGGGAACCAAAATATTAAACCACAACCTTCAGTCACAATCTGGGAGGTCTTTTTCCTTACCACTTAAGTGGGTGTCACATTCCTTTCACTTTTTCCACAAGATATATAATTTCTCTCTCTTTCTCTCTCTCTCTCTCTCTCTCTCTCTCTCTCTCTCTCTCTCTCTCTCTCTCTCTCTCACAATTTATGGAGTGCCGAAAATCAAGAATGCCTACCAGCTAGAGGATGCTGTATTTTCTTTTAGAGGCTTGCTATAGACCAGTGATGGCGAACCTATGACTTGTGTTTCAGAGGTGACACGCGAACTCATTTTTTTGGTTGATTTTTCTTTGTTAAATGGCATTTAAATATATAAAATAAATATCAAAAATATAACTCTTTGTTTTACTATGGTTGCAAATATCAAAAATTTCCATATGTGACATGGCACCAGAGTTAAGTTAGGGTTTTTCAAAATGCTGGCATGCCGAGCTCAAAAGGTTCGCCATCACTGCTATAGACAGTCATGGAAAAGAGAGTTTGCTTCCCATAAGAAGCTTGGCCACTTCCCCATATAATTTATAGGTGATAATGTGATGATCCA
This sequence comes from Myotis daubentonii, assembly GCF_963259705.1. Taxonomy (NCBI): domain Eukaryota; kingdom Metazoa; phylum Chordata; class Mammalia; order Chiroptera; family Vespertilionidae; genus Myotis; species Myotis daubentonii. The sequence goes on along the minus strand of NC_081861.1, from coordinate 93,878,599 downwards.
TTCACAAGTCACTATAATGAAAACAGCTCACACTGTTTATAACTCCCAAACTGTAGTAAGGAGCAGCCAATATATGAGGGTTAAGCTCTTCCTCAGCAGGAGACCTTTACATTGAACATTCAGAAACACTTCCTGGATGATTTGATAAACATTGGAACTCATTTTGAAGGGACAATGGATGAATCTCCTTCCTTAGGAGCACTTAAATAAATACTTAATTTTTTTGTATGGGAAATGGCATTCAAGACAAGAGGCAGGGAAATTGACAAGATGAACTACTACTATAGTCACTTAAGAATCTTGGTATCCTTACTTTAAGACTTGATTTCTAAGTCCTGTCTCCTATAAAATCTCCAAGTTGTGATACCTGGAAGGCATGTTCTGGCTCTGGATGTAGCTAGGTTATTGAAAATGCAGTCAGAGAGACCATGTGCCTGGCCCATTTTGGTTAGACTTGCCTGTCCCTGTCTCAGGAAATAAGAAGGAAACAGGAACATGGAATTTCCATGTGTTTACCCATATCCTGACCAGGAGAGATGAGTAGTTATCAGGAAGTCAGGAATTTTTTTTTTTTTTTTTTAGTGGGGGAATATCAACCTTGTTTCTTGACATTGAAGTACTAACAAGAGCAACACCAAGCTCTTCTTGGAGAACCTGGAGAAGGGAGAGCAACAGACATTCTCTTGGACTTGTTATAAACCTTCCTCATTTCTCCCCTTCCTCTGTGTGTCTCTTTCTCAGGTACCGCATGCATAAGTCCCGGATGTACAGCCAGTGTGTCCGAATGAGGCACCTCTCTCAAGAATTTGGATGGCTCCAAATCACCCCCCAGGAATTCCTGTGCATGAAGGCACTGCTGCTCTTCAGCATTAGTAAGTGCCTGGAGGGATAGGGAATGTCCTTGGGGGCCTAGGGGCTCAGAGAACAGTTGCTTTTTTCATTACAGAGTTATCAGCTCTTGGACATTTCCCTTTCGTTTTCACCCTTCCCACTCCATTCTCCCTTAGCATCATTTTGCTTAACAAGGATAAATTTCATAGATAAAGACCAATTTCATTGCTAAAATTCATCCTCCATTAGATTTCCACCTATCCTGATCCTCTCTTTGGGATAAAACCTTTTGGCAGACCTCTGAAGTTTTCCATACCTTCTGCCATAGAATCAGGCAAAGCCTACTTTATATTTCTTGCAGGGCAGAAGGGACTGCCTCTTAGAAAGAACTTCCTCCCCTGCCAACAAGAGAAGGTCTATGTAAATAACTCAGACAGGGTTTATTTGGCATCCAAAAATGTTTCTGTAATGTCTCTTCTAAGTAGAGTGCTCTTTTAGCTGATAAATGAGTCAAAATTTGGTATTCAAAGTTATGTGTTTTAATTGTCTAAATCAAAACTACTCTGTGGATAATGTAAAATCATAGGTCCTAAGAAATGTGATAAGAAGACCAGAAAAAGGAAAGGTTAAGCACATTGTATGTATTTGATGCTCTTCAAGTTGGGTCCAGCTAGCCTTTCCCCTAAGATCTTTCTGGCAAACTGAAGGCCCCAGACATACAGACTTCAGCTGCAGGAAATCAAGTAGATGGTTCCCTCCCTGTGGGGTGGGTGTCAAGTTTGTGGCCAGAAAACTTGGTGCTTTATCTAATGCTCCTTTGTGGGCATGCTTCCCCTCCCCATTCTGTCTTCATCCTACATCAGTTCCAGTGGATGGGCTGAAAAATCAAAAATTCTTTGATGAACTTCGAATGAACTACATCAAGGAACTTGATCGTATCATTGCATGCAAGAGAAAAAATCCCACATCCTGCTCAAGGCGCTTCTACCAGCTCACCAAGCTCCTGGACTCTGTGCAGCCTGTAAGCAAATGATGGAGGGTTCCTTGTCAGGGAGAGCTGCCTGATAGAGCCAAATGATAGTATGTTCTTCTAGGGTCTGGCACCACCTGTTGGGAGGTGCTTCCATACTCCTCTTACTTTGAGTGTGGTCCAGGAAGAAAATGCAATGGAGAAGAAATGAACACAGGTCACAATGTCCCAGCTGGATGTTGTGAAAGAGGTGGAGGAGTTGAGAACAGAGCAGTTGGGACTCAGGGAATGGGCTTAGACCAGATAACTTCTCTGGGCAGACAAAACAGACCTGGATGTTTTCCCCCTCTTCTTTGAGTCATGAGTGTGAGTTTTTGTGCATACACTGTTTGTGTTTCTGAGTGTGTGTGTGTGTGTGTGTGTGTGTGAGAGAGAGAGAGAGAGAGAGAGAGAGAGAGAGTTTTTATGCATACACTGCGTTTCTGAGTGTGTGTGTGTGTGTGTGTGTGTGTGTGTGTGTGTGAGAGAGAGAGAGAGAGGGAGAGAGACAGAGAGAGACAGAGAGAGAGAGAGAGACACAGAGAGAGAGAGAGACAGAGAGAGAGGAGCCCTGGGGAAGAGCAATAGTTAGTCCTGAGTCAGAGAGTTTACAATGGTGTAAGAGATCTTTTGGGAACCCTCAGTGATTCCATGGAGGTCATTTAGAGTGCACGTGCACACACAGACACACACACACACACGACCAAGAATAGGGAAGGAGAAAAAGCAAAGGTGGGAGTAAGAGCCTGATATAAGTCAACTCTTTGTCAACCCTTATTTCTTATTTCCTTCCTCTCTTATTGTCCCCCCTACAGATTGCACGAGAGCTGCACCAGTTCACTTTTGACCTGCTAATCAAGTCACACATGGTGAGCGTGGACTTTCCAGAAATGATGGCAGAGATCATCTCTGTGCAAGTACCCAAGATCCTTTCTGGAAAAGTCAAGCCCATCTATTTCCACACTCAATGAAGCTTTGGAAGCCCCCATTTCCTTACCCCACCTCACTCCCCTTTTCAGATATCTCCTGCCTGTTATAACTCTGCACTATTTCTCTTCTGTGCCTTGGGGAATTTCCTCTATTGATGTGTAGTCTGTCGAGAAGATGTCCCTGAATCCTGTTTGCCAGACTTTTTTCTATTTTCCTTCTTTCTTCCCCCCCACCACCTCCCCATTTGACCCTCCCATGGCACTTTCAGACTCTGCTCTCTGCAATGAATGTCTCTTATCTGTGTTTTGAATGGTGTTATATTTCTTTAAATCTGTGATGATCCTCATGTGGACCAGTGTCAAGTTGTGCTTGTTTATAGCAGTGTGCTGTGTGCCAGCCACACAAATGTTTACTCACTTAGTGCCACGGGAAGTTTACGGAGCTAAGAGTATCTGGGAAAACCAAAAGTCAAACAAACAAACAAACAAACAAACAAACAAACAAACAAAAACCAAAATAAACTTGCTAGGATATTTTTTCCTTTCAAAAATATAAAAACAAACAAATCCCCAAAGACACTAACAGTGACTAGAATAAGGTGAGCATTACAAGACCATGGGGAGTCGTTGTTATTTTTCAAAACCCTCCCTCCCAGAGTTTCTGGAAAAGGCTTTTTCCATTAGAGGGCAGGATGGCCCCAGAACTGAGTTGGGGGAGGGGAGAGACAGATTTAAGACAGGACAAAGAGGACAGCTAAATCACCAATATCTGCTCACAGTCTTGGTCCCTGAGGTCTAGACTGCTCAACTGCAGTGCAATTCATTGTACTGAAAGTGTTCTTATTTAAAAACTTGTCTGCATGTGAATGCCTCCCCCACTCCAATCTCTTTCTCTCACCCTCTGCCTCAATGCTCAAATTGACTTTCAATAGCTTTTCTAAGAACTTTGAACAAATGTTCTCTTTAGCCAAAACTTGGCCACTTCCACTAAAGAGTAAGACCAGCAAGAAAGAGAAGAGATCTGACTTTTTGGAAGGCCCCATTCAGATCCAGGTCTGCTTTCCCATTTATGGGCCAAGGAGGAACTTGGGGCTGGAGTTAGAGGAAAAGAAAGTGGTGGTTTGGCTCTTCTCCATTTAGGACATTGAAGAATTGATCCCTCCTTGCCCCCACCTTTAAAAGACCTGAATGCTTTTAGCCTGATTCCATGCTGAAGGTTCCTCTGCCCTCCTTCAGTGTTTTGTGGGCTTGAATTTCACCAAAAACGGTGAAATTTTCCCACTTCTCTAGACATGTTCACAGACTCTTTGCTAAGAGCCCCCGTCACAAAGAAGGCTAATAAGCAGCAGATTTAACATTTATTTCTAAATGCAGTAGACTCAAAGACATCTTACCAAGTATCTCTCATCAACTACCAGATCTTCTCTTCATCCCTTAGACAAACTGGAAAGAAGGCATCAATAGATTGGACAAGCTTGGCGACTTGCTTTTGTCCCCCAGAGATGGTACCTTCCTACCAAGTGGAGAAGTGCCCACTTTCTCCTTCAGTGCAGCTAAAGGGGCAACCCATATTGGGGTTAAAGAGAAAATTCATTCAGTTACCAGGCTGGGAAGAGTGGGGCACTAGAAGCAGAAACCCTGTAAATGCTCTCCTTGCCACTCAGCATATTCACCTGCAGAAGTCATGTGAAGAAGAGAGAAGAAAGCAAGAGGAGACTGACTATTAAATTAAGAGGCAAAGTTTAAAGCCAGATGGGTACCATCTGGTGAATTTACTCCTCTTCCTCCTCTGCTGCTGATTATGTGCTCTGACTTTGACCATACTCAGTCAGACTCCCCACCTATGTTGCTGCCTGTCAGTCAGAGGGAAGCTGAAACATTGAGACGACAGGACCATGGCCTCTTTGCAAAGTTCTGGTTGGTGTGGCTCCAATGGGCTGCCACCCATGAACTCAGGGTGTGTTCCTGGGACACTGGTTTCATATAGACATTTGGCACACCTCTATTCTGTTGACTTTGTTCCCTAATCCCAAGTGAAGAGGGAATGCCCAACTACTTTCTCATCTTGGCCACGGCCTCCTCACTTAGCTCTTTAATTCATCTGCTAAACTCAAGGAATTAGAAGCCAGTCAACAAGATGCCCATTTCAGTTGGTTCACTTTACTTGTTGAGAAGATAGTTTCTGAGTGATCTGATATGATCTACATGGGTTTCCTCCCCTGATTTCTGTGTTGATATTAATAGCCAAAAGAACTTGTAAAAACAGTTTCTTTAAATAACAAGGGAGAGAGGAACCTAAGATGGGTGATATACCAATCCAAGACTGCTGGATAAAACTAATACTGGCAGGTTGTCTTTCTGGCGTAAGATAGACAAATTCTGGTTTTCTTTGTTATTACACCATTTGGCTTATATAAGCTCACAGGATCACTTTTTGCTATTTTAAACAGGAAAAAAAAATACACCACTCTTTTCAGTTAAACTAGATTACATTTTAATAATTTCTTTACATCTGTTTTGAAATGATCTTCACTTTTTGTGGTACATGGATTTGATATTATCATTCTAATACCTCTTCTTGTAAAGACTAGAGTCTCTCCTTTCCATTTCCTGATTATCAAATTTTTCATCATTAGAGATTTCTCAATTGTGACTCTTGTCCTTATGAATATGTATGTTTTCACTTGTGAAAACCAAAAATCAGTGTAATTAAAATCAGCAACAACTGGATTACTCCAAATTTCAGGATGGCAAGAATAGGGAAAACAGCCTACACAAGGCTTTAGGCCTACTGCTTTTGCACTGGGGAGTCTATGAGAAAAAGTATTTTAGCTTGGCTTTGTTCTCTCACAGATGAAAGGGGGATTTATTCTTTCTTTTGGTCATTGATGTTTCAGCCAAGGTAATTGGCAGAAGTCTCATTTTGCATGCACTCTACAAACAGTGTTGATGTGGTTGGTACACTGTGCTCACCTGTGAAAGATTGGCCAATAAGATCCAATCACCTGGTGAGCTGGAAGATGAAGTTCACTCATCAGACAAGTCACTATCTCCAAAGAGGCTATTTCTAAAGAGGTTTGCAGTGTTCAATGGGGATGGAGAGTGAGGAAGAGAAAAGAAAAGGGAGCACCATAGGAGAAGGTCTTGTCTGTGTGAGCAGCAGACCGTTGCCAGGGTCACAAACTCTGTGGTCAAATAAAAGAATTCTGTGGCAATTTCAACTTTTGTTCATTGGGCAGTTTGCCCAGGCTTAGTGTCTGAGCTGAAATGAGGGTTGGATTCTACATTCCATTGATTTTCTATGCCACAAACAGTGTCATCATTCTTGGAAAGCTCATTTTTTTTTAATGAGAAATATATTTTAAAGGATTCTGTCATATCTTTGAAAAAGAAAATCAGTAATACATATATATTTTATATATGTTCACTGGCACTAAAAAAGAAAAAAAGTTTCCTTCCATCCCTCTGTCCTTTAAGTAGTTCAGGTTTGAGAAATAATGTGTTGATGCTAAAGTTCCTCTCTGTTCATCCTTTATTTCTAAATGTACATATGCATATATAGCAAGAATAATTCTGTTTGTACTTTAAGAGAAAGTAGTTCTACCATCCACATGATGCTACCAATTACACAAATCACCTAACTTTGAGCTTCAAGTAGCTCCTGTTTGTTTCATTAGCGCAGCACAGACATGGCCTTGACCTCTTTTCTCCCTTGATATTTAGCAGAGTACAAAAGCCCAAGCCACTGCCTTTAACCCCTTCCCAACCTTGTTCCAGGGTTTCGCCTTATAATATTTTTTCCAGACAACTCAGTAACTATGCCTGCATGTTTCCTGCATGGCCATGAGAAAACAAGTGGCTGACTACTAATTATCCTGTGCCAGTTGCCCAAATGAAAGGTCACTGAGCCAAGGAAATGGCCTTCATGCTCAACCCCCTATAGGGAGTCATGAGAATCAGGAATGCTAAAGCACAGGATTAAATCCCAAAGTTAAAGTCAAAATAAGCCATTTTGCATGTGCAATTTCTTTTATAGATAGTTATGTTCTCATTGCTGCCTTTTATAGGCAGTTCTGTTCTCATCGCTAATCTCTTTGAAAATCTTTGAAAGATGTTTTTAAAAAGACAAAGAGTTGAGAGCATCACATTATGTAACCAAAGATTACACTGTATCTGCTAAGATACCAAAATTTTTAAGGGCAGGGAGGGAGTAAACATTGGTGCCTCTTTGGTAAGCTATCCAAAGACAGACTAAAGGACTGACTTATAAGAGTTCTGTGGGTTTCCCCCACACACAATATACATGTTTAGAAGAGTAGAAGATAATTTTGAAAAAAAATAATTGGGATTATGGGTTCTTAACTAAGAGATTTTATAAGGAGAACTAGCTTTCTTTTTCTCCGCTAGTTGTTCAGCAATTTTTTAAAGGTCCATAATTGCATGGTTGGAAATGGAGCAGTATTGGCCATTCTGTTTGCTAGTGCCCATGGTAGTTTATCTGGAGATGTGAATCCTTGCTGATAAAGAGAGCATTTAAAGGAATAGATTTTGCACTAGAGGGACAGCAGGCAGGAATCCTCATTTCTACCCACTTTGGAAGACACAAAAAAGTTCCCTTCAGTTCAGATGTGGCCATATCTGTTGTTCAGTTTAAGGCAAAAGGTTGAAATATATTGTACATGAGTATTTGTATCCATGTTTCAAAATTGAATTATAAACATAGATATAATGTGTTTTGATAGCTTTACCTTTCTCTGCTCTTTTATATTTGGTTCCAGGTCACAATTAATACCATGTACTTGTGAGAGAGGCTGCAGTTCCATTTTGGAAGCTCTATAAAAACATAAAAGTCACCTGGGTTGATCAGATAACTAAGAGATCACTGCCCCTGTTGGGGCCTGATTCCCAGGCCTTGCAAAGGAGCAGAGGTGGGGAAGTGGTATGGTACATGATATACTGCACTTTACTAGCCCAAGACTGATGAATGTTTAAAGGGTGGTGAAAACTCATTGGAACTGACTGGGGAAGGCCCAGACTTGGGGCCAAAAGTCCATTAAAATGATTAGTCAGTGGCCCCCTAATGGGACCTAAGCATTTGGAAGGAGGAAAGACATTCTTTGTTTTTCACCATCCTTGTGAAAAAAGGGCAATTTACTGCACTTGGGAACCTGGAGCAAGTGCTCTGTCTTTCACATAATTTACTCACCTGTAATTGAGGTGCTCTTGCTACTGGGTGTCTGTGTACTTTAATAATGGTTTTGGATATGTTCTGTAAAGATTTTGACAATGGAAATGTGTTTTTATCTGTTAAAAAATTGTCAATGTAATATAAGTTATATCTCTGTAGGTACTGGTCTGTCTCTGCCCATAGGTAAGGATATTTTTCTTCAATTAAGAGATTGACACTGGGGTCTATTGCTCAAAGCCTCCCAACTCTTAACCATTTCTAGGTGAAGGCAGAAAAAATCACGTTATTCACCCCTCTTCAGACACTTCTGTTGAGGCAACAAAACACTTGCAATATTACCACCCACCAAAGTAAATGGTAAGTATTTGAATTTAGCAGGTAGACTCTTAAAGGTAGAACACCCTTTGACTCAGTTTCAATTTATGCCCATTTGGTTTGGCCAGAAAGTCCATAATATGTATTGATTGGTTTCCAACCCCAATTCAGTATAGCAGGGGTGCTGGTTCCATTCTGTATCCCACTTGTCTCTCAGCCTCTTATGGAATTAAATTAAAAGCTATGGATTAAGTGGCCCTTGTGGCTTAAAATAGTTCCCACATGCACTACTTAACAAGACTGTCATATAGCTGCAGATTCCATTGGCCACCAAAGACTGGAACACACACACATACCCCAAAGAAAAGAAAATTATGATATGTTGCTGCTTCTCTGGTGGTGCCATCTCTGACTGATGCTTCATATTTTTGGACTATGTTTCCTGCGCAGCAGAAAAGGCAAGCCTGCAGTCTTTTCCAACCTTGGTCCTTGGTGCTCACTCTATGGCAATGAAGTGCCTGTGGGGTTGGCCTATCCCAAAAGCCATTCAGGTGATGAGAATAGTCACCTTTGGGATGGCTCGAGCTAAAAGAGAGTCCCTTCAGAACTTAGTGACACCCTTCTGCTTTCTCCTAGACTGGAACATTGGTTAGGGAGTGCCTCAACATGACATTCTTGTGCTGTCCTTGAGCTTAATTTGGCAGCAGGAGGGAGCAGACTATGTAACCAGATGTAAGAATTAATTTAAATATTGAGGGAAAATAAAGAAAAAGAGAAAGCATCATATAAAGATTTTTCAAAAGAAACATTAATTTTGATTGAAACTTGTTTTAATGGGGCTTCAGTTCTCACAGCGGCACTTGGCCTCCACTGGGCAGCAGGACCAGTGCCAACTGCTAGTGTTCTGTTCTCTTTTTGTAATCGTGGAATCTTTTGTTGCTCTAAATATGATTAAAAATGACAGAAATTCATTTGTTGTAATGCATGTGTGACTCTGGGTTTGTCTCTGTCTTTGCTTTCAGAAGTATCATCCATTGTAGAAAACATTGGCTTGCTGGTCTGCCAGCTAAAACTTGGCTACAGCCCCTGTTGTAGCTACAGGCTCTAGTTGTTATTAACAAAGAGACTCTAGAAAAGCTGCTAATGTCCTCTTATCACCATTGTTAATTTGTTAAAACATAAAACAAGCTAAAATTTCAGATGAATGTCATCAGAGTTCCTTTAATTAGCTGTTTTTATTATCTGTCTTTATTGAAGTCAAGAGTTGGTATCATGCCCAGTGACCTCTTATGCTACTTTCATTTTCATATACATAAATTTTTAATCTTTGCACAGGGGTTATAAACTTGACCTGTGGTGGCCTTAGCATAGGTTGACTTGGGACAACTAAAATATCAAAGGGTCGAGGCTAGAAAGCACAAATAGACACTGGTGTCCCATTATAATCTCTCATAAAAAACCCTAAGCTTGTCAGCCAGATAAAAAAGCCACACAAAATCTAGCTGTTCACCCTTATCCTTATCTTTGTAGGAGCATAAAATGGGTATGGGTTTCAACCCGAGTTCTTGTCAAGCTTCAGATAAGGAACGGGCACTTTCACATCCTCACTGTTTTTCAGAGGTCATATAATCCTTGACCACCCAGGTAAAATTTGATCCATCATTCTTTTGGGTTTTCAAAAGTTCAAGTAAACTCTCCTCCTATCTCATTTCAGTGTGGATAGTTATGAGATCCCAAAATGAATTCCTGGACTTGAGATACAGGCCATCAATGTGGTATAACAGATATATTAAGGAATAATATGAAAAGTCTTTATGCCTCAGTGTCCTCAACCTATAATAGGGGTTGTCACAATGCCTCTCAACTGGACTAGGTTGGGGATTCAGTAAGAATGTATGTAGCCCAGCTGTTGGGTTTATTTCTCTGGCTTTGCTCCCTATTTAAATGCCAGCATCCCTAAGAGTGATCCCTTATTGAGCCATGTGTCTCACTGATAAACTCAGAGTGGTTGGATTTCTCAACATGTTCCTGCAAACAGTGCTTTATGGACAGAAGCAAACAAAAGATTCTTAGCATGTATGTTTGTGTGTGTTTCTGCAAGAGAATATGTAATTTTGTGGGTTGTATGTGTAGATTCTTTTCTCTTGGACCTACCAACAGTGACCTAACAGCCACCCTACTTGGTTTCATTTACTGATCAGCCCCTGCCTTAATTAAAAAGGTAGTTAGCATCCCCCATAGATTTTTTAAGGAGTACCAAAGCACACAGGTCAGGGAGACAAGAACAGCTAGTGGATTAAAAAGAGCCTGGAGGCAGGAGTCCTATATATGAGCTAGTGCAGTGGTCGGCAAACTCATTAGTCAACAGAGCCAAATTTCAACAGTACAACAATTGAAATTTCTACTGAGAGCCAAATTTTTTAAACTTAAACTATATAGGCAGGTACATTGTTATTAACTTAACTAGGGTACTCCTAAGTTGGCCTTTGCTAAAAACATCCTCAATGTGATTGAGATCAACCCCTTCCAGCTCTCCCATCCACACTCATCTTGTATACTTGTTTCAGATAGACGAGTGTGGATGGGAGAGTTGGAAGGGGTAAACCTCAGCGAACGTACCTCCCATGGCCTGCCTGCGCTGCATCTCCCATCGCCTGACTGACCTGACCAACACCCCCCACTTCTTTTAAAGCCACTTCTTCAAAATAGACTCGTCCAGGCCCAAAACCAACTTCTGCGCATGGGCCACAAAGTTTCAATCTCACTGTATGTGCACGCACGCACATGGTATTTTGTGGAAGAGCCACACTCAAGGGGCCAAAGAGCTGCATGTGTCTCGTGAGCCACGGTTTGCCGACCACTGAGCTAGTATATAACTATGATTCTGACCTGCTGATATGATGTTTGGAAATCAGCTTTCCTTTCCTGGACCTTAGTTTTCTCATATATGAAATGAGTCTGTCTGAAGGTATGAAAAAGGATCAGGGGTGGGCAAACTTTTTGACTCGAGGGCCACAACGGGTTCTTAAACTGGACCGGAGGGCCGGAGCAAAAGCATGGATGGAGTGTTTGTGTGAACTAATGTAAATTCAAAGTAAACATCATTACATAAAAGGGTACGATCTTTTATTTCAATAGTTTTATTCATTTCAAACGGGCCGGATCTGGCCCACAGGCCGTAGTTTGCCCACGGCTGGACTAGATGATATGGGAAGCCTCTTCCAATGTGGACACCATGGTACTGCAAACAGCATCATCTTTCTTAATCATGGTATAAAGGGGAAAAGAAAGGGCCATTTGCTATCCTGAGACCATTAAGTTTTTTGTTTGTTGTTCACACTCAACCACCCCCTTCAGTGCTCACAGCCCACAGGTAAGGAGGCTGAGCAATGGTTCAAGGCTGCAATGTACTCTAGCATGGGTCCACTATGAGAGGTCCACAGAGAAGGGCCCACCATTAGGACATGTAATTCGGAAACTAGAAACTACATGTTTGTACTCAACAAAAATTACTGAACACCTACGGGGTCAAAAAGACAATTGAGTTCTGTGTAATAGATGCTGTCAACCCCTTGATGGATGGGGAAAAGCCTCAACAATGATCTCATAAATAACAGAGATAAATAAGAATTAAATAAGTCACAGTCCATGCTTTCAGTGAGTTTACAGTCTATTAATTGCTTTAGGCCAGGCCCATTGGGACTACAGCCTATCACACCCATCCCTAAGGCAATATTGGGCTAAGCTTTGATTTATTTTTGTTTCCTTTTAGAACTAGAAGGGGTCTTAGCTCCTAACCCCAAGTTTTTGTTCTTCACATGAGGAAACAAGGCCAAAAAACTTATTTAATGTTATTGTGAATTAGGACCTGTGACAAGGGACTAGTCCTAGAATATTCAGCTCATGGTCACTTTATGTGCCTACAGATGGCATGGTACATTGGCAGAGCACATAAGCACCTCTACTATCCACTTTCATATTGGCTCAGTGTCTTGGTGAGAGAACCTCCATTTCTTATCTGTGGTTTCCATATATTGATCCCAAGGGTTCTCTACTCCATACACAGCACCTACTTCACCTATGATCCACTCCCAGAGGTTTATGTTTTGTTTTGTTTTTTGCATGCAACTACAAGAAAGGTTGAGAGAAGAGAATTATTGAAAGTGATACAGTATGAATTGCAGAAGCAATGAGAAACATTTAAACAGAACATTTAAACAGCACACTTAAGTATGAAAACATAATTTTTGAGAAAACAGGCAGATGCAGATGATTCAAATCCTCAGATTCTTATGTCACCATTTTTTTAGGCCAAAACTTCCCCATCTTCCCTCAATTTCTTTCCCAGGGTGCTTCAAGCAAGGAGAAGGCTATTTGGGGAATTTGGTCTGACTACCAACCAGCAAAACTATACCAAATAAGCTGACTTAAGCCAGATTATATGAAAACATTCCCCTCCAACCCCACTTGGTCACTTCAAATATCAGACCAGAAAACAGGCTGGCAGGGCAAGCAGATGCTGAGAGACACATTCCTTGGGCAGTGATACTTGTCCTCAAAGGAAGCAAGCTCTTTTGATACTTATACACTGTGCCAAGAGGGGATAATGCCAAGGTTGGACTAACATTTAGGAGATCCACACCACTTCAAAAGACTGCAAGAGCCCTAACCGGTTTGGCTCAGTGGATAGAGTGTTGGCCTGCAGACTGAAAGGTCCCAGGTTCTATACCTGCCAAGGGCATGTACCTTGGTTGTGAGCACATCCCCAGTAGAGGGTGTGCAGAAGGCAGCTGATCGATGTTTCTCTCTCATTGATGTTTCTAACTCTCTATCCCTCTTCCTTCCTCTCTGTAAAAAATTAATAAAATATATATATTTTTAAAAAGACTGCAAGAACTCTTCACATGGGCACAATATCCAAACATCCCCTCATTTATTTTTGCAATCATTATGTATCCCACAAAGGAACAAGACAAACATGGTCTCTGTCCTCATGGAACTTGCAGTCTAGTGGAAGAGAAAAGATGTATATAATTGTAATATAATGTAATGAGTGCTATATAATGTAATAGTTACAGAAGTTCAAAGTCTTATTGGAGTGCAAAAGAAAGATGCCTAACATAGTCTAGTGAGGATTTCAAGTAAGGCTTCTTAGAGAAGTCTAGGTTGTAAACCAGGTTGGATGAAAATGGAGTTGAGGTGGGGAAAATGGCAATTCATTTTTATGCAAGAGATGGCAATCTTTTAAGGAAAACTACAAATAGTTTGGCCTGAAGGAAATGTTTAAAGAAGGGTGTGGCTGTGAAAGAGGATGGTAGAAAAGGAGACACAAATAAAGTCAGTGAGGGCCTATGTATTATACTATAGAGTTTGTCCTTTATCCCAGGGTAAATGCAGAGGCATAAAAATTCTTGTCAGTATTTCAATTCTCAGAACACATGATCTCACTTGAACTTCATAACATTTTGAAGAGGCAGACAGGTCATGGATTAAGCCCATTTTGCAGAAAGGAAAACTGAGGCTCAGCATAATGAAGTTAATGGCCCCAAACCTGCTCCTGAATAGTTAGTGACCCTAAGTCTATATGGAAAGCATGGAATCTTCTAATTTCCAGTCTCAGGCTTCTCACATTAGACCAATCCATCAAAGACCTCAGGATCTAGTACAATTCTTGGAATGTGTTCAAGAGCATTTGTGGTGACAGTATACTATCTCACCTATACCTGCCATGACCTTTTTGGGCCGACACTAGCATGAGGTTCCTGGATGGCAAACAGGGCATCCAAGAGAAAAGCAGTAGCATCATCTTAAGAGGTAGTGCAAGCTGTGTGGAGCCAGCCAAATTGGTGCTCTGTGGCTGTGGGGGCCTCATTCATTCATTCATCCAAACAAGAATTCAAAATAATGCTGGAGAAGAAGAGAAAACATTACATTTTCCTAGAGGAGAAGACATCAGACTTTGGCCTTGAACAATGAGATGAAATTACACGGGAAGGAAAGGTAGTTGAACAACCAAACCACAAAGAAGAGCAGAGATAAATTCCCAAGAGGCAGGAAAGAGTATGGCTTCTGCTTCTGTACAAAGAATTGAAGATAAGGCCCACTGTGAAAAGCTTGTGTGTCCTGTGAAGAAGTGGAATTTTTTCTGTAGTCCAATCATCCTCAGTTGCCACATATTAAAGATAATGATCACATGTGTGACATACTTTCAAGGGAGCCTCCAGAGTTATATGCAATTCCTGACACACAACTATCACTTCACCCCTTTTTCTTCCACTTAAGTAAGCAAATACAAATATAAGTGAGACTGACAGTATTAAAAGGAAAAAAATTGGACCTCCTAGAGTACACTTTTAAGAAAATTAACCACCAAATTTAATGTTTAGGATATTACCAACAAATCATTCTCCATTCCTCACAACTGAAAAGAGAATACCAGTTAAGATCACTATGGATTTTGAATAAAACTGCAACACAATTAGTTTTGGGAGATGGAAACTATGCCAAAATATATTGTATAAGAATATAATAAAGTGTAACACAGAGGTTGAGTCAAGGGACTCTTACTAATAGAAGTCTTACTAATAAAAGTCTAGGTGTGCCCTAACTGGTTTGGCTCAGTGGATAGAGCATCAGCCTGTGGACTGAAAGGTCCCAGGTTCAATTCCAGTCTAGGGCATGTACCTTGGTTGTGGGCACATCCCCAGTAGGAGGTGTGCAGGAGGCAGCTGATTGGTGTTTCTCTTTCATCGATGTTTCTAACTCTCTATCCCTATCCCTTCCTCTCTGTAAAATCAATAAAATATATTTTTAAAAAAGTCTAGGTGGTCCTCATGCTGTCACACCATCACAAGATGGCTGCACGCACAGTGGAGGCTGGGCCCCAGGGCTGCTCGGCATGGCTTCCGCCAGGGTTCCTGCGGCCCCGCGCCCACCACTGAGGTGGGACCCCCAGCTCCGGCCTACCTCTTTGAGGTAATCCATCAAGGAGTCCCAGATGGGTGGGCAGGACCTACCTCTTTGGGGCGATCGAACTTGGGGCTCCCACACTGTGAGATGGCACAGGCCAGACTGGAATATCTCCCCAAGTGCATGAATTTCATGCACCGGGCCTCTAGTAGTAATAATAAATGTACTGAGCATTTACTATGTGTCAAGAAACGTTAAAGATAAGCTCTTTATATTGTGTCTTTAAAAATCCTCACATCAACCATATGGTTTGAGCACAATTACTCCCATTATATAGATAAAGAAACTAAGACTCTGACTCAATATTATTTTTGGCCCAGACCCAAGGTTACTTCTAAGTAATAAAGCCTGAACTCAAACTAATGTATGTTTGTTTGCAAAAGTCTACGATGTTGATCACTGCACTATATTTTCTTTTTGAAAGCTGGTTGAGTTTCTCAGCCTTTGCAAAAAGGCCCAAGGAACTAAAAAACAGGCACCATTATAAATAGCAATAAAGAAGGAATGATATCACATTGAAATTGTCTTCACATTCATCCACTTTAGGAGTGATGGCAATGTCTGGTTTACATTAGCTAATGTTCTCCTCAGAGCAGCCACCTCCTCCCTAAATTTCAGAGTTGTATTGGGAGAAAAAAAATGGTATTCTCCAGCCCTACAGTCTCCCAAGAGTTTTGCCAAGTCTTGCATTTCTTTCCTGTTTCTGGTTAAAGGTACCTGTCATACAGCAGTTCACCAGATGTTCAGAAAACCTCTGAGCATATTTGTCTATAAAGGCAGGCAGGAGTAAGAGCATTGTATCAGGAATCAATATACCAGCTCTTGCCACTGACTAGCAGGTAAACGTGACCAGGCCTCTTCTCGCTTCTGGGCCTCATTCTTCCCATCTATACATCAAGGTAGATAAGGACTAGGCTAGTTTCCTCCAACTCTAATGTGTCTTCTTGGATTCTGTTAAACTTTTTTTTAAAACCATAATTTTGTCAATCTGCAAATTTCCAGTTTTATCTAACTCCAACCTATAATCTTACTCTACATTTTAGAATCTGTATTATGAAAAAGAGTAATGATATAATTTGCTCTACTTGTGAATGTTTCATCACCAGCCTCCTTGACAGCACACCAAATATTTCATTGCTTATTGTTCCATAACAGCCTCTAGCCCAAAGTATGCCATCTTACCTACTATTCATACATACCTGTCAATCTTGATGGGAGTATATTTCTACTAATGCTTCTTGGGCCATTCGGTACCTGGAAGATTTTTATATGGGTCAAAGACCCTGCTAAATATATCTCCTATCCATAATAAATGTGGACAACTGTGGCTGTTTGTGAAATCTCTGAGATGGGGGTGGTATGGACTTTTTAATTATCTAAGTCAGGAACCAGCATATAGGCAATGCTACTAGGTAAGTACTAATGGACAAGAGACCAGATCAAAGGCCTCCCTTTCAAAATAAGGCAATGCAGTCTACCAGCCTTTGTTTATGTGATTACCTTCATATGAAATGCTCTCCATTTCTGACTAGGCAAATCCTTCCAACCCATTATGTTTCAACTCAAGTGCAATCTCCAGGATGTTTTATCTGATTGCCTCAACTGGAAATGAGCTCTCTCTCCTTTTAATTTATAATCTCTTTCCCCTAAATCCAAACCTCTAGTTTGGCATGCAGTTCATTATAATAGCAACCCACTGCCATTTATACCTTACACTTTGATATCCACTATCTAATTGGAGACTCACAGGAACACTATAAAAAAAAAACCAGGGGAAAATGTATTAATATCAGAGTTAAATATGTGACAGAAAGGAAGTATTATTATTTTAGAAGTTGGCTGAGACTTTTATTTCTATCAGTATGTCTTGCTAGATACCCTAAATGACCCTCCCAATGAAAACAATTAAAATGTAAGGCAAAATACAAAAATAATATTTTCAAGTTCATTGCTGAACTACTAGATAGTAAAGAATCCATAGCCAAAAGGAGGTGAAATCAAGAATTCTTCAGGAAGCCGAGGTCGGTTTGGCTCAGTGGATAGAGCATCGGCCTGTGGACTGAAAGGTCCCGGGTTCGATTCCGGCAGAAAGAAACAAGACACCCTAAGTAAAAGCCCATGGAAAAAACAAATATCAGAATCAGACTCATGGGCTATAGAAGGTAAAACCATCACATAGAACAGCCGTGGGCAAACTACGGCCCGTTTGAAATGAATAAAACTAAAAAAAAAAAAAAAAAAAAAAAAAAAAGACCGTACCCTTTTATGTAATGATGTTTACTTTGAATTTACATTAGTTCACACAAACACTCCATCCATGCTTTTGTTCCGGCCCTCCGGTCCAGTTTAAGAACCCATTGTGGCCCTCGAGTAAAAAAGTTTGCCCACCCCTGACATAGAATATAAGTTAGCTTTAAAAGGGGTTAAAGAGGTTTATAAAATGCTTAAAATATAAGCAAGGAACAAGAGACTCTAAAGAACAATCAAACATTTCAACAAGAGTGCAATAGAATCACTGGAACTGAAAAGTAGAAGAGGATACTTAATACATATCGATAAACAAAAAAACATAAAATGCACAACTAAAGAATCAGTGAAATTGTAGATAGATACAAATTATTCATAAGGTAGTACAGAAAGACAATAAAATGATAAATATTAGAGGTTCAGAGACATGAGGATGAATAGATAGATCTAATATATTTCTAACTAGACTTCCAGAACACAGTAATGGAATGAGAAAGAGGCGGTATTCAAAGACAAAATAGCTGAGAATTTTTAAATATTGTTGAAAGATATTAATCTTTAAGACCTAGATTCCTGGCAAATACTAAGCTACACAAAATAAATTCATTCTAGACACATCATAATGATTTTATAGAATGCCAAAAATAATATTATCAAAGCAGTCAGTTAGAAGAAGAAAACAAGAATAAAACACATTATCTAGAAAGAAATAGCTATTACACTTAAGATTAGCTTATCCTATATAATAAAAGGCTAATATGCAAATTGACTGAATGGCAGAACGACCAGTTGCTATGATGCGCACTGACCACCAGGAGGCAGACGCAAAACTCAGGAGCTGCCCTCTTGTGGTCAGTGTTCTTCCAGCTCCTCCTGCTTCCGAAGCAGTGCTAAGCCATCACTCAGACATCCCCTGAGGGCTCACAGACTGTGAGAGTGTGCAGACCAGGCTGAGGGACACCCCCCCCCCGCCAAGTGCACAAATTTTGTGCACTGGGCCTCTAGTCAATAATAATGACAGCAGAAGATGGTGGAAAATTGACTTTTATGTACTGAGATGATTCTATACCAAGCAGAACTATCTTTCAAGTTAATATAAATATATTTTAATAGGACCTTTAATAAAGCAAATTCTAAGTGATATATTTAAGTTAGGAAAAGATCTTGGATGGAAGGTCTGAGATACAATGGGTAATAGTGAGCAAAGATATAGGTAATTACATGGGTTAATCTAACCATATATTGACTATATACAAAAGTATAAAAGTAATGTCTTATACGTGACAAAATAAGATATAATAAAAGGATTTTATAATGGTTTATATATTGATATGGGTCATTAAAATTTAAATGTCGTTAAGTAAAAAGGGAAAGATAGTTATTAACTTTGTTTTTAATTCGTATTTTTAAGTTTTATTGAGATATATTGATATTCAGCACAGTGTAAGTTTAAGGTGTACAACATAATGCCTTCACTTCATATACTGTGAAATTTTTATCACAGCAACTTTAGTTAATATCCACCACTCATATAGATATCAAATCAAAAGAAAAAAATGTTTTTCATGTGTGTGTGTGTATGATTTTTTTCTCTTTAAATATTTATTGTTGAAAGTATTACAGATGTCTCCTTTTTTCCCCACTTACCCCTTCTAGCCCTCATCTGCACCCTGTCCCAGACCTTCACCACACTACTGTCTGTGTCCATGGGTTCTTTTAACAATTTTCATGTATATCATACAGCAATGTTAACAATAGTCATCATGTTGCACATTATATCTCCAGTATTTATTTATCTTATAACTGGAAGTTTGTACCTCATGAATACCTCCACTGAATTTCAGCACCCTCTATACCCCACCCCTGATACCCACAAATCAGTCTGCTCATAGGAATTTGGTGTTTTGTTTTGGGGTTTGGGGTTATATTTTAGATTCCATATATAAGTGAGATCATACAGCATTTGCCTTTCTCTGTCTGACATTTCACTTAGCATAATACCCACCATTTTGTCACAAATGGCAGGGTTTCTTTATTTTATATGGCTGAATAATATTATATATATATATATATATATATATATATATATATATATATATATATATCACAACTTCTTTTTTTATTGATTTTTTACAGAAAGGAAGGGGGAGGGATAGAGGGTTAGAAACATCAATGAGAGAGAAACATCGATGAGAGAGAAACATCGATCAGCTGCCTCCTGCACACCCCCTACTGGGGATGTGCCCACAACCAAGGTACGTGCCCTTGACCGGAATCAAACCTGGGACCTTTCAGTCCACAGGCCGACACTCTATCCACTGAGCCAAACTGGTTAGGGAAATCTCACAACTTCTTCATTCATTCATCTGTTGGTAGACACTTAGGATATTTTCATGTCTTAGTATTGTAAGTAATGCTGCTATGAACTTTGGGTTTGAGATATCTCCTCAGAATAATGATTGCATTTACTTGGGATTGTTTTTTCTATATTTGTAAAAATATGCTATTGGAATATTGATAAATATTGCATTGAACTGAATCTATAGCTGGCTTTGGGTAGTATGGACATTTTAACAATGATTATTCTTCCAGTCCATGAACATGAACACAGGATATCTTTCCATTTACTTGTGTCTTCTTAGATTTCTCTCATCAATGTCTTGTGGTTTTCAGTGTAGAGAACTTTCACCACCGTTAGTAAATTTATTCCTAAGTATTTTATTGTTGTTGTTAGCATATAGAAATATTGATTTTCGTGTGTTAATTTTCTGTCCTGCAACCTTAGCCTTTAGAATTTTTTATATATAAAGTCATGTAATCCGAAAATGTAGACAATTTTACTTCTTTGTTTCCAATTCAACCTTTCACCACTGCATATGAGGCTTGTCATATATGGAATTTCATTATGTTGAGGTACATTCCTTCTATACCTAATTTATTAAGAGTCCTTATCATAAATGGATGCTGAATTTTGCTCATGAACATTAGACTTTATTAAGTAACTACATAATATTGTTAAAAATAGTCAGAAAGTTTAGAGGTCAAAAAAGTAAAAATATACACTGAGTGGCCAGATTATAATGACTGGCCAGATTATTATGACCACCCCATCAGTACTTCGTTGGGCCACCTTTTGCCTTCAATACTGCGGCAATTCTTCTTGGCATTGACTCCACGAGATATTGAAAGGTGATGCGAGGAATCTGACACCATGCCTGATGAATAGCACTGTCCAGTTCTGTGAGATCTGATGGTTGTGGAACCAGCTGCCTGATGGCTCTTTTAACTTCGTCCCACAAATACTCAATTGGATTGAGATCTGGTGATTGTGGGGGCCACCTAAGCTAGGTAAAGTCTTCCTCATGTTCTTGAAACCACTCCTGCACAATACGAGCACCGTGGCATGGTGCATTATCTTGTTGGAAGAAGCCATCTCCATTGGGATATACCATCAACATCATAGGATGAACTTGATCAGCAACGATACTTAGGTATGTTGTACTATTCAGATATTTATAATGATCTGGCCCTCTAGCAACTTCAGCGCAAAATTGTAGCTAATTTGCCTACAAACATCAGGTGGTCATAATAATCTGGCCACTCAGTGTATACTAGGTAAATCCAAAGCAAGAAAAACTTGCATGTTTATATGAATAACAGACAAAATAAACTTTATGACAAAAAGCATTAATGTAAACAGGTAAGTTTGTGATGATAATAAGTATAGTTTACCAGGAAAAAAATCATTTTAGATTTGTATGTTTCTGAAAACAAAGTTTCAAAACATATAAAGCAATGTGAAAATATATGAAAAAGTTAACAGACTTGATATTATAATGGAAAATTTTTAACATACTTCACTCAGAAATTCATAGATTAAGGAGACCAAAAATTTGATGATAGTGAAGATCAAATAGCATTATTACAAGTATTATTACAAGCATTTTTTTCATATTTAGAGCTTTACATACAACACTGGAAAATGCATGTTTTATTAAAGCACATGTGAAATATTTTTGGAAATGATCCATGGGTCAAAATTATAGTCTTTAGGCAAAATCCAGCCTGCCGCCTGATTTTTGTTTTTCTTTAATAATTTTATTTTGATATAATTTACATACCACATATTTAAGTCATTTGAAGACTATAAGTCAGTAGCTTTTAGCATTTCACTGAGTTTCACATCCATTGACATAATTATAGAACATTTTATTACCTCAAAAGGAAACCACACAGGTCTTAGCTACCACTGTTTTATCTGTCCATACCCACTTCCTTCAGCCCTAGGCAATTACATATCTACTTTCTATCACTATAGATTTGCTTATTATGAAAATTCAATATAAATGGAATTATAAAATATTTTCCTTTGTGACTGACTTCTTCCAATTAACACGTCTTCAAGGTCCATCCATGTTGCAGCATGTTATCAGTATGTCATTTCTTTTTAATGCTAAATAATGTTCCATTGTATGGACATACTGAATTTTATTTATCCATTTATCAGTTTTAGTGTAGATATCTGTTTTCATTTAGTTTGGGTGTATACCTAAGAGTGGTTTGCTGAGTCAGATGGTAACTTTGTTTTAAATTTTTAGATACTGCCAGCCTGTTTTTCATAATCACTTCTAACAGTTTACATTCCCATAAGCAGTGCATGAGGATTTCAATTTCTCCACATCCTCACCAACACTTATTATCTTTTTGATCACTGTCATTTTGATGGGTATATAATAGTATCTCATTGAGGTTTATTTTTGTTTGTTTGTTTTTTGTGTTTTTTTTATTTGCATTTCCTTGATGGCTAATATGTTGAGCAAATTTTCAAGTGCTTATTAGCCATTTATATATATTCTTTGGAGAAATTAACATTCAAATAATTTGCCAATTTGAAATTGTATTTTTATTAATGTGCCATAACATACTATATATTCTAGATATAAGGCTCTTATCAAATATATAAATTGCAAAATTCCTCCTGCCCCATTCTGTAAGATATTTTTTTCACATTCTTTTTTCCCTTTTTATTTATTTATTTATTGGTTAATTTTCAGCTGAGGAAATTATTTTCATTGACTTTTCCAGAGTGGAAAAGAGGGAGGGAGGAAAGAGAAACAATGATGAGAGAGAGAGACATCTATTGTGTGCTTCCTGCATCCGCCTAATGGGGGCCAAGGAACAAGCCTGCAACCGAGGTACATGCCCTTGACCAGGAATCAAACCTGAGACCCTTCAGTGTGCAGGCTGACTCTTTAACCACTTAGCAACACTGACCAGGGCCTTTTTTCCCTTTATTAAGTTTAATTATAGATGGTATACAATCCCATGTTGTTTACATAAATTTCAGGTGTACAATATAGTGACTCTACATTTGTATAACTGACAATGTGATTCCCTTTTCAACCACACCCAGCCCCTCCCTTCTGGTACCCATCCTTTGATGATGTGCTTTGAAGTGCAAAAAGGTTTTCACTTTGTTGATGCTCATTTTATTAATTTTTAACTTTATTTTTATCGTTGATATTATTACAAATATCCCCATTCTCCACTCCTTTACCCACCTCCACCCAGCCCCTGCTGATGCTGCCCTATGACCATCACTACACTGTTGTCCTTTTCTATGGGTCATGTACTTATGTCTTTGGCTCACTCCTTAACTTTCGTTCATCTGGTCCACTCTCTCCACTCCAATCTGACAGCTGTTAGTCTGTTCCATGCATCCATGCCTCTGTCTCTATTCTGTTCATCAGGTTATTTTATTTATTAGATTTCACATATAAGTGAGATCATATAGTATTTGACTGGCTTATTTCACATAACATAATTACCTCTAGGTCCACCCATACTGTCAGAAAATAAAAAAATAAAAATAATTCTTAATTTTTTTGGTCACACTAGAGGCCCGGTGCACAAAAATTTGTGCACTTTGGTGGGGGAGGTGGTGGTCCTTTAGCCCAGCCTACTCCCTCTTGCAGTCTGGGACCCCTCGGAGGATGTCCACCTGCTGGCTTAGGCCTGCTCCCTGGAGGATTGGGCCAAAGCTGGTAGTCAGACATCTCTCAGGCAGCCCGGCAGCCCTCGGGGGATGTCCACTTACCAGCAGGGAGCAGACCTAAGCTGCAGTTGGACATCCTTAGTGCTGCTGAGGAGGCGGGCGAGGCTCCCACCATCATCTCTGTGCTAGCAGCCATAAGCCTAGCTTGTGGCTGAGCAGAGCTCCCCCTGTGGGAGTGCACTGACCACCAGGGGACAGCTGCATTGAGCATTGGCCCCCTGGTGGTCAGTATGTGTCATAGTGACCAGTCATTTTGCTGTTAGGGTCAATTTTCATATTACCCTTTTATTATATAGTATAGAGGCCTGGTGCACAGGTGAGGGCCGGCTGGTTTGCCCTGAAGGGTGCCCACTGGAGTGCCTGGCCAGCCTGGGTGAAGGGCTGATGGCTGTTTGCAGGCTGGCCAAGCTCCCCAGTAGGGACCCTCACCCCAGAGAAGTTTGCCCAGCCTGGGTGAGGGGCTGATGGCTGTTTTCAGGCTGGCCACACACCCTTTAGGGTTGGGGGTCCCCACTTGGGTGCCTGGACAGTCTGGGTGAGCGGCTGAGGGCCGTTTTCAGGCTGGCCAAGCCCCCCCTCCCCCAACGGAAGCTCCCAGCCTCTCCTTTTATTCTTTTTTTCTTTATTCTGGAATTTATTTACCTTCTATAATTGAAACTTTGTAGCCTTGAGTGGAGCTCAGAGCCAGCCAGGGCGGGCGGGAAGCTTGGCTTCCTCCATCGCCAGGGGCAACCCAAGCCTCCTGCTCGCTCCAGGTCTGTGGCCATGGCCGACTGAAAGCAGGTATCTCAGGTTTATTTGTCTTCTATAATTGAAACTTTGTTGCCTTGAGTGAAGCTCAGAGCCAGCTGCAGCAAGCGGGAAACTTGGCTTCCTCCATCACTGGGCAACCAAGCCTCCTGCTTGCTCCAGCTCCGTGCCTGCCGGCCACCATCTTGGTTGGGTTAATTTTCATATAGTCGCTCTGATTGGCTGGTGGGCATGGCTTAAGGTGTAGTGAAGGTACAGTCAATTTACATGTTTGTCTTTAATTAGTGTCTTTAATTAATTAGTATAGCATTGTGTACATATAACACAGCAAAATTTTTATCCACTCATATACTGATGGGCACTTGGGCTGCTTCCAGATCTTGGCTACTGTAAATAACACTGCTATGAAAATAGTGGTTCATATATTGTTTTAAATTGGAGTTTCAAGATTCTTAGGATATATTCCCAGAATGGGATCACTGGGTAAAAGGTAGTTTAATTTTTAACTTTTTAAAAAACTCCATACTGTTTTCCACAATGGCTGCACCAGTCTGTGTTGCCACCAACAGTGCACAGAGGTTCCCTTTTCTCCACATCCTCACCAACCATTCTGACAGGTGTGAGATGATACCTCATTATAGTTTCAATTTGCATCTATCTGATAATTAGAGACAATGAGTAATTTTTCATATGGCTATTGACCATCAGTATGTCTTCTTTGGAGAAATGTCTATTCAGGTCCTTTGCCCATTTTTAATTGGATTATTTTTCTTCTTGATGTTGATTTGTAGAAGATTT
The DNA here is from genome assembly GCF_963259705.1 of Myotis daubentonii. Lineage (NCBI taxonomy): Eukaryota > Metazoa > Chordata > Mammalia > Chiroptera > Vespertilionidae > Myotis > Myotis daubentonii. The sequence goes on along the minus strand of NC_081861.1, from coordinate 93,853,508 downwards.
CTAAATATTTTGGAAATTAACTCCTCATCAGATGTCTCATTGGAGAATATGTTCTCACATTTTGTTTATGGTTTCTTTTATTGTGCAGAAGTATTTTTTAGTTTGATGTAGTCCTATTTGTTTATTTTTTCCATTGTTTCTGTGCCCAAGGAGACATATGAGCAAAAGCACTGCAATAAGAGATGTCTGAGATTTTACTGCCTATACTTTCTTTTATAATTTTTATGGTTTTGTGACTTACATTTAAGTAATTTCTTTAAATCCTTACTGAAAGATATGTTTATTGATTTTAGAGAGAGAGGAAGGGAAACAGAGAGAGAAACATCAATGTAAGAGCCAAACATCAACTGATTGACTCATGCATGCACCAGGACTAGGGATCAAATCAGCAACATAGGTATGTGTTCTGACTGGGAATCAGATCCACAAGGAAGGCCAAGCATCATATGAAAACATGCTCAAAGTCACTAATTATCTGAGAGATGCAAATCAAAATGACAATGAGGTACCATCTCACACCTGTCAGAATGGTTAGCATCAACAAATCAACAAACGACAAGTGCTGGTGAGGTTGTGGAGAAAAAGGAACCCTTGTGTACTGCTGGTGGGAATGCAGACTGGTGCAGCTACTGTGGAGAACAGTATGGAGTTTCCTCAAAAACTAAAAATGAGACCTGGAGAGTATTATGCTTAGTGAAATAAGCCAGTTAGAGAAAGACAATTATCACATGATCTCACTCATATGTGAATCTAATGAACAAAGTAAACTGATGGAAATGGAGTGGATCCATAGACATGGAAGCATGGGACAGAGTGAGGAATCTCAAAGGGAAGGTGGTGGAGGGTGGGTGAGTGGCAGGGGATCAACCAAAGAACTTGTATGCATATATGCATAACACATGGACACAGACAACAGGGTGGTGATGCCCTGAGTGGGGCGGTGGAGGCATGCTAGAGGGGATCAGTGGTGCATAAAAAGAGACATATGTAATACTTTCAACAATAAAGGTTAAAATTAATTTTAAAAAGAATAAAAAACAACAAAAAAACACAAAATGAAAAGAAAAAATAGATAAAAAACAATAATAAGCAAATATAATTTTCCTCAGCAGAGTTCAGTTACCCGTTTGGATACTGTTTGTGAAGTTTATTGGATCCTGCTCTGATGTTGTGTGAAGCTGGCCACTTGTTGTATTAGTTCTGGGCTGCTTTGGAGGGACTCTGGCACAGGCCAATGTCAGATGTTGTTTGTGACTGGCCCTTGGCAACCTGTTTGAAGATATGAGCAATCCACAGACCGTGACTGGCTCTGCTGGGCTTGGCTGCATGCAGGAAGGACCAAGCTTAAATCCAAGGCCATCCTTTACCAACACTGGGGCATGTTAGAAAATGTCCCAAGATACCTCAAGACCTGCCTCAAACTTTCTCTGCCTGGCAGCTCCCTTTTAAGCTCAGTCGTTGAGAGAGCCTCAGTAGATTCTGGAAGATGGGCCAAGTGGATCACTCAGGAGAGAGAGGGAGGTGCCATTCAGTCTTCAAAGAAGGTGGTAGGCATGGCTCCTGCCCCAGAACCACATGACAGATTCTGTCCTAGATTTTGCCCTGACCTCAGCAAGCCAAAGCCCCTAGTAATCAGGTGGGTAGTGCCTCCAGAGCCCAGATGTTGGGTCTTCTAGAAGTCTGGACTGTTGTTCTATTGGATCTCCTGTCAGATCCATGGGAGAGTGATGGAACGTCCCTGCCCCAAAGTCAGTCATAGACACCCCTTGAGTATGTCCAGATTTCTACACCTTGGCCTATGCAGGTCACTTTTAAGCCAGGCTTAAGCTCTGCAGAGTGGGTCAAGAGGGATTCCAGAGTGAAGGGTGATTGCCTTCTGCCTAACCTGATGCTGCTCAGAGGGGATTGCTCTGCTCAAGATAGATGGCAACTGTGGCACCTGAGAACGACTTATCATGGGGATCCTGGTCATCATCTCCCTAGTCTCCCACACCAACCCCAAAATCCCAGACTCTTCCCAGGCATCTCCAGTTCATACCATCCTCCTTCCACCAGAGCCCAGGGTGAGTGGTTGTGAATGAAATTTTGAGCATTGGCCCTTTAAGAGGGTGCCTATTTCTCCAATGGAGTCCATCTTTCCTTGGAGGACAGAAATCCCACAACTTTTATAGCCAGAAGTGATGTGGGTGCCTCTTCAAGGCTCTGGTGCTCTGGTGTGGGAAACCCAGACTGTGATTTAGGCCCCATGTTTCTCAGGGAGGCCTTGAAGCTCCTGAACCTCAGCTGCAGCCTGTGTGAGTAGGGCCAACACTTTCCACATCTTCATCCTTCCTACCAGTCTTGATGTGGCTTCTGTAAATCTTTGGTTATAAGATTCCTCTTCAACTAGTCTTCAGTTGGTTATTCAGGGCGGTTATTCTTTTATTTAAATACTAGGGGCCCGGTGCACGAAATTCGTGCACTGGGTGGCGGGGGGGGGGAGTGTCCCTCAGCCCAGCCTGCCCCCTCTCACATACTGGGAGCCCTCAGGCGTTGACCCCCATCACCCTCCAATCTCAGGATCGGCCCCTTGCCCAGGCCGGACGCCTCTGGCCTAGGTGTCCGGCCCGGGCAGCGGGGACCCGCAGCTGCAGCGGCCCCGCAATCGTGGGCTTCACTTTAGGCCCAGGCAAGGGACCCCTAGCTCCCGGGACTGCCAGCTTCGACCGTGCCCAGCTCCCATCGCTGGCTCCACCCCTACTTCCTGCTATCACTGGCCAGGGCGGAAAAGGCACCTGATTCTCTGATCATGGCTGGGGGGGCCACCTTTGCCCTGCCCCCCAGCTCTTAGCTCCCCCCTGGGTTTCCAATCACTGTCAGTGGCAGGGGGCTTCTTCCTGCTTTCCCTTTTGCCTCCCTGCATTGTGCCTACATATGCAAATTAACTGCCATCTTGTTGGCAGTTAACTGCCAATCTTAGTTGGCAGTTAATTTGCATATAGCCCTGATTAGCCAATGAAAAGGGTAGCTCGTACGCCAATTACCATTTTTCTCTTTTATTAGTGTTGATGTTGTTACTGATTTTTTAGAGAAAGATTGAGGAAGGGAGAGGGATAGAGAGATAGAAACATCAATGAGAGAGAAACATTGGTTCCCTGCCTCCCACACAAGCCCACAACCTGAGCATGTGCCCTGACCAGGAATCAAACTGGTGACCTCTTGGTTCAGGGGTGGATGCTCAACCACTGAACCACACAGGCCAGGCCATGGTGATTTTTCTTTAATTTAGTTGTATTTCAGTTTTGTCCTGGGAGGAGATGAGTGTAAGGTCAACCTACTCTGCCATCTTAAAAGTCCCCCACTTTATTACTTCTCTCATTGCTTTTGTCTTTGGAGCCATGTCTAAGAAACTATTGCCTAATCCAAGATCACAAAGATTTATGCCTATATTTTCTTCTAATAATTTTACAGTTTTATCAGTTACATTTAGGTCTTTGATTCATTCTGAGTTAATTTTTATATATGGTATGAGACGGTTGTTCAAACTCATTTTGCATATGGATATCTGGTTATCCCAGCATCATTTTCTGCAAAGACTATTGTTTTCCCCATTATATTTTCTTAGCACCCTTGTCAAAAATCAATTATCACTCAATATAAATGTTTATTACTGGACTCAAAATTGTATTACATTGCTCTATATGTCTGTCCTTATGCAAGTACCACATTCTCTATATTAATACCAGCACATTATATCATCACAGGGACAAGAACCCTACAATATACCTTATACAAAAATCCCTTTTTTGACTCACTGATACACCACTTTTCTCCAGGTCTAAGGGTAATATGTGCCCAAATGTTAACTTAAATTGGTTGATTCCAAGCACTCTTTGGTTTTCTTTCTTTCTCTCTAATTTTTTTCTCATTCTGTCTTAATCTCTTTCTCCTTCCTGTCTCTATTGTCTACCATCTCAGTTGCTTTTTCTCTCTTTTACTTTTCCTCCTGTTTATTTCATCTCTTTTCATTCTTTCTATCAAATTTTTCTTTATCCATGTATTGCTTTTCTTTCTCTTGATGCTCTTGTTCTTTCTCATTTCTACTGTCCCATTTTTCTCTCACAGATTAGTCTCTTTCACTCTCCCTCCAATCTCAGTCTCTCTCTCTCTCTCTCTCTCTCTCTCTCTCTCTCTCTCAATATATATATATATATATATATATATATATATATATATATATATATATCCCTCCATCCCTCCCTCTCTCTAAACTTCATCTCTGAACACTCCTAGTCCTGTCTTTTTAGCACTGTCCAATTCCTGCTAGATGCTTGTATAGCAAAACCACTTAAATAAAGCAGTTATCTTTGCATTATATTAGAACCAATATTTACCTAAAATAAATACCAAAGTTTGCTTCAAATATTCTAATTCAATAAATATGTATAGAGCACTTAAATGTATAAGACATTATGCTTGATTTTATGGTGCATAATATCATTGATTTATCATAAAAACTTTCCAAAACAAAAAACAAAGGAGCTATTATTCCTATTTTATGGACAAATAAATTAAACTGTGAGGTGATGTTCAGGAAGGAAAAGGAGTATGACTAAAATTTTATATAAGGAAAATGTAGAACTAAGTTTTGTGTCTTGTTCTAAAGTCCATGCTACTATTACTCTACCAGCCTTAGAATGGTTAATACTTACTCTTAGGGCTGGAATGGAGGGTAGAAGGTGAAGGTGGGTGTGAGGAGGGGTTGTAAAGGAGAACAATGGCCAGGTGGCATAAGCTCCAGCTTCCCCCACCAGCCCAATTTCCAACAAAATTCACCACCCTCTTAACCCTCATTCTTAGACTTTTTCTTGCCCCAGGTCCTGAGAAAATTTTGGTCAAGACAGAGTGAATCTTAGGATATTTATCCCCTCCCATCAGTGCAGCCTGAAAAGAAGTTACGTTCCTCAGATCTGGAACCTGACATAGGGTTACTATATTGTGTCTATCACTTTTCCGACACTTGGTGAGTGAGGACTGAGAAGCAGGCGTCCATGTAGCCCTTAAGTTTCATTATTTTGTCCCCTCACCTCATGCTTGCCCAGTGCTTAAACCTGGCCTCCTGGCTGGTTATTCTGCATCATGCAGCTCTAGAATTGGGGCTATGAACACATCCACCTTCTTCCTTAGCCTTCCTCTTCTGAAGACTGGCCCCACTCCTGCACTTTCCACTCCTCTTATTTGTTACCAACAGCCAGGTCTTGCATCACCCACCCTGTAAGTGGTGAGGTAGCCTGTCCTGCCCTGATCAGGCTACTTGCATCTACTGGGCCCTAACACTGTAGTCAAGGTAGCCTTCTCTGGGCCTCTATTCTCCTCCTCATGCCCATGTTATCAAGGCTTGGGGAAACCTAAACTCTGATAACTGATTCATGAAGAAATCGGAGTTTAGTTTTAAATGAAGTCCTAAACCTGGTCTCCTCCACCATCACATTATCTTGTTTCTACTGCCACAATGCAGACTGTAATTAATTAGGTAGTACACATATTTTAGGTACAGAATAACCTTTCCATGGGGAACTCTGACTGACAGGTTCTAATTTATAAGCTTTATTTCCAGTGCATAGACAAACACTGCCGTGCTCAGACTGTACCTTGTGAAGGTTATAGCATTTAGACCCCAAAGCTCTTAATTTTATTGGAAATAGGAGAAAAATGTCATACAAATATTTCATTTTGAAACATAATGAGTCCAACACACACTTCTTACTGCAGTAATTGCCACCTACCTACTTACTTGCACCACGATCTGAGAGTCAGTCACTGGGGGGCCCAGTTCTGTGCTCTGTCTTCAGTATCCCAGGGTATCAGAAGTGGTTTTCTTCTTACTCCACAAAGAATTGCAGAGTATCATCTTCCCTGTGTACACATATACTTGGTGGGGCTTTGTTGTATGCAAGTTAGTATTTCAGTGTTTTCACTGTGAACACATAAGTGGCCTTATAAATATAACAGAGCCATTGAGCCTTGTTCTTAACCTAGATTACCTTGGTGGACCAGCTGGCAGAAGTACCCTGCTCATTTCAGTCAATATGGAGTAAATTTTGCTTAAAAGGAAGGAAAACAAACAAACAGGTGTCACAGAGAGTGTGGTACCAAGAGAGTTGAGGGGAGAGAACTGTGAATCCCATGGAGGCAAATGAATAGGGAGTTCCAGTTAGAAAGGCTGAAAACTGAGCCTTTATCTGTGCTTGTTAAAGCAGGAGTGAGATAAGAATGGAATGGGAGCCCTAACTAGTTTGGCTCAGTGGATAGAGCGTCAGGCTGCAGACTGAAAGATCCTGGGTTTGATTCTGGTCAAGGGCATGTACCTGAATTGTGGCCTCGATCCCCAGTAGGGGGCGCTCAGGAGGCAGCTGATCGATGTTTTTCTCATTGATGTTTCTGATTCTCTATCCCTCTTCCTTCTTCTCTGTAAAAAAAATCAATAAAAATATATTTTAAAAATAAAATAAATAGTATACTTCTTAAAAAAAAAAGAATGGAATGGAATGGGAAATAGTAGCGCAGTTGTCTGGAAAAGACATGAGTTGAGAGATGCACCAGCATGGGAACTGGAAAGGATAGTAAACAAATCAAAGTTGGAAGAGCTACCTGAGGAGCAATTGTTGACATAACTCTAGTGGTGGCATCCCAACCTACCAGAAGGAATCATATTTCTTTAAATATGAAAGAGGAAGAATGAGCCAACCTCAACAATAAACTAGAGATAGGGAGAATGAGAAAACAGACTTGCATTTGAGTTTTTATATCCAGAAGTTTGGTTTGAATTTTCTGAGTGAGTACATGTGAGTCACTACAAGGAAAGAATTTGTCCTTCTTAGTAAAAGAGGCCATGGCTTTTTCCCACCAAAACTTAGGCAAAATGGAAGGTTTTGAACAAGGGTTTAGGGAGCTAATATTGAATGAAAAAATGGGGAGGCCTTTCCCACATTTTAATTTCTTATGGGTACTCCACCAGAAGTCTTCATTGTAGTCAGACATACCTGAGTTCCAGTCCTGGTTCCATCACCAGATGACAGTAAATGAGTCACTTTATCTCTATGAGCTTCAGTTTTCTCTTAGGCAAAATGAAGATAATATCACAATGGTGTCCTTGAAGTTTCACAATAAATATTAAGTGAATTTAATGAAGCTCAGACTCTCTTCTGTTGGCTACAAGAGGGCAGATACAGTAAATCCTGAGAGCACCACTTTCCCTTTGCTATTGGGTTGTCTGGGTGTTGGGCCAGCTGACTCCTCTATTAGAGAAGTGGGAAAAGGGTCTAGTGACCCCTGCCAGGTTGAGGATAGGTTGGGTGTCAGGGTAGTGGAAAAATTACCATAGTTAAGGTTATTCTCAAATTGAGGTAGAGAAGAGATGCCAGTTACTGGAATGTCCAGTGCAGCCCAGAGGTCACCTATCACTGGCACCCCATCTTTACCACTTTTACACTAAATAGAAAGTGTCTTTGACCTCCAGTAAATGGGAGCTGTCCATCTCTGAATGATATAGGTTTCCTGACACTTGGCTCAAATCCCTCCATTATTCCTGTCTCTCTCCCTTCCCTTTCTCTGCCTCTACTCCCACTTATTAGAATAGCCATGGGAACTATCCTCTGTGGAGCTCTGCCAGGCCTCCAGATTTCCATTCTCTGTACTAACATTTATATCCATGTTAGGGAAGGTGCATGGCTGCATGTATTCAATCCTCTCTACTTGTTCTTTTAGCTTAGACTTTAGTAAATGCAGGGAGGTAGGCACTAGAATTTGTTGAGTACTGAGTATATGCTGGACACACTGCCAAATACAATGCACTTAGTATCTCACTTAATCAGTACAAAGGACTTATAACCATTTTACAGGTGAGAAAACTATGTTACATGCAAAGTAATATAGTCAAGAAGCAACAGAGTCAGGACTTTGGCTTTCTGATTCCAAATCCAATGCCCTTGCCACTATGCACAATTCTGGGAAATCCTAACTCTCTTCCTCCATCTCAATCAGGTATATGTGGCAAAGAGTATCCTTCTGGATTCATTCATATATTCGTAGACCATCACATTTGACAAAGATGAGGCTATATTTACAGGTGACTGTTACTCGCATTCACATTAGGCATTCTTTTAGTTATCATGCCCCACTCCAGTTAATCAAGAAGCAGGCACTAATGACTCCTATTTTCATTGAAACCCTATGGACCTCTCTGTCTCTCAGCATTTGCCTGAAAAAGGTACCTTCCCTGGCCTGGATCAGAGGCCAGAAACCAGACACCCCTTCCTTATTCCCATCCTGATGCCACTAGATCCTGGTAAGACCAGCTCTCTTATTCTTAGCTTAGAGTTCCTTGGCAGGAGCAACATGATTGTTCAAGCCTAAAAGGCGTAAATAATGCCTAGTAGGAAAGAAACTTCCGTTCTGTACCCATAGATGCCTAAAAGTTCACCTTCCATGCCCCTCATTATTTTCCCTGTGTGAAGCTAATCAGGGTTTCTAATAAGATAGGCCACCAAAGTCGACTAATTTCTGCTATTTAGCTGTGGCTTGGCCCAAACCTGCACCTTGGAAGGATCATGAGGCAGCCAGGCCTGAGAGCTCAGTCACAGCTGCACTGGGAACCCACAGCCTGTGCCTGGCGCATTCCCTAACCCTGCAGTTTTATTAGCTTCATTTTTATGTGCATTTTAACTCTCTGAATGAAGCCAAAATCAACATCAAATAACATCAAGGAACACAAGGCCATGATTCCCCCAAATCTCAGTGCTCAGTCCCCAATTCACTTAGAAGAAGGGTGGGCAGAATATGTCTCAATTTCCCCCTGCCTATCTATTTAAAGGGTGGGGAAAATTGTTGTTGCTATGAGAGCTATTCTCAGACACTGCCGCTTTAGAATTCACTGTGAGAGGATGTTTCGGGTCATCATAACCCAAGGAGCAGAAGGAGGAAAAAAGGGGGGAAGAAAGAAAACCCAGCCAGCAAGCAATCCTCAGATCCCTGTGTCCCTGAGGCCATAAGAGCTTGGCCTAATGGTCCTGGCCAGTGCCTGCTGGAATGGACAGTTGGAGAAACCAATTCCCTGACTCTCTGCCTTCTTGTCTTCTCCTTTTTTTTTCTTCCTCTTTTTAAATTTTAATCCATGGCCAGCTAGGCACAAGCTTTCCAACAGGCCTTCTATATGGGCTACAAATCCCAGCCACCCCAAGGGATTCACTAGTCCTTTCCCTTGTGCTCTTAGGTAGGGAAGCCAAGAGCTGCAAACGGGTCTGGGAAATTTTCCAGTACTGAATGCTCGACAAAGGACCTGAACCCAGATGGAGGAGCCAAGCCGCCTAAGCTGAAAGAGTTTCCCAGCCTTGAAATTTTCAGAAAGCCAGTACAGATTATAGCTTTTCTGACCCATAATGCTGGGAAGTAGGGGCAGATATCTAGGATTGACTGGACAGAGCCTTTGCCTTTCATTCAGGAGACATGAGTTCTAGACCTGAAGGTGTACTCTTAAGTCCTTTTCCTCTCTTAGTCTCAGAATCTCCCAGAAAAATTGCAATCTTCATTGAACATATTCTCCTAAAGTAAAACTTTCTAATTTTTAAAATAGATAAAATATTCATACTTTATTTGCTAAGACTTTGATGAAGAGTTCTGAGAGGTAGTAATGCAAAGCAAGAATATGTCACAAAAAGAAAGAAATTCTAGAACTTTTGTTATATAGTTGTTCCCTTAGCAATCAAGGGCTTAGGCCCTGCTGCTATGCACCATTCCTTGTTAGAATCTAGCTAAGTCTCTGCTGCCCCCATCTGTAATGTAGCCAGATGTTCTCTAGATGCCCTACCACCATTGATTATATTATTATCAAACCTCTGAGTTTTTTCCCTGACCTTCTTAATGCAAATATTTAAAAGCTTAATGTTTTCCTCTAGGGACAATTATAAACCTATATATTTATAGAACCTCTATCTTTCTCTCTATCTATAACTATATACCTACTTATCTACCAACCTGCTTACCTACCTACCTATTTATGTGTGTCAAGCATAACATTTAGAGCATAAGTTCCTTATGTTAGTGGAAAATAAGATCAATTAACTAGATGGCAATTCCTCTCCTGATTGTAATCTCTTTTTTGTGGGCCTTTTTTCCCCTCATAAAATGAGCTCGAAATCTAAGTTAATGAGTTCATTCTGTCCAATGGTAATGGGAACATATAAATAAAATCTCTCTCCTGGCAGGACATATTTAAAGTACTCAAAGAAAAGAATCTACAACCTGGAATACTTTATCCAATAAGGTTATCATTTAGAATTAAAGGAGAAATAGAATTTCCAGGACAAGCAAAAACTAAAGTAGTTCAACACCAGCCTACAGGAAATGTTACTGGGTCTTCTTTATGCAGAAAGAAAATACCATAACCAGAAATAAGAAAATACAGGAAAGGAATAAAAATCTCACTAGTAAAGGCAAATATACAATAGTCACAGTGAATCAACCACCTAAAAGTTAATAAAAGTGTTAAAAGACAATAGTAAAAAAAAAAACTATATCTGAAATAAATAAGCAAGAGATACACATATGCAAAAAGATATAAAAAATGACATCAAAAACATAGAGAGGGGCAGAGAGATCCAAGATGGAAGCAGATAGGTAGAAGCTACACTCACTTCCTCCTAGGACTAAATTAGAATTACAACTAAAATATAGAACAATCATCCTGAATAAAAAACTGAAGACTAGCTGAAGAGAAATCTAATAATAATTTACAGAAGCCACATCGAGACTGGTAGGAAGGATGAAGATATGAATAAGGCTGGCTGTGTTCCCACAAGTGGCTGAAATTCCAGAAGGATATCTCAGCTGCAAAGGTTCCCCTTGTGAAACTGGGGTCTCAACCTCATGCAAGACTATCAGCTCAGAGCACTAGAAGCTAGAAGAGGTGTCACATAACATCTGACTATGAAAATCAACAGGGATTCTACCTGCCAGGTAGAGACAGGTGGTTGCTACAGACACAGACACAGACACCCTATTAAAGGGCCAAAGCATAAAATGTCATTCACAGCCAATCACCCTGGGCTCTGAGGGAGGAAGAGTGGAGCAGACTAGAGTTGTGTGAGGAGAGACTGGGGTTTGTGGTTCTGGAGAGAGAATTGAAGTGTCAGCTGTCAGGATCCCTGTGCTGAGTTCCTCTCCCACACCACAGATGCCATATTTCTTAGGGGGATCACTCCCCTCCTCATGGCATTGTCCAACTTCTGGTCACTCTGTTGTCTTGCCCTGTGGAGCTCAGTCCCTGCTGAGGAGTCAAATGACTGGGCTAAGGAGCAGAAGTCCAGGCAGATTTAGGGGGTGTCAGTGACTGAAGTGTTTGGCTGTAGGGTGGGGGTTAATTTACCTCACTTTCCCATGAACCTTAGACCCACTAGCCTCAACCCCCATGATCCCAGAAACCGTACCCTCCAGGTACATGGTGACCCCTCCTTGGGAAGAAGGTCTGGACAGAATCAATAACAGACTGAGTTGTCTGGCTCTGGGACATAGGCCACTCCTCCCACCTCCCTCCAAGCCTTACCTGCACCTCCCCTTGTGGGAGATCCACTATTCCTATCCTCCTAACTCTTGGCACCCTGCCCTGTTGAAGTTGGGCTCTTGGCAGAATCCAGGACAGACTGAGATGTGTGGATCTAGGATGGGGACATTTTTTCCCTTGTACGCAGGACCACTACAGAACTCTCCCTTCACACAGCCAAATATTTGTCAGTTTGAGCCTGATAAACTCTGTTGGCCTCACCCTGACTACTCCCTGAGAGTCCACCCCACCACAAGAGTCTGTAGGCACTCTGAGACTTTTGTTGATCACCCTCAGAATAGCACTGGTACCAAGTTTGAGCCTGTATCAATCTTGTGAACACTGCTTGCTCCTACTCAGTGGCTCACTGAGAAATTTCCTCATGCAACTCAAGTACTACCAGAGGTTCTTTCTGTGAGTGAGCCTAGCAGGCATCTGGCAGGAGAAGGCTGATCTCACGTAGCATTTGGCCTTTTGTTGACCTGCCCTGGGTTCAGTGTTAGAGGAAGCCAGCATTGGTGAGCAGCTTGGTCCTTCACACACACAGACCTAGGCCAAGCAGAGGCAGACAAAAATTGTGGATTGCTTTGGAGATACAAACAGATTGCCCAGGGCCAGTTATAGGCAGTGTCTGATATTGACCTTGATGACAGTACCTCTCAATAGGCCCTAGGACCAACAAACCCAGTGGCCAGCTTCAGAAAACATCAGAGAATGATCCAATTAGTTTCATAAGTGGCATATCCAAAGGGAGATCTCAGGAGATCTTGGTAAGGCAAATTATAGTGAGTATAGTCAGCACCTGCACAGCAGCTCATACACTGTGGTTAAAGTAGAACATCATAGTCATCCAGCCTGAGGGTCAATCCTATGCACAAAAAGGCCAATAACAATCAAGACCAAATTACAATAGAAGAGCTCACATAACCCACACAAGAGACATTCCTGGATCACCCTGCTCAGGTGATCAAATATTTCACCTCTGGGTCCTACAGGATACCAACTACATAAAACCACCCCACCAAGGCTGGGAAACACAGTAGATCTATCTAATACATAGAAACAAACCAAAGAGGTAGCCAAAATTGGTAGACAAAGAAATATGTTCCAAAGAAAAGAATAGGAGAAATATCCAGAAAAAGAACTGAATTAAATAAAGGCAAGCAATTTACCAGATATAAAGTACAAAAATATGGAGGTAAGGATGCTCAAGGAACTTAGTGAGAACTTCAACAAAAGATAGCAAGCATAAAAACTGACATATAAACCATTAAAAATAAGTCAGAAATAGGGAATACAATACCTGAGATGAAAAATACATTAGAAAGATTAAACAGTAGGTTGGATGAAGCAGAGGACTGAGTCAGAGATTCGGAAGACAAGGTAGCAGAACACATCCAATCAGAGCAACAAAATGAAAAAGGAATGTTAAAAAATGAGCAAAGCTTAAGGAACTTTTGGGACAATATTAAGTGCAACAACATTTATATCTTAGCAGTATCAAAATGAGAAGAGAAGGAGCAGAGGAACAAGAACCACTTCTTTTTATTAAATTGACTAGAAGCCCAATGCACGAAATTCATACAAAAGTAGGCCCTCCTTCCCCTGGGTGCCAGCACCAGCTTCCCTCTGGCACCTGGGACCCCGGCTTCCCTCCCTATGCTGGCAGGTACCCAGGACCTGGGCTTCCTTCACAGCCCCGGCTTCATTTGGAAGGATGGGAGGACGTCCATAAGGACATCCAGTCTAATTAGCATATTATGCTTTTATTATTAAGGATTGGGGTGATATTGGTCAATATGAACATATAGGTTACAGGTGTGGGTTTCTATGTTACAAGATCTGAATATAGCACCGTGCTTCCACCACTGAGTCAAATCTTCTCCTGTCACCTTATATGAGAACCTATTTAAAGAACTAACTTTGCTAACCTAGTGAAGGAATAAGATACACAAGTTCAGGAAGCACAGAGAGACCCAAACAAGATGAACCAAATCAAGAGGCCCACACCAAGACACATCATAATTAAAATTCCAAAGGTTAAAGACAAAAAATAATCTTAAAAGCAGTAAGAGAAAGACAGTCAACTGCCTACAAAAGAGCTCCCATAATATTGTCAGCTGATTTCTCAATAAAACACTTCAGGCCAGAAGGGATTTCGTGAAATATTCCAAGTGAGGAAAAGCAAAGACCTACAATCAATTCTACTTTGCCCAGTAAGGTTAATCATTTAAAATTAAAAGAGAAACAAAGTGCTTCCCAGACAAGAAAAGCTAAAGTAGTTCATTACCATAAGACCAACATTATAAGAAATGTTAAGGGATCTTCTTTAAGAGGAAAATAAAAGAAAAGAAACATAGCTATAAAGAATAAAATGGCAATAAATACAAACCTATCAATAATCACATTAAATGTAGATGGCTTAAATGCTCCAATCAAAATACATAGGGTAGCTGAAAGAATAAGAAAAAAAGACACCGCCCCCCAAAAAGAAAACAAGACCCATATATATGCTTTCTAAAAGAGACCCACCTCAGAATTAAAGATACACACAGACTAAAAGTAACTCTATGAAAACTATTTCATGCAAATGGAAAGAAAAAAAAGCTGGGGTAGCATGATCTATATGAGAAAAAATAGATTCTAAAACCAAGGCTATAACAAGAAACAAAGAAGAACACTACACAATGATAAAGGGAGCAATCTAACAATAGTCTATAACCCTTGTAAAACATTTATGCACTCAACGTAGGAACACCTAAATATTTATAGCAAATCTTGATGTACATAAAGAGAGAGATCAACAATAAGACAGTCATAGTAGGAAATTTTAACACCCCATTGACATCAATGGATAGATGTTCTAAACAGAAATTCAACAAAGAAACAGCAGCCTTATATGACACACTAGATCAGATGGACTTAATTGGTATCTTCAGAGCATGCCATGCCAAAGCAGAAGAATATAGATTCTTTTCAAGTGTACATGGAACATTTACTAGGATGGCACATATATTGTGACACAAAACAGGTCTCAATAAATTTAGAAAGATTAAAATTATGTCAAGCATCTTCTCTGACTATAATGATATGAAAATAGAAATAAATGACAAGGAAAACACACACACACACAAATATATGGAGGCTAAATAGCATGTTACTAAACAATAAATGGGTTAACAATGAGATAAGAAAATAATACTTTTATACAAAAGACAATGAGAACAAAATTACCCAAAACTTATAGGACACAGCAAAACCAATTCTAAGAGTGAACTTCATAGTACTACAGGCATACCTGGAGAAAGGAGAAAAATCTCAAATAAACAATCTAACTTTACAATTAAAAAAACTAGAAAAAGAAAAACACAAAGTCCAAAATGAGTAAAATAAAGGAAATAATAAAGATCAGAGCAGAAATATAAAACAATACAGTCCAAAACAACATTACAAAAGATTAATGAAACCAAGAGCTAGTTCTTTGTAAAGATAAACAAGATGAACAAATCTTTAACCAGACTCACCTAGAAAAGAGAGGACCCAAATAAATAAGATCAGAAATGAGGAGAAGTAACAACTGACACCATGGAAATACAAAGAAATGTAAGAAAATATTACTGAGAATAATATGCCAATAAATTGGACCATCTGGATGAAATAGATAAATTTCTAGAAACATAAATATTCCAAAACTGAATCAGCAAGAATAATAAGAATAGACCAATGATGATTAATGAAATTGAAGCAGTAATTAAAAACAAACAAACCAAAAAACAACTCTGAGCCCGGCCTGGTGTTGATCATCGACCTATGAACCAGGAGGTCACAGTTCAATTCCCAGTCCAGGCACATGCTCTGGTTGTGGGCTCGATCCCTAGTAGGGGGAGTGAAGGAGGAAGCCAATCAATGAGTCTCTCACATTGATGTTCTCTCTCTCCTTCTCTCTTCCTCTCTGAAATAAATAAAAATAATATTAAAAAAAATACTCCAATTAAACAAAAGTCCTGGACTGGATGGAATCACAGGTGAATTTGAACAAATGTTCAAACTGTTCCAAAAAACTCAAGAGAAGGGAAGACTCCCAGGCTTATGAGACCAGCATTATCCTAATTCCAAAGCCAGTAGACACTAAAAAAGATATATAAGCCAATATTTTTGAGAAACATAGATGCTAAAATCCTCAACAAAATGTTAGCAAACCAGATCCACAATACATTATAAAGATCATACATCATGGTCAAGTGGGATTTATTCTAGAGATACAAGATTGGTACAATAGGCCAGAACTCTGAGCCCTGAGGATCAAAGGGAACCCACATGGCACCAGCTTGGGCCATGTCCCTTGGGACCGGCACAGTGGAAAGAAGGTACGCAGAACTGCTGGTCAGCAAGGGATTCTAGATCTGGGTCCACAATCAGGAAAGGCTGAGGAGTGCCTGCAGGAGAAGAGCGTGCAGAGGTGCAGCCTTTCCCCCTCACAGGGGATTCTAGATCTGGGTCCAACGTCAGTAAAGGCTGAAGAGTGCCAGCAGGAGAAGAGTGTGCAGAGGTGCAGCCTCTCCGGCCTCTGTGGCTTGTGCCTTTCTTCATAGAGCCTAGTTCATAGGACCTTTTGGATACAGACACTTACCCGTGGCTGGCGTGTGGGAGAAGGTGCGGAATTGTGGAATCTGGGGAGAGAGGGGGATCCAGGAGAAGTGGCAGAGAGTTTAGTGCTGAGTCATGCCTGAGCCTGGGACCTGGGCAGCCATTTTGTCCTGAAGAGATAGCCCCTCCCTCCAGTATCCAGGCAACTAATACAGCCACACCCAGATTCCACCCTGAATGGTAAAAGGATTAAAAAAACACCACAAATACTAAAGAGAGACTTTCAGTCCCAGCAATCAGAACCTGAGAAACACTACAGTACAGAAGACTGGGATCTTAAGCCAGCCAAAGGAACACTTCAATTTTTCATTTTTATTTTATTTTATTTTTTAATTACTTTGTTATCTCTCTCTTTTTTCTTTCTTTTCCTTTTTCCCCTTTGTTTTCCTGTTTTTGTTTGTTGCTTTATTTTCTATTTTTATATTATTTTCCATCACTCTATTTTATTTTATTTGCATTTGCTATTTTTATACCATTTTTGAAATCAAATTTGTTGTAAATTTGCTATTCTTTTTTTTCTCATTCTCTTTCCTCTTATCCACCCATCCCCTTTCTACTTCCTCTATACTGAACTGAGATCCTCCCCATATTCCAGTTAGGGCAATTAATTCCCTTTTAATGTGCATGAATTTCGTGCACCTGGCTACTAGTAATAATAATAATGATTAAACTTATTATAGAGATGACTATTAATAAATCACAATAAATACATAATTTAGATTATATATATAATTTCCTTTTTCTTCCTTTTTCTTTTCTCTCATCTTTTTCACTCTCTTCAATATCATTTATGCTCTCTTTTCTCCCCCCTAATTCTCTTTTCTCAGGTGGTCACTTATAGTGGCATTATTATTGTCATGAGTACATTTGTGCTTTGGTCCCTTTGTGTTGTGTCTTGTCAAGGTGAATTTTATCCGGTCTGGCCAGGTGCTAGAGAGTGAGCCTCATAACCAGAAACCTGGAGAGGAAACTCCATCCATAAATGGGTCAATAACACCCCAGGCCCAACTACAGAGGAAGGAAGAAGGCAGCAGTGAGGGAGAGAGCATGTGTCAGTGAGGAACCAAAAGAGGAGTGTGTGGTCATGTGGGATGTGTGTGTGTGTGTGTGTGTGTGTGTATGTCAGTGAGGCACAGATAGATCCTGCAGGACCTTCGGGGTCACGCTAAACAGGCTCACCTAACTACGCAGCCTCTGCTACCCTTGTAAGCAGTTCCAGGAGGCTGGCTTATACTCAGAAGCCTAGCGTTTTTAAGGGGAGAGCTGCTATAACTGGGAGCCAGGCCTTAACCCCACCCAGGGTGCCCTCAGATATCACCTTGGACTCTACAGACACCCCTGCCAGGGACCTGCTACTTGGGCTGTGGTCCCATGGTCAACGAGTCTCCAACCACCCTGGGCACAGGCTCCTGTGAGTTCTGAAGCATGCTCCCCTCTGACTGGCCCAACGCTTCAGCCCGGGGCACAGCAACCATGCAAGCATCAGACACCTGAGCAGCCCAATCCTGTCCAAGGAGCAGCAGTCCCACAAGCAGCCTGCACAAGGACTAACAGCAGAAGCCTCAAGTGGCCTGCTCCTGTCCAAGGAGCAGCAGCTGTCAGCTGTGTGAGCACCCTGCTCCCTCATCTGAGGAACAGCAACCACATGAGCAGCCTGCCCCGGTTGAGCAGCAGCAGCTGCACAGCCCACACCCTCCTCCTGTCTGAGGAGCAATAGGTGTGTAAGAAACCTGCCCTCATCCAAGGAGCAGTCTTCCCCCATACGAGGAGCAACAGTGGTGTGAGCAGCATCTCCGCAAGCAGCCCGCTCCCCTTAAAGGAACAGTAGCTGCCCGAGCAGCCTGTCCCAGTCTGAGGAGCAGCAGCCACACGAGCAGACCACCCACATCCGAGGAGCAGTGGCCCTGTGCAATCCACCCTGGTCCAAGGAGCAGCAGACACACGCACCCTGCACCTGTCCGACGAGTAGCAGCTGGGTGAGTGGCCTGCCCCCATCCGAGGAGCATCAGACATATGTGCAGCTCGCTCCCACCCAAAGAGAAGCAGCCATGCAAGCAGCCCATCCATCCAAGGAGCATCAGCCTCACGAGCGGACAGCCTCCGTATGAGGAACAGCAGCTGTACATGCAGCTCAATCCAGCCCGAGGAGCAGCAGCTGCCCAAGCAGCTTGCTCCTGCACAAGGGGCAGCAGCCACACAAGCAGAGGGACCGACCATATCTGAGGAGCGGCATCCCTGCAACACCCGCACTGGTCCAAGGAGCAGCAGCCACACACAGTCTGCACCTGTACGAAGAGCAGCACCTGGGTGAGCATCACGCACCCATCCGAGGAGCAGCAGCTGCATGTGCAGGTCACTCCCGCCTGAGGAGCAGCAGCCACACAAGCAGCCCATCTCCGATCTGAGGAGCAGCAGCTGCATGAGCAGCTTGCACCTGTATGAGGGGCAGTAACCCTGTAAGAAACCTGCCCCTGTCCAAACAATGGCAGCATCATGAGCAGCCTGCCCGATCTGAGGAACAGCAGCAGCGTGGAGCCAGCCCTAATCCAAGCAGCAGCAGCCACGTGTGCAGTCCGTGCACATCCGAGGAGCAGTAGCCACGTGAGGAGCCCACTCCTGTCCAAGGAGCTGCAGCTGCACTCAGCCCACATCCACCTGAAAAGCAGCAGCCTCATTATCAACCCAACCCTGTCCAAGGAACAATAGCTGTGTGAGCAGCCAAACCTACCAGGCAGAGGAGACAAAACTGCTGCGAACAGCACCTACCAGAGGATCCACTAAAAACTGAGGAGCAGCCACTACCATGACCACTTGAGGAGCAACTGCAGCCCGAGAAACCACTACCACCCAAGGAGCAGCCCCTGCATGACTCGACATCTAGTTCAGTCAGCAAGACCAAAAATGGGTAGACAAAAAAAAACAAAAACAAAAACAAAACCCAAAAGGAAAGAAAAGGAGAAATCGCCAGAAAAGCAGCTAAGTGAAACAAAGACATGTAATATATCAGAAAAAGAATTCAGAATAAGGGTCCTAGAGTGTATAAACCGGATGGAGGAAAAAATCAACAACTTATGTAAGAATCAAGAAGAAATGGATGAAAAAATCAATAACTTCTGTAAAAATCAAGAATAAATGAAGAGTGATATAGCTGCAATAAAAAACACCATGGAAAGTTTCAAAAGTAGACTAGGAGAAGCAGAGGACTGAATTAGCGAATTAGAAGAGAGGGAAGCAAAACACACTCAAACTGAACTGCAATTGGAGAAAAAAAAATAAAAGACAGGAGGAGAGCCTAAGGGAGCTTTGGGACAACATGAAACAAAGCTATATACGAATAATAGGGATGCCAGAAAGACAAGAAGAGGAACAGGGGAGAGAAAACCTATTTGAAGAAATAATGTCAAAAAACTTCCCTGATGTGGGAAATGAAAAAAGTCACACAAGTACAGAGAGTCCAAAACAAAATGAACCCAAAAAGCCTCCCACCAAGACACAATGTAATTATAATGGCAAACGTCCAGGACAAAGGGAGATTCTTAAAGGCTGCAAGAGAGAGACAGAAAGTTACATACAAGGGATCTCCCATTAGATTATCAAATGATTTCTCAACAGAAACACATTATGCCAGAAAAGAATGGAAGGAAATTTTCAAAATGATGAAAAGCAAGGCACTGAATACAAGAATACTCTATCCAGCAAGGCTATCATTCAAAGTTGAAGGGGAAATAAGGAGCTTGACAGACAAAAAAAGGCTAAGGGAGTTTATCACCACCAAGCCAGCAATGCAAGAAATGCTAAACGGACTGGTATAAGGAGAAGAAATAAAAAAAACTAAGAAAGAAAACTGGCACTAAAATAGAAAAGGCTACATACAAGTACCTTTCAATAATAACTTCAAACGTAAATGGACTAAATGTTCCAGTCAAAAGACTTCAAGTGGCTGAATGCATAAAAATACATGACCCATATATTTGCTGTCTATAAGAGACCCACCTCAGAACACGTGACTCACACAGACTGAAAGTGAAGGGATGGAAAAATAACTTTCAGGCAAATGGAAATGAAAAAAAAGCTGGGGTAGCAATACTTATATCGGACAAAATAGACCTCAAAGTGAAAGCTGTAACAAGAGATAAGGAAGGTCACTTCAAAATACTAAAGGGATCAATAAAACAAGAGGAAATAACCTTGAAAAACATTTATGCACCCAATGCAGAAGCACATAAATACATTAAAAAAAAAAACCTCCAGGAAGATATCAAGGGAGACATCCACAACAATACAATCGTAGTAGGGGACTTTAATACACCACTGACATCACTGGATAAATCCTATAGACAAAAAAATCAGCAAAGAAACAACAATCATAAATGACTCACTAGATCAGAAGGACTTAATTCACATCTTCAGAACATTTCACCCCAAAGCCACGTTCTTCTCAAGTGCACATAGGACATTTTCAAAATTAGACCACATACATCTACACGATGGAATACTATGATACTCTAAAAAGGAAGGAACTCTTACCATTTGCAACGTCATGGATGGAACTGGAGAGCATTATGCTAAGTGAAATAAGCCAGTCAATAAAGGCAAAATACCACATGATCTCACTCATTCATGGACAATAGAGACCATTATAAACTTTTGAACAATAATAGATACAGAGGCAGAGCTGCCTCAAACAGATTGTCAAACTGCAGCGGGAAGGCCGGGGAGGGTTGGGGGGCAGGAAGTAGGGGGGTAAGAGATCAACTAAAGGACTTGTATGCATGCATATAAGCATAACCAATGGACATAAGACACTGGGTGATAGGGGACGCTAGGGGACTGTCTAGGGCAGGGGGATAAAATGGATACATATGTAATACCCTTTGTAATACTTTAAGCAAAAAAAAAAAAAATTAGACCACATATTGGGTCACAAGCAAAGTCTCCCCAAATTCAAGAAGAATGAAATCATACCATCGCCTGAGACCACAATGGCATAATATTAGAAATAAACTACAATAAAAACAACCCAAAATACTCAAACACCTGGAAGCTGAACAGTACGTTATAAAATATTGATTGGGTTACCAATGAGATCAAAGAAGAATTTAAAAACATCCTGGAAAATAATCACAATGAAAACACAACAATCCAAAACCTATGGGACACAATGAAAGCAATCCAGAGAGGGAAGTTTATAGCTCTACAGGCCTACTTTAAAAAAAAAAAGAAAAAATGGTAGTAAATCATCTAACTCTACATCTCAAAGAATTACAAAGAGAGCAACAAGAAAAGCCCAGAGTGAGCAGAAGGGAGGAGAAAATAAAGATTAGAGCAGAAGTAAATGACATAGAGACCAAACGAAACCAATATATAAAATCAATGAAACCAAGAGCTGGTTCTTTGAAAGGATAGACAACATTGAAGAACCTCTAGCCAGGCTCTCCAAGAAGTAAAGAGAGAGGACCCAAATAAACAAAATCAGAAATGAGAGAGGCGAAATAACGACAGACCCCACAGAATTACAAATGATTGTTAAAAAAATATTATGAACAACTCAACTCCAACAAACTAGACAACCTGGAGGAAATGAACATATTCCTAGAAAAATACAACATTCCAAAACTCAATCGGGAAGAATCTAAAAATCTCAATAGGCCAATAACTATGGAAGAAATTGAAGTAGTCATCAAAAAGCTTCCACCAAACAAAAGCCCAGGACCAGATGGCTTCACAGGGGAGTTTTACCAAACATTCAAGGAAGAACTAAAACCTATCCTCCTCAGACTACTACAAAAAATTCAAGAGGAAGGAACACTTCCAAGCTCATTCTATGAAGCCAGCATCACCCTAATACCAAAACCAGATAAAGACAATACAATGAAAGAGAATTATAGGCCAATATCCCTCACGAATATAGATGCCAAAATCCTCAACAATATCTTAGCAAATCAGATCCAGCAGTACATCAGAAA
This sequence comes from Myotis daubentonii, assembly GCF_963259705.1. Lineage (NCBI taxonomy): Eukaryota > Metazoa > Chordata > Mammalia > Chiroptera > Vespertilionidae > Myotis > Myotis daubentonii. The sequence goes on along the minus strand of NC_081861.1, from coordinate 93,831,320 downwards.
GATCATACACCATGACCAAGTAGGATTTATCCCAGGGATGCAAAGATGGTACAATATCCGCAAATCAATAAAGTGGTACATTACATAAACAAATTGATAGGAAAAAACCACATACTCATATCAATTGACGCAGAAAAAGCATTTGACAAAATCCAACACACATTTTTTATAAAATCTCTCAGCGAGGTAGGAATAAAAGGATCATACCTGAACATAATAAATGCCACATATGACAAACCCACAGCCAACATCATACTCAATGGACAAAAACTAAAACCATTTCCCCTAAGAACAGGAAAAAGACAGGAATGGCCACTCTCACCATTCTTGTTCGACGTAGTACTGGAAGTATTAGCCATTGAGATTAGACAAGAAGAAGAAATAAAAGGCATCCAAATTGGAAAAGTAGTAAAAATGTCCTTATTTGCCGATGACATGATATTGTACATAAAAAACCCTAAAGTCTCCATCAAAAAACTATTAGACTTAATAAATGAATTTGGCAATGTAGCAGGATACAAAACTAACGCCAAGAAATCTATGGCATTTCTATACACCAATAGTGAATGTACAGAATGAGAGATTAAAATAAGAATCCGATTTACCATCGCACCAAAAAAAATAAGATACCTAGGGATAAACTCAACTAAATAGGTAAAACACCTCTACTCAGAAAACTACATTACGTTGAAAAAAGAGATAGGGGAAGACATAAACAGATGGAATAACATACCATGTTCATGAATTGGTAGAATCAACATTATTAAAATGCCCATACTACCTAAAGCAATCTATAAATTGAACGCACTTCCCATTAAAGTACCAACGGAATATTTCACAGACCTAGAATGAACTCTTCAAAAATTCATCTGGAATAAAAAAAGACCCTGAATAGCTGCAGTGATCTTGAGAAAGAAGAACAAGTAGGTGGGATCTCAATACCAGATATCTAGCTGTATTACAAAGCCACTGTTCTCAAAACAGCCAGGTACTGGCACAAGAACAGACATATAGATCAATGGAATAGAATAGAGAACCCAAAAATTGACCCGAACCAATATGCTCAATTAATATTTGACAAGGAGGCAAAAACATACAATGGAGTCAAGAGAGTCTCTTCAATAAATGGTGTTGGGAAAATTGGACAGATACATGCAAAAAAAGGAAACTAGACCAGCAACTTACACCATACACATAAATAAAGTCAAAATGGATAAAAGGCTTAAATGTAAGACAGGAAACCATAAAAATACTAGAGGAATCCAAAGGCAGCTAAATCTGAGATATGCCAAAACAATTTCTTCACTGATACCGCTCCTAGGGCATTGGAAACTAAAGAGAAAATAAACAAATGAGACTACATCAAAATAAAAAGCTGCTGCACAGCAAAAGAAACCATCAACAAAACAACAAGGAAGCCTACTACATTGGAGAACTTATTTGCCAATGTTATCACCAATAAGGGTTTAATCTCCAACATTTATAAGGAACTCATACAACTTAACAAAAGGAAGATAAACAATCCAATAAAAAAATGGGCCAAGGACCTAAATAGACACTTTTCAAAAGAGGACATTGAGAAAGCCAAAGGACATATGAAAACATGCTCAAAGTCACTAATCATCTCAGAGATGCATATCAAAACAATAATGAGGTATCATATCACACCTGTCAGACTGGCTATCATCAACAAATCAACAAACGTCAAGTGCTGGAGAAGATGCTGAGAAAAGGGAGCACTCGTGCACTGCTGGTGGGAATGCAGACTGGTGCAGTCACTATGGAAGACAGTATGGAGTTTCCTCAAAAAGTTAAAAATGGAACTCCCATTTGACCCAGTGATCCCACTTCTAGGAATATATCCCAATAAACCAGAAACACCAATCAGAAAGGATATATGCATCCCTATGATCATAGCAGCACAATTTACCATAGCTAAGATTTGGAAACAGTCTAATTGCTCATCAGTAGATGAGTGTATTAAAAAACTGTGGAAAAAAACAAGATGGCGGCTTAGGTAAACACTGGAGATTGCTTCCTCACACAACCACTTCAAAAATACAACTAAAAGATGGAACAGACATTACCCAGAACCACAGGAAGGCTGGCTGAGGGGAAATTCTACAACTAGAAGGAAAGAGAAAAGCACACTGAGACTCAGAGGAGGCGCAGTGCGGAAGTAAAATACTAAGGTGCGGAGGTGTGCGTGGATCAGGCTGGCGGCAGAGGGCGCAGTTTTCTGTTTCAATCGGGAGGGAGTCTCAGGCTCTGAGCTCCAGATCCGGGCGAGTCTCTAGGGACCTAAGCTCAAACAGGAGAAGCGGGAATGTCAGGCATGGTTTGGAACTCAATGGCAGCTTTCTCTCCGAGGTTTGCAGCAGTTGCTGGGACACTGAGAGGCAGAGCCTCTGGGGATGGGACTGAGAGCAGCCATAACTGCTCACTCTGCCCGCGCTGGTGATCCCGTGGGACCCGCCCCGCCCAAGCCCTGCACAGAGTCATTTGCGGCATAGCCTCAGCAAAGGCTAGATTAGCACCTCCCTAGAGAACAGAAGTTCTCCCACTGCAGACACAACTGGTTCTCACAGCCAGTTGGCCTGGAGGTCAAATTCCCCAAACCCCCAGTATTACCTACAACAATTAAGGCTTAACTACAACAAGACTGCGCACAAAGACCACTAGGGGGTGCACCAAGAATGCATGAAAAATGTGGAGACAAAGAAACAGGACACAAATGTCAGAAATGGAGGATATAGAGTTCAAAACCACACTTTTAAGGTCTCTCAAGAACTGTCTAGAAGCCGCCGATAAATTTAGTAAGGCCCTCAAAAAGACTGGTGAGACCTCCGATAAATGTAGTGAGATCCTCAAGAAATCTAATAAGACCCTTGATGTTGTGATAAAGAACCAACTAGAAATTAAGCATACACTGACTGAAATAAAGAATATTATACAGAATCCCAAAAGCAGACCAGAGGAGCACAAGAATTAAGTCAAAGATTTGAAATACAAAGAAGCAAAAAACACCCAACCAGAATAGCAAAATGAAAAAAGAATCCGAAAATACGAAGATAGTGTAAGGAGCCTCTGGGACAGCTTCAAGCGTACTAACATCAGAATTATAGGGATGCCAGAAGATGAGAGAGAGAAAGATATTGAAAACTTTTTGAAGAAATAATGACAGAAAACTTCCCCTACCTGCTGAAAGAAATAGACTTACAAGTCCAGGAAGCGCAGAGAACCCCAAACAAAAGGAATCCAAAGAGGGACCACACCAAGACACATCATAATTAAAATGCCAAGAGCAAAAGACAAAGAGAGAATCTTAAAAGCAGCAAGAGAAAGAAAGTCAGTTACATACAAGGGAGTACCCATACGACTGTCAGCTGATTTCTCACCAGAAACTTTGCATGCCAGAAGGGAGTGGCAAGAAATATTCAAAGTGATGAATGCCAAGAACCTACAACCAAGATTACTTTATCCAGAAAAGCTATCATTCAGAAGTGAAGGTCAGATAAAGAGCTTCACAGATAAGGAAAATCTAAAGGAGTTCATCACCACCAAACCAGTATTATATGAAATGCTGAAAGGTATCCTTTAAGAAGAGGAAGAAGAAGAAAAAGGTAAAGATACAAATTATGAACAACAAATACGCATCTACCAACAAGTGAATCTAAGAATCAAGTGAATAAATAATCTGATGAACAGAAAAAAAAATATAGATACATATATATGAAGGAAAAACCACCACCCCATCCAGAAACTTTAATAAATATTTGGAGGTCAGTTAAAGGTAGTACTAATTCTTCATATAGGTCAGGTATCGAAATGCTGGTTCAAACCCTCTCCCTTATCCCCAAGCAATGAGGAGTTAGAGACAGGGAAAGATAAAATGAAAGAAACCTCCAGGGAGGCTTGTGTCCTCTATTTCAGAACAGGGAGAAGAGCTAAAACGAAGCATTGTTTCATCTATTTCTCTTGATGTATCAGGCTAAATCAGAAGTTCTCAAACATTCTTGTTTGCTGATACCCTTAACATCTCATTAATATTTTCACAATGTTTATCAACCAAAAGTAATACCTAATAGTTCCATTTATTAAGTAAATAAGATCAAACAACTCAATAAATATGTATGCCCTAATAACATAGTAGTGGCTAAAAATTAATATACTTAAATTGAGTAAAAATATTAATATGAATTAAATATCATTATATTTCATTTTGAATAGCCACATTTTGGGCAATGCACAACATCTCAATTTTTGAATCATATTTGTTATCACCACCTCCATTTTCTGTTCCATATGAATTTTCATACAGTACTTTATTTTTATCATGGTAGCCATCAAAGGAATATAGCACAATCTAATGTTGAAATTGTTAACTACTTCAATCTCATCTCTTGCAGGATGTCTGACATATGTCAACTACTACTATGTTTCATTCAAAAAAGAATAAAATATGCCACAATGTCTCTGTGTTCACTGTGACACCCTGAAGAACCTCAGCTCACAATTCAGGAACTCCGGGGTTACAGTTTCCTGGACATTCTTAGTCATGACTTCCTTCCCCTCCACTGACTTAAATATCTTTCTTTAGCTCTGTTTCCCTCATTGCATCCTTTTTTGTCACATCAATCTGAAATAAGATGAAGAGCATGACTACATCATCCATAAAAGTGCTATTGAAGATGCATTCTATTCACCCTTTCCAATGCATTCTTCACATTGTAGCTTGGGAGATCTTTATAAAAGTGTACATTTGACAGCCCCATCATATTGGAAAACATTTTGAAGCCTTAAAACAAGTGGTGATGAGGATGCAAGATAATGGAAGCTCTCATATATTGGTGGTGGCAGTATAAATTGGTACAACCACTTTGTGATATTGTTCATAATATCACCAGTTTTTAAGCATCTAAAAATTGATGTAGACTATAATGGACAGAAAGTAATATATTTGTACAATGGAATATTATAGTTATATGCAACAACATGTATTGATATCACAAGAATAATTTTGAGCAAAAGGCACCAAATAAAAATATACACTATAAGATTCCATTAATATAGTTAAAATTCAAATCTAGCTATATTTTAATAGGTGTGTTTTCATATGGAAAAATTATATTTAAAAAAGACATACTTCAGTTTCTTCCAAGATAGAGTATCTCCAGTGAGGCTGAGACTGAGCATCCACACACATCTAGTAGCAATGTTTATGTAAGGGGCAGGCAAAGCAGAAATATGTGAAACTCCTGTCCCTCCCTCCTACCTACTCCTGTGGCAGCAGATTCTTTTTTTTTTTAGATATATTTTATTGATTTTTTACAGAGAGGAAGGGAGAGAGATAGAGAGTTAGAAACATCGATGAGAGAGAAACATCGATCAGCCGCCTCCTGCACATCTCCCACTGGGGATATGCCCGCAACCCAGGTACATGCCCTTGACCGGAATCGAACCTGGGACCTTTCAGTCCGTAGGCCGATGCTCTATCCACTGAGCCAAACCGGTTTTGGCCTGTGGCAGCAGATTCTAATGGAAACTGAGCTTCCACCTCCATCATGCAGCAACAGAGCAATTTAATTTAGCTTTCCATAAGGGCATTGGAAACAGTGAGGGGTTGACCTTACATCTCACTCAGACGCATCAATAGGGTGCCCTAATTTCATGTATTTGGAGGGGGGGGCTAGATTTCTACCCTATCCATCTGCAGTGAAGCATTATGAGTCAGTGTAATAATTTTGCAGAGGAGGAGTCAGCAGGGCCAAGGGAGAACCTAAACATACACACCCACCTAGTCCTTGCATTACACCTCAACAGGGGGACTGCTTGCTTTTAAAAAAATAATAAAATATTTAAGTATGATTTGCAATATCATAAAATAATGTCCAAAACAGCCAGAATGCAATAAAAAATCACATATCATATCAACCAAGAAAATCACAACTCAAATGAGAATAAAACAATCAGATGACAACAAGATAGAGATGACTCAGATATTGAAATTATCTAACCAGAATTTTAAAGCAGCCATCAAAAAAATGTTTCAAAAATATAAAAATATCAGCAAATAGAAAAGTTATTATAAGCACTAATTAGAAATCACAGAATTAAAAATATTAGAGCAAAAATAACCCCAAAACCTCACTAGTTAACCTCAATAATAAAGTGGAGCTCACAAAGGATAGACTCAGTGTACTTGAAGGCAAAACAATATAATTCATACAATATGAACAACAGAGAAAATAGAACAAAAATGAGCCCATATAAATGGCCTGTCCTGTCTCAGTCTTCAGACTTTCCTAAAATCTCTTAAACAAGCAGCAGCTGGTGTTAGCATGCCCCATACTTATCAATAAGAGGCCCAAGACCCAGCACTATCACCAGCCTACCTCGCTTCACAGCTTGGCCTTGACTGGGCACTTCCAAGCCAAAATTTACAAGTAGAAGCCATTGGCAGATCACTCCTTAGCTCCTACTGGGTGGCCCCAGGCAGTGGCTGACTTTTCACCTCCCAGGAGGCCCCAGAGCCAATGTACCCAGTGGACATTTCAAACCATACCAGATTACAACTCTACATGTCCAAAAGCTACACACACAAGGGCCAGACTCAGTGAGCACCAAACCCCACTGAAGCAAGTCCAGCTTTATAGGGGTGTCTCCTGCAGAGCAGCTCTTCTACTATAGTCTTCTACTATTTGGGTCTTCACAGCCAATTGGCCTAGAGTTTAACTCCTCCAAATGATGCCAACAGCAATGAAGGCTCAACTACAACAAGACTGTGCACATGACCCACACAGGGCCACACCTATAAGGCCCAGTTCAGGTGACTAGGGAGCCTGAGCCACTGGGCCATACAGGACACCTAATACATAAGACTACTCAATTCCAGGAGACATAGCAGCTCTATCTAATATATAGAAACAAACACAGGGGAGCAACCAAAATGCATCGACAAAGAAACATGTCACAAATGAAAGAAATGGAAGCAAGCAAACTACTGGATACAGAGTGCAAAACAATGTTAATATGGTTGCTCAAGGATCTTAATGAGACCTTCAAGGGACTTAGTGACACTTTCTAATAACTTAGTGAGAATTTTAAAGACATGAGAAATGATCAGTCAGAAATTAATCATACGCTAACTGAAATAAATAATTATTTACAGGGATTCAACAGTAGACTAGAGGATTCTGAGAATCAAATTAACAATTTGAAATATGAGGAAGCAAAAAACGCCCAGGTAGAAAAGAAAAAAAAGAGTAGAAAAATATGAAGATAGTGTAGGGAGCCTCTGGGACAAATTCACTGTGTACCAACATTTGTATCATGTGGGTGCTGGAAGGAGAAGAGAGGGAGCAAGAAATTAGAAGAGAGGGAAGCAAAACACACTCAAACTGAACTGCAATTGGAGAAAAAAAAATAAAAGACAGGAGGAGAGCCTAAGGGAGCTTTGGGACAACATGAAACAAAGCTATATACGAATAATAGGGGTGCCAGAAAGACAAGAAGAGGAACAGGGGAGAGAAAACCTATTTGAAGAAATAATGTCAAAAAACTTCCCTGATGTGGGAAATGAAAAAAATCACGCAAGTACAGAGAGTTCAAAACAAAATGAACCCAAAAAGACTCGCACGAAGACAAATTATAATTATGATGGCAAACGTTCAAGACAAATGGAGAATCTTAAAGGCTGCAAGAGAGAGACAGAGTTACGTACAAGAGATCTCCCATTAGATTATCAAATGAGTTCTCAACAGAAACACACCAGGCCAGAAAGGAATGGAATGATGCTTACAAAGTGATGCAAAGCAAGGGACTGCATCCAAGAATACTCTATCCAGCAAGGCTATCATTCAAAATTGAAGGGGAAATAAGAGCTTCACAGACAAAAAAGTAAAGGGAGTTTATCACTACCAAGCCAGCAATTCACGAAATGCTAAAGGGACTGGTGTAAAAAGAAGAAATAAAGGGAAGAAAGGACAAAGGCAAAAAAATAAAAATGGCTAAAAACAAGTACCTATCAATAATAACTTTAAACGTAAATGGACTAAATTCTCCAAACAAAAGACATCAAGTGGCTGAATGGATAAGAAAACATGACCCATACTGTCTACAAGAGACCCACCTCAGGAGAAACAAAGATGGCGGCATAGGTAAACACTGGAGCTTGCTGCCTTGAACAACCACTTCAAAAATACAACTAAAAGATGGAACGGACATCATCCAGAACCACAGGAAGGCTGGCTGAGTGGAAATTCTACAACTAATAGGAAAGAGAAAAGCATACCGAGACTAAGAGGAGGCGCAGTGTGTAAGTAAAATACTAAGGGCGTGGTTATCGTTTTCAATCAGGAGGGAGTCTCAGGCTCTGAGCTCCAGTTCCAGGCTAGTCTCTGGGTACCCTGACTCATACTGGAGAAGCAGGACTGTCTGGAATCAGTCAGAACTCAAGGGCAGCTTTCTCTCGGAGGAGCTTGAAGCGTTTGCCGAGACACTGAGAAGCGGAGCCTCTGAGAGAAGCCATAACTGCTAGCTCCACCCTGTTGATCCCGTGGAACCCGCCCCGCCAAAGCCCTGCAGGGAGGCTTTTGCTGGATAGCCTCAGGCAGAGGCTATATTAGCACCTCCCTAGAGATCCAGGAGCCAGTGTACCCAAAGGTCAGAGTGGGACCATCCAGTTTGCAGCTCCATGGAGCCATAAAGGACACACTCAGGGGGAAGACTCAGTGAGCACCAAAGCCCCATTGAAGCAAGTCTTGCCCCGGAGGGGTGTCTCCAGCACAGAAGTTCTCCCACTGCAGACACAGCTGATTCTCGCAGCCAATTGGCCTGGAGGTCAATTCCTCCCAGTGTTACCTACAAAAACCAAGGCTTAACTACAACAAGACTGTGCACAAAGCCCACAAGGGGGTGCACCAAGAGTGTCCTCCTCAGGTAATTGGGGAGGTTGAACCGCTGGGCCCTAGAGGACACTTAGCACAGAAAACCACTCTATCAACACTGGGAAGCATAAAAAATGCGGAGACAAAGAAAAAGGACACAAATGACAGAAATGGAGGAAAGCAAACTACTGGATATAGAGTTCAAAAGCACACTTTTAAGGTTTTTCAAGAATTTTCTAGAAACCGCCAATAAACTTAATGAGACTTACAAGAAATCTAATGATAACCTCGAGGTTGTGATTAAGGACCAACTAGAAATTAAGCATACACTGACTGAAATAAAGAATATTATACAGGATCCCAACAGCAGACTAGAGGATTGCAAGAATCAAGTCAACAATTTGAAATATGAAGAAGCAAAAAACACCCAACCAGAAAAGCAAAGTGAAAATAGAATCCAAAAATACAAAGATAGTGTAAGGAGCCTCTGGGACAGTTTCAAGCATACCAACATCCGAATTATAGGGGTGCCAGAAGAAGAGAGAGAGCAAGATATTGAAAACCTATTTGAAGAAATAATGTCAGAAAACTTCCCCTACCTGGTGAAAGAAATAGAGTTACAACTCCAGGAAGCGCAGAGAACCACAAACAAAAGGAATCCAAAGAGGAGCACACCAAGGCACATCATAATTAAAATACCAAGAGCAAAAGACAAAGAATGAATCTTAAAAGCAGCAAGAGAGAGTCAGTTACCTACAAGGGAGTACCCATAGGACTGTCAGCTGATTTCTCACCAGAAACTTTGCATGCCAGAAGGGAGTGGCAAGAAATATTCAAAGTGATGAATGCCAAGAACCTACAACCAAGATTACTTTATCCAGAAAAGCTATCATTCAGAATTGAAGGTCAGATAAAGAGCTTCACAGATAAAAAAAAAAAAAAAGCTAAAGGGGTTCATCACCACTAAACCAGTATTACATGAAATGCTGAAAGGTATCCTTTAAGAAGCAGAAGAAGAAGGAAAAGGTAAAGATACAAATTATGAACAACAAATACACATCTATCAACAAGTGAATCTGAAAATAAAGTGAATAATCTGATGAACAGAATGAACTGGTGATTATAATAGAATCGGGGGCATAGAAAGGGAGTGGACTGACTATTCTTGGGGCTGGGGGAAGGGGTGAGGGGGATGCGGGAAGAGACTGGACAAAAATCGTGCACCTATGGATGAAGACAGTGGGTGGGAAGTGAGGGCGGAGGGTGGGGTGAGTACTGGCGAAGGGGAGTTATGGGAGAAAAAAAGAGGAACTGTAATAATCTGAACAATAAAGATTTAATTAATCAAAAAAAAAAAAGAGACCCACCTCAGAACAAAGGACTCACAGACTGAAAGTGAAGGGATGGAAAAATATGTTCCAGGCAAATGGAAATGAGAAAAAAAAACTGGGGTAGTAATAATTATATTTGAAAAAATAGACCTCAAAGTGAAGACCATAACAAGAGATAAGAGAGGCCATTTCATAATAATAAAGGGATGAATACAACAAGAGGATATAACCCTGTTAAACATACATGCACTCAGTGGAGGAGCACACACACACACACACACACACACACACACACACACACACACACATTAAAAAAAAAACTCTCCTAAAAGATATCAAGGGAGAGATAGACAACAATACAATCATAGTAGGGTTCTTTAATACCCCACTGACATCACTGGATAAATCCTCTAGACAAAAAATCAGCAAAAATATAGCATACCTAAATGACTCACTAGACCAGATGGACTTAATTGACATCTTCAGAACAATTCACCCCAAAGCCACAGAATATATATTCTTCTCAAGTTCATGTGGGATAGTTTCAAAGATACACCACATATTTAGTCACAGGCAAAGTCTCTCCAAATTCAAGAAGATTGAAATCATATGAAGCATCTTCTCAGACCACAGTGGCATAATACTAGAAATAAACTACAATAAAAACAATCAAAAAAATTCAAACACCTGGAAGCTGAATAGCATGCTATTAAACAATGATTGGGTTACCAAAGAGATCAAAGAAAAAATTAAAAATATCCGGGAAATTAATGACAATGAAAACATAGCAATCCAAAATCTAAGGGACACAGTAAAAGCAGTCCAGAGAAGGAAGTTTATAGCTCTTCAAGCCTACCTCAAAAACAATAAAAATGGTAATAAATTATCTAACTCTACAACTTAAAGAAATAGAAAGAAAGCAACAAGAAAAGCCCAGATTGAGCATAAGGAAGGAGATAATAAAGATCAGAGCAGAAATAAATGAAATAGAGCCCCCCAAAAAAAGAAAAAAGAAAAAAAAAAGATCAATGAAACCAAGAGCTTTGAAAGGATAAAAAAGATTGATGAACCTCTAGCCAGGCTGATCAGGAAACAAAGAGAGAGCACCCAAATAAACAAAATCAGAAATGAAAGAGGCAAAATAAGAATAGACCATACAGAAATACAAAGGATTATAGAAAATACTATGAACACCTCTATTCCAATGGACTAGACCAGTGGTCGGCAAACTCATTAGTCAACAGAGACAAATATCAACAGTACAATGATTGAAATTTCTTTTGAGAGCCAAATTTGTTAAACTTAAATTATATAGGTAAGTACATTGTTATTCACTTAATTAGGGTACTCTTAAGGCTTAGGAAGAGCCACACTCAAGGGGCCAAAGAACTGCATGTGGCTCACGAGCATACAATGGAGTGAAGACAGTCTCTTCAGTAAATGGTGTTGGGAAAATTGGACAGATACATGCAAAAAATTGAAACTAGCCCACCAACTTACACCATACACAAAAATAAACTCAACATGGATAAAGGACTTAAATGTAAGATGGGAAACCATAAAAATCTTAGAGTAATCCACAGGCAGAAAAATCTCATACGTATGCCAAAACAATACCTTCTTCACAGATACAGTTCTTCAGGCAATGGACACTAAGGAGGAAATAAAATGCTTCTGCACAGCAAAAGAAACCATCAACAAAACAACAAGAAAGCCCACTGTATGAGAGAACATATTTTTCAATGCTATCACCAATAAAGGTTTAATCTCCAACATTTATAGGGAACTCATACAACTTAACAAAAGGAAGATAAACAATCCAATCAAAAAATAGGCAACAGGCCTAAATAGATAATTTTTGAAAGAGGACATATAGAAGGCCAAGAGATATACAAAAACATGCTCAAAGAAACTAATCATCCAAGAGATGCAAATCAAAACAACAATGAAGTACCATCTCACACATGTCAGATTGACTATCATCAACAAAATCAACAAATCAATAAATGAGAAGTGCTGGTGAGGATGTGGAGAAAAAGGAACCTTCATGCACTGTTGGTGGGAATGCAGACTGGTGCATTCACTGTGAAAAACAGTATGGGGTTTTCTCAGAAAATTAAAAAATTGAACTCCCATTTGACCTAGTATTCCCACTTCTATGAATATAACCTAAGAAATCAGAAACACCAATCAGAAAGAATATATGCACCCCTATGTTCATAGCAGCACAATTTACCATAGCTAAGATTTGGAAACAGCCTAAGTGCCCATCAGCAGGTGAGTGGATGAAAAGACTGTGGTACATCTACACAATGGAATACTATGCTGCGGTAAAATGAAAGAATTCTTACCATTCGCAAAAGCTTGGACGGACCTGGAGAGCATTATGCTAAGCAAAGTAAGCCAATTAGTGAAATAGAAATATTACATGATCTCACTCATTTGTGGAATATAATGAACAACATAAACTGATGAACAGAAACAGAAACAGAAAAACCTCGATCAGACGGTCAAACCTCATAGGGAAGACAGGGGAGGGTGGGGTAAGAGGGAGAGACCAACCAAAGGAGTTGTATGCATGCATATAAGCATAACCAATGGACAGAGACACTAGGGGTGTGAGGGCAAGAGTGGGAGTGAGGGGCAATGGGGGCATAAGGACAGATATATAATACCTTAATCAATAAAGAAAAAACTACAAAGTGCAAAAAAATATGATAGTGCTGAAAAGAGAAATATTCAAATCTAACTGTATTAGAGAACTTCAAAACCCTCTTCTCAGAGATTGATGTAATCTGTGGACAGAAAACACACACACACACACACACACACACACAATAAATTCAACTCAAATTATTGTATATATAATAATATATATAGTTATATATATATATATACTAGAGGCCTGGTGCACAATAATTTGTGCACTCGGGGGGTAAGGGGGGGACCCTTAGTCCGGCCTGTGCCCTCTCGCAGTCTTGGACCCCTCAGGGGATGAACACCTGCTGGCTTAGGCCCGCTCCCTGGGGGATTGGGCCTAAGATGGCAATCAGACATCCCTCTGGCAGCCTGGCAGCCCTCGGGGGATGTCCACTTGCCAGCAGGGAGAAGGCCTAAACTGCAGTCGGACATCCTTAGCGCTGCTGAGGAGGCAGGAGAGGCTCCCACCACCACCACTGTAGTGGCAGCCATCAGCCTGGCTTGTGGCTGAACAGAGCTCCTCCCATGTGAGAGCACCCTGACCACCAGGGGGAATCTCCTGCATTGAGCATCTGCCCACTGGTGGTCAGTGTGCGTCATAGTGACCGGTCTTTCTTGTCATTCGTTCATAACGGTTGCTTAGGCTTTTATATATATACTAGTAGCCCGGTGCACGAAATTCGTTCACATTAAAAGGGAATTAATTGCCCTAACCAGTTTGGCTCAGTGGATAGAACATCGGCCTGCGGACTGAAGGATCCCGGGTTTGATTTCGGTCAAGGGCATGTACCTTGGTTGCTGGCACATTACCAGTGGGGAGCATGCAGAAGGCAGCTGATCGATGTTTCTCTCTCATTGATGTTTCTAACTGTCTATCCCTCTCCCTTCCTCTCTGTAAAAAAATCAATAATTTTTTTTTTTAAAAAAGGGAATTAATTAGCAAACTGGCCACCTGTTGATTCCGTGAGGAAAGGGGCTCCCTCCTCCCTCCTCCCTCTTGTCAGGGTCTGGGGTGCAGGAGAATGGGGTTCCTGGCTGGCAGGCCACTGACAGCGAGCTATCCAACAGCAGATTCTGTGAGGAATGGGGCTCCCTCCTCTCTACTGTCAGGGTCTGGTTTGAAGGTCGGCCATGCCCCCTGTTGGGCCAGACCCAGAGTTCTACCACGCTGTGGCCTCCACCTCAGCAACCCAGGACTGACTGCTGCTGGGCGCTCCTGGTGCTCTGAGGGTGGGTTCTTCCCTCAGGCCACACAGGAAACAGCTGGGGAGGGCGCAGCCCTTGGCAAAGTGACCCAGGATTCAGTGGGTCCACGCTCCGAGAGTGGGTTCCTGCCTCAAACCCCGCCCTCACTGGAAATAGCTCTGGGAAACAGCTCGAGGGAGGGCGCAGCCATTGCCAAGACAACCCCTGCAGGACTGACTTCCTTCCACTTGGTCGCCAGACCGGGTCGTGATGAACACCACCCAGGGTTTTTATATAAGTAGATAGATCTAACAAGGAATAGTATCTATTAAAGTATTATCAAAGATTAAGAGTTAACAATAAAATTAAAATATGGTGCCCTAGCCAGTTTTTCTCAGTGGGTAGAGTGTTGGTCTGTGGACTGAAGGGTCCCAGATAGCAGGCTTGATCTCCCACCCTGATCAGGGTGCATGTGGGAGGCAACCAATCAATATGTCTCTGTCACACCCATGTTTCTCTGTCTCTCACCCCTTCCTTCCACTCTCTCTAAAAATCAGTGGGAAAAATATTCTCAGGTGAGGATTTTTAAAAAATTTGGAATATGGGTAAAAGGCATGAGGTAGCATTTCACTGATGAGGATATACAGATAGCAAATAAGCACATGCAAAGTTGTTCAACATAATTAGACAATTGGAGAAATGCAAATAAAAATTACAATGAAACATTACTGCACATCTATGAGAATGGCTAATCTAAACATTGGCAAAACCTGATGCTGGTGAAAACATGGCAAACAGGATAACTCTTGCATTTCTGGTAAGAATAACAATGATACACTGGAAAACAGTTTTGCAATATCTTAGAAAATTAAACATGTACTTCTCATACAGCCCAGAATTTGCACTTGTGGGTATTTTGGGTGAAGAAATTGAAACTATGTTCATACAAAAACCTGTACACTAATGTGTATAGCAGCTTTATTCTTAATATACAAAAACTGGAAACAACCCACATGTGCTTCAATAGGTGAATAGTTAAGCAAACTGTACTACACCTATACCATAGAATGCAATAAAAAGGAACAAACTATTCAACACTCAGCAATTTGGATGAATCTCCAGGAATTATGCTGAGTGAAAATAACCATTCCAAAAATATAACATACTGAATGATTACATTATAACTTTTTGAAATGGAAAAACACTAGAGAAATGTAGAACTTAGAAAAACAGATGATGGTTGCCATGGTTCAGGTCAGGGGGACAAAGAGGTTAGTATGAATATAAAAGTTCAACAGGAGGGATTTTGTGGTGACAAAACTGTTCTGTACCATGACTGTATCAATATCAATATTCTAGTTGTGCATTATAGTTTTTTTAAAATATGTTTTTATTGATTTTATACTGTAGTTCTGGTGCATTTTATGTAGACCTAACCTCACACCAAGAAAATGGGATGCATCCAAGGAACCTTTTTTGCAGAATCATACCTATAAAAGGAAAATAGCAACTAGGCTTTCTGGGACTGGTGAACTGAGGCTTTCATCTTTGGCCTTCAGTGTTTCCTGGGTCACAAAAACTCACTCTAGTGTGCCCTATACTAGTGGGAATATATCAGGCCGAGTATTCCAACACTTCCTGTGTTTGCCTAGCTTTTAGAACATGGATTCTTTTTTTATTGAGGAACAATTGACATGACATTATATTAGTTTCAGGTTATAACATAATGATTAAATATATCTATGTATTGTGAAGTAATCACCACAATAAATCTTTTTAACCTCCATGATCATACATAGTTATAAATTTTTGTGTGATAAAGTTTTTAAAGATCTACTATATTAGCAACTTTCAATTGTGCAATAAAATATTATTAACTATAGTCACCATGCTATATATTATATTTCCATGACTTAATTATTTTATAATTATTCTATAATTAGAAGTTTGTAACTTTTGATCCCCTGCATCCATTTGTGCATCCTCTAGCACCTGCCTCTGGGAACCACCAATGTTTTCTCTATATCTATGAGCTTAGTTTGTTTATATTTTTTTCAGATTCCACTATATGTAGAATCATACAGTACTAATCTTTGTCTGACTGATTTCACTTAGCATAATATCCTCAAGTTACATCCATGTTTTCACAAACAGCAAGATTTCATTCATCTTAAAGCTGAATTTTATATATATCTATACTAATAAAAGGGTAACATGCTAACTTGACCAGGAGACCTTCTGGACAAATCTATGGTGATGGGGCCAAGGCAGAGGTGGTTTAGGGGGTGATCAGGCCAGCAGGGGAGGGCAATTGGGGGCAAGCAGGCTATGGGGGGGGGGCTGTTGTGGGCAAGCAGGCTGAAAGGGGGAGCAGGTGGTGGTGAGCAGGCTGGCAGTGGGGGGCAGTTGGGAGTGAGTAGGCCAGCAGGCAGAGTAGTAAGGGGCGATCAGGCAGGCAGGCAGGTGAGCAGTTATGAGCCAGCAGTCCTGGATTGTGAGAGGGATATCTAACTGCCAGTTAGGCGGGATCAGGCATAAACCAGCAGTCAAACATCTCCCGAGGGGTCCCAGATTGGAGAGGGTGCAGGCTGGGCTTAGAGACACCCCCCATGCACAAATTTCATGCACCGGGCCACTAGTATATATATATAAAAACCCAGTGTCTGTGAAGACCAGGATGGCCAAATGACCAGTCATTTGGAATTGAGCACCTCTCAGTCCCTCCCTCATGGCCCACAGGCTTCAATCACAGCAAGGCAGGCAGTGGGAGGGTGGGCAGTGTTGCGAGCGCGGCACTGCAGCAGATGGGTGGGAGGGGTGGCAGGCAGGTGGGCAGGGCGGTGAACATGACAAGCAGCAGTGGGCAGGTGGGTGGGGCTGCAAGTGCGGAGGGGTGGCAGGTGGGTGGGCGGGGCTGTGAGCAGTGGCGGGCTACCATACAAGATTTCATTTGATGGGCCTCTAATACCCTATCTAATAAAAGAGAAACATGATAATTAGCGTATGGCCACTACCCTTCCCATTGGCTAATCAGGGTGATATGCAAATTAACTGCTAGGCAAGATGGTGGCCGGCAGCCAGGCAGCTTGAAGCTAACATGAGGTTTGCTTGCTTCAGTGACGGAGGCTTGCAACGTTCCCCTCCTGCCTTGCCGGCCTCTGAGCTTGCAGTTTGAAACATTGTAACAAATATAGAAGCTAAACAAAACCCCAGAAACCTGCTTTCAGCCTGCCAGGATCTCAGAGCTGAAGTTGATACAGTGTTTCGATTATAGAACGCAAACAAACCAGATACCTGCTTTCAGCAGCAGAGGCCTCAGAGCTGGAGCCAGAGCTAAAGCTGGCCCAGAATAAAAAAAAAGAAAAAAAGGAGCGGTTGGGAGCTTCAGTCACCTGCCAGCCTGAAAACAGCCATCATCCCCTCACCTAGGCTGGCCAAGCACCACAGTGGGGACCCCCACCCTGATCCAGGACACCCTTCAGGGCAAACCAGCCAGCCCCACCCATACACCAGGCCTCTATCCTATATAGTAAAAGCCCAGCACCGGGATCAGCGTGACAGGGGGCAGTGCCCAAACCCCCTGATCACCCTGTGGCTCTGTGTGTGACAGGGGGTGGGGCCACAACCTCCTTATCGGCCCTGCTCTGTTCATGACAGGGGAAGGCGCCCCAACCCCCTGATCAGCCCTGCTCTGTGCCTGATAGGGGGGAGCTCCCCAACACCCTGATTGCCCTGAGGCTCTGTGTGTGACAGGGTGCGGTGCCCCAACCCCCTGATCGGCCCTGCTCTGTGGGTGATAGAGGGCGGCACCCCAACCCCCTGATCGGCCCTACTCTGTGCGTGACAGGGGGTGGTGCCCCAACTCCCCTATCGACCCTACTCTGTGACAGGGGGGAGCTCCCCAACCCCCTGATGGGTCCTGCTCTGTGCGTGATAGGGGGGAGCTCCCCAACCCCCTAATCAACCCTGCTCTGTGCGTGACAGGGTACAGAGCCCCAACCCCCCTGATGGGCCCTGCTCTGTGCGTGACAAGGGGTGGCGCGGCAACCTCCCCATCGACCCTGCCTTGAGTGTGGCAGAGCGCGGCGCCCCAACTCCCCAATCGGCCGTGCTCTGAGCCCGACAAGGGGCTGAACCTAGGGATTGGGCCTGCCCTCTGCCACCCGGGAGCAGGCCTAAGCCAGCAGGGCGTTATCTCCCGAGGGGACCCAGACTGCGAGAGGGCACAGGCCGGGCTGAGGGACACCCCCCTTCCCCCTCGAGTGCACAAATTATTGTGCACCGGGCCTCTAGCCTCTAGTGTGTATAGATAGATAGATAGATAGATAGATAGATAGATAGATAGGTAGATAGATAGATATAGATTATAGATATAGATATAGATATAGATATAGATATAGATATAGATATAGATATAGATATAGATATAGATATAGATAGATATAGATATAGATATAGATAGATATAGATAGATATAGAAAGATATCTCACATTTTCTTTATACATTCATCCATCGTTGGACACTAAGTTGTTCCCATATATTAGCTATTTTAAATAATTCAATAATGCTACAATGAACATGGGGGTGCATATATCTTTATAAATTCATGTTTTCATTTTCCTCAGATAAATACACAGTAGTGGAATTGCTGAATCATAAGGTAGTTACATTTCTAGTTATTTGAGAAACCACCATATTGTTTTCCATAGTGGCTTTGCCAATCTACATTTCCACCAAGAGTGCACAAGCATTCCATTCTTCTCACATCCTCATCAACACTTGTTATTTCTTGTCTCTTTGATACTAACCATTATAACAGGAGTGAGGTGATATTTAATTGTGGTTTTAATTTGAATTTTCTTAATAATTAGTGATGTTGAGCATTTTTTCATGTACCTATTGGCCATCAGTGTGCCATATTTGGAAAAATGTCTCTTCAGATCTTCTTCCCATTTTAAAAATCAGATTGGTTTATTTTTAGCTATTGAGTTGTATGAATTCTTTATATATTTTTAATATTAGCCCATTATCTGATTTGAAAATATCACTCATCCAGTAAGTTGACTTTTCATTTTGTTCATGATTTCCTTTGCTGTGCAAAACTTTTTAGCTGATATAGTTCCACTTGTTTATATTTACTTTTGTTGCCTTTGCTTTTGGAGTCAGATTCAAAAAGTTATTGTCAATTCTAATGTCAAGAAGCATACTACCTATGTTTTCATCTAGGAATTTTATGGTTTCAGGTATTTCACTCAAACCTTTAGTACATTTTCAATTAACTTTTGTGTATGATTGCAAAAGAATTTCCCAGTTTTATTATTTTGCATGTAGCTGTCTAGTTTTTGCGAAACTGGTCATTGAAGTGAATGTTCTTTCCCCATTATATATTCTTATCTCATTTGTTGTAAATTAATTGACCATTTTGGCATGGATTTGTTTCTGAACTCTCAATTCTGTTCCATTTATCTATGTGCTGGTACCATACTGTTTTGATTACTATAGCTTTGTAATGAAGTCAGGTAGGAAGATTCCTCAGGCTTTGTTCTTCTTTTCTAAGATCGCTTTGACTATTAAAGTTGTTTTTTGGTTTCACACAGGAATGTTAGAATTGTTTTTCTATTTATTTGAAAACTGCCATTGGAAGTTTATAGGGATTCCATTGAGTCTATAGATTGTTTTGGGTAGTACAGACATTTTAACAATATTAATTCTTCCAATCCATGAACACAAAATATATTTTCATTTATTTGTGTCTTCTTCAGTTTATTTCATCAATATCTTATAGTTCTCTGTGTAAAGGTCTTTGATGAATTATTTTTTGCACAGGAAGAGAGGATCTTATAGTCCCAGGAAAAGATAAAGTATGAACACACTTCACAGGATTATATTCAATGGTATTGTAATCAGCTCCTCTACAGGTTGAGGAGTGCCAGCGTCATGCTTAGAGAGTAAAATAAAGACTATTTTTAGCATGCAAGGCTATCCTGAAAGAAGCAAGTGAAGTGGCCAGCCAGTTGTTGCAGTTCCTAATCCTTTCAAGACCATATTCACCGTCAACAATTTCCCCTTCTTGGCTTTTCCACATAGAAAGGAAATTGGCCACTGTTAGGAGGACAGGGCCTTTCTGGCACTGGGCCTGCCACTATCCCTAACTACCAAGATGGAGCTCCTCAAGAAAATTAAACTAATCAAATCCCAGATGCCTTAAATGTAATGTTAGCTCAGAGGCAAAAAAAAAAAAAAAAAATGGCCAGTAAGTTCTCATTCCCATCATGCTCTGAATGACCTCACTTGTTTCTCATCACAGTATAAAGATGGAAGCAATGTTTGGAAGAGTAATCATGGAACATTCATGTAAGGAACATTTTTTTGTACCTTATTTTTCAATTACAGTTTATATTCAATATTATTTTGTATTAGTTTCAGCGTAGTAGTTAGATAATCATATACTTACTTTACAAAATGTTCCCCCAGATATTTTCAGTACCCACCTGGCCCTCATAGTTATTACAATGTTATTGATTATATTCCGTATTCTGTACTTTACCTCCCCATGATGTGACTACAAATTTGTACTTCTTAATACCTTCACCTTTTTCAACGAGCACCCTAACCCCTTTTCCTCTGGCAATCATCATCAGTCTGTTCTCTGTATCAATAAGTCTGCTTCTATTTTGTTTCTTCGTTTATTTTGTTTTTTAGATTCCACATATAAGTGAAATCGTATGGTATTTGTCTTTCTCTGACTGACTTATTTCACACAGCATCATACCTTCTAGGTCCATTCATGCTATTACAAATGATAACATTTCATCCTTTTTTTCTAGTCAAATAATATTCCATTGTATATATGTACCACTGCTTTTTTTATCTACTTATCTCTTGATGGGCACTTAGGTTGCTTCCATATCTTGGCTATTATAAATAATGTTGCAATGAACTTATATTTTTTTGAGTTAGTGCTTCGTGTTTCTTCTAATATATACCCAGAAGTGAAATTTCTGTGTCAAATAGCAGTTTCATTTTTAATTTTTTGAGGAACCTCCATACTGTTTTCCACAGTGTCTGCACCAATTTTCATTCCCATCAAAAGTACACAAGAGTATATGTAAAGAAATATTAATGTCTAGATATCATTTCCTGCCCCCAGCTATCCAGAATTTGTCTTGGCCTACCTATGTTTAAATCCTTCTAGACCAACTTTTGATAAAAATATTTTCCCTCATCCGGAAGTGACATCACAATTTTCTATCAGCTATAATATTTTCTGTGCCCTCTTATGATTCTTACCACCCCTACTCATATATCAGCTATATGTGTCTATGTTGTAGACATCAGAGTCAGACAGAGCTAAGTTCAAATCCAAGGTCCACTACTTATTGAGCGATTTGGGTCCAATATTTAATATCTGTAAGCCTCATTTTTTTTTTCATCTGGAAATTTGGTATAGCAATAATATCCATCTCATAAAGTTGTATGGACTAAAAAAATACTTACAATGCTTTCCCAAACTTCCATTTTTTGATTCAACATCATTCCCAGCCTTATAACAGGAAAAAAGCTGAAGAAATTAAACATCAAATAATTTTCTTTGACTCATCAAAGCATTGACATTGCAGAGCAGACTACCACACCAAAATCTGGAAAAATAGGTGAATCCACAGAATCACAACCCAGATCTAAAATAGAAATGAATCAAGCCATAGACTAGTAAAAGCACATAAATGGTAATTTTCACAAATTGCTGGGAGAAGAGTATGGATTAGGGTGAGTGGAGGTATCAGTTTTAGTGGGCAGCCCACAATTTTATCAGCAGGAATCCTGTCATTTTATCATGGTGAAGAGCTCTGGCAAGGTAAAGGGAAAACAACCTTTTTTAAATGCACCTAGATCATTTTGCATAACAAAGGCTTACTCTCTAGAGAATAAGACTTTATCAGAGCCTATCCCACCTACAGAGAAGTGTATTAACCTTACTTTCAATCCCCTCAAGCCTTCTTGTTTCAGATGAGGGAGTGAAAATAAAAGCTAAAATATCCACTTGGGAAGGTCATAGCCCAGTAACCAAGCCCACTAAAGACAGTGTTTTAGAATTTACCAGGTGACTGTAAAACACAAAATAGGTACTTGGAAGATTCAGGAAAAACACTTTATTTGCAGATGTATTAGTACAGTGACTAGGGGGAGTCAGTTGTCCAAAGCCTGAGTGATGAATATGGAGGAAGCTTTCTTTTTATCCCCTGAGTTTCTTTGTGGTGGGCTTTCGCAGCCCTACCTAAGCCAGTTAGAATGGGGAAGTAAGATTACATCTAAAGGCCTGGCCTGGGTGGCACCAGTGACCTCCCCTCTGGCTAAGCTATTAAATTCTTGGTTTATGGCCCTTGTAAACTGGGAGTATTTAGGAAAACAGATTATTGCCTAAGAAAGGGGCAGTGACTTAATTATAGACTAACAAGAATGTGCATCAGAATACTGGTTACTGGCACAGATTCAGATTGCTAGCCCAATTGCCTTATTTTCCCCTTCAACAGAATTATTTATTGATTTTTTTAAAAATAGTTTTTATTGATTTCAGAGAGGCAGGGAGAGGGAGAGAGAGATAGAAACATCAATGATGAGAGAGAATCATTGATCAGCTGCCTCCTACAAGTGCCACCCCCTACCGGGGACCTAGCCTGAAACCCAGGCATGTGCCCTTGACCAGAATCAAACCAGGGACCCTTCAGTCCACAGGCCAGTGTTCTATCCATTGAGCCAAACTGGCTAAGGCAAGACAAAAAATTAATCATAACAATATAGAACAATTCCCCTCATCCTATATAATAATACTGGATTACAACAGAAAGAGCTGCAAAACACAGAACCTATTTAAGGAGGAAGTCTTAGGAAAATCTAAAGACAACACAGGAGGGATAAACAGGGACAAGAGGAATTTGAAGTCTCTGGTACCTAGTTGTACAGCAAACATTAAACACACCCCAACTCCTGACAAATAAATGAAACCTCATACCAAAGGCCTATTTACCTCAGTTGCTATTACCTGATACAGTTTTCAACAAAATATTACATGGTGCAATAATAAAAAGCAGGGAAAAACATAGTGAAGTGTGGTAGCAATCATCTCAGGTAGAAACTATAGTTTAACTTTAACCCTGCTGTTTGGCTTCTGTACTTATTTGCTTTGTTTAACTATAGAAAATTTATTTTGATTTTCTGAATTATATAAATCATCCCATTTGATTAAATACCCTATGGATTGTAATGTGAAATCCCATTTGTTGTGGTCATACTGGTCTTAGAAAACACATTTTCCTTTACCTGGGAAGGACAGCACAATTATCCCAAGGTCAGAGGGCTCCATTTAACTTGTCCCTGTTGACTCAGTGTTCCAGAGACCCAAAAACTGTAATTTAGATAACATGCTTAAGTCTGACCAGGTTCCTCATTCCAGACACGAGGACTCTAGATAATGTGTTTCTGTCAATTCAGTGATCTGGAGACCCAAAACTATAATTTAGATAACATGCTGCTTCTGCTTCTGTAAACTGCTTTTTTGCGAACCAGGCTCCTCATTCCAAACCCTGGGATATAATCAATACCTTTGTGATCTTTGCCTATGTAAGTCTGGTTTTGCAACCATCTTATTACTATGAGATTTGGGAGAAGAGCGACATGCCCCTCATAGTCCCAGATTTGCAATAAATATGACTCCTTAATTCAACTTCTTGAGGCATCCTTCTGTGATTCGCGGGGTACATTACAACATTAGTCTGAAAAGACAAAGCAAGTATCAGAACTGGTAACAATGATTAATATGTAAAAGACTAATAAAAAAGTAGACAACATTAATAAACAGATAACTATTGGCGGTAGAGAAATAGAAACTCTAGAAAATAACAAAAAAGAAACCCTAGAGTGTTGAGGGCCTGAGGTGGGGGTGGGAGGGCTGAGCTGGAGGGGGTTAATGGGGGAAAAAAGGTGACATATGTAATACTTTCAACAAAAAATAATAATTACAAATAGAAAATAAATAAATTAATTAATAATAATAACAGAAAACCTAAAAATAAAAAAATACTGTAATGGGAATTAAGAATCAATAGAATGGATACAGTCAAGGATTGAATCAATAAATTGGAAAATATAGGAATAGAAACTTCCCAGATTAAAATGAAAAGAGAAAAAGGAAAACAATATGCAAGAACTATAAGACAATATAAAAAATGTGTAAAATATGATCAATTAGAATACAAGAAAGAGAAGAAAGAAAGTATGGGGAAGAAGAAATATTGGAAAAAAATAATTGCTGATAAATTTCTAAACACCAAAGCACAGATCCAGAAAACAAAGAGATCTTATCAAAACAATATATATAGCTCTCAAAATGCAAACCTAGAAATACTATAGAGGAGGAAACCAAAGACAAAGAGAAAATCTTCAAAGAAACGAGGTCAAAGGTGATGTGATAGGGAGGGTATCTTATTTATAGAAGAACAAGGATAAGAATTAAAACAGATTTCTCATCAGCACCATGTAAACAAGAAAAGAATGTAGTGAATAATTTAGAGTGTTGAGAAAGAAAAAAATCTATAAACCTAGAATTCTTTATCCAGCAAAATCATTCATTAAAAGTAATGGAAAAATAGTTTATCAGACAAACAAGAACTGAGGAAATTTATTCCCAGAAAAATTGCTATCAAGGAAATTTTGAAATAAATTAAAATAATATAAGTCAGAAATATGAATGCGCATAAATAAGAAGCATTGTAGAAGGAATAAATGAAGGTTAATATTCTTTTATTTCTCTTAATTGATTTAAAACTGTTAGTTTAGGATGATACTAGTAATAATGTCTTGTGCAATAGCAGATGACTAAGTGAAATAAATGACAGCAATGTTATAAGGGATCATAATGAGGAACTGTGACTCCTCTAAGGTACCTGCACAATACATGAAAATGGTATGGTGCTGTTTGAAAGTGAACATAGATTAGTTGGACTAACAACTGTAAGTTAATTCAATTTAGATCAGTTAAAAATGAACATAGAGGTTCTGTGGATTCCAAGAAGGCAGCAGATTAAGTCGAAGCTACACTGACATTCTCCCAGGACCAAACCATAATTACAACTAAAATATAGAATAATCTTCCTGAATAATCAACTGAAGATGGGTGGGAGGGAATCCTTATAACCAAGGATGTAAACTGGAAACAGAAGAGAGACCAGTAGGAAGTTCAGAGGTGCAAGAGGGCTGGCCAGGTTCGCACAAGCAGCAGCTGAAGTTCTGGACAAATATTTCGGCAATGTAGGGGGCGGGGAGTTCCAAATAAGAATTCTGGAGTCTAAACCTCAAACCAGGATCCTCAGACCAGAGCACCAGAATGAAGAAAGGTGTCCACATAACATCTGGCTATGAAAAGCAGCTTGGTTTCTGTCTGCCAGGGAAAGACAGCTGGAAATTCAGTCATCCTCTTAAAGGGCCAGGATAAAATTTCATGTGCAGTCACTCAACTTGGGCTCTGGCAGAGGGAAAGCAGAGTGGGTTAGAGGTATGTGAGGAAAATCTAGAGTAGGAGGTTCTAAGGATAGAGTTTGGAAAACAGCTGCCTGGATTCTTGCGATGAGTCATTCCCCATACTGCAGAAGACATCTTTCTCAGGCAAACCTTTACCATCCAGGCATCTTTTGACTTGGGGGAAGCAACTTCCACAGTCTGTTGGAAAACCTCTTGCCCAAATCTGTGGAGTTTACCCTTGCTGTGGTATACTGCCCAAGACTCATTAGGAAACTGAGAATAACAATCTGCCTGCAGGCAGAGGCTGATCTCTGGGTGCTCTGAGTCTTTGCCTGATTGTTTCTGGACTAAGAGGTAGGAAAAGCAAATATTGGTGGGCATTTTGGTCCTGTCCAAATGCATCCAGCCCCAGCAGAATGTGCCACAGTGGTGGATTGCTGAAAATTCCAAACAGGGTATTCAGAGCCAATCACAAACAGCATATGACATTATCTTGCACCAGAGACAACCCTCCCCCCCCAAAAAAAGACTTGCAGTCACAGCAAACCCACCGAATACATATAAATAAACCCAAACAGGCAGCCAAAATGAGAAGACAAAAAAAGCCCCAAATAAAAAAAGAAGAGGATCCTCCAGGAAAAGAGATAAATAAATGGAGATTAAAAATTTATAAGATATAAAGTTCAGAATAATGATTACAATGATGCTCAAAAGCATGAGAAAAAATATAGAAACTATGAAAAATGACCTTTTGTAAATGAAGAATGACATAGCAGAAATAAAGAATGCACTTAAAGGAATAAACAGCAGATTACAGGAATACAAGAAACAGATCAGAGAATTAGAAGACAGGGTAGAAGAAATCACAACATCATAAAACACTACCACCAACAACAAAGAATAATTAAAAATTGGGAGGACAATTTAATGGAGCTGTGAGACAAGATAAAACCTAACAATACCCCATTCATAGGAGTCCCAGAAGGTGAAGAAACTGAGCAGGGTATAGAGAACTTGGAAGAAATAATGATAGAAAACTTCCCTAACTTGGTGAAGGAAAAAGTCACACAAGTTCAGGAAACACAAAGTCCCAAGCAAGAAGAACCCAAAGAGGCCCAAGCCAAGACACATCATAATCAAAATGCCAAAAATTAAAGACAAACAGAGCATCTTAAAAGCAGCAAGAGAAAAGCAATTTGTTACCTACAAAGGAGCTCCAATAAGGCTATGAACTGATTTATCATCAGAAAATCTACAGCCCAGAAGAGAATGGCATGACATATCCAAGATACTGAAAAGAAAGGATCTGAAACCAAGAACACTTTACCCAACAAGGCTATCATTCAAAATAGATGGTGAAATGAAGAGCTTCCCAGGAAAAAGAATGGCTAAAGGAGTTTATCACTACCAAACCAACATTACAAGAAATGTTAAAGGGACTGCTATAATAATAATAGAAGTATATATAGGGTAAACATAGGCATAAAGAATTGAAATTGCAATAAATAAGTACATATCAGTAATAATGGTAAATGTAAATAGATTAAATGTTCCAATGAAAAGACACAGGGTAGCTGAATGGACACAAAAACATGACCCAATTATATTCTGTCTACAAGAGACCCACCTCAGAACAAAAAACTCACACAAGATGAGAGTGAAGGGATGGGGAAATTTTTCCATGCAAATGGAAACAAACAAACAAACAAAAAACTCAGGTAAAAATATTCATATCTGACAAAATAGACTTCAAAATGAAGGCCATAATAAGAGACAATAAAGGTCACTCATAATACTAAAGGGATTAATCCAAGAGGATATAACTCTGTTAAACATATATGCACCTCATAGATGGGCACCTGAATATATATATAAAAAAAAAATTCTGGAGGACTTTAAAGGAGAGACCAACAGCAATGCAATCATAGTAGAGGACTTTAACACCCCATTGATTTCATTGGATAGATCCTCCAGACAAAAATAATAAATAAGGAAACAGTGATCCTAAATAACACAGTAGATCATACAGAATTAACTGACATTTACAGAACATTTCACTTCTTCTTAAGTGCACATAGGTCATTTTCAAAGATAGACCACATGTTAGGACACACACTAAGTCTTTAAAAGTTCAAGAAGATTGAAATTATATCAAGCATCTTCTCAGATCACCATAGCATAAAATGAGAAATCAACTACAATAAAAACACTCAAAATTTTTCAAACACACAGAGACTAAATAGGATATTATTAAACAATGAATGGGTTAACTATGATATCAAGGAAGAAATAAAAAATTTCCTGGAAACAAATGAAACTAAACATAAAACTACCAAAAATGCACAGCTAAAGCAGTCCCAAGAGGGAATTGCATAGCACTGAAGGCCTGCATTATATATCTCCAACCCTACAACTCATAGAATAAGAAAGATAAAAACAAGAAAAGCCCAAAGTAATTAGAAGGAAGAAACTAATAAAGATCAGAGTAGAAATAAATGACATAGAGACTATAAAAACAATACAAAAGATCAATGAAACTAAGAGCTGGTTCTTTAAAAGAATAAACAAGATTGATGAACCTTTAGCCAGACTCATCAAGAATCAAAGAACACCCAAATAAATAGAATCAGAAATGAAAGAGGTGAAGTAACTACTATCATCAAAAAAATACAAAGGTTGTAAGAAAATACTATGAACAACTACATGCTAACAATCTAGACAATGTGGACAAAATGGAAAAATTCCTAGAAAAACACAATCTTCTAAAACTGAATGAGAAATAATCTAAAAACCTGAATAGACTAATAACAACTGATGAAATAGAAGGAATAATTTTAAAACTCCTAACAAATGAAAGCACTGTCTCAGGCAGCTTAAAAGGGGAGTTTCACCAAACATCCAAAGAAAAATTTGTAACTACACTCCTGAAAGAGTTCCAAAAACATCCAAAGCAAATGAATACTTCCAAGCTCTGTTTACAAGGCCAACGTTAATTTAATTACAAAACCAGATAAAGACACTACAAAGAAAGCGAATTGCAGGCCAATATGCATGATGAGCATAGATGCTAAAATCCTCAACATAATATTAACAAATTGGGTCCAACAATATATTAAACAAATCATGCATGCATGACCAAGTGGGATTTATGCCAGGGATTCAAGGCTGGAACAATATTCGCAAAGCAATAAATGTGATACATCACATAAACAAATTGAAAGACAAAAATCACATGATCATATCAATAGATTCAGAAAAAGCATTCAACAAAATCCCAAACCCATTTTTTATAACAACTCTTAGCACTGTGAGAATAGAAGGATCATAACTCAATATAATAAAGGCCATATATGACAAACCTACAGTCAACATCATACTTAATGTGCAAAATCTAAAATAATTTCCCCTATGAATAGGACCAAGCCTGGATGTCCACTTTCAACACTCATATTTAATATAGTGCTGGAAGTTAAAGCCACAACAAACAGATAAGAAGCAAACATAAAAGACATCAAAAAGGGAAAGTAAGAATTTGTAATTATTCCCAGATGACATGATAGTTAGTGTACAGAGAAAATGTTAAAGCCGCCACCAAAAAACTACTAGATTTAATAAATGAATTTGGCATTGTAGCAGGATACCAAAGTAACACTCAAAAATCAATGGCACTTTTATACACCAATAATGAAATCTCACAAAGAGAAACTGAAAAAAAAAATATTTGATTTACCATTGCAACAACAACAAAAAGAAAAACATACTTAGAAATAAACTTAACTAAGGAGGTAAAAAAAAAAACTGCACATGGAAAACTACAGGATGTTGAAGACATAGAAGATAGGAAGAAGTAGAAGACTATACCATCCTCATTAATTGGTAGAATTAACATCATTAAAATGTTCATAATACCCAAAGAAATCTATAGATTCAATGCAATCCCTATTAAAATACCAATGGTATATTTTACAGATCTAGAACAAATACTCCAAAAATTTAAATGGAACCAAAAAAGACCACAGATAGCTTCAGCAATCTTGAAAAAAAAGAAGAAAGTTGCAGGAATCAGAATACCAGATATCAAGTTATACTATAAAACCACTGCAATCAAAACAGCCTGGGACTCGCATGAGAACAGGCATATAGATCAATGGAATGGAACAGAGTATCCAGAAACTGATCCAAGCCATTATTCTCAATTAATATTAGACAAAGGAGGAAAGAGCATACTATGGAGAAAAGACAGTCTCTTCAAAAAATGGTTTTGGGAAAATTGGACAAGTACATGCAAAAAAAATGAAACTAGACCATGAACTTACCCCGTACACAAGAATAAACTCAAAATGAATAAAAGATTTAAATTTAAGTCATAAAACCATAAAAATCCTAGAAGAAACCATACGCAGCAAAATCTCAGACATCTCTCAAAGCAACATATTTTTCATTACATCTCCTGCAGTGGTCGGCAAACTCATTAGTCAATAGAGCCAAATATCAACAGTACAACGACTGAAATTTCTTTTGAGAGCCAAATTTTTTAAACTTAAACTATATAGGTAAGTGCATTGTTATTAACTTAATTAGTGTACTCCCAAGGCTTAGGAAGAGCCACACTCAAGGGGCCAAAGAGCCGCACGTGGCTCGCAAGCCGCAGTTTGCCGACCATGGTCCTAGGGAAAGGGAAACAAAGGAGAAAATAAAGAAATGGAACTACATCAAAATAAAAAGCTTCTTCACAGCAAAAGAAACAAACAAAAAAATAAAAAAAGGAGCCTACTGCATGGGATAACATATTTTCCAATGATACATATGATAATGGATTAATATGCAAAATATATATAGAACTTATACAACTCAACACGAGTAAGACAAACAATCCAATTAGAAAATGGGCAAAGGTCCTAAACAGACACTTCTCTAAAGTGGACATGTAGTTGGCAAAGACATCTGAAAAAATGTTCATAGTCACTAATCATCAGAAAGATGCAAATTAAAATGACAATGGCATATCACCTCACACCTGAAAGAATGGCTACCATCAACAAATCAACAAATGACAAGTGCTGGTGAGGATGTGAAGAAAAGGTAACTTTAATACACTGATGGTAGGAATGCAGATTATTGAAGCCACTATAGAAAATAATATGCAGTTTCCTCAAAAAATTAAATATGGAACTATCAATTGACCTAGTGACCCCACTTATAAAAATATATCCTAAGAAACCTGAAATACCAATCAGAAAGAATGCATGCCCCCCCCCAAGTTCATAGCAGCACAATAGACAATAGCCAAGATCTGGAAACAGCCTAAGCGCCCATCAGTAAATGAGTAGTTAAAAAAGATGTGGTACATATACACCATGGAATTCTATTCAGTTGTAAAAATTAGGATCTCAAGGGAAGGGTTTATGGTGGCCAAATAGGCAGAACTCTCATGCACCTCATCCTAGGGCCAGACTGGAAATACAACCAAATTAGAGAACATTCACCCAGAATTATCAAATGAGGCCCAGCTGAGGAGGTGTCTTATAGCAAGGAAGTATAAGAAAACACCTAGAGACCTATAGGAAGGGCAAGATTGCAAGGGGAGTGAGGCCAACCCCCAGGGGTGGCAGGCCAGCAGGCTGAGAGGAAGAGGAGGGAGTACTGTGCTATGGAAGAGTAGGTTCCTTCAGAAAAGTAGAAGCCCAGCCCAGTTTGAGGATCAGAGCTTGACTTGAGGCAGCAGGCACAAAATCCTACTGTGAAAAGGGAATAGTGGCAGGACTGCTGGCTGCCAGGGAGTCTGAACCTCAGACCCCAGCCTCAAATGGTGGCACAATGTAAGGGAAAAGAGGTGAGGCGCTGGTGGGAAAGAAAGCCACAGTTTCATTTCTGTTGTTTTTTAATCTCTAAACCCAGAACACAGGAGTTTTCAGTTGCAATGACTCACCCCAAGCTTTGGTGCAGGGAGGGAGGTGCAGACTTGAGGTGCCTGAGGAGTTGTAGGGGAGGGAATCAGGGCAGGGAGATGTGGAAAAGCAGTAGCCAGGAGTCCTGAATTGGGATGTTCTTAATGTTCCAAATCTAAAGGGCCATTTCTCCAGGGAGGAGCTAGCTACACTCAAAAGCCAAAGGGCAGGAAAGGGAAAAAACCACACCCTAGACCAGTGGTTCTCAACCTTCCTAATGCTGCGACCCTTTAATACAGTTCCTCATGTTGTGGTGACCCCCAACCATAAAATTATTTTTTTTATTTATTGGTTAAACTATTACAAAGGGTATTACATATGTGTCCATTTTACCCCCGCCCTAGACAGTCCCCTAGCCTCCCCTATCCCCCAGTGTCTTATGTCCATTGGTTATGCTTATATGCATGCATACAAGTCCTTTAGTTGATCTCTTACCCCCCTACCTCCTGCCCCCCAACCCTCCCCGGCCTTCCCGCTGCAGTTTGACAATCTGTTTGAGGCACCTCTGCCTCTGTATCTATTATTGTTCAAAAGTTTATAATGGTCTCTATTATCCATGAATGAGTGAGATCATGTGGTATTTTTCCTTCATTGACTGGCTTATTTCACTTAGCATAATGCTCTCCAGTTCCATCCATGACGTTGCAAATGGTAAGAGTTCCTTCCTTTTTACAGCAGCATAGTATTCCATCGTGTAGATGTACCACAGTTTTCTAATCCATTCATCTATTCATGGGCACTTAGGCTGTTTCCAGATCTTACCTATGGTGAATTGTGCTGCTATGAACATAGGAGTGCATATATCCTTTCTGATTGGTGTTTCTGGTTTCTTGGGATATATTCCTAGAAGTGGGATCAAAGGGTCAAATGGGAGTTCCATTTTCAGTTTTTTAAGGAAACTCCATAATGTCTTCCATAGTGGCTGCACCAGTCTGCATTCCCAACAGCAGTGCACGTGTGTGCCTTTTTCTCCACATCCTCTCCAGCACTTGTGGTTTGTTGATTTGTTGATGATAGCCAGTCTGACAGGTGTGCGATGGTACCTCATTGTTGTTTTGATTTGCATCTCTTGGATGATTAGTGACTTTGAGCATGTTTTCATATGTCTCTTGGCTTTCTGAATGTCCTCTTTTGAAAGGTGTCTATTTAGGTCCTTTGCCCATTTTTTGATTGGATTGTTTATCTTCCTTTTGTTAAGTTGTATGAGTTCCCTATAAATTTTGGAGATTAGGCCCTTATCAGATATGACATTGGCAAATATGTTTTCCCACACAGTGGGTTTTCTCGTTGTTTTGTTGATAGTTTCTTTTGCTGTGCAGAAGCTTTTTATTTTGATGTAGTCCCATTTGTTCATTTTCTCTTTAGTTTCAAGTGCCCTAGGAGCTGTATCAGTGAAGAAATTGCTTCAGCGTATGTCTGAGATTTTGTTGCCTTTGGATTCTTCTAGAATTTTTATGGTTTCCTGTCGTACCTTTAAGTCCTTTATCCATTTTGAGTTTATTTTTGTGTATGGTGTAAGTTGGTGGTCTAGTTTCATTTTCTTGCATATATCTGTCCAATTTTCCCAACACCATTTATTGAAGAGACTATCTTGGCTCCATTGTATGTTCTTGCCTCCTTTGTCAAATATTAATTGAGCATATTGGTTCGGGCCGATTTCTGCGCTCTCTACTCTATTCCATTGATCTATATGCCTATTCTTGTGCCAGTACCAGGCACTTTTGAGAAGAGTGGCTTTGTAATACAACTTGATATCTGGTATTGAGATCCCACCTACTTTGTTCTTTTTCAGGATTGCTGCATCTATTCAGGGTTGTTTTTTATTCCAGATGAATTTTTGGAGAGTTCGTTCTAGATCTCTGAAGTATGCTGTTGGTATTTTGATGGGAAGTGCGTTGAATTTATAGATTGCTTTGGGTAGTATGGATATTTTCATGATGTTGATTCTACCAATCCATGAACACGGTATGTTCTTCCATCTGTTTATGTCTTCCTCTATATCTTTTTTCAACGTCCTGTAGTTTTCTGAGTAGAGGTCTTTTACCTCTTTAGTTAAGTTTATTCCTAGGTAGCTTAATTTTTTTGGTGCGATGGTAAATGGGATTGTTTTTATAATCTCTCTTTCTGAAAGGTCACTATTGGGGTATAGAAATACCATAGATTTCTTGGGGTTAATTTTGTATCCTGCTACATTGCCAAATTCATGTATTAAGTCTAGTAGCTTTTTGATGGAGTCTCTAGGGTTTTGTATGTATAATATCATGTGGTCTGCAAATAAGGACAGTTTTACTTCCTCCTTTTCCAATTTGGATGCCTTTTATTTCTTCTTCTTGCCGAATTGCAATGGCTAACACTTCCAGTACTATGTTGAACAGGAGTGGTGAGAGGGGGCATCCCTGTCTTGTTCCTGTTCTTAGGGGAAATGGTGTTAGTTTTTGTCCATTGAGTATGATATTGGCTGTGGGCCTGTCATATATGGCTTTTATTATGTTGAGGAATAATCCTTCTACTCCCGCCTTACTGAGAGTTTTTATCAAAAATGGGTGTTGAATTTTGTCAAATGCTTTTTCTGCATCAATTGATATGACTATGTGGTTTTTTTCTTTCAATTTGTTTATGTGATATATCACGTTTATTGATTTGCGGATATTGTACCATCCTTGAATCCCTGGGATAAATCCTACTTGGTCATGGTGTATGATCTTTCTGATGTACTGATGGATCCGATTTGCTAAGATTTTGTTGAGGATTTTGGCATCTATGTTCATGAGGGATATTGGCCTGTAATTCTCTTTCATTGTGTTGTCTTTACCTGGTTTTGGTATTAGGGTGATGCTGGCTTCATAGAATGAGCTTGGAAGTATTCCTTCCTCTTGAATTTTTTTAGTAGTCTGAGGAGGATAGGTTTTATTTTTTTTAATTAAATCTTTATTGTTCAGATTATTACATTTGTTCCTTTTTTTCCCCCCCATAACTCCCCTCCTCCCAGTTCCTGCCCCACCCTCCGCCCTCACTCCCCACCCACTGTCCTCATCCATAGGTGCACGATTTTTGTCCAGTCTCTTCCCACATCTCCCACACCCCTTTCCCCCCCAAGAATAGTCAGTCCATTCCCTTTCTATGTCCCTGATTCTATTATAATCACCAGTTCATTCTGTTCATCAGATTATTTATTCACTTGATTCTTAGATTCACTTGTTGATAGATGCATATTTGTTGTTCATAATTTGTATCTTTACCTTTTTCTTCCTCTTCCTCTTCTTAAAGGATACCTTTCAGCATTTCATATAATCCTGGTTTGGTGGTGATGAACTCCTTTAGCTTTTCCTTATCTGTGAAGCTCTTTATCTGACCTTCAATTCTGAATGATAGCTTTGCTGGATAAAGTAATCTTGGTTGTAGGTTCTTGGTATTCATCACTTTGAATATTTCTTGCCACTCCCTTCTGGCCTGCAAAGTTTCTGTTGAGAAATCAGCTGACAGTCGTATGGGTATTCCCTTGTAGGTAACTGAGTTTCTTTCTCTTGCTGTTTTTAAGATTCTCTCTTTATCTTTTGCTCTTGGCATTTTAATTATGATGTGTCTTGGTGTGGTCCTCTTTGGATTCCTTTTGTTTGGGGTTCTCCGCGCTTCTTGGACCTGTAAGTCCATTTCTTTCACCAGGTGGGGGAAGTTTTCTGTCATTATTTCTTCAAATAGGTTTTCAATATCTTGCTCTCTCTCATCTTCTGGCACCCCTATAATTCTGATGTTGGTACGCTTGAAGCTGTCCCAGAGGCTCCTTACACTATCCTCGCATTTTTGGATTCTTTTTTCATTTTGCTTTTCCGGTTGGATGTTTTTTGCTTCCTCGCATTTCAAATCATTGACTTGATTCTTGCGCTCCTCTGGTCTGCTGTCGGGCGTCTGTATAATATTCGTTATTTCAGTCCGTGTGTGCTTAATTTCTAGTTGGTTCCCCAATATAAGATCGAGGGTCTTATTAGTTTTCGTGTAGATCTCATTAAGTTTATCGGCAGCTTCTAAACAGTTCTTGAGAGACCTTAAAAGTGTGGTTCTGAACTCTATTTCTTCCATTGACAATTTTGTCCTGTTTCTTTGTCTCCGCATTTTGTTATGCTTCCTTGGTGCACCCCCTAGTGGTCTTTGTTCGCAGTCTTATAGATATATCTTGATTGTCGTAGCTAATTCCAGGGAGGGTTTGACCTCCAGGCCTAGTGGCTGTGAGAATCAGCTGTGTCAGCAGTGAGAGAACTTCTGTCCTCTAGGGAGGTACTAATCTAGCCTTTGCCTGAGGCTATCTGGCAAATGCCTCTGTGCAGGGCTTGGGCGGGGCGGGTCAAACAGGATCAACAGGGTGGGCCGGAGAGAGCAGTTATGGCGGCTCTCAGTCCTGTCCCCAGGGGCTCTGCCTCTCTGAGTCCCAGCACCCGCTGCAAAGCTGGGAGAGAAAGCTGCACTCGCTCTGACTGAAGCCAGACAGTCCCACTTCTCCCGTTTGAGTCTGGGTCCCTAAATATTCGCCCGGATCTGGAGCTCAGAGTCTGCGACTCCCTCCCGATTGAAAACGCCAACCGCGCCCTCCGCCACCAGCCCGCTCCGCGCACTCCGCACCTCAGAATTTGACTTCAGCACTGCGCCTCCTCTGAGTGTCCCTATGCGTTTCTCTTTCCTCCTAGTTGTAGGACTTCCACTCAGCCAGCGTTCCTGTGGTTCTGGGTGATGTCCCTTCCGTGTTTTAGTTTCACTTTTGAAGTAGTTGTTCAAAGCAGCAAACTCCGGCGTTAACCTATGCCGCCATCTTGGTTCTCTCGAGGATAGGTTTTAGTTCTTCATTGAATGTTTGGTAAAACTCCCCTGTGAAGCCGTCTGGTCCTGGGCTTTTGTTTGATGGAAGCTTTTTGATGACTACTTCAATTTCTTCCATAGTTATTGGCCTGTTGAGATTTTTAGGTTCTTCCTGATTGAGTTTTGGAATGTTGTATTTTTCTAGGAATTTGTCCATTTCCTCCAAGTTGTCTAGTATGTTGGAGTAGAGCTGTCCATAGTATTTTTTAACAATCATTTGTATTTCTGTAGGGTCTGTTGTTATTTCACCTCTGTCGTTTCTGATTTTGTTTATTTGGGTCCTCTCTCTTTGCTTCTTGGTGAGTCTGGATAGAGGTTTGTCAATCTTGTTTATCCTTTCAAAGAACCAGCTCTTGGTTTCATTGATTTTCTGTATTGGTTTTTTGGTCTCTATGTCATTTATTTCTGCTCTAATCTTTATTATCTCCTTCCTTCTGCTCACTCTGGGCTTTTCTTGTTGTTCTCTTTCTAATTCTTTGAGTTGTAGAGTTAGATGATTTACTACCATTATTTCTTGTTTTTTGAGATAGGCCTGTAGAGCTATAAACTTCCCTCTCAGGACTGCTTTCATTGTGTCCCATAGGTTTTGGATTGTTTTGTTTTCGTTGTCTTTAGTTTCCAGGATGTTTATAATTTCTTCTTTGATCTCATTGGTAACCCAATCAATATTTAATAGCATGCTATTCAACTTCCAGGTGTTTGAGTACTTTGGGTTGTTTTTTATTGTAGTTTATTTCTAATATTATGCCATCATGGTCTGTGAAGACGCTTTTTATGATTTCAATCTTCTTGAATTTGGGGATACTTTGCTTGTGACCCAATATATGGTCTATTTTTGAATATGTATTATGAGCACTTGAGTAGAATGTATATTCCGTGGCATTGGGGTGAAGTGTTCTGAAGATGTCTATTAAGTCCATCTGATCTAGTGAGTCATTTAGGATTGCTGTATCTTTGCTGATTGTTTGTCGATAGGACTTATCCAGTGCTGTCAGTGGTGTATTAAAGTCCCCTACTATGATTTTATTGTTGTCGATCTCTCCTTTGATATCTTCCAGGAATTTTTTTATGAATTTGGGTGCTCCTGCATTGGGTGCATATATGTTTACCAGGGTTATATCTTCTTGTTGTATTGATCCCTTTAGTATTATGAAGTGGCCTTCCATATCTCTTGTTATGGCCTTTACTTTGAGGTCTATTTTGTCCGATATAAGTATTGCTACCCCAGCTTTCTTTTCCTTTCCATTTGCCTGAAAGATATTTTTCCATCCTTTCACTTTCAGTCTGTGTGACTCCCTTCTAATGAGGTGGGTTTCTTGTGGTTAGCAGATGTATGGGTCATGTTTTTTTATCCATTCAGCCACTCGATGCCTTTTGGTTAGAGCATTTAGTTCATTTACGTCTAAAGTTATTATTGAAAGGTATTTGTTTGTAGCCATTTCTTTTTTTGTGTGGCTGTTTTCTTTCTGAGTTTTTCATTTCTTATTTTTATACCAGTCCCTTTAGCATTCCTTGCATTGCTGGCTTGGTGGTGATAAACTCCCTTAGCCTTTTTTTGTCTGTGAAGCTTCTTATTTCCCCTTCAAGTTTGAATGATAGCCTTGCTGGATAGAGTATTCTTGGATTCAGTCCTTTGCTTTGCATCACTTTGTAAATTTCCATCCGTTCTTTTCTGGTCTGATGTGTTTCTGTTGAGAAATCATTTGACAATCTAATGGGAGATCCCTTGTATGTGACTTTCTGTCTCTCTCTTGCAGCCTGTAAGATTTTCTCTTTGTCCTGAACATTTGCCATGGTAATTATGATGTGTTTTGGTGTGGGTCTATTCGGGCTCACCTTGTTTGGGACTCTCTGGGCTTGTGTGACTTTTTTCTTCCCCACCTCAGGGAAATTTTCTGATATTATTTCTTCCAATAGGTTTTCTAATCCTTGTTCATCTTTCTGTTGTTCTTGTACCCCTATTATTCGTATGTTGTTTCGTTTCATGTTGTCCCAAAGCTCCCTTAGGCTCTCCTCCTGTCTTTTACTTTTTTTCTCCAATTGCAGTACACTTTGGGTGTGTTTTGCTTCCTTGTCTTCTAATTCACTAATTCGGTCCTCTGCTTCTCCTAGTCTACTGTTGATACTTTCAATGGTGTTTTTCATTGCAGCTATATAACTCTTCATTTCTTCTTGGGTCTTACTTAAGTTGTTGATTTTTTCACCTGTTTCTTCTAGCTTCTTCCATATGTTATTGATTTTTTCATCTGTTTCTTCTTGCTTCCTACGGAGGTTGTTGATTTTTTCCTCCATCCGGTTTATGCACTCTAGTACCCTTATTCTGAATTCTTTTTCTGTCATGTTGCATGCCTCTGTATTACTTCGCTGCTTTTCTGGAGAGTCCTCCTTCTCTTTCCTTTGGGGGTTTCTTTGTCTACCCATGTTTGATCTCACTGACATATCTAGATGTTGAGTCGTTCAGTGATTGCTCCCTTGGTGGCAGTGACTCCTTGGTCTGTGGTTGCTCTTCTGGTGGCTGTGGTAGCAGCTGCTCTTCAGTTGGCAGCAGATCTTCTGGTGGGTGCTGTTCACAGCTGTGGTGGCTCTTCTGGCTGGTGGGGCGAGGTTTCACGTACAGCTGCTGTTCCTCAGCAGAGGGTGTGGTGCTCAGGAGGTTGCTGTTGCTTGGATCTGCTGCTTTGATTTAAAGGTACAAAGTACAACACAACAAGGCACCACGTACCCCGATCTAAACACAAATATATTCACGATATTAATAACCCCAAATAAAGGTGACCACCCGAATTAAGAGAATTAGGGGATAAGGAAGAAGGAAGAGAAAAAGATAAAAGAAAAAAGAGAAAAGAAAAGTAGGGACCAAAAAAAGGAGTGCAAAAATGAAATTGGGTAAAAAGAGGGGGAAAATAAAAGCAAGAAAAGAAAAGAAAAGAAAAGAAATAAAAACAGCGGAAAGAGAGAATGAAGTGGAATTGGGGAAGAGACTTTTTATATGAGGAGAATACTCGTATAGAACCGCCACTTATCCCAACAGATTCCAGCAACAGTTCCTTGGAGATGAATGCAAACTAGAAACAACCAATAATATAACGATGAAAATAGAATGGAGTACACTAATCCCAAAATAAAATAAAGAGAAAATAAGATGGCACTTTAAAAAATGGTAAAATGGTAAAATGTTAGCAGTAATAATACTGGTTAAAAATAAGATGGTAGTAATTAAAAGGGTAAAATCAGGTGATGGAAAAAGAAAAAAAGAAGAAAAGAAAAAGAAGAAGAAGAAGAAGAAAATTGGTTTCTTAGTTAAAAGGTGAAAAAAGAAAAAAAAAATTGCAGTAGTGAAGGTCCTTAGGTTCTTCTGTTCTTCAGTGTGGCTCGCCTTAGACCTGCCAGGTATTCAGGAGAGTGTTGGGTTTCCCTGTGATACACTGTTCCTCTGTGTTGTAAACCACAGTCCTTATTTTAATGCAGCCCGCATTTTTTTCCCAGACTGCCTTATTTTGTGTTTAGCAAAGATTCAGTTTGTGGGTCATCCTCTGGGTGGCAGTGTTCTGGGGTTGGCCTCTGAGGCTATAGGGCCTCTCTGTCCAGTGGGAGTTCACTGCCCAGAGCTGGCTGCATAATAGTTAGTTACAGGAGCTATGTTGTTGCTGGGATTGAAAATCCCTCTATAGGCCAGACCCTGTTAACTCCCAGGGACTGATCAGGTTATTTTAATCCTTGATCTCCTACAGGGTGGAATCTGGGTGTGGCTGTGCTCCTTGCCTGGGGGCTGGGGAGAGGTGTCTCACTCTCCTGAGAGAATGGCTGCCCCAGTCCTGGGCTCAGGGGTGTCTCAGCACTCAATTCGCTGCCACCTCTCCCGGCCCCCCTTCTCTCCTCAGTCTCCCCCCACATTCCACTCCTCCACAGACTCTCCCTCTCTTCAGCACAGGTGAGTGTCTGTATCCTAAATGTCCCATGAACAGGATTCAGTGAAAACAAACAAACAAACGCAGGCCACGGAAACGGGGAAGGCTTGGTTTCTGTAAGCTTCTTCTCTTACCGGGACTGCATGGTCAGGTCAGCTCTTCAGGCTGTCCCCTTTAGGCTCAGTCCTCCGTGATCACAGAACCCAGCTCTCAATTCCCCTGGTGTTGCCAGGAATCCCGCGGTTCTCCTTTCCCCAGTCAGGGGCTGTGCCTGTCCCAAGGGACACGGCTGTCTGCCACGCGGTCTCGCTCTGACTCTCTGGGCTCAGAGGTCTGGCAAACTTTCCTGCCCAAATCCCTGTTGTTTTTTTTTACCTTTCCAGGGGAGTTCTGCTCTTCCAGGCTGCAAATCGTCTCACCAGCTGAGCAATTTCGCCAATTCGGGGTGGATGTTATTAGTTTCAGCTGCTCACTCCATTTGCTCCGGGTCACGACCTGGGACGCGTCTGCCTATATCGCCGCCATCTTCTGTCTCCCATAAAATTATTTTCGTTGCTACTTCATAACTGTAATTTTGCTACTGTTATGAATCATAATGTAAATATCTGATATGCAGGATGTATTTTCATTGTTATAAATTGAACATAATTAAAGCATAGTGATTAATCACAAATACAACATGTAATTATATATGTGTTTTCTGATGGTCTTAGGCGACCCCTTTGAAAGGATCATTCGACCCCCAAAGGGGTCGAGACCCACAGGTTGGCGACCCACAGGTCGAGAACCGCTGCACTAGGTGATACAGCCTACCACACACTGCGTTTTGAACTTCACAGAGGAAACAAAGGCAGAGGCCAAGGTTACAGGCCTGGACAGTCTCAAGGAGTCCTAGGATTAGTGACTGGTTTGGAGGAAGGGCTGACCACTCCACTATACTGGGAATAAGACTAATAAAAACTCCAGGATCCCAGCCAACCCCATTGGTCACCATTCAAGGATCTCTGTCCATACAAGGGCACAGAATATAGCTTGGGACACTGGCAGAGGAGTAGCTATGGGGCAGTAAAACACACCCACCATACTCCCTGAAAGCGAAACAGCACTTCCCCCTACTAAAGCCCTGTCAGAAACAGACTTTTTTTAAAAAAATATATTTTACTGATTTTTTACAGAGAGGAAGGGAGAGAGATAGAGAGTTAGAAACATCGATGAGAGAGAAACATCGATCAGCTGCCTCCTGCACATCTCCTACTGGGGATATGCCTGCAACCCAGGTACATGCCCTTGACCGGAATCGAACCTGGGACCTTTCAGTCCGCAGGCCGATGCTCTATCCACTGAGCCAAACCGGTTTCAGCCAGAAACAGACTTTTGAGTGATTATGATTGACAGATGGCTGACAGGCAAAGGTGGGCAGAGGTGAAGCCTGGGGAGGTAGGGGAAGTTTGGTCAAGAAGCCTTGAGCCCCATTGTAGCTAACAAGCTTAAGTTACAGGGCAGATTTATCCTCCTGCTTATAGCCAAGGCCTGTGGAGAAAGACACAAGTGGAGGATCAATGGATCACCTGGAGCTTCAAGAAGGTTGCTAAAACCCAAAAGACAGTGCCAGACAGTGGTTAGCACCTAAGTACCTAAGAGGAAGCTCAGAATCAGCAGACAGAAGAATGAGGTCTGAAGTGAGCTCCCAAGAGGCATTAAATTTGGCTGAAACAAATGCCACTTAACTTTTTTATTTCTTTTTTCACCCCTCTTTTAAACTTTCTTTCTTTCTCTTTTTCCCTCCCATTTTTCTTCTCTTTTCTCAAATTTAATTTTCCTTTTTCCTCCCCCCTTTAAAAGTTTTCTTCTTTATCTGGTTTATTGATTAGTTATTATTCTAATCTCTGTGGCATCATTCATATAATTATCTGCTTCCCTTCCCGTACTCAATTTTCTTTTCTATTTTCTTTTTCTCACTACCCAATTTTTTATTTCTCACTTTTCTTTCTTTTCTTTTTCTCCTGAAATCTTTTTTTTTCCCTTCCTTAATTTAGGTCTATCTGCTTTCTCCTCTATTTGTCTTTTCATTTTTTTTCTTCTTGATTTTTATTTATTCTCTCCACTTTTTATTCTAAATGTTTTCCTTTTACTATTCCTCAAACTCTTTATTTTTACTATTTAAGCTCTGCATCTACATCTTTGACTCCGTTTTTCTTATTGTTTTTCATGTTTTCAGTTTGTTTGTTTGCTTTTTTATGCTTTCTCCCCATATTTTGTCTTTCTTTTTTTTCTATCATTCCTGCTCTCTTATCTCTTCCCTAATTCTCTCTTCAATAGTGGAAGTGTTTGTTGGTGCTATGAGGATCTTGTATACATTCCTGTTTTGTTTCACCTGTATCAGGTTTTGTCTTGTTGTAGTTTGTTCTTTTTGGCCAGCACATCCATAACAGCTTTCACAATTTAGTCAGCGGGGAGCCACATAATCAGCCAACCTTTGAAAAGGCTCCATCCATGGATGGGACAGTAACATTAAAAACCCAACTACAAAAGGAGAACCCAAATAACTCAAGTAAAGGGCTTCCCTAGGGCATCCATCTAAGGAGATCTGAGAGACTGCACCACTGGCTCAAAATACCTACTACATAGGACCATCCCCCAAAATCTGGGTAGCACAGCAGTTTGATTTAAGATATAGAAACAAATATCAAGGGACAGAAAAAATTGGGAAACAAAGAACAACCCCCAAATGAGCAAAAAGGAGGCATACTCAGAAAAGGAACTAAATGAAATGGAGGCAAGTAATTTGTCAGATAAATAATTCAAAGTAATGGTTATAAGGATGCTCAAATATATGACTGAGAATTACAAGTAACTCAATGAGAATTATAAGGAGCTGAATGAGAAATACGCCAAAATGGATAAGAATCAAAAGGAAATGAAGAATGGCATAGCTGCAATAAACACTCTGGAAGGTTTCAACAGTAGACTAGAAGATCTGACAACTAAATCAACAAGTTAGAAAACAAGTTAGGGCCCAGGAGCAGGTCAGGCACAGATTCAAAGCACCTAAGGATCTATATCTTCCTGCAGGCTGTCTTTTATTCTCAGCCACTTAATGAGTCCTGGCTGTAGTCAGGGCTTAAACTTCACAAGGTGGAGAGAAAGGGATTCCACAGTGTGTAGCTATTGCTTCCCCCAAGCTAATTCTACCTGGATGGTAAAGGTTACCTGAGAAATATGACTTCTGCAGTATGGAGGAATAACTCAGCACAGGGATACGGGTGGCTGTCCTCTCAGTTCTCTTCCCAGAACCACTGCCCCTGAACTCTGCTCACACAACTCTAGCCCACACTGCCCTACCTACGCTGGGGCCCAAGATGAGTGGCTTCAAATAAAACTTTGTGCGTTGGCCTTTTGAGAGGATGCCTACATTACTAGCCATCTCTCCCTGGCAGACAGAAACCCTGATACTTTTCACAGACTGATGTTATGTGGGTAGAAAAAACACCCAATTAGAGTAGCAATTGGGAAATAATTTGAATAGAAAGAAGAGAGTTTAAGAAAGCTTTGGAACAACATGAATCACAGCAACATCTACATAACAGGGGTACTAGGAGGAGAAAAAATAGAAAACTTGTTTTAACACATTGTTTGCAGGTAGTTTTTATCACGCGCTAACAGGTGGCGCGGGCCATTTTTGCTAATTTTTGTGCAAATGGCAACGTTCAGTAAAATTACGATAACTTTAGTTTACGTATTTATACGTTACCCGCATTCTACCACTAGTCTATAATATCGTATTAATACGTATCCCGCGCTCTACTACCTCCAGTCAACGTAAAATGTATAAATAATGACAGAATACTTACCTGATTTGGGAAAGAAAAAAAAGACACACAAGTCCAAGAACCCCACAGAGTCCTAAACAAGAGGAACTCCAACATATCCAGAAGATACATCATAATTAAATTGGCAAACATTAAAGACAAAGAAATAATCTTAAAGGCTGCAAGGCAGAGACAGAAAATTACCTGTAAAGAATCTCCCATTAGACTATCAGCTGATTTCTCAACAGAAAAACATCAGGCCAGAAGGGAGTGGCATGAAGTATACAAAGTAGTATAAAGCAAGATACTGAACACAAGAATACTATATCCAGCAAGGCTATTATTCAAAATTAAAGGTGAAATCAGGAGCTTTTCAGACAAAAAAAAAAAAAAAAAAAGGCTAATGGAGTTTATTACCACCAAACCAGCAATGCAAGAAATTCTAAAGAAACTGTTGTAAGAAGCATAAATAGAAAGAGAGGGAGGAACATAGGCATAAAGAATAAAAATGGCAACAAACAAGTACCTATGAATAATAACCTTAAAAGTAAAAGGATTAAATGATC
Source organism: Myotis daubentonii (assembly GCF_963259705.1). Classification (NCBI taxonomy): domain Eukaryota; kingdom Metazoa; phylum Chordata; class Mammalia; order Chiroptera; family Vespertilionidae; genus Myotis; species Myotis daubentonii. The sequence goes on along the minus strand of NC_081861.1, from coordinate 93,786,622 downwards.
CAATCAAAAGATACAGGGTAACTGAATGGATAATAAATATGCTGTCTACAAGCAACCCATCTCAGAAAAAAGGACTCACACGGACTGAAAGCGAAAGATAGAAAAAAAAATTCTTTAGGCAAGTGAAAAATGAAAAAAAAAAAAGCTGGGGTACAAATACTTATATCTGACAAAATAGAACTCAGAGAGAGGGTCATAGCAAGAGAAAAAGAAGGCCAGTTCATAGTACTAAAGTGATCAATACAACAAGATAATATAACTCTAGTAAACATATATGCACCTAATACAAGACCATTCAAACACATTAAAAAAAATTCTGGAAGATATTAAGGGAGAGATTGATAGCAACACAATCTTTGTGGGAGACTTTAATAACCCACTGACATAACTGGGTAAATATTCTATACAAAAAGTCAAAAAGAAAACAGCAGCCTTAAATGCCTCACTAGATCAGATGGAACTAATTGACATCTTCAGAATGTTTCACCCAAAGCTACACAATATATATTTGTCTCAAGTGCACATGGGACAATTTCAAAGATAGACCACATGATAGGACAAAGGCTAAGTCTCCACAAATTCAAGAACATTGAAATCATTTCAAGCATCATCTCGGATTACAATGGCATGAAATTAGAAATCAACAACAATAAAAAACACTCAAAAACAATCAAACTCATGGGGGATAAAAAGCATGCTCTTAAAAAATTAAGGGGTTACCAAGGAGAACAAAGAAGAAATAAAAAAACATCCTGAAAAAAGTGACAATGAAAACAGAATAATCCAAAATCTATGGCACACCATGAAAGCAATCCCTAGAAAGAAGTTCATAACCCTACAAGCCTACCAAAAAAGGTAAAACTTATAATAAGTTATATAATTGTACAAATTAAAGAATTATAAAAGAACAAGATAAGCCCACAGTAAGTTGAAGAAAGGAAATAATAAAGATCAAAGTGGAAATAAATGACATAGAGATTAAAAAAACAATACAATAAATCAATGACCCCAAGACTTGGTTCTTTTAAAGGATAAACAAAATTGATGAACCATTACCCAGACTCATCAAAAAACAATGAGAGAGGACCCAAATAAATAAAATCACAAATGAAAGAGGCAATATAACAACAAACACCACAGAAATACAAAGGACTGTAAGAAAATACTATGAACAAACTATTTTCCATCGAACTGGACAACCTAAGCAAAAGGCACAAATTCCTAGAAATATACAATCATTCAAAACCATGCAACCTTTCAATCAGGTAGAATCAGAAAACCTGAATAGACTGATAATAACTGATGAAATTGAATCAGTAATTAATAAACTCCCAGGAAATAAAAATCCAGGACTGGATGGATTTACTGGAGATTTTTACCAATTATTCAAAGGAGATCTTAAACCTATTGTACTTAAACTATTACAAAAAAATCAAAAGGAAGGAACATGCCCAAGTGCTGTTTATGAAGCCAGCATTATCCTAATCCAAAATGCAGATAATTACACTACAAAGTAAGATAATTATAGGCCAATATCTCTGATGAACACAGATGCTAAAATCGTTAAAAAAAATAGTAGCAAATAGGATCCAGAAATACATTAAAAAGATCATACACAATGATCAAGTGGGATTTATTTAGGGAATGTAAGGCTGGTACAATATTCGCAATTCAATAAATTTGATACAGTACATTAACAGATTGCAAGACAAAATTCACATGATCATATCAATTGATGCAGAGAAAGCATTCAACAAAATCCAATATCTTTTTTTGATAAAAAACTCAGCAAAGAGGGAATAGAGGGATCATACCTCAACATAATAAAAGCCTTATATAATAAATACACAATGAATAGAATACTCAATGGGAAAAATTAAAACTATTTCCCCTAAGAACAAGAATAATTCAGGCATGCCCACTTTCACCACTCCTATTCAACATAGTACTGGAAGTGTTAGCCATAGTGATTAGACAAGAAGAAATAAAAGCATCCCAATTGGAAAGAAGTGAATAAAACTGTGGTTATTTGTAGACAACATGATAATTGTACTTAGAAAATCCTAAAAACTCCATCAAAAAACTACTAGATTTTAAATATGAATTTTTCAATGTAGCAGAATCCAAAATTAACACCCAGTAATTCATGGCATTTTTATATAACAACTAGAGGCCCAGTGAACAAAAATTTGTGCACTTGGGGGGGGAGTCCCTCAGTCTGGCCTGTGCCCTCTAACAGTCTGGGACCCCTCGAGGGATGACCACCTGCTGGCTTAGGCCTGCTCCCTGGGGGGTTGGGCCTAAGCTGGCAATCAGACATCCCTCTGGCAGCCTGGCAGCTCTCAGGGGATGTCCACTTGCCAGCGGGGAGCAGGCCTAAACTGCAGTCGGACATCTTTAGCACTGCTGAGGAGGCAGGAGAGGCTCCCACCACCACCACTGTACTGGCAGCCATCAGCCTGGCTTGTGGCTGAGCAGAGCTCCCCCATGTGAGAGCGCACTGACCACCAGAGGGCAGCTCCTGCATTGAGGGTCTGCCCCCTGGTCGTCAGTGTGTGTCATAGTGACCAGTCATTCCCAGTCTTTCTGCTGTAAGGGTCAGTTTGCATATTACCCTTTTACTATATAGGATACAGGCCTGGTGCATTGATGGGGGCGGGCTGGTTTGCCCTGAAGGGTGTCCTGGATCAGGGTGGGGGTCCTACTTGGGTGCCTGGCCAGCCTGGGTTAGGGGCTGATGGCTGTCTGCAGCTGGTCACACCCCCTTCAGGGTGGGGGTCCCTACTGGGGTGCCTGGCCATCCTGGATGAGGGGCTGATTGCTGTTTTCAGGCTGGCCAGCAACTGAAGCTCCCAGCCTCTCCTTTTGTTCTTTTCTTTTTTATTCTGGGATTTATTTACCTTCTATAATTGAAACTTTGTTGCCATCACTGGAGCTGAAAGCCGGCTCTTGCTCACTCCAGCTCTGAGGCCACGGCCTGCTCAAAGCAGGTATCTGGGGTTTCTTTAGCTTCTATAATTGAAACTTTGTTGCCATAACTGGAGTGAAGAGCCAGCTCCTGCTTTGTGGCCACAGCCTGCTGAAAGGTATCTGGGTTTTTTTTTAGCTTCTATACTTGAAACTTTGTTGCTTTTGGAGCTCAGAGCCAGGCCGCGGCAGGTGGGGAACCTTGGCTTCCTCCATCACTGGAGCAAGCAAGCCTCCTGCTCGCTTCACCTGCTTAGATGCTGGTCGCCATCTTGGTTGAGTTAATTTGCATATCATGCTGATTATCCAATGGGAGGCATAGCGAAGGTACAGTCAATTACCATGTTTGTCTATTATTAGTTAGACTAATGAACTCTCAGGAAAAGAAACTTTAAAAAATCCCATTTACCATTGCAACAAAAAATAAGATACTTAGGAATAAACTCAACCAAGGAAGTAAAAGACCAGTTCTCAGACAACTACAGGACATTGAAAAAAGAGATAGAGGAAGATATAAACATTGGAAGAATATACCATGTTCATGGATTGGTAGAATCAACATCATTAAAATGACCATAGTACCCAAAGCAATCTATAGATTCAATGCAATCCCTATTAAAATGCCGATGTTATATTTAATAGAATGAGAATGAACTCTCTAAAAATGTATATGGAACAATAAAAAGACCCTGAATAACCACAGAGATCTTGAGAAAGAAGAATAAAATTTTAGGGATAACAAGACCAGATATCAAGTTATATTACAAAGCCACAATGTTCAAAAGAGCCTGGTACTGACACAAGAATAGACATATAGACCAATGGAACAGAACAGAGAACCCAGAAATAAACCCAAGCCATTATGCTCAATTAATATTTGACAAAGGAGGCAGGAACTTACAATGGAGTCAGGATAGTCTCTTCAATGCATGATATTGGGAAAATTGGACACATACATGTAAAAATTGAAACTAGAACACCAACTTACACCATACTCAAAAATAAATACAAAGTGCAAAATGACTTAAATGTAATACATGAAACCATAAAAATCTTAGAAGAAGCCATAGGCAGAAAAATCTCAGACAACTCTGGTAGCTATGTGTTTACTGATACATTTCCTAGGACAATGGAAACTAAGGAGAAAATAAACAAATGAGACTACATCAAAATAAAAAGCTTCTGCACAGCAAAAGAAACCAACAAAATAACAAGAGAGCCCACACATGGGAGAACATATTTACCAATGATACATCCAATAAGGTGTTAATCTCCAAAATTTACAGGGAACTCATACAACTTAACAAGAGGAAGGTAAACAATCCAATTAAAAAATGCACAGAGGACCTAAATAGACACTTCTAAAAAGCAAACATACAGAAGGCCAAGAGGAATATAAAAATGCTCAAAGTCACTAATCACAGGAGAGATGCAAATTAAAATGACAATGAGGTATCACCTCACACCTGTCAGAATGGCTATCATCAACAAATCAATAAATGACAAGTGTTGGTGAGGATGTGGAGAAAAAGGAACCCTAGTACAGTGCTGGTAGAATTTCATACTGGTGCAGCCACTGTGGAAAACATTATGGAGTTTCCTCAAAAAATTAAATTAAAAATGGAACTTCCATTTGACCCTGAGATCCCACTTCTATAAATATATCCTAAGAAATTATAAAGAATATATGAATCCCTATGTTCATAGCAGCATAATTTATAATATCTTAGATCTGGAAACAGCCTAAGTGCCCATCAGCCAATGAGTGGATTAAAATACTGGTATATTACACAATGGAATACTGCATAGCTATAAAAAAGAAAGAACGTGTACCACTTGCAACAGCATGGATAGACCTGGAGGGCATTATGATAAGCGAAGTCAACCAGTCAGAGAAAGATAAGTATCACATTGTCTCACTCATATGTGGAATCTAATGAATATAAACTGATGAACAAAAAATGATCCAGAGGTATAGAGGCACCAAGACTGTCAAACCTCAGGAGAAATGCAGGGCAAGGTCAGTAGGTGGCAAGAGATCAACCAATGAACTTGTATGCATATAAGCATAACTCATGGACACAGAAAATAGGGTGGTGAAGGCCTAGAGTGGGGGAGGGGATAGGCTGGGAAAGTTCAATGGAGGAAAAATAGCACATATGTAATATCTTCAACAATAAAGATTTTTTTAAAAAGTATCTCTTTTTTGATCTATTGAACAGATAAACTGATCAACAAAACAGATCTAGAGACATAGAAGCATGGAACAGACTGATGAATCTCAGGGCAAATGCAGGGTGGGTGGGTGGGTGGGGAGAGATTAACCAAAGAATGCATGTGCATATATACATAACCCATTGACACAGACAATAGTGTAGTGAAGGCCTGTGGGTGACAGGTGCAGGGTAGAGGGGATCAGTGGAGGGATAAAAGGGGACATCTGTATTACTTTCACCAATAAAGATAAATTTAAGAAATGAACTTTGATCGAGAGGAGAGAAAATTAAATCATATGTAAAATGCTCAATTGCAAACAGACAAAGCATAAAATGGGGGGAAGAAAAAAGGAAATAAAGAACAAAGAACCTGGGAGGAGGGGAGGAAGAGGGGAATGGGAGATATCTGTAATACTATCAACACTAAAAATACATTTAAATAACAAATAGAAAGGAGTTGCAAGCATTACAGATATTAATTCAATTATATCAATAATCACTTTCAATGCAAATGGCCTAAATACACCAATTAAATGACTGAGATGTTCAGAATATACTTATTTACTTAGTTACTTTTTAATCTTCACTCAAGGTGCCTTTTTAAAATTGATTTTAGAGCAAGTGGAAGAGAGAGAGAAAGAGAGAGAGAGAGAGAGATACCAAAGTGAGAGAAAAACATTAATCTATTGTGTCCCTTACATGCCCCAATTGGAGATTGAAACAACAAATTGGGTATGTGCCCTGACCAGCAATCAAACCAGCAACCCTTTGGTGCAGAGACCGACGCTTCAACTGAGCTGCACCTCTCAGGGCTGTTCAGAATGGATTAAACACAAATACACACACACGCACACACACACACACACACACACACACACACACACACACACACACACAAACCACCTTAAATATAATGACTCATTTTACAGGTAAAGGATGGAGTAAAAAGTAAGAGACTGGAGAAATATATACAGAAATATAATGACAAAATGCTTTTAGGACAGGGTGGTGGGTTTGGTGGAACCTATACTGACCGTCTCCCTGGACCATACTGGAATTACAATTAAAATATAGAAAAATCATCCTGTACAACCAACTGAAGACTAACTGAAGAGAAGCCTTATAACCAATGACTTAAAGAGGAGGCCACATTGAGACTAGTAGGAAGGGCAGAGGCATGAGAGAGCTGGCTGGGTTCCCATAGGCAACAACTGAATTTCCTGAGGGATATCTCAGCTGCAGCGTTTCCCCCTGAAAAGTCTTGGCTCTAAACCTCAACTGGGTTCCCACCCTAGAGCACCAGAACTAGGAAAGGTGCCCACATAACATCAAGCTGTGAAAAGCAGCAGGGTTTCTGTCTGCCAGGGAGAGATGGCTAGTAATGTAGGCATCCTCTCAAAAGGCCAACGCACAAAGTTTTATTTGAAGCCACTCATCTTGGGCCCCAGCGTAGGTAGGGCAGTGTGGGCTAGAGTTGTGTGAGCAGAGTTCAGGGGTGGTGGCTCTGGGGAGAAAACTGAGAGGACAGCCACCTGTATCCCTGTGCTGAGTTATTCCTCCATACTGCAGAAGCCATATTTCTCAAGTAACCTTTACCATCCAGGTAGAATTAGCTTGGGGGAAGCTATAGCCACACACAGTGGAATCCCTTTCTCTCCACCTTGTGGAGTTTAAGCCCTGACTACAGCCAGGACTCATTAAGTGGCTGAGAATAAAAGACAGCCTGCAGGAAGATATAGATCCCTGGGTGCTTTAAGTCTGTGCCTGACCTGCTCCTGGGCCTAGGGACAGTAAAAAAAGACTTTAGTGTACAGCTTTGTCCTCTCCACATGCATCCAGGTCCTGCAGAGGGAACCACAAACTGTGGATCACTGACAGTTCCAAATAGGTTGCTCAGGGCCAAGCACAGAGAGTGTCTGACATTGGCCTGCACCAGAATTCCTCTGAAGAGGCCCAGACCAGTACACCCAGTGGCCAGCTTCAGAGAACAGAGCAGGATACAGTAAGTTTACAATCAGCATATCCACAGGCAGATATTGGCAGACACCAATATCTGAGGCAAATTTCATTTTGTATGATCAACACCTGCACAACAGCCTGCAAGCTGTTTTGGGAATTGAGCCTTCCTTTGAGCAAGCCTGAGAGTTGAGCCCATTCACGAACCAGCCAATAGCAATCAAGACTCTATTTCATAAGAATGCTCCACACAAAGTACACAAGGGAGATTCTTAAAGCACCCAGTTCTGTTGATCAGGGAGATTGTGTCACTGGGTCCCACAGGTCACGTACTACATAAGACTGGAAGTCTTAGAAAAATCTACCTAGTAAATAGAAATAGACAAAAACAGGCAGCCAAAATGGGCAGCAAAGAACCAGTCCCAAAATGAAGGAAAAAGAGAATTCTCCAGAAGACCTAAATTAAGTGGAGGTATGCAATTTATCAGATATGGAGTTCAGAGTAATGATTATAAGGATGTGAAAAGCATGAAAAAAAAGATATAGCAACCATAAAAAAGGATGAGTCAGAAATAAAGAATTCCATATCTGAAATAAAGAACACAGTGGAAGTAATAAACTGCAAGCTCAATGAAGTAGAGGATGGATCAGTGATTTGGAAGAGAATGTAGAAAAACACACAATCCAAGCAGCAAAAAGAAAAAAGATCTTTATTTTTTAAAAAATCTTTATTGTTCAGATTATTACAGTTGTTCCTCTTTTTTCCCCCCATAGCTCCCCTCCACCCAGTTCCCCTCCCACCCTCCGCCCTCACCCTCCACCACTGTCCTCATTCATAGGTGCACGATTTTTGTCCAGTCTCTTCCCGCATCCCCGACACCCCTTTCCCCCCAAGAATAGTCAGTCCACTCCCTTTCTATGCCCCCAATTCTATTATAATCACCAGTTTATTCTGATCATCAGATTATTTATTCACTTGATTTTTAGATTCACTTGTTGATAGATGTGTATTTGTTGTTCATAATTTGTATCTTTACCTTTTTCTTCTTCCTCCTCTTCTTAAAAGATACCTTTCAGCATTTCATATAATCCTGGTTTGGTGGTGATGAACCCCTTTAGCTTTTCCTTACCTGTGAATCTCTTTATCTGATCTTCAATTCTGAATGATAGCTTTTCTGGATAAAGTAATCTTGGTTGTAGGTTCTTGGCATTCATCACTTTGAATATTTCTTGCCACTCCCTTCTGGCATGCAAAGTTTCTGTTAAGAAATCAGCTGACAGTAGTATGGGTACTCCCTTGTAGGTAATTGACTGTCTTTATCTTGCTGCTTTTAAGATTCTCTCTTTGTATTTTGCTCTTGGCATTTTAATTATGATGTGTCTTGGTGTGGTCCTCTTTGGATTCCTTTCATTTGGGGTTCTCTGCACTTCCTGGACTTGTAAGTCTATTTCTTTCACCAGGTAGGGGAAGTTTTCTGTCATTATTTCTTCAAATAGGTTTTCAATATCTTGCTCTCTCTCTTCTTCTGGCACCCCTATAATTTGGATGTTGGTATGCTTGAAGCTGTCCCAGAGGCTCCTTACACTATCTTCGTATTTTTGGATTCTTTTTTCATTTTGCTTTTCCGGTTGGGTGTTTTTTGCTTCTTCGTATTTCAAATCTTTGACTTGATTCTTGCGATCCTCTGGTCTGCTGTTGAGATTCTGTATAATATTCTTTTTTAAAAAAATATATATTTTATTGATTTTTTTACAGGGAGGAAGGGAGAGAGATAGAGAGTCAGAAATATCGATGAGAGAGAAACACCGATCAGCTGCCTCCTGCACATCTCCTACTGGGGATGTGCCGCACTCAGGTACATGCCCCCGACCGGAATCGAACCCGGGAACTTTCAGTCCGCAGGCCAACGCTCTATTCACTGAGCCAAACCAGTTCTGGCAGATTCTGTATAATATTCTTTGTTTCAGTCAGTGTATGCTTAATTTCTAGTTGGTCCTTTATCATAACATCCAGGGTCTCACTAGATTTCTTGAGTGTCTCACTAAATTTATCAGCAGTTTCTAGAAAATTCTTGAAAAACCTTAAAAGTGTGGTTTTGAACTCTATATCCAGTAGTTTGCTTTCCTCCATTTCTGTCACTTGTGTCCTGTTTCTTTGTCTCCGCATTTTTTATGCTTTGCAGTGTCGATAGAGTGACTTTCTGTGCTAAGTGTCCTTTAGGGCCCAGTGTCTCAACCTCCCCAATTACCTGAGGTAGACACTCTTGGTGCACCCCCTTGTGGGCTTTGTGCACAGTTTTGTTGTAGTTAAGCCTTGATTGTTGTAAGTCACAGTGGGAGGAATTGACCTCCAGGCAATTGGCTGTGAGAATCAGCTGTGTCTACGGTGGGAGAACTTCTGTGCTGAAGACACCCTTATGGGGATAGACTTGCTTCAGTGGGGCTTTGGTGCTCACTGAGTCTGCCTCCTGATTGTGTCCCTTATGGATCTGAGGCGTTTTAATTGGATGGTCCAACTCTGACCTCTGGGTACACTGGCTCTTGGATCTAAGGAGGTGCTAATCTAGCCTCTGCCTGAGGCTACCCAGCAGAAGCCAGCTGTAAAGCAATGCAAGTTGCCCTGGGGCCTCGGGGCAGCTGCAGTTTGTTAAGTAATTTTCAGATTACAAAGGGCCGGGCCTTTCATATGCAAAAGCCTCTGTGCATGGCTTGGGCGGGGCGGAGCAGGGTTCCAGGGGATCAACAGAGCAGGTGGAGTGAGCAGTATGGATGCTCTCAGTCCTGCCCTCAGAGGCCCCAGCAATAGCTGAAAGCGCCTCCCAGAGAAAGCTGCCCTCAAGTTCTGACTGATGCCAGACAGTACAGTTTCTCCCCGTATGAGTCTGGGTCCCCGGAGACTTGCCCGGAACTGGAGCTCCGAGCTTGAGACTCCCTCCCGATTGAAAAAGACAATCGTGTCATCAGCCGCCAGCCCTCTCCGCATGCACCTCTGCACCTTTCTATTTTACTTCTACACCACACCTCCTCTGCATCTCAGTGTGCTTTTCTCTTTCCTTCTAGTTGTAGAATTTCCACTCAGCCAGCCTTCCTGTGGTTCTGGATGATGTCCATTCCGTCTTTTAGTTGTATTTTTGAAGTGGTTGTGCGAGGCAGCAATCTCCTGTGTTTACCTATGCCGCCATCTTGGTTTCTCGAAAAAAGATTTTTAAAAAGGGAGAATTGCCCTAACTGGTTTGGCTCAGTGGATAGAGCGTCGGCCCGTGGACTGAAGGGCCATGGGTTTGATTCCAGTCAAGGACACGTACCTTGGTTGCAGGCTTGATCCCTAGTAGAGGGCTTGCAGTAGGCAGCTGATTGATGTTTCTCTTTCATCGATGTTTCTAACTCTCTATCTCTCTCCCTTCCTCTCTGTAAAAAAAAAATCAATAAAAATATATTTTACAAAAAATAAGGATAGTTTAAAGATCTTTGGGACAACATGAAACATAACAACATCAACTTGATAGGGGTACCATAAAGAAAAGAGAGAGAGCAAGGGATCAAGAACCTATTTGAAGAAATAATGTTGAAAACTTCCCCAACCTGGTGAAAACTTACCTAACCTTGTGAAGGAAACAGACATACAATCCAGGAAGCTCAGAGAATCCCAAACAAAATGGACTCAAAGAGACCCACACAAAGACACAACATAATTAAAATGGCAAGTTAAAGACAAAGAGAGGATCTTAAAAGCCACAGGACAAAGGCAGTCAGTTATCTACAAGGGAGTTCCCATAGACTGTCAGCTGATTTCTCAATGGAAACATTTCAAGCCATAAAGGATTATCATAAAATATTCAAAATGATGAAAAACAAGGAGCTACAACCAAGGCTACTCTACCCAGCAAGGCTATCATTTAAAATTGGAGGAGAAATAAACAGTCTCCCAGACAAGAAAAAGCTAAAAGAGTTTGTTACCACCAGCATTACAAGAAATGTTAAAGGGCTTGCTTTAAGAAAAGGATAAAGAAAAACAAAACAAAACAAAAAACAGAGGAACATAATTTTAAAAATGGCAATATATATGTACCTATCAATAGTCACTTTAAAAGTGAATGGCTTAAATGATCCAATGAAAAAAGATATAAGGTAGCACAAGCCAGTTTGGCTCAGGGGATAGAGCGTTGGCCTGTGGACTGAAAGATCCCAGGTTTGATTCCAGTCAAGGGCACATGCCTGGGTTTCGGCTTGATCCCTAGTAGGGAGTCATGCAGGAAGCAGCCAATCAATGATTCTCTCTCATCATTGATGTTTCTATCTCTCCCTCTCCCATCCTATCTGAAATCAATATATTAAAAACAAGATATAAGGTAGCTGAATGGATAAGAAAACAAGACCCATGTATGTCCTGTCTTCAAGAGACCCACCTCAGAATGAAAGATACTAACAGACTAATAGTAAAGGGATTGAATAAGATATGTCATGCAAATGGAAAGGAAAAATAGCTGGGGGAGCAATACTTATATCTGACAAAATAGACTTTAAAACCAAGGCTATAGTAAAAGCCAAAGTAGGACACTACATAATGATAAAGTGATCAATCCAACAAGAGGATATAACCCTTGTAAGCATATATGCACCCAAGTAACACCTAAACATATAAAGCAAATATAGATGGACATAAAGGGAGAGGCTGACAGTAATACAGTTATAGTAGGAAATTTTAATACCACATTGATATCAATGGATAGACCTTCTAGACAGAAAATAAAAAATATGATGGCAACCTTAAATATCACACTTAATAAAATGGATTTAATTCATTTTTGGGGGGTGGGGGTAGAGAATATACATTTTCTTAAGTGCTCGTGAATGTTTTCTAGGATATACTACATGGTAGGACACAGAACAAGTCTCAATTAATTTAAGAAGATTGAAATTCTATCAAGCATCTCCTCTTACCATAATACTATGAAACTTGTAATTAACCACAAGAACAAAACTGAAAAATACATAATAAATGTATGCTAAATAAGATGTTACTAAACAATGACTGGGTCAACAATGATATCAAACAAAAAGTCAAAAGATACCTTGAAATGAATAAAAATCAGAACACAACAACACCAAATCTGTGGGACACAGGGAAAACAGTCCCGAGAAGGTGAATTCATAGCATTAGAGACTTATCTCAAAATAATGATAACTCAATAATCTAACATTACACTAAAAAGAACTAGAAAAAATGCTCTGGCTGGTGTTTCTCAGTGGTTAGAGTGTTGACCCATGCACTGAAGGGTCATGGGTATATACCTGGGTTGTGGGTTCACTTCCCATTCCTGGTCAGAATGGGTGTAGGATGCAACCAGTAGATCAGTTGATGTGTCTCTCTCATATTAATGTCTATCTCTCTCTCTCTCCCTCCCACCCTCCTTCCCGTCTACTTACTTTGAAAAGCAATGGAAAAAAATATCCTCAGGTAAGGATTAACAACAATAAAAAAAGGAATGAGAAAAATGACAACAAACAACGCCCTCTGTGATTAGAAGGAAGGAGAAAATAAAGAGCTGAGCAGAAATAAATGAGAATATAAAGCAATACAATCAATTAAACCAATAACTGGTTCTTTGAAAAGATAAACAAGATTGACAAGCCTATAACTAGACTCATTAAGAAAAAAGAGAGAGGACCACATAAATAAAATCAGAAATGAAAGAGAAGAAGTAACAACTGACACAAAAGTAATACAAATGATTGTAAGAAAATATTATGAACAAATTATATGTCAACCAATTGGGCAATCTGGAAGAAATGGAGAAATTCCTAGAAACACACATTCCAAAACTAAGTCAAGAAGAATCAGATAATCTGAAAGACAGATAACAACTAGTGACATTGACTCAATAATTTAAAAACTCCCAACAAATAAAAGCTTTCGACTGGATGGCTTTGCAGGTGAATTTTACCAAACATTCAAAGAACTAGCACCTATCCTTCTCAAAGTATTCCAAAAAATTCAAGAGCAGGGAAGACTCGCAAGGTTATTTTATGAGACCAGCATATTCTAATTTCAAAATCAGAGAAAGACTCAACAAAGAAAGAAAATTATAGACCAATATCCCTGATGACTATAGATGCTAAAATCCTCAAAAAATATTAGCAAACCAAATCCAGTAACACATTAAAAAGATCATGCATCATGATCAAATGGGATTAATTCTGGGAATACGATGTTGGTACAACATCTGCAAAACAATAAATGTGATATACCACATGAACAACTTGAAAGATAAAACTGCATGATCATATCAATAGATGCAGAAAAGGCATTTGATAAAATCCAGTATCAATTTATTATCAAAACTCTCAGCAAAGTGGGAATAAAGGGAACATACCTCAACATAACAAAGGTCATATATAACAAATCCACAGCCAACATCATACTCAATGGACAAAAACTAACAGTGTTTCCTTTAAGAACAGGAACTAGACAAGGATATTCGCTTTCACCACTCTTTTTTTTCCCTTTATTGATTAAGGTATTACAAATGTGTCCTTATCCCCCCTATGGTCCCCCCATCCCCCCACTCATGCCCTCACCCCCCGGTGTCTGTATCCATTGATTATGCTTATATGCATGCATACAAGTCCTTTGCTTGATCTCTCCCCTGCCTTCCCTCTGAGGTTTGAGCATCAGATTGATGCTTCTCTGTCTCTAGATCTATTTTTGTTCATTGGTTTATGTTGTTCATTATAATCCACAAATGAGTGAGATCATGTGATATTTATCTTTCTCAGACTGACTTATTTCACTTAGCATAATGCTCTCCAGCCCCATCCTAGCTGTTGCAAATGGTAGGAGTTCCTTCCTTTTTACAGCAGCATAGTATTCCATTGTGTAGATGTGCCAAAGTTTTTTAATCCACTCATCTGCTGATGGGCACTTAGGCTGATTCCAAATCTTAGCTATTGTAAATTGTGCTGCTATGAACATAGGGGTGCATATAGTACTGGGAGTCATACCCACAATATGCACACAAGAAGACAAAATAAAATGCACCCAAATTGGAAAGGAAGAAGTACAACTGTCACTATTAGCAGAATAAAGAATAAAACTGTCATTATTTGCAGATGACATGATATTGTATATAGAGGGCCCTAAACATTCCATCACAAAACTACTAGATCTGATAAATTAATTCAGTAAAGTATCAGGATCCAAAATAAATATCCAGAAATCAGTTGCATTTTTATACACCAATGAACTATCAGAAAGGGAAACTAAAAACAAAACAAAACAAAACAATTCCATTTACAATTGCTTCAAAAAGAATAAAATACCTAGGAATAAATTTAATCAAGGATATAAAAAACTACTCCTAAATTATAAGACACTGAAGAAAGATACCGAGGGGACTAGAGACTTTGAGTTTCAGCAATCGGATCCTGAGGAACACTATAGTCCAGAAGACTGGGATCTTAAGCCAGCCAAAGGAACACTTCACTTTTTCATTTTTATTTTATTTTATTTCTTTTTTATTACTTTGTTATCTCTTTTTTCCTTTTTTTCTTTGTTTTCCTGTTTTTGTTTGTTGCTTTATTTTCTATTTCTTTTCACATTAATTTTCCATCACCCTATTTTATTTTATTTGCTATTTTTATACCATTTTTGAAATAAAATTTTTTTTTTAATTTATTATTATTTTTTTTCTCGTTCTCTTTCCTCTTATCCACCCATCCCCTTTCTACTTCCTCTATACTGAACTGATATCCTTCCCATATTCATCCAACTCTTAACCTTACCTTCTATATATAAGCTCAGCATCTCTGCCCCAACCCTCATTGCTGGGTGTTTGGTGGTTGTATTTTTTTTTCTTTAATTTTATTATTATTATTATTATTATTATTATTATTATTATTATTTGTTTCTTTGTTTTGTTTGTTTGTTTATGCATTGTTTCTGTGGTGTTTTCCCCATATATATATATATATATATATATATATATATATATATATAATCTCCTTTTCTTCCTTCTTCTTTTTTCCCTTATCTTTCTTGCTTTCGTCGATATCATTTATGATTCTTTTCTTGCTCCTAATTCTCTTTTCTCAGGTGGTCACTTATAGTAGGTTTATTGTTGTCATGAGTACATTCGTGCTTTGGTCCCTTTGTATTGTGTCTTGTCAAGGTAAATTTTATCCTGTCTAGCCAGGTGCTAGCGATTGAGCCTCATAACCAGTCACCTGGAGAGTAAACTCCATCCACAAACAGTTCAATAACACGCCAGACCCAACTACAGAGGCAGGAAGAAGGTGGCAGTGAGGGAGAGAGCGTGAACCAGTGAGGGACCAAAAGAGGAGTGTGTGGTCATGTGGGATGTGTGTGTGTGCATGTGAGTAAGGCCCAGAGAGATCCCACAGGGCCTTCAGGGTCAGGTTAAACGGGCTCATCTAACAAGGCAGCCTCTGCTACAATGTAAGCAGTTCCAGGAGGCTGACTCATCCCCAGAAGCCTAACGTTTTTAAAGGGGACAGCTGCTGTAACTGGGAGCCAGTCCTTACCCCCACCCAGGATGCCATCAGATAACACCTGGGACTCTACAGACACCCCTGCCAGAGACCTGCTACTTTGGCTGTGGTCCCACGGTCAACGAGTCTCCAGCCACCCTTGGCACAGGCTCCTGTGAGTTCTGAAGCATGCTCCCCTCTGACTGGCCCAACCCTTAGCCCAGGGCACTGCAACCATGCAAGCAGCAGACACCTGAGCAGTCCAATCCTGTCCAAGGAGCAGCAGCCCCATGAGCAGCCTGCCACATGCCTAAGAGCAGAAACCTCATGAGGCCTGCCCCTGTCCAAGGAGCAGCAGCTGTCAGCTGTGTGAGCAGCCCTCTCCCTCGTCCGAGAAGCAGCAACCATGTGAGCAGCCTGCCCATGATTGAGCAGCAGCCACATGCAGCCCTCCCCCATACAAGGAGCAGCAGCTGTGCAGCCCACACCCTCCTCCTGTCTGAGAAGCATTAGGTGTGGAAGAAACCTGCCCCCATCCAAGGATCAGCAGCTGCATGAGCAGCCTGCCCTCATATGAGGAGCAGCAGTGGTTTGAGCAGCCCATACCCATATGAGGAACAGCATCGCCACAAGCAGCCCACTCCCATTCAAGGGGCAGTAGCCGCCTGAGCAGCCTCCCCCAGTACGAGGAGCAGCAGCCACACAAGCAGACTACGCACATCTGAGGAGCGGCAGCCCTGCGCAGTCCACACTGGTCTGAGGAGCAGCAGACACATGCAGCCTGCACCTGTTCAATGAGCAGCAGCTGGGTGAGCAGGCTGCCCCCATCCGAGGAGCAGCAGACACACAGGCAGCTCGCTCCCACCCAAAGATAAGCAGCCACGCAAGCAGCCCATCCCCCATCTGAGGAGCAGCAACTACGCAAGCAGACAGCCCCTGTACGAGGAGCAGGAGCCACACTTGCAGCTCACCCCTGTACGAGGAATAGCAGCCACATGAACAGATAGACCGACCACATCTAAGGAGCAGCAGCCCTACACAACCCACACTGGTCGAAGGAGCAGCAGCCTCATGCAGCCTGCACCTGTCCAACTAGCAACAGCTGGGTGAGCATCCTGCCCCTATCTGAGGAGCAGCAGCCACACGTGCAGCTCACTCCTGCCTGAAGAACAGCAGCCACGCAAGCAGCCTGACCCCCATGTGAGGAGCAGCAGCTGCATGAGCAGCCCACACCCGAATGAGGAGCAGTAGTCCTGTAAGCAACCTCCCCCTGTCCAAAAAGCAGCAGCCTCACGAGAAGCCAGCCCCATCTAAGGAACAGCAACAGAGTGCATCCAGCTCGATCCAAGGAGCAGCAGCCACGTGAGCAGTCTGTGCCCATCCGAGGAGCAGAAGCCACGAGAACAGCCTGCTCCTGACCAAGGAGCAGCAGCCATGCTCAGCCCACCCTCACCTGAAGAGCAGCATCCTCGTGATCATCCCACCCCTGTCCAAGGAACAGCAGCGGGGCGAGCAGCCTCACCTACCAGCCAGAGGAGACAACACTACCCTGAACAGCACCCGCCAGAGGAGCTGTTGCCAACTGAGGAGCAGCCACTACTGCAACAACTTGAGAGGAAACTGCAGCCTGAGAAACCAGTACCACCCAAGGAGAAGCCCCTGCACGAATCGACATATAGATCAGTTGGTGAGACCAAAAATGGGTAGACAAAAAAAAAAAAAAAAAAAAACCAAAGGGAAGAAAAGGAGAAATCGCCAGAAAAGTGGCTAAGTGAAACAGAGGTATGCAATATGTCAGAAAAAGAATTCAGAATAAGGATCCTAGAGTGCATAAACCGGATGGAGGAAAAAATCAACAACTTCTGCAAGAATCAAGAAGAAATGGATGAAAACAACCAACAACTTATGTAAGAATCAAGAAGAAATGAAGAGTGATATAGTTGCAATAAAATACACCATGGAAAGATTAAACTGAAGACTAAGAGAAGCAGAGGAATGAATTAGCGAATTAGAAGACAGGGAAGCAAAACACACCCAAACTGAACTGCAATTGGAGAAAAAAATTAAAAGACAGGAGGAGAGACTAAGGGAGCTATGGAAAAACATGAAACGAAGCAATATCCGAATAATAGGGGTGCCAGAAAAACAAGAAGAGGAACAAGGATTAGAAAACTTATTCGAAGAAATATTGTCCGAAAACTTCCCTGATGAGTGGAAGAAAAAAGTCACACAAGCACAGAGAGTCCCAAACAAGATTAACCCAAAAAGACCCACACTAAGACACATCATAATTAAGATGGTAAATGTTCAGGACAAAGAGAGAATCTTACAGGCTGCAAGAGACTGACGGAAAGTTACATACAAGGGATCTCCCATTAGGTTATCAAATGATTTCCCAACAGAAACACATCAGGCCACAAAAGAATGGACAGAAATTTACAAAGTGATGCAAAAGCAAGGGACGGAATCCGAGGATACTCTATCCAGCAAGGCTATCATTCAAAATTGAAGGGTAAATAATAAGCTTCACAGACAAAAAAAGGCTAAGGGAGTTTTTCACCACCAAGCCAGCAATGCAAGAAATGCTAAAGGGACTAGTGTAAAAAGAAGAAATAAAAAGCTATGAAAGAACACAGGCACAAAAAGTAAAAATGGCTTAAAACAAGTACTTTTCAATAATAACTTTAAACGAAAATGGACTAAATGTTCCAATCAAAAGACATCGAGGGGCTTAGTGGATAAAAAAACATGATCCATACAATTGCTGACTACAAGAGACACACCTCAGGAAAAGGGACTAACACAGACTGAAAGTGAAGGGATGGGAAATTATCTTTCAAGAAAATGGAAATAAAAAAAAAAAAGCTGGGGTAGCAATACTTATATCTGACAATATAGACCTCAAAGTAAAGCCCATAACAAGAGATAAGGAAGGCCACTTCATAATACTAAAGGAATCAATACAACAAGAGGATATAACCCTGATAAACATATAAGCACCCAATGCAGGAGCACCAAAATACATAAAAAAACTCCTGGAAGAAATCAAGGGAGAGATAGACAAAAATACAATCATAGTAGGGGGCTTTAACACACCACTGACATCACTGGATAAATCCTCCATACAAAAAATCAGCAAAGAAACAGCAATCCTAAATGACTCACTAGATCAGATGGACTTAATTGACATCTTCAGAACATTTCAACCCAAAGCTGCAGAATATACATTCTTCTCAAGTGCACACGGGACATTTTCAAAATTAGACCACATATTGGTTCACAAGCAAAGTCTCCCCAAATTCAAGAAGATTGAAATCATACCAAGCATCTTCTCAGACCACAATAGCATAACATTAGAAATAAACTACAACAAAAACAATCCAAAACACTCAAACACTTGGAAACTGAATAGCATTTTATTAAATATTGATTGGGTTACCAATGAGATCAAAGAAAAAATTAAAAACATCCTGGAAAATAATCACAATGAAAACACATCAATCCAAAACCTATGGGACACAATGAAAGCAGTCCTGAGAGGGAAGTTTATAGCTTGACAGGCTTACCTCAAAAAGCAAGAAAAAAATGGTAGTAAATCATCTAACTCTACAACTCAAAGAATTAGAAAGAGAACAACAAGAAAATCCCAGAGTGAGCAGAAGGAAGGAGATAATAAAGATTACAGCAGAAATAAATGACATAGAGACCAAAAAACAATACAGAAGATCAATGAAACCAAGAGCTGGTTCTTTGAAAGAATAAACAAGATTGATGAACCTATAGCCAGGCTCACCAAGAAGCAAAGAGAGAGGACCCAAATAAACAAAATCAGAAATATTAGAGGTGAAATAACAACAGACCCCACAGAAATACAAAGGATTGTTAAAAAATACAATGAACAACTCTACTCCAATAAACTAGACAACCTGGAGGAAATGGACATAATCCTAGAAAAACACAACCTTCCAAAACTCAATCAGGAAGAATCTAAAAATCTCAATAGGCCAATAACTATGGGAGAAATTGAAGCAGTCATCAAAAAGCTTCCATCAAACAAAAGCCCAGGGCCAGAAGGCTTCGCAGGGGAGTTTTACCAAACATTCAAGGAAGAACTAAAAACTATCCTCCTCAGAGTTTTCAAAAAAATTCTACAGGAAGGAACACTTCCAAGCTCATTCTATGAAGCCAGAATCACCCTAATACCAAAACCTGATAAAGACAACATAATGAAAGAGAGTTACAGGCCAATATCCCTCATGAACATAGATGTCAAAATCCTCAACAAAATCTTAGTAAATATGATCCAACAGTACATCAGAAAGATCATACACCATGACCAAGTATGATTTATCCCAGGGATGCAAGGATCGTACTATATCCACAAATCAATATCCGTGATACATCACACAAACAAATTGAGAGGAAAAAAACCACATACTCATATCAGTTGATGCAGAAAAAGCATTTGACAAAATCCAACAATCATTTTTGATAAAAAGTCTCAGCAAGGTGGCTATAAAAGGATCATAACGCAACCTAATAAAAGCCATATATGACAAACCCACAGCCAACATCATACTCAATGGGCAAAAACTAAAACCGTTTCCCTTTAGAACAGGAAAAAGACAGGGATACCCGCTCTCACCCCTCCTGTTTGACATAGTACTGGAAGTATTAGCATTGCGATTAGACAAGAAGAAGAAATAAAAGGCATTCAAACTGGAAAAGAAGAAGTAAAACTGTCCTTATTCTCAGATGACATGATTTTGTACGTAAAAAACCCTAAAGACTCCATTAAAAAACTATTAGACTTAATAAATGAATATGGCAATGTTGCACGATACAAAATTAATGCCAAGAAATCTATGGCATTTCTATACACCAATAGAGAACTTACAGAAAGAGAGACTAAAAAAGCAATCCCATTTACCATAACACCAAAAAAAATTAAGCTACCTAGGAATAAACTTAACTAAAGAGGTAAAAGACCTCTTCTCAGAAAACTACAGGACGTTGAAAAGAGAGATAGAGGAAGACATAAACAGATGCAAGAACATACCGTGTTCATTGATTGGTAGAATCAACATCACTAAAATGTCCATACTACCCAAAGCAATCTATAAATTCAACGCATTTCCCATTAAAATACCAACGGCATATTTCACAGACGTAAAACGAACGCTCCAAAAATTCATCTGGAATAAAAACAAACAAACAAAAAAATACACCCGAATAGCTGCAGTGATCTTGAGAAAGAAGGACAAAGTATGTGGGCTCTCAATACCAAATATCAAGCTGTATTACAAAGCCACTGTTCTCAAAACTGAATGGCACTGGCACAAGAACAGACATATAGATCAATGGAATAGAATAGAGAACCCAGAAATCATTCCAAACCAATATGCTCAATTAATATTTGACACAGGAAGCAAGGACATACAATGGAGTCAAGACTGTCTATTCATTAAATGGTGTTGGGAAAATTCAACAGATACATGCAAAAAAAATGAAACTAGACCACCAACATACACCATACACAAAAATAAACTCAAAATGGATAAAGGACTTAAATGTAAGACAGGAAACCATAAAAATACTAGAAGAATCCAAAGGCAACAAAATCTCAGACATATGCCAAAGCAATTTCTTCACTGATACTGCTCCTAAGGCATTGGAAACTAAAGAGACAATAAACAAATGGGACTACATCAAAATAAAAAGCTTCTGCACAGCAAAAGAAACCATCAACAAAACAACAAGAAAGCCCACTGCATGGGAAAACATATTTGCTAATGTTATCACTGATAAGGGTTTAATCTCTAACATTTATAGGGAACTCATACAACTTAACAAAAGGAAGATAAACAATCCAATTAAAAAATGGGCAAAGGACCTCAATAGACACTTTTCAAAAAAGACATTCGGAAAGCCAAGAGATATATGAAAATATGCTCAAAGTTACTAATCATCTGAGAGATGGAAATCAAAACAACAATGAAGTACCTGTCAGAATGGCTATCATCAACAAATCAACAAACGACAAGTGCTGGAGAGGATGTGGAGAAAAGGGAGCACTCGTGCACTGCTGGTGGGAATGCAGACTGGTGCAGCCACTATGGAAGACAGTATGGAGTTTCATCAAAAAACTAAAAATGGAACTCCCATTTGACCCAGTGATCCCACTTCTAGGAATATATCCCACGAAACCAGAAACACCAATCAGAACGGTTATGTGCACCCACCTTCTTACACCACACACAAGAATAAACTCAAAATGTATTAAATACTTCAATGTTAGTCTCAAAACCACAAAAATCCTAGAAGAAACCATAAGCAGTAAAATTTTGGACATTTCCTGTAGCAATATATTTTTTTCAGATATATCTCCTCAGGCAAGAGAATGAAAATAAAAAATAAATAAATGGACTACATCAAACCACGAAGCTTTTGCACAGCAAAGGAAACCATCAACAAAATTAAGACAAACGACTGAATGTGAGAACATATTTACCAATGATGCATCTAATAAGGGGTTAATATGAAAAATTTAGAAAGAACTTTATATCTCAACACCAAAAAACAAACAAACAAACAAAAAACCACAAAAAAACACACACCAAATAATTCAATTAAAAAGTGGGCAAGCCCTATCCAGTTTGGCTCAGAGGATAAAGTGTTGACACTTCGACTGAAGGGTCCCAGGTTTGATTCCAGTCAAAGGCACATACCTTGATTGCAGGCTCAATTCCCAATCCCAGTTCAGGGCCCGTACAGAAGGCAACCAATTGATATGTCTCTCTCACATCAATATTTCTCTTCTGGCTCTCCCCCCTCCCTTCCACTCTTGGTAAAAATCAATGAAACAATATCCTTGGATGAGAAATAAATAAATAAATAATAAATGAATAAATAAATAAAAATGGGGAAAAGACCTCAATAAAAACTTCTCTAGAGAGAACATATACTAGTAGATGACCAATAGACATATGAAAGGATGCTCAAAGTAATTAATCATCACAGAAATACAAATTAAAACTGTAATGAGATATCACCTCACATCTGTCAGAATTCCTATCATCAATAAATAAACAAAAAACAAGTATTGGCAAGGATGTGGTTAAAAGGAAGTCCTAGTTCACTGTTGGAGGGAATGCAGATTGGTGCAGCCACTGTGGAAAACAGTATGGAGTTTCCTCAAAAAATTAAAAATGGAGCTGCCTTATGACCCAGTGACTCTTCTTCCAGGAATTTATCCAAAGATACTTGAAACACTATTTCAAAAAAATATATGTACCCCTATGTTCATTGCAGTGTTATTAACAACTAGAGGCCCTGTGCAGAAAAATTTGTGCACTATGGTGTTGGGGGCGTCCATCAGCCTAGCCTGTTCCCTCTCGCACTCTGGGACCCCTCAGGGGAAGACCATCTGCTGGCTTAGGCCCCCTCCCTTTGGGTTTGGGCCTAAGCTGGCAGTCAGACATCCCTCCTGGGATGTCCACTTGCCAGCGGGGAGCAGGCCTAAGCTGCAGTCTGACATCCTTAGCACTGCTGAGGAGGCAGGAGAGGCTCCCACCACCACCGCTGCCTGGCTTGTGGCTGAGCAGAGCTCCTCCTGCATTGACCACCAGAGGGAAGCTCCTGCATTGAGCATCTACCCCCTGGTGGTCAGTGTGTGTCATAGTGACCAGTCATTTCCAGTCATTCTGCTGTTAGGGTCAATTTGCATATTACCCTTTTATTATATAGGAGTGCCTGGCCAGCCTGGGTGAGGGGCTGATGGCTGTTTGCAAGCTGGCCACAGCCTCTTCAGGGTGGGGGTTCCCTGTGGGGTGCCTGGCCAGCCTGGGTGAGGGCCTGAGGGCCATTTTAGGCTGGCCACACCCCCTTCAGGGTGAGGGGGTCCTGCTGGGGTGCCTGGCCAGTCTGGGTGAGTGGTTGTTGGCAGTTTTAGGCTGGCCAAGCCCCCCAGCAGGGACCCTCATCCCATGAGGGTGTGGCTAGCCTGGGTGAGTGGTTGATGGCTCTTTGCAGGCTGGCCACAGCCCCTTCAGGGTGGGAATCCCGGCTGGGGTGCCTGGCCAGCCTGGGTGAGGGACTAATGGCTGTTTTCAGGCTGGCAACAGCCCCCAGCCACCCAAGCTCCCAGTGGAGGCTGACTGGAAGCAGGTATCTGAGATTTATTTGTCTTCTATAATTGAAACTTTGTCGCCATGAGCAAAGACCACAGCCGGCTCAGAGCAGGTGGGAAGCTTGGTTTCCTCCATCGCCCAGGCAACCAAGCCTCCTGCCTATTCCAGCTCCGTGGCTGCTGGCCGCCATCCTGGTTGGGGTAATTTGCATATAGTCACTCTGTTTGGCTGTTGGGCTTGGCTTGGGGCATAGCAAAGTTACAGTCAATTAGCATATTTGTCTTTTATTAGTGCAGACATCCAAGATCTGGTAACAACCCAAGTGTCCATCATTAGATGAATGGATAAAAAAGCTGTGGTACATTAACACAATGGAATACTACTCTGCTGTAAAAAGGAAAAAAAATGTTACTATTTGTGACAGCATGCTTGGACTTGGAGAACATTAGGCTAAGTGAAATAAGCCAGTCAGAGAAATACAAGTACCATGTAATTTCATTCATATATGGAATTTAATTAACTACCAAGCAAAACAGAGCCAGACTCATAGACAGAGAGCAGGCAGACAGTTCTGGGGGTGAAATGGGGGGTGAGAAATTGAACAAAAAAGAAGGGAGAGAACTCATGGAAATGGACAACAGTGTGGTGATTGCGGGGGTGAAGGTGAAAGTGGTAGAGGGCATAGAAGGGATAAAAGGTGATGTAAAAAATAAAATAAATTAAAAAAGTGTTTTCACATAGTAAGAGCAATATTAATGGTAGCTATGATTATTTGTTGCTGTTATTATTGTTGTTACTAAACTTGGAGCTCCTAGAGAGCTAGGAACTAATCTGCTTCATCTCTGCCTCCCCACTTCCTGACACAAAGCAAGTGGGGAAGAAAAATAAATTTACATAAAGTTAATAATTGACTACTCTGCTTCAGGCCTTGTACTTGTTACTCAGTCTGCCTGTAACTCTCTGCCTCCAGTTATTTTATGTGACTCACTTCCTTTCTTCAGGTCTTTATTGAAATATCACCTTCTCAAAAGATTGCACCATATTAAAATTACACTCCTACGCTCACACATCTCAGCCTTTTCTGTGGTTTATGTTATAGCATAACATACTCGATATATACCATTTTTGTGTTTATCATCTGTCTCCCTCTACTGGAATGTAAGCTACATGAAGGCAAAGATTTTTGTATATTGTGTAGTACCATATCCCTGATATTCCCTCAATCTTTCCACCTGGATATAGTTCCCTGTGGTAGCATTTACCACACTGGGCCATAGTTTTCTTTCTCCTTGTTTCTTTCCCCCACTAGTTCTATGGCTCATTGCAAGATTTGTATTATGACACTATTTATTGCCTAATAAACTTCCATGGAGGATTTTGTAGATGAACTGCAGGACTTTGCACTTGAATAAGTTAATGCATCTTGTTAGCTGTAAACCCGGACCCCAGTCTATACACCCACTTATTGGATTGTGGATGCCTTCCTCTTGTTATTTGGCACACCCCTTTTCTAGTTTTGTGACATGTGTGATTTTGATTGGCACATTCTCCAGTTCTTCAACAAGTCGATTGGTGAAATTATTGAGCAGGATACTAAGGTAGGTTTGGGGAGAGAATGAGTTATGGCAAACTACTGATAATATCATTTGTAAGGACTCCATTCTTAATTCTATATGAGTGCACTCATTTAGTGACTCCAGACATACTTGCCAGAGCTATTCTTTACATTGGTCTTTGATATTTTCTTTGATTGTCCATAGGGAGGCAAAAAGTCTTCAATCATCTCTCCCAATACATATTATTGGCTTTAACACTAATGTCCCAATCACAGAGAATGATCATAGACCTGATGAGTTGCAACATCAAGGAACTTCAGTTGATAATATAGCATCAGAGACTTACTATATCCTAGGACCTGTTGAGACAGTCCAATAAGCCAGAACAAATGAAATAGAGTAACTGAGATAACTATACAAATGGATAGGACAATTTACAGCAGATACAGAAGGTCACCTCTCTAGAGATAATATCCGGGTCTCATTTGTATTTCAGCTCAGACCCACAAAAGCAACAAATCCAACCAGGTGGGTGACACCAGGACCAGTTGCAATGATTGATGATCCCCTGCCCTGACACTGATCAATAAGTGAAGACTACGACCCAGAAGGAGCACACCTAGAACAATTGAATATTTGTTGAAACCCTCACCTGGCACCTCGCCTAAGATTCCAACCTGTAAGATAGAAATAAAAGACTCAAAACAAAGGATGCTGCTTCTTCTCCCACAGGCATGATTCTCCTAAACTCTAAGGGACGTTACTAGGCTTGCAACCTCCTGGGGCCCATCCCCCAAGCTCCCCAACTGGCCAGCCCCCCAATAGGCCTCAATCACCAGCCAGGCCAAGGGACCCCACCCGTGCATGAATTCACCTTCTTTCATTCAGTCCCCTAAAACTCCTCCCCTCTGACAACTTTCAGTCTGTTCCTCCATGTATCAATGCCTCTATTTCTATTTTGTTCATCAGTTTATTTTATAAATTAGATTCCACATGTAAGTGAGATCATATGGTATCTGCCTTTCTCTGACTGGCTTATTTCACTTAACTTAATAATCTCCAGGTCCTGTATGCTGTTTGAAAAGGTAAACATTTCTTCATTTTTATTGCTTTGTATATTCCATGGAAGAAATGTACCACAGCTCTTTTACCCACTGATCTACTGATGGCCACTTGGGCTGTTTCCAGATATAGGCTATTGTAAATAATGCTGCAATGAACATAGGGGTGCATAAATTCTTTCAAATTAGTGTTTTTGTTTTTTAGGCTCTATACCCAGAAGTATGATTGCTGGGTCAAATGGCAGTTCCATTTTAATTTTTTGTGGAAACTCCATACTGTTTTCCACAGTGGCTGTGCCAGTCTGCATTCCCATGAACAGTGCACAAGGGGTCCCTTTTCTTTGCATCCTCTCAAGTACTTGTTGCTTTTTGATAAGTTGATGGTAGACATTCTGACAAGTGTGAGGTGATACCTCATTGGAGGTTTAATTTTCATCTCTCTATGATTAGTGATCTTGAGCATTTTTTCATATGTGTATTGGCCATCTGCATATCCCCTTTGAAAAAGTGTCTATTTAGGTCCTTCACCCATTTTTTAATTGGGTTGTTTGTCTTTCTGGTGTTGAGTCATATAAATTATATATTTTGAATATTAACTCCTTATCAGATGTATCTTCGACAAATATGTTCTCTTATACAATGGTTTCCCTTTTCATTTTGTTGCTATTTGTCTTTTTAGATTCAGTTTTTAGAGATGAAACTGCTGAGTCAATTTTACTTTCCAGAAAGAATGCATCAATTTACACTCTACCCAATAAAATACAAGAGTGTACATTTTCCATATTTCCATTAACGCTAGTTTCCTTTTGATATTTTAGTGGTCTCATGGTAATTTTGTTGGGTAAATAGAAGTTGGTAATCTACACTAATAAAAGACAAAGATGCTAATTGACTGTACCTTTGTTATGTCCACCAGCCAATAAGAGGAGTATGCAAATTAACACAACAAAGTTGGTGGTTAATTTGCATACACAGGCTCCCAGTGAAGACTGCAGACAGTGTAGAAGGAAGCCAAGCACTGCAGAAGAAAGCCAAGTGGCTGAGAAGGGAACGGATCAGAAGTAGCAGAGACAGGAACGGAGCTGAGGCAGTGGACACAGGAGGGAGGGAAGTGTCAGACAAGGGAGGGAGCCGAGGTGGTGGAGACAGGAGGGAGCCGAGGGCAAAGCAGTGAAGGGAGGGAGCAAGACAGTGGAGAAGGGAGCGGAGCCAGCCTCGGTGGGCTTCACCCATTCTCTGCTTTGCTCTGGTCTCAGGAAATCCTATTCTTGCAGGAATAGGCCTGAGGAAGCCCTATTCTTGCAGGAATCTTCCTGCAATGGGCCTCTAGTCTATAAAATAGGAGTAGAGAAGGTACTTTGTATCTAGAATCTTACCATGGTTTTATTACAAAGTTTTGGTCTTGGTTTCTAACCTCTGATTTTTTTTTTTTCTGGATGGTCCTAAAAAATGGTGCCTTTTCCATCTGTATGTGAGCACCTTTGTTTACCTTGCACTTAGAATGGCTATCATTAAGAAGACAACATATAACAAATGTTCACAAGGATGTGGAGAAAAAGGAACCCTTCTATAGTGTTGGTGAGAATGTAAACGGATACAGCCACTACGGAAACAATGTGGAGTTTCATAAAAAAATTAAAAGTAGTTTTGCCATATGATCCAGAAATCTCACTTCTGGGTTTATATCAAAGGAAATAAAGATAGTATATCAAAGAGATGTATGCACTCCCATGTTTATTATAGTATTATTCACAATAGCTAAGATATGGAAACAACCAAAGTGCCCATCAATGGGTGAATCAATAAAGAAGATGGGGAGTCTCAAAGATGGTTGCCAACGGGACTGCAAGCTGCAAGATAGTGTGTTAGTGAAAGACCAAAAGCAGAGTGCGTGGATGTGTGGGGAGGGTCTGTATTTGTGAGTGAGGGACAGTTATATTACAAGGAATTTTTGGGGACTGCCGGACCAGGATCTCCTGTCTGGGCAGCCTCTACTGCTGCTGAAATCTCTCCCAGATCAGCCGGCTCTGCCGTGGAGCCCACACCATCTTGAAGGGGAGAGTGGTGGTGATTGGAAGTCCAGCCCTACCTTCAATCAGGGATCTCAGATACCTCCTGGGACCCTACATCCACAACCCCCAGAGATGAGCTGCCTCAGCTGTGAACCCAGGAATACCAAGACTCCAGCTTCTCTGACCACGGGTGCCTAGAAAGTCTGTCCATAAGGAGACAAAGTGGCACGAATACATGGATGAGCCTTTCGCCTTCTCACAGAGCAGAGAGAAGGAACACCTGAATCAATTAATATCCACCCGGAACTGGTGAATTCAACACAGGCCAGATATCATCTAGGGAAAGGTGAGACCTGGGATCCAGGCTGGCGGAAGAAACACGAGCAAAACGCATGCAAAACACGTGAAGTGGGAACTGAAGTCTCAGAGGAAGACTGCGCCCCACAAAATCTGAAGCTGATGAGGTCAGTGTAGCCCTCAAATGTAGAAGGAGGTCCATAGGGATACTGGCAGAAAGGGACTATAGAAATTAACCCACAGCACGGCTGGGCCCAGAAATGCAGCCTGAAGTTCTACCAGTATAGTGCCAGGGGAAAAATTCGCGAGTCTGCACGTGTCTTGTGGCTTTTTTTTAAATTTTTCTTTTTAAATCATTGCTTTTGATTGCTAAGTCCAATACATAAGGTCTTCCAATTAAAAAACACTCACTGAGACTGCAGGGAAAAGCTGTTTTTGTGGAACCTGAAGTTCAGAGTGGGGAGGGAGGAGCAGAAAACCAGCTCTAGGGCAGTCTATCCCCCCCATCCAGTATTGAGTGCTGCAGGGAAAGCAATCTAAACACTGGGAAGGGAAGGGGGTTTTCAGCACTGGATATCAATACAGAAACACTGCCAACCAGGGGTTGTATCAGAAATTGAATCTTGTATAAATACAACTAAAAGCAGGCTGAGACACAAAGAGATCCCAACTGCTTGAAAACAGTGTGTGGCTTATGACACAGAGGAGAGGTGGAGTGCAGGGAACTTCAGTACTGTGCTGTCTACCTGACAGGAAACAGGCCTGCCAAGCAGAACAGTAGAGGAAGTGAATGACCTTCACTACTTCACATTTTTATTTTTTATCTTTCACTTGAGAAACTAATTTTTTTCCTCACTTGATTTTACCTTTTTTATTACATTTTTATATTTAATTATTATTAGTATTACTATTATTTTACCTTTTTAAGTTTTATGTTATTTTTTCTTTATTTTATTTTATTTTGGAATTAGTATTGTACATTCTATTTTTATTTTTATTTTAGAATTATTTTACTCTATCTCAATTTTTCCTTTATGGCACTGCTCACTTCTTCACTTTCCCCTTTTATCCTGTTTCTCTTACCCTGTTCCTGCTTTAGTTTTTCTCTATCCTTTCTCTTTACTCCCTGTTAAAAATTGATCTTACTCATATATCTAATTTCTGCTCCCCTGCTCCAAATCCATACACAGTTCTCTCTTCTCTTTCTTCACTATCCAAATTTTCTTTTTCTTCCTTATTTTTCTCCTTTTTTTTTTCCTATCAGTCTTCTTGCTATTTGTTTGACTGTTGATTAGTTTGGTTTTTATTGCTTGTTTGTTTTTTTGTTTTGTTTTGTTTTCTTTTTTTTTAGTTTTTAATTAAATCTTTATTGTTCAGATTATTACATTTGTTCCTCTTTTTTCCCCCCATATCTCCTCCTCTCCTCCCAGTTCCCGCCCCACCATCCGCCCTCACTCCCCACCTCATCCATAGGTGCACGATTTTTGTCCAGTCTCTTCCCACATCTCCCACACCCCTTTCCCCCCAAGAATAGTCAGTCCATTCCCTTTCTATGTCCCTGATTCTATTATGATCACCAGATTATTCATTCACTTGATTCTTAGCTTCACTTGTTGATAGATGCATGTTTGTTGTTCATAATTTGTATCTTTACCTTTTTCTTCTTCTTCCTCTTCTTAAAGGATACCTTTCAGCATTTCATATAATACTGGTTTGGTGGTGATGAACTCCTTTAGCTTTTCCTTATCTGTGAAGCTCTTTATCTGACCTTCAGTTCTGAATGATAGCTTTGCTGGATAAAGTAATCTTGGTTGTAGGTTCTTGGTATTCATCACTTTGAATATTTCTTGCCATTCCCTTCTGGCCTGCAAAGTTTCTGTTGAGAAATCAGCTGACAGTAGTATGGGTACTCCCTTGTAGGTAACTGAGTTTCTTTCTCTTGCTCCTCTTAAGAGTCTCTCTTTGTCTTTTGCTCTTGGCATTTTAATTATGATGTGTCTTGGTGTGGTCTTCTTTGGATTCCTTTTGTTTGGGGTTCTCCGTGCTTCCTGGACTTGTAAGTCTATTTCTTTCACCAGGTAGGGGAAGTTTTCTGTCATTATTTCTTCAAATAGGTTTTCAATATCTTGCTCTCTCTCATCTTCTGGCACCCCTATAATTCTGATGTTGGTACGCTTGAAGCTGTCCCAGAGGCTCCTTCCACTATCTTCGTATTTTCGGATTCTTTTTTCATTTTGCTTTTCCAGTTGGGTGTTTTTTGCTTCTTCGCGTTTTGAATCTTTGACTTGATTCTTGCGCTCCTCTGGTCTGTTTTTGGGTGTCTGTATAATATTCTTTATTTCAGTCAGTGTATGCTTAATTTCTAGTTGCTTCTTTATCACAACATCGAGGGTATCATTAGATTTCTTGAGGATCTCACTACATTTATCGGCGGCTTCTAGACAGTTCTTAAGAGACCTTAAAAGTGTGGTTCTGAACTCAATAACCTCCATTGACAGGTTTGTCCTGTTTCTTTGTCTCCGCATTTTTTATGCTTTCTTGGTGCACCCCCTAGTGGTCTTTGTACGCTCTCTTGTTGTAATTAAGCCTTGATGGTTGTCGGCAATAGTGGGGGTGATTTGACCTCCAGGCTAACTGGCTATGAGAGTCAGCTGTGTCTGCAGTGGGAGAGCTTCTGTGCTGGATCTCTAGGGTGGTGCTAATCTAGCCTTTGCCTGAGGCTATCCGGCAATTGTTTCTGCGCAGGGCTTGGGCGGGGCGGGTCCCCGGGGATCTACAGGGTGGGCAGACTGAGCAGTTATGGCTGCTCTCAGTTCTGTCCCTAGGGACTCTGCCTCTCAGAGTCTCAGCAACTGCTGCAAACCTCGGAGAGAAATCTGCCTTCGAGTTCCAACGGAAGCCAGACAGTCCCGCTTCTCCTGTTTGAGTCTGGGTCCCCAGAGACTCGCCCGGATCTGGAGCTCAGAGTCTGAACCTCCCTCCCAATTGAAAACAACAACCGCGCCCTCCACCACCAGCCCGCTCTGCACGCACTCCGCACCTGAGTATTTCACTTCAGTACTGCACCTCCCCTGAGTCTGGGTATGATATTCTCTTTCCTCCTAGTTGTAGAATTTCCACTCAGCCAGCCTTCCTGTGGTTCTGGATGATGTCCATTCCGTCTTTTAGGTGTATTTTGATTGGGTTGTTCAAGGCAGCAATCTCCGGTGTTTACCTATGCCGCCATCTTGGTTTCTCTCCTTGTTTTCTTTTTTTTTCTTTTTTTTTTTTACTTCTGTTTTTATCTCCTCGCTTTTTCTCTTCTCCTACTAATAACTTAACTAATTGCAATCACAAACTCAGACCTATCTACTCTCTATTCTCCTTTTCTAATAGTAAAGGAATACATAGATAGATTAAAAAAGGGGACTATATATATATTTATATTTATATTTATATTTATATATAAATTTTCTTTTGTATACACACACACACACACACACACACAAACACACTAGGGGCCCAGTGCATGAATTCATGCACCTTGAAAGGAACTGTGGTCTGTGAGGCTGTGTTGGGCACAGGGGAAGGTCTTGGCCCATCCTCTATGCCCCTGCCTGGCCTCTCCTGCCACAGCCCCCAGTCTTCTGTCTGCTGGCACCTTCATTCCCATTGCCTCTGCTCCCACCTTCTGACAGCACTGAATGATTGGGGCAGGAGACTGGGGGCTGGTTCCTTCTTCCCTTCTAGTAGCAGATGTGAGCAGGGCTGGGCCAGCGCTGTCAGTGGGTATGAGCAGTGACTGCTGCTCTGATCACCCCTCAGGAGCAGAGGGAAGTGGCGAAGCCCTGAGGGGCAATTGGGGCTGGGGCTGGTGTCAGCAGCAGGTGCAAGCACCAGGCAGGACTGCAGCACAGGAACAAAGAATTTTCAGTAACCACCTGAGGCTCATCCCAATGACAGTGATTGGCACCCTGCCTTGGTCTGGTGCCCCCACTCACCTGCTCCATCTTCTCACTGCAGCCGATGCCCACTATGTTCCTCACTCTGCCACCTGCTGCCGATGCCTGCCATGTTCTGTGTGCGCCCCCTGGAGGTCAGCACACATCATAGCAATTGGTTGTTCCTCTGTTCACTCTATTTGCATATTAGCCTTTTATTATATAGGATATATAAGTTATATATATATATTCTTTTTTTGTATTTAGTTTTTTAGTTTTCTTCTTATACACTCATTCTCTATACACCTCCCCTATACTGAATTGTGGTTATTTCCCCATTCATTCAATTTCTTGACCTTACTTTCTGGAAATAAGCTCTGCTTCCTCAGATTTGCCTGGGTGTTTGTTGTTTAGGGGTTTATAGTTTACATATTTTGGATTAGTTGTTGTTTGTAGTTTGCATTCATCTCTAGGTGGTTGTTGTTTGCATTTTTTGGATTAGTTGTTGTGTTATTGGAGTTTTCTTCCCATATACATATATATCCCCCCTTCTTTTTTCTTCTCTTTCTTTCCTCTCTTACATTTTCTTCCTTTCTCAATATCATTATTTTCACTCTTTTCTATCACCTGACTCTCTTTTCTCTAGTGGTCACCTTTATTTGGAAATATTAGTATTGCGAATACATTTATGTTTGGTGCCCTGAGTATTGTGTGTTCTTGTGTTGTATTTTGTGCCTTTAAGTCAATGCAGGAGAGAGAGAGATACACAACCAAAAAACCAGAGAGGAGAAATCATGGAGAGACAAAGAAACAGCCCACATACAAAAGAAAAGGAGGAAAAACCGGAAAAGGAAGTAAATGAAATGGAGGCAACAATATGTCAAAGAAAGAATTCACAGCAATGGCCATAAGGTCGATGAAAAGGATGGAAGACAAATTCAACAACATGTGTAAGAACCAAGAGGAAATGAAGAAGAACCAAGAAGAAATGAAAAATGGCATCGCTGAAATAAAGAACTCAATAAAAAGCATCAAAAGTAGACTAGAAGAAGCAGAGGATCACATCAGTGAGCTAGAAGACAATGTAGGAAAAAATACCCAAGCAGAGCAGCCTCTAGGAAAAAAAAACAACACTAAAAAAAACAGGTGCAGACCCTAAGGGAACTTTGGGACAACATGAAACAAAACAGCATCTGCATAATAGGGTGCCAAAAGGGGAGGAAACTGAACAAGGAATAGAAAACCTGTTTAAAGAAATAATGACAGAAAACGCTCCTGATATAGGGAAGAAAAAAAAACTCACACAAATCCAAGAAGCTCACAGTGTTGCAAACTAGATGAACCCCAAAAGACCAACACCAAGACACATTAGAATTAAACTGTCAAACACCAATGACAAAGTAAGAATTTTAAAGGATTCCAGAGAGAGACAGAAAGTTACCTACAAAAGACCCCCCATCAGAATAGTGACTGATTTCTAAACAAAAACACATCAGGCAAGAAGGGAATAGAATGAAATATACAAATTCTTGCAAAGGAAGGGTCCGAGGCAGACTTCCAAAATGGCCACCAGCAGGAAGGTAGGGAGGGAGAGAGTGTGAGAGAGCCAGGAAGTGATAGAGGAGTGTGTGGACACGAGTGGTGTGTGTGTATGAGTTAGGGACAGTTAGATTCTGCAGGTCTTATAAGGGGCTGCTAAACCGGGCAGTCTCAGGCAGCGGAGTCCTGCTCCCTGCAGGGACACTCCTGGGCAGCCAGCACAGGCACGGCGACCACACCATCTTGGGAAACAGAGCTGCTTGAGACTAGGATCCTGGCCTCAGCACCACCCAGTCTGATCTCAGACGCAAACCAGGACCCTGCAGCCACTGGGGACAGAGACCTGTGACCACAGCTACAGACCTGTAATCACCAAAAGTTCAGAAATCCCCGCGGCAGATCCATGAGTAACAGAGCCCATCCCCCCTTCCCACAGGCTAGCGGGCAGCACCAGAGTAACTAACTGATAGACCCAGACCTTGCCAGGGCCTCAGCGCTCCAGGAACTTTAGCCTGGAAGTGCGCGAGCACATTAGAACTGATCCTACTAGCACTGCCAGCTTCTGAGCCCTGGGCTGGGAGCAAACGCCGGAACCCCAGGAACTGAGCCTAGGCGCACTGCCGGCTTCTGAGCCCTGGCCTGGGAGCAATCTAGCGAACACCAGGAATTTGTCCCACGTATCACAGGGCCAGGGACCCCGATTCTCTGGGCAGGAGGCAGCACCAAGCACCAGTGATTTGACTGTGTTTCTTTTCACCTGCGCCTGAGATACTGATTTCCTGTGCATTCATACTAAGAGCCAGTGACTCCAATTCCTGGTGCAAGGGCAGACAGGGACCCTGATTCTCAAGGCAAGTTGAACGAACCAACAGAGACTCTGATACTGGATTCTGGGGAACTCTGACTCCTGGCGCTTGCTAGGGGGCTCTGGTTTTCAACACGCTTCAGGGGGGTCTCTGTTTCAGCACGGTGCAGGCAGGGTTCCGAATTCTAAGGGCGCATACGAGGCCACATTGAGCGCTGACAACACTGACTCTGAGCGAGCCTGGTTCCCACCAACCCACAACAACCACACATCTTAGTGTCAGAGCTCTTCAGTGACACTAGGGTGGTGGGAGGCTCCCATTGCACACGGCCCAGGCCCACCCAACTCTATGTTTGTACCATCGGGAGATAATCAGAATGAAGAGACGAAACAACAACCAGAGGAAAGACAATGAGGAGTCACCAAGAAAGGACATTAATGAAGTTGAAACGCACAACATGACAGAAAAAGAATTCAGAATAATGGTTGTACAATTCATTCACCGGATGGATGAGAAAATCAACAACCTATGCAAGAATCAGGAAGAAATAAAAAGTGATATAGCTACAATCAAAAACGCCATGGAAAGTTTCAACAGCAGACTAGAAGAACCAGAGGACCGAATTAGTGAATTAGAAGATAAGGCAGAGAAACAAGCTCAATCTGAACAGCAACTGGGGAAAAAAATTAAAAAGCAGGAGAAGAGCCTAAGGGAGCTTCGGGACAACATGAAACGAAGTAACATACGCATAATAGGGCTGCAAGAAGGACAAGAAGAGCAGCAAGGATTAGAAAATCTATTTGAAGAAATAATGTCACAAAACTTCCCAGATATGGGGAAGAAAAAAGTTACACAAGTACAAAGAGTCCCAGGCAAGATGAACCCTAAAAGACCCACACCAAGACACGTCATCATAATGATGGCAAATGTACAAGACAAAAACAGAATCTTAAAGGCTGCAAGAGAGAAACAGAGAGTTACCTACATAGGATCCCCCATCAGATTATCAAATGACTTCTCAACAGAAACACATCAGGCCACAAAAGAATGGACAGAAATATACAAAGTGATGCAAAGCAAAGGACTGAATCCAAGAATACTCTATCCAGCAAGGCTATCATTCAAAATTGAAGGGCAAATAAGAAGCTTCACAGACAAAAAAAGGCTAAGGGAGTATATCACCACCAAGCCAGCAATGCAAGAAATGCTAAAGGGACTGGTGTAAAAAGAAGAAATAAAAATCCCAGAAAGAAAACACCCCCCCCCCCAAAAAAATAGAAATGGCTACAAACAAGTACCTTTCAATAATAACTTTAAACGTAAATGGAATAAATTGTCCAATCAAAAGACATCAAGTGGCTGAATGGATAAAAAAACATGACCCATATATTTGCTGTCTACAAGAGACCCACCTCATTAGAAGGGACTCACACAGACTGAAAGTGAAGGGATGGAAAAATATGTTTCAGGCAAAAGGAAATGAAAAAAAAGCTGGGGTAGCAATACTTATATCAGACAAAATAGACCTCAAAGTGAAGGCCATAACAAGAGATAAGAAAGGCCACTTCATAATACTAAAGGGATCAATACAACAAGAGGATATAACCCTGATAAACATATATGCACCCAATGCAGGAGCACCCACATACATAAGAAAACTCCTGGAAGATATCAGGGGAGAGATTGACAACAATACAATCATAGTAGGGGACTTTAATACACCACTGACATCACTGGATAAATCCGCTAGACAAAAACTCAGCAAAGAAACAGAAATCCTAAATGACTCACTAGATCAGATGGACTTAGTTGACATCTTCAGAACACTTCACCCCAAAGCCACAAAATATACGTTCTTCTCAAGTGCTCATGGGACATCTTCAAAAATAGACCACATATTGGGTCACAAACAAAGTCTCCCCAAATTCAAGAAGATTGAAATCATACCAAGCATCTTCTCAGACCACAAGGCCTTAATATTAGAAATAAACTACAATAAAAACAACTCAAAATACTCAAACACTTGGAAGCTGAATAGCACGTTATTAAATATTGATTGGGTTACCAATGAGATCAAAGAAGAAATTAAAAACATCCTGGAAGCTAATGACAATGAAAACACAACAATCCAAAACCTTTGGGACGCACTGAAAGCAGTCCTGAGAGGGAAGTTTATAACTCTACAGGCCTATCTCAACGAATAGGAAAAAATGGTAGTAAATCACCTAAATCTACAGCTCAAATAATTAGAAAGAGCAACAAGAAAAGCCCAGAGTGAGCAGAAGGAAGGAGATAATAAAAATTAGAGCAGAAATAAATGACATAGAGACCAAAATACATTACAGAAAATCAATGAAACCAAGAGCTGGTTCTTTGAAAGGATAAACAAGATTGATGAACATATAGCCAGGCTCACCAAGAAGCAAAGAGAAAGGACCCAAATCAACAAAATCAGAAATGATAGAGAGGAAATAACAACATATCCCACAGAAATACAAATGATTGTTAAAAAATACTATGGACACCTCTACTCCAACAAACTAGACAACCCGGAGGAAATGGCCATATTCCTAAAAAAATACAACATTCCAAAAATCAATCAAGAAGAATCTAAAAATCTCAATAAGCCAATAACTATGGAAGAAATTGAAGCAGTCATCAAAAAGCTTCCAGCAAACAAAAGCCCAGGACCAGACGGCTTCACAGCGGAGTTTTACCAAACATTCAAGGAAGAACTAAAACCTATTCTCCTCAGACTACTACAAAAAATTCAAGAGGAAGGAACACTTCCAAGCTGATTCTATGAAGCCAGCATCACCCTAATACCAAAACCAGGTACAGACAACACAATGAAAGAGAATTACAGGCCAATATCCCTCATGAACATAGATGCCAAAATCCTCAACAAAATCTTAGCAAATCGGATCCATCAGTACATCAGAAAGATCATACACCATGACCAAGTAGGATTTATCCCAGGGATGCAAGAATGGTACAATATCCACAAATCAATAAATGTGATACATCACATAAACAAATTGAAAGAAAAAAACCACATGGTCATATCAATTGATGCAGAAAAAGCATTTGACAAAATTCAACACCCATTTTTGCTAAAAACTCTCAGCATGGTGCGTGTAGAAGGATTATTCCTCAACATAATAAAAGCCATATATGACAAACCCACAGCCAACATCATATTCAGTGGACAAAAACTAACACCATTTCCGCTAAAAACAGGAACAAAACAGGGATGCCCACTCTCACCACTCCTGTTCGACATAGAACTGGATGTATTAGCCATTGCAATTAGAGAAGATGAAGAAATAAAAGGCATCCAAATTGGAAAAGAGGAAGTAAAACTGTCCTTAATTGCAGATGACATGATATTATACTTAAATAACCCTAAAGACTCCATCAATAAACTATTAGACTTAATAAAAGAATTTGGAAATGTAGCAGGATACAAAATTGACGCCAAGAAATGTATGGCATTTCTATACACCAATAGTTAATGTGCAGATTGATAGACTAAAAAAGCAATCCCATTTACCCTAGCACCAAAATAATTAAGCAACCTAGGAATAAACTTAACTAAAGAGGTAAAAGACCTCTTCTCAGAAAACTATAGGACATTGAAATAAGAGATAGAGGAAGACATAAAGAGATGGAAGAACATACCATGTTCTTGGATTGGTAGAATCAACATCATTGAAATGTCCATACTGCCCAAAGCAATCTATAAATTCAACGCACTTCCCGTTAAAATACCAATGGCATATTTCACAGACCTAGAACGTACTCTCCAAAAATTCATCTGGAATAGAAAACGACCCAGAATAGCTGCAGCGATCCTGAGAAAGAACAAAATTGGTGGGATCTCAATACCAGATATCAAGCTGTATTACAAAGCCACTGTTCTCAAAACTGCCTGGTACTGGCACAGGAACAGACATATAGATCAATGGAATAGAATAGAGAGCCCAGAAATCAGCCCCAACCAATACCTTCAATTAATATTTGACAAAGGAGGCAAAAACATACAATGGTGTCAAGATAGTCTCTTCAATAAATGGTGTTGGGAAAATTGGACAGATACATGTCAGAAAATGAAACTAGACCACCAACTTACACCATACACAAAAATAAACTCAAAATGGATAAAGGACTTAAATATACGACAGGAAACCATACAAATACTAGAAGAATCCAAAGGCAACAAAATCTCAGACATATGCCGAAGCAATTTCTTCACCGATACAGCTATTAGGGCATTGGAAACTAAAGAGAAAATTAACAAATGGGACTACATCAAAATAAAAAGCTTCTGCACAGCAAAAGAAACTATCAACAAAACAACAAGAAAGCCCACTGCCTGGGAAAACATATTTGCCAATGTCATATCTGATAAGGGCCTAATCTCCAAAATTTATAGGGAACTCATACAACTTAACAAAAGGAAGATAAACAATCCAATCAAAAAATGGGCAAAGGATCTAAATAGACACCTTTCAAAAGAGGACATTCAGAAAGCAAAGAGACATATGAAAACATGCTCAAAGTCACTAATCATCCGAGAGATGCAAATCAAAACAATACTGTGGTACCATCTCACACCTGTCAGACTGGCTATCATCAACAAATCAACGAATGACACGTGCTGGAGAGGTTGTGGAGAAAAAGGAACACTTGTGCACTGCTGGTGGGAATGCAGACTGGTGCAGCCACTATGGAAGACAGTATGGAATTTCCTCAAAGAACTAAAAATGGAACTCCCATTTGACCCTGTGATCCCCCTTCTAGGAATATATCTTTGGAAACCAGAAACACCAATCAGAAAGGATATATACACCCCTATGTTCATAGCAGCACAATTCACCATAGCTAAGATCTGGAAACAGCCTAAGTGCCCATCTGTAGATGAATGGATTAGAAAACTCTGGTACATCTACACAATGGAATACTATGCTGCTGTAAAAAAGAAGGAACTCTTACCATTTGCAACAGCATGGATGGAACTGGAGAGCATTCTGCTAAGTGAAATAAGCCAGTCAATGAAGCAAAAATACCACATGATGTCACTCATTTCTGGGTTATAAAGACCATTATAAACTTATGAACAAAAATAGATACAGAGGCAGAGCTGCTCCGAACAGACTGTCAAACTACAGCAGGAAGGCTGGGTAGGGTGGGAGGGCAGGAAGGGGGTGGGTAAGAGATCAACCAAAGGACTTGTATGCATGCATATAAGCATAACCAATGGACACAAGACACTGGGGTGTAGGGGAGGCCAGTGGATTGTCAATGGCGGGTGGAAAAAAAAGGAGACATATGTAATACTCTTTGTAATACTTTAAACAATTAAAAAAAAAGAAAACAAAAAAAGGGAAGGGTCTGAATCCAAGATTACTGTACCCAGCAAGCTATCAATCAAAATTGAGGGTGAAATCAGAAGCTTCACAGACAAAAAAGGACTAAGGGAGTTTATTACCATCAAACCAGCAATTCAAGGAATGTGAAAGGGTCTGCTGTAAAAAGAGGAAATAGGAAGGAAAGAAGGAACATAGGCATAAAAAGCAAAAATGGCAACAAACAAGTACCTATCAATAATAACTGAAAATGTCAATAGATTAAATGCCCCAATTAGAAGACATAGGCTAGCTGAGTGGATAAGAAAACATGACCCATATATCAGCTGTATACAGGAAACCCACCTCAAAACAAAGGACTCACACAGACTGAAAGTGAAGGGATGGAAAAAATGTTTTTCAGGCAATGGAAATGAAAAAAAGCTGGGGTAGCAGTACTTATATCAGACAAATTAGACCTCAAAGTGAAGGCCATAACTAAAGATAAGGAATGCCACTTCATAATACTAAAGGGAGCAATTCAACAAGAAGATATAACTCTGGTAAACATATATACACCAAATACAGGAGCACCCAAATACATAAAAAAAATTCTGGAGGATATCAAGGGAGACATTGGCAGCAATACAATCATAGTAAAGGACTTTAATACCCCACTAACACCACTGGACAAATCCTCTAAACAAACAAACAAAAAAAAAAACAACAACAAAAATAAGCAAAGAAACATCAATCCTAAATGACTCACTAGATCAGATGGAATTAATTGACATCTACAGAACACTTCACCACAAAGCCACAGAATGGGTCTTTTTCTAAGATAGACCACATATTGTTACACAGGAAAAGTCTCTTCAAATTCAAGAAAATAGAAATCATACCAAGCATCTTCTCAGATTACAATGGCACAATACTAGAAGTCAACTACAATAAAAACAATTTTTAAAAAATCAAACACCTGGAGGCTAAATAACATGCTAATAAACAATGATTGGTTTACCAAAGGGATCAAAGAATTAATAAAAAGTATTATAGCAGCAAATGACAATGAAAACACAACAATCCAAAATCTATGGGACACAGTGAACACAGTCTTGAGAGAGAAGTTCATAGCTCTACAGGCCTATCTCAAAAAACAAGAAACAACGGTAATAAATTATCTAACCCTACAGCTCAAAGAGTTAGAAAGAGAGCAACAAGAAAAGCCCAGCATAAGCATAAGGAAGGAAATAATAAAGGTCAAAGCAAAGATAAATGACATAGAGACTGAAAAAACAACACAAAAGATCAACAAAACCAAGAGCTGATTTTCTAAAAGGATAAACAAGATTGATGAACCTTTAGCCAAGACTCACCAAGAAGCAAAGAGAGAGGGCCCAAATAAACAAAATCATAAATGAAAGAGGTGAAGTAACAAATGATCCCACATAAATACAAATTATGAAAAAATAGTATGAACAACTGTATTCCAACAAAATGGACAACCTAGATTAAATGGACATACTCTTAGAAAAATAAAAGCTCCCAAAACTCAATCAAGACAAATAACAAAACCTGAATAGGCTGATAACTACCAAGGAAATTGAAGCAGCGATCAAAAATCTTCCAACAAACTAAAGCCTTGGTCTAGACAGCTTTTCAGAGGAGTTCTACCAAGCATTCAAAGAAGAACTAAAACCTAACCTCCACAGACTATTACAAAAAATTCAAGAGGAAGGCACACTTCCAAGCTCTTTCTATGAAGCCAGCATTATCCTAATCCCAAAACCAGATAAAGGCACCACAAAAAAGAAAATTACAGGCCAATATCCATGATGAACATAGATGATAAAATCCTCAAAAAAAATTCTAACAAATCAGATCTAGCAGTACATTAGAAAGATCAGGCCCTAACCAGTTTGGCTCAGTGGATAGAGCGTCGGCCTGCAGACCCAAGAAAGATCATACACCATGACCAAGTGGGATTTATTCTGGGGATGCAAGGATGGTACAGTACCCACAAATCAATAAATATGATACATCACATAAACAAACTGAGAGATAAAAATTACATAATCATATCAATCAATGCAGAAGAAGCATTTGACAAAATACAGCACCCTTTTTTGATTAAAAACTCTCAGCAAAGTGGGAATAGAGGGATCAGACATCAACATAATAAAAGCCCTACATGACAACCGTACAGCCAACATCATACTCAATGGGCAAAAACTAAATCCAATTCCCCTAAGAACAGGAACAAGTCAGGGATGCCCACTATCACCACTCCTGTTCAATATAGTACTAGAAGTGCTAGCCATAGTGATCAGACAAGAAGAGGAAATAAAAGGCATCCAAATTGGAAAAGAAGAAGTAAAACTCTCCTTGTACGCAGATGACATGATACTATACATAGAAAACCCTAAAGACTCCATCAAAAAACTACTAGACCTAATAAATGAATTTGGCAATGTAGCAGGATACAAAATTAACATCCAGAAATCTATGGCCTTTTTATACACCAACTAGAGGCCAAGTGCATAAAATTCATGCACAGGAGTCAAGCGGTCCCCTCAGCCCAGCCTGCACCCCCTCTAATCAGGGACCCCTTGTGAAATGTCCTACTGCTGGTTTAGGTCCATAAGTCGGACACCCCTCTCACAATCCGGGACTGCTGGCTCCTAATCGCTCACATGCCTGCTGGCCCAATTGCCCCCAACTGCCCACCCCTGCTGACTCAATTTCCCCTAACTGCTCCCCTGATGGCCTGATCACCCACAACTGCTCTCTCCTGCCAGCCTGATCACCTAAACTGCCATCCCCTGCTGGCCAGTTCACCTCCAATGGCCCTCCCCTGCTGGCCTGGTTGCCCCCAACTGCCCTCCCCTGCAGGCCTGGTTGACCCCAACTGCCCTACCCTGCCGGCCTGATCTCTTCCTCAACTGTCCTCCCCTGCTGGCCTGGTTGCCCCCAACTGCCCTCCTCTGCCAGCCTGATTTCCCCTAACCCCCTGCCGGCCTGATCTCTCCCCAAGTTGCCCTCTCCTGCCAGCCTGATCACCACTAACTGCCTCTGCCTTGGTCCCCACCACCATTGCTTTGTATGGAAGGAAGTAGATGTCTGGAAGTTGGCTGGTCAACCCGGACTAATTACCATATTACCCTTTTATTTGTATAGGTAGATTATATAGGATAGGATTGCTTAATTGGGGGGTAGGGGAGCCTTTTTCAGCATGAGGAGATGTTCTTGGCAGAAAAAAATACATAATCCCTATAGCTGGACTGATAGCCAGCCATATGCACTATATTGCCAAACCAATTATTAAAAAATTGAACTGCTTTCTTACACCTTACACCAAACAGCTGTTGCCCTTAAAACCCTCCCTCAGCCCCCACCTTAGGTTCTGCCTTCAGAGTTCACCAAGATTAGGTTCAGATTGGTCAGTTTCTATGCCAGTCAGGGTCAAAAACTCCACCTCCTAGGCAGCCATTGGCTTCTCACAATTCACCCACATTTGGCTCTGATTGATCTATGCCAGTCAGTGTCTCCATGCCTATCTCCAGGCCTATCTTCGGGCCTGATCTGCAACTGCCATGGTAACTGTGGATCAGGACCTGCCTCTCTCTCCAGGCCTATCTCTGGGCCTGATCCCCAGCCACAGGGGCAGTGGTGAGGTTGTTAGGCCTCCGGCCTGGCCTCATGTC
The DNA here is from genome assembly GCF_963259705.1 of Myotis daubentonii. Taxonomy (NCBI): domain Eukaryota; kingdom Metazoa; phylum Chordata; class Mammalia; order Chiroptera; family Vespertilionidae; genus Myotis; species Myotis daubentonii. The sequence continues at coordinate 93,742,624 of NC_081861.1, read as the reverse complement.
AGAGACTAATGACCTCACCATGCCCACCGCCCCCTGTCCCCCACCACTGCCCCACCGGACCTCCAGCCACCAACTTAGCTGTGATAGGTGCCTGTGAGCCTCAGGGAAGGGAACTAGAGGTGCTCCATGAACTTCCTGGTGACAGATTGCCCATCTGGTCATTTAGGTCGTGACAGCCCCTGGCCTTTTATAATGTAGATAATGAACTCACAGAAAGAGAAATGAAAAAAAATCCCATTTAATATTGCACCAAAAAAATTAAGATACCTAGGAATAAACTTAACTAAGGACTTAAAAGACCTGTACTCGGAAAACTTCACAACATTGGAAAAAGAGAGAGAGTAAGACATAAACTAATGGAAGAACATACCATGTTCATGGACTGGTAGAATTCACATCATTAAAATGTCCATACTACCCAAAGCAATCTACAGATTCAATGCAATCCCCATTAAAATACCAATGGCATATTTCAAAGATCTAGAACAAACTCCAAAAATTCACCTGGAATAAAAAAAGACCCCGAATAGCCGCAGCAACCCTGAGAAAGAAGAACAAAGTTAGAGGGATCACAATACCAGATAGCAAGCTATATTACAAAGCCACGGTTCTCAAAACTGCCTGGTGCTGGCACAAGAACAGACATATAGACCAATGGACCAGGACAGAGAACCCAGAAATCGACCCAAGCCATTATGCTCAATTAATATTTGACAAAGGAGGCAAGAGCATACAATGGAGTCAAGACAGTCTCTTTAATAAATGCTGCTGGGAAATTTGGACAGATACATGCAAAAAAATGAAACTAGAACACCAACTTACACCATACACAAAAACAAACTCAAAATGGCTAAATTACTTGAACATAAGAACAGGAAACCATAAAAATACTACAAGACTCCATAGGCAGCAAAATATCAGACATATGTCTCAGCAATATCTTTACAGACACAGCTTCTAGAGCAAGGGAGACTAAGGAGAAAATAAACAAATGGGACTACATTATAATAAAAAGCTTCTGCATAGCAAAAGAAACCATCAACAAAACAACAAGAAAACTCACTGCATGGGAAAACATATTTGCCAATGACATTTCTGTTAATGGTTTAATCTCCAAAATTTACAGAAAACTCATACAACTTAACAACAAGAAGATAAACAGCCCAATCAAAAAATGGGCAAAGGATCTAAATAGACACTTATTGAAAGAGGACATACAGAAGGCCCAGAGACATATGAAAACATGTTCATAGTCACTAATCATCAGAGAGATGCAAATCAAAACAACAATGAGATATCATCTCACACCTGTCAGAATGGCAATCATCAACACTCAACAGATGACAAGTGCTGGTGAGGATGTGGAGAAAAAGGAACCCACATGCACTGCTGGTGGGAATGCAGACTGGTGCAGCCACTGTGGAAGACAGTATGGAGTTGCCTCAAAAATTTAAAAATGGAACTCCCATTTGACCCAGCAATCCCACTTCTAGGAATACATCCCAAGAAAATAGAGACAGCAATCAGAAAGGATATATGCACCCCTATGTTCATAGTGGAACAATTCACCATAGCTAAGATTTGGAAACAGCCTAAATGCCCATCAGCAGATGAGTGGATTAAAAACTGTGGTACATCTATACAATGGAATACTATGCTATGATTAAAAGAAGGAATTCTTACCATTTGCAATAGCATGGTTAGAACTCTAGAGCATCATGCTAAGTGAAATAAGCCAGTCAGAGAAAGATAAATATCACATGATCTCGCTCATATCTTATGGAATATAATGAACAACATAAACTGATGAACAAAAACAGATTCTGAGACAGAGAAGCAACAATCAAACCATCAAACCTCAGAGGGAAGGTTGGAGAGGGTGGGGTTAAGGTGGAAAGATCAACCAAAGGACTTGTATGCATGTATATAAGCCTAAGCAATGGACACAGACAACAAGGGTTGAGAGCATGAGTGGGGGGTTGGGGGGGGCAATGGGGCAACAAGGACACATATGTAATACCTTAATCAATAAAGAAAAAAATTAAAAAGTGCAGCCAAATTATAATACATAAATATATAAAATTAAGATGCTGTATATCTTAAATTTACACAATGTTATATTTTAAATACTTCAAAATTTTCAAAATAAAATAAGGTATAACATGAAATTAAATAAACTGTTTAGGAAGCTAAAAATAAGGTGGAAGTGATACTATATCCCTTGATGCAATCAGTATTTTGTCTAACAGTGTCATAGATAAGGCTGGTTTTAAAGAGAAATAAAATAATCTGAGCACTCAGGGATACACCTGGAGTTAGGCTAGTCCTTCTAAGATAGAGAAGGGATCTTAGACATAGCTGACTGGAGACCCATTGGATCTGACAAGTCCTGAGCCATCAGAAGTATGATGTTGGTGTGCTGGTATTACCTTGCCTGCCCTGACATCCCAGAGCATGCATAATCCCAGGAACCCATCTGGAAATCTTTATCTACTGCTGAATGATCCAGCTAATGTTTGGGCTTCTCTCTGACAGAGACACAGCTAGGCTGAGGAAGAGGTTGCCTTGAAGCTGATTTCTCAGCTAAGTTTATGCTGGTGCCCACTGATCAAGGTCATTTCTTTATCACAGGCCTTGAGTGTTGTCTCTTGGAGCACCTGGAGAAGGTGCTCTTTATGCTTCTGAAAGAATGAATGAAGTACTGGATGTCTCAACAAAATAGCAAAACAGTCTTACATAGAGACAGGAGAGGAGATTATTGCTAAAATTTGAAAGCTATAAAAAAGCAGGGGTATATTTCATCCCACAGAACTAGGCCCTAAAAATATGTCAACAGGCTAAAACAAGTTATTGAACTGGACCATATGATTGATAGTTACAAATGGAGAGTCCTGAACTTGGGTGCAGAAAACCAACTGGCTATACACAGGATGGAAGAGACTGTCCAGGGCAGTTTAAAGGACAGAGACTTACAAGCATCACCGTTGGTATGATGAGGCCAATATATCTAATGGGGACTTAAGCTAAAGTATTATAATTATAGCATCCAGATAGAGAAAAGTAACTATCCCTTCCCACTCAGAAGATTCTGTCAGATGCTCCACAGCCTTTCCTATGTGATGACTTATCTCCTGATAAAGAAGCTTTGCCATTCATAATTACCAAAAGAAATCTGTTTCTTTTTTACTTTTTTATTGAATTTATTGAGGTGACATTGATTAAATATTTATATAGGTTTCAGATGTATGATTCTATAATGGGAACCTAGCCTTCCTAGAACATTAGAAAAGGAAAATGTTGGAAGGGTTTAAGAAAAGGGTGCCTAAACAAAAGAGCCTGAATATGATACTGGCTGTTCAAAAACAAACAAATAGACAGACAAAAACAAAACAAAACAAAACAAAACAAAACAAAACAAAACAAAACAAAAAAACAACCAAGCAAAAATCCTTCTGATCTATCAGGCCTAACAAAAGTACACTAATGCTGACCCACATGTACCAGAAAATATCAAGATGGTAAACATGACTTTTATTTGGCAAAGTGCCCTGGATAGCAGAAGGAAGCTCCAACGTTTACACGGGGCATTGGTGGACATAGCCATACCCAGGAAACAAGGAAATTAAAGCAGGCCACCATTTTCTAAGAAATAGTGCAAGAAAGTTAGAAGGAGAAGGGGGACCTAAAAGTAAAAGGAAAGGCGCCACTAGATGCCAATCAGTGTGCCTATTGCAAAGAGGAAGGCAATTGGAGAAAGGACTGCTCAGAACTTAAAAAGAAAAATACAAAAAAATAAAAACCCTTGCCAGCTGTGGGAAATTTACACTATGGAATACTATGCAACTGTAAAAAAAGAAGGATCTCTTTGGGACAGCATGGATGGACCTGAAAAATATTATGCTAAGTGAAATAAGCCAATCTGAGAAAGACACAAATCACATGATCTCACTAACTTCTGGAATGTAATGAACAAAAAGAATTGACCAATAAAATAAGACCCAAAACATGGAGGCACAGAACAAACTGACATACCTCGATGTGGGGTTAGGGGGATGAGAAGAGATAAACCAAAGAACTTATATAATTACTAGAGGCCCGGTGCACAAAAATTTGTGTACTGGAGGGGGAAGGGGGGTCCCTCAGCCTGGCCTGTGCCCTCTCGCAGTCTGGGACCCCTCAGGGGATGACCACCTGCTGGCTTAGGCCCATTCCCCGGGGGATCGGGCCTAAAATGGCAATCAGACATCCCTCTGGCACCCTGGCAGCCCTCAGGGGATGTCCACTTGCCAGCGGGGAGCAGGCCTAAACTGCAGTCGGACATCCTTAGCACTGCTGAGGAGGCAGGAGAGGCTCCCACCACCACCACTGTACTGGCAGCCATCAGCCTGGCTTGTGGCTGAGCAGAGCTCCTCCCATGTGAGAGTGCCCTGACCACCAGAGGGCAGCTCCTGCATTGAGGGTCTGCCCCCTGATGGTCAGTGTGTGTCATAGTGATCCGTCATTCCCAGTCTGCCGGGAGCCGGTCCATCCTTGCTGTTTCAAGGGACCTGGCGTATATGGCATACGGTTCTTAATATGTTTGCTCACCTTCTTGGCGCTGTGTTTTAACCAAGGTCACCTCTCCGAGAAAGGTTGAATCCCCAGGTAGGGATTTTCCCCTGAAGTTAGGGAGGGAATAAAACCCCTCAACTAAGTGCCAGGCGGGTAACTAATCCCTTTAACTACGAACAATCATGCTTAAACTACATAATCTTTTCTCCCTGGAATGGAGATAAGAAACGCCCTAACCTTTGTAATAGAGATTGATGGGATTGAGTCAACTGGTATAAATACAGATGTAACAAGACAGCAAGACACAGAACTCATGAGACAGAACTGAGAACACAGAACTGAGAACACAGGGCTTGGAAGACAGGACCAAGAGAGACAGAGCCTAGGCACAGAACCTACACAGAACGTTCTCAAGAGACAGAAGAACTTCGCTGGAGAGAGCATGCCGGAGGATCCTGGAGAGGGACTGGCCTCGGAGCCTAGAGACAGAGCCTAGCGGGAGAACATGGCAAGGGATCCTGGACTGAACCTGACTACAGAGATTGGCAGGAGAACCTGACTGGAACCTGGACACTGAACCTGACTGAAGAGCCTGGACAGAACCTGGCTGGAGAACCTAGTGAGGGAACATGGCTACAGAACCTCGCTGGAAAACCTGGAGAACCTAATGAGAGAACCAAACCAGAACTTGGCTAGAGAACCCAACCATGCTGATCAACTGAACGCTGCCTCTGTGTTGTTCCTTCTTCGCCGACTCCGTCCACACCTTTGGGGACCCCTGGACCTGCTGGGGTTGGACCCTGGCATCTGGCGCCCGAACAGGGGTCCAACCCCAGCAGGTCCAGGGGTCCCCAAAGGTGTGGACGGAGTCGGCGAAGAAGGAACAACACAGAGGCAGCGTTCAGTTGATCAGCATGGTTGGGTTCTCTAGCCAAGTTCTGGTTTGGTTCTCTCATTAGGTTCTCCAGGTTTTCCAGCGAGGTTCTGTAGCCATGTTCCCTCGCTAGGTTCTCCAGCCAGGTTCTGTCCAGGCTCTCAAGTCAGGTTCAGTGTCCAGGTTCCAGTCAGGTTCTCCTGCCAATCTCTGTAGTCAGGTTCAGTCCAGGATCCCTTGCCATGTTCTCCCGCTAGGCTCTGTCTCTAGGCTCCGAGGCCAGTCCCTCTCCAGGATCCTTCGGCATCGCTCTCTCCAGCGAAGTTCTTCTGTCTCTTGAGAACGTTCTGTGTAGGTTCTGTGCCTAGGCTCTGTCTCTCTTGGTCCTGTCTTCCAAGCCCTGTGTTCTCAGTTCTGTGTTCTCAGTTCTGTCTCATGAGTTCTGTGTCTTGCTGTCTTGTTACATCTGTATTTATACCAGTTGACTCAATCCCATCAATCTCTATTACAAAGGTTAGGGCGTTTCTTATCTCCATTCCAGGGAGAAAAGATTATGTAGTTTAAGCATGATTGTTCGTAGTTAAAGGGATTAGTTACCCGCCTGGCACTTAGTTGAGGGGTTTTATTCCCTCCCTAACTTCAGGGGAAAATCCCTACCTGGGGATTCAACCTTTCTCGGAGAGGTGACCTTGGTTAAAACACAGCGCCAAGAAGGTGAGCAAACATATTAAGAACCGTATGCCATATACGCCAGGTCCCTTGAAACAGCAAGGATGGACCGGCTCCCGGCACCAGTCCTTCTGCTGTTAGGGTTAGTTTGCATATTACCCGTTTACTATATAGGATAGAGGTCTGGTGCATGGGTGGGGGCCGGCTGGTTTGCCCTGAAGGGTGTCCCGGATCAGGGTGGGGGTCCCGCTTGGGTACCTGGCCAGCCTGGATGAGAGGATGATGGTTGTTTGCAGCTGGTCACACCCCCTTCAGGGTGGGGGTCCCCACTGGGGGGCCTGGCCAGTCTGGGTGAGGGGCTGAGGGATGTTTTCAGGCTGGTGGGCGACTGAAGTTCCCAGCCTCTCCTTTCCTTTTTTTTAATTCTGGGATTTATTTACCTTCTATAGCTGTCACTGGAGCTGAGAGCCAGCTCCAGCTCTGAGGCCATTGCCAGCTGAAAGCAGGTATCTGGGTTTGTTTAGATTCGATAATTCAAACTCTGATGCCATCACTGGCCGCTCTAAGCTCTGAGGCCCCGCTGGCTGAAAGCAGGTACCTGGGGTTTGTTTAGGTTCTATAATTGCAACATTGTTGCATCTGGAGCTCAGAGCTGGGCTGCGACAGGCAGGGAACCTTGGCTTCCTCCATCACTGGAGCAAGCAAGCCTCATGTTCGCTTCAGCTGCCTGGCTGCAGGCCAACATCTTGGCTGGCAGTTAATTTGCATATCTTGCTGATTAGCCAATGGGAAGGGTAGTGAAGTTACAGTTAATTACCATGTTTCTCTATTATTAGATAGGATATGCATAGTCCATGGACACAGGCAATAGGGTAGTAAAGAACTGGGCGGGGGGGGGGTGATAGAGGCTTGGAGGAGGGGGTAGAGGGGGGAGGGAGATATCTGTAATACTGTCAACAATAAACATATATTTAAAATAAAAAAGAAATAAGTAGATTGCATTCTGTAAAATGCAATATTATACCTAAAGGGAACTCTTGAAAAAAAATAGAGCATGAATTGGAAAAGATTTTTAATGAAAAAAGGCAAACATAAAACAATAGTAATTACCACCATCAGGTAGTTTCCCATTTCCTGTGCAATACCCCACACCAAAATGCACCTAATACACTGGACATATTTCATACTTCTAAACTGGACTGGAAGAACAAAGTAACTGTAAATTACAAGGTGTCCCAAAAATGTATACAAATTTTTTTTCTTTTCTTTTTTTTTTTTAAAGTTGTGAAGTTGCCAAAGAGCATTCATGCCCCACCACATAGGTGCCCCACCACATGCCACCACACATGTGCCCCACCTCATCGGCGCCCGCCCCACCTCATCACACAGGTGCCCCACCTCATCGGGGCCCACCCTACCTCATCACACAGGTGCCCCACACACAGGTGCCCCACCTCATCGGCGCCCACCCCTCCTCATCACACAGGTGCCCCACCTCACCACAGAGGTGCCCCACCTACAGGGGCACATCCCACCGCCACATAGGTTCCCCACCCCCAACCGGCCCCCCTGGTGAGTGGGGGGGCAGTTGGGAGCAATCAGGCTGGTGGGTGGCTGGCAGGGGGTGTCCGACTGCTGGAGCAGGATCGGAGGCAGGCCAGGTGCACTGGCATATGTGCTGCCAAAGCGAGCACCAAATTTTAAGAACTAATAGCTCAATTTTGAAAATGAAATGTATTTGAATAAACACTGCCTTTAAAATTAAAAACTAAAAACCCTTGCTGAGAAATCTTAGAAAGAAATGACAAATATGATGACAAATGAGGAGGCCCAGAGGCACCCCTAGATACCTCCTGACCTATTACTATCTCCCCACAGGAGCCCCCAGTACAATTGACAGTGTATGGAAGCTACATACTCAGTGCTAAATACAAAACTAACCAAAATTTCAGCTGCAGTGTTGGTTACTGGAGCGTCTAGGGGGCAATTACAAAAACAGGTGTTCCTTCAACCTCTAGAATGACAGCTTGGGGATAAAAAACTGACAGCTTGGGGATAAAAAACTGACGCATAGTTTTTCCTGTATGCCAGACTGACCCCATTCCATGGTTGGGCCAAGATTTACTTTGTAAATTGCATACACAATAACTTTTTCCCCTGAGAAGCAGCAATTATGTTTAGAAGTTCTGCTGGAACATGCTTTCCATCTCTAGGTGCTCCTGACTTTCCTGGAAGGACCCAGAGGTGAACTCTTCCCACCCAAAATATACAAGCAGGTTGATTGAGCCATTTGGGCCAAGGGAACCCCATGTAAGGCAGTGAATATCCAACCCATAAAAATTAACATGAAAGAAGGGATGCAGGTTCCACAGAAGAAATAATACCCCCTTAAAAGGAAGCTTTAGTGGGAATTCGACCAATATTGCAGATATTCTTAGAATTATAATTAATTTGTCTAAGTGAGTCTCCCTATAATACCTCATTTTGTCAGTCAAAAAGCCTTACTCTCCTGAACAGGATCTTAGGGCCATAAATGTTGACCAGGACATTCATCCTATGGTGCCCAACCATTACACTTTGTTGACTATGGTGCCTGGGGATAGCAAATGATTTTCTGTCCTAGAGTTGAAGGACATTTTTCTGCACCCCAATAGATGACCAGGCTCAAATATTATTTGCCATTGAATGGCAGGACCAAGAAACTAAAGCCATACTCCAATGCAGTTGGACTATGTTGCCAAAAGAATTTAAGAATTCCCCAACCATATTTGGATTAATAAAGAGTGTCCCAAAATTCACGCAATATTTGAATTTAATGGTGCTCGCTATCGCGACATGATAATCCAGTTTTTTGTACCTAAATTGCAAGATATTGCTGTGGACAATATGTGGTTTCAACAAGACGGTGCCACATGCCATATAGCCCGAGAAACAATTCAATTACTGCATGAGTCATTTCCTGGTCGTGTAATTTCCTGTTTTGGTGATCAGAATTGGCTGCCCAGATCATGCGATTTAATGCCATTGGACTTTTTTCTTTGCGGTTTTTTGAAGTCTAAGGTTTATGCCAACAAGCCTATGACCACCCATGCTTTGAAGGAGGAAATTGAGTGCTGTATCAATGAAATCCAGCCACATTTATGCAAAACGGTCATGGAAAATTTTAACAAAAAAGTGCGTATGTGTCAGCAAAGCTGTGGAGGCCATTTACCTGATATGCTATTCCATACATAACCCTATACTGTATACTTTACAAATCAATAAAAAAATTACAATTTTTAATTATAAACCTGTGTTTTCTATCAAAATTAATTCTTGCATGAATTTTGAGACACCCTTTATTATCAAAAGATTTAAGGGATATTCGATTGAAGTCTGGAATTCTTTTACAATATGTAGATGCCTTACTAATAGCTAGCAATACTTATGAAGACTGCTCAACACCATCACACGTCTGAATCATTTGGGGGGGAAAAAGGAGGATATAAAGTATCACCTCACAATGCCCAGATTTGTAAACAGGAGATGGCATACCTAGGATTCCAATTGAAATAGGACACTAGAAGCTTGATGGCTGATCAGAAATAAGCAATCAACATGATAAACATCCAAGAGAACTGGAAGCAGCTTTGTAGATTCTTAGGGTTTTGCTGAATTTGGATTCCAAATGTTGGTCTTATAGTGAAATCATTGTATAATTCTTAAAGACTATATTATGAACATCTTGAATGGATAAGAGACTGTCAAGCAGTATTTGACACCTTGAAGTCAAAGTACTTTTGGCCCTCACTCTAGGATCCAAATTTACAAAAATATTTCAAATTATAATTTCATGAAAGGCAAGGAATTGGACTTGGGGTACTAACCCAGACCCTGGGAAATACCCCTCAACACATAGCCTATCTCTCAAAGAAACTAGATCACATGGAAAAAGGATGGCCACCATGCTGTTGGGAAATAGCAGCTACTGGTGACATCTTACAGGAAGCAGAGAAATTCATTCTGAGCATTGGTATTCATACCACACCAGGTCCTAATCCTAGTAGAACAGAAAAGATGGCATTGGCTGATGGCAGAGCACATAGAAAATATCAGGCAATTTTATTAAACTACAAAAATATTATTTTACAAACCACCACTACCTTAAACCTAGACACCCTACTCCCAGACTCAGACCTTCAGCATTATTGCTTAGAAATCATTGACAAAGTTTATTCCAGCAGACCAGATCTATTAAACAAGTCACTGATAGAACCTTACTGGGAATTATATACAGATGGGAGCAGATTCATGGAGAATGGTCAATGATGAGCCAGGTACATGGTAGTCACCAGAGACAAGGTAATATAGGCCCAGGCCCTTGCTGTAGGAACCTCACCACAAAAGGCTGAATTGACAGCCCTCACAAGACCCTTAGAATTATCCCAGGGAAAGAATGTTAACATCTACATTGACTCTAAATATGCCTTCATGGTAGTCCATCTCCATGCAATATGGAAAGAAAGGTTGCTCTTAACTTCAGGGAATAAGAATATCAAACATGCAAAAAATATTTTAAAATTGCTAGAGTTAGTGAGTCTACTGAATCAAATTGCCATAATTCACTGCCCAGGACACCATAAGGATGGTTCCCAAATAAGGCAGAGAAACAAAAATGCTGATAAAGCAGCAAAACAAACTGCCTGAGGGCCACCACCTCTTGGGGCTTTAATTGCCCAACTATCATTGTCAGAATGTAAACCACATTTCATAGAATGAGATGAGGAACAGGTCTGTGAATGGGAATCCTCTAACTGATCCTAATTCTATATGGAAGATCAACACTCATGGTGTGGGTATGATCTTAATCCTTGAAGCTCTAGTATATCTCATCCTCAAACACCTACATGAAGGGACCCATTATGGAAGGAATACTTTAATGGACCTCATTAGAACACATTTGAAGGGCCCTCATTTACAAAGGATAATTTAGAAGATTATCCCAAACTGTCAGATATGTGCTAAAAAACAATCTTAAAACAGATCGTGCCCCAACATGAAAGGGAGTACAATATAAAGGGATATGCCCATTTGGGGACTGGCAAGTTGACTACACAAATGCCTGAAATGATAGGAAACTTTAAATTTTTATTAATTTTTGTAGATACATTTTCTGGATGGGTAGAGGCGTACTCCACTAGAACTGAGAAGGCAACTGAGGTAGCAAAATTTCTACTAAAAAACCTAATCCCTATGTTGTAAAGACTTCCTTACAACACTCAAAGTGACAATGGGCCATCATTCACTTCAGAAATTTCCCAGAAGGTAGGACAGGCATTACAAATTCAATGGAACTGAAAATGGTGGCCAAATAGGCAGACCTGTTGTGCACGTTGTCCCAGTGCCAGACTGAAAAAACAACTAAATTGGAGAACATTCCCCTAGAGTTACCAACTGAAATCCATCTGAGGAGGAGACATATCAAGAAGGACAGAAAACACCTGGAGAGGAGTAGATCCAGCTCCCAGGGGCTGCAGGCCAGCAGGCACAGAAAGGAGGGAGTGCTGGGATATGGGAGGGTCTTTTCCATCAGAAGATAGAGGCCTGGAGCCCAGGCTGCGTTCCACATCGCTGCTGGCCACTGCGGAGTCTAGAGCTGGCAGACTGGGTCAGGGGAGAGGCGGTGGGGGGTGGGAGAGGGGGGAGCCACAGTTTCATGGTTTGTTTGTTTGTTTTTTTCTCCAAATCCAGAGCACAGGAGTTCTGGTTTGCAACTACTCACCAGAAGCTTTGGTGCAGGGAGGGAGGCATGGACTTGAGATGCCTGAGGAGAGGCTAGCTGGAAACAGGGCAGGGAGACATGGAAAAGCAGTAGCCAGGAGTCCTGCATTTGGTCATTCATACACAGGCAAATCAAAACTGCAGTTTTTCCTGAGAGGAGCAAGCTGCTCCCAGTAGCCTCAGGAAAGCTTTCCCTGCTCTCTGGAGTCCTGGATGCCACACCCTGCATTTTGAGCTTTTCAGAGGGAAAAAAAAGGCAGAGGCCAAGGTTATAGTCTGAACAGTCCCAAGGAGCCCTGCATTAGAGGAGAGCCATGCACCCCACTATTCTGGAAACAAGACTGATAAAAACTTCAGTTTTTCAGCCAACCACATTGGTCTCCATACAAGGATCTCTGTCCAGCCAAGGGCATAGTAAGATTTTGGGCCACTCATGGATGAGTAGCTTTGGAACAGGAAATACACCCAACTTATTCCCTGAAAGCTAAACAGCACCTCACACACCTAAAGTCCTTTCAGAAACAGATTCGTGAGTGACTAAGATTGACAGCTGGTTACCAGCTAAAGGAGAGCAGAGGCATAGCCTAGGGAAAAAGAGTAAGTGTGCTGACCCAGCCCTGGGCCCTGTGCTGCTAACAAACCTACTTTAGAGGGGAGATAAGCCCCTCTTGCTTACAGCCAAGTTTTGTGGAGACAGACACAAGCAGTGGGTCAGTGGATAACTTGGAGCTTCAAGCAGGTTGCTGAAAGCAAAAAGACAGTGCCTGACAGGGGTTAGCACCTAACTACAACAGGAAGCCCAGAACTGGCAGAAAGAACAGAAGAGAGGGATCAAAAGTGAGTTCCCATGGGGCATTAAACTAGACTGAAATGAACGTCAATTTATGTTTTTTCTTTTATTTCTCCTTTTGTTCCTTCTTTTGTCCTCCCCTTTTAGTTATTTTGTCTTTTTTAGTTTTTTCTCTTTCCTTTCTTTTTCCCCCTTTTTAAATTACTCTTTATCTACTTTATTGATTTGTTATTAATCTAGTTTCTGTTGTTTTGTTCAAATATCTAATTTTATTCTTCCCTTTTATTGCTCAAGTTTTCTTTCTTTCACTACTCAATGTTTTGCCCTCTTTTCTTTTTCTATTCCATTCTCATTATTTTTATTTTTCTTATTTTAGGTATATCGAATTTTTCCTCAATTTTTTTTTCCATTTTTTCCCCTTGTCTTTTCTTTTTTTTTCTATAGCTTTATTTTTTTTCTTTCTTTTTTTTCCTTAAAGTATTACAAAGGGTATTATATATGTGTCCATTTCCCCCGCCCCCGCCCTAGAGAGTCCCCTAGCCTCCCCTAACCCCCAGTGTCTTATGTCCATTGGTTATGCTTATATGCATGCATACAAGTCCTTTGGTTGATCTCTTACCTCCCTACCTCCTGCCCCCCAACCCTCCCCAGCCTTCCCACTGCAGTTTGACAATCTGTTTGAGGCAGCTCTGCCTCTGTATCTATTATTATTCAAAAGTTTATAATGGTCTCTATTATCCATGAATGAGTGAGATCATGTGGTATTTTTCCTTCATTGACTGGCTTATTTCACTTAGCACAAGGCTCTCCAATTCCATCCGTGCCTTTGCAAATAGTAAGAGTTCCTTCCTTTTTAGAGCAGCATAGTATTCCATCGTGTAGATGTACCACAGTTTTCTAATCCATTCATCTACTGATGGGCACTTAGGCTGTTTCCAGATCTTAGCTATGGTGAACTGTGCTGCTATGAACATATGGGTGCATATATCCTTTCTGATTGGTGTTTCTGGTTTCTTGGGATATATTCCTAGAAGTGGGATCACAGGGTCAAATGGGAGTTCCATTTTCAGTTTTTTGAGGGAACTCCATACTGTCTTCCATAGTGGCTGCACCAGTCTGCATTCCCACCAGCACTGCACGTGTGTGCCTTTTTCTCCACATCCTCTCCAGCACTTGTGGTTTGTTGATTTGTTGATGATAGCCAGTCTGACAGGTGTGAGATGGTAACTCATTGTTGTTTTGATTTGCATCTCTTGGATGATTAGTGACTTTGAGCATGTTTTCATATGTCTCTTGGCTTTCTGAATGTCCTCTTTTAAAAGGTGTCTATTTAGGTCCCTTGCCCATTTTTTGATTGGATTGTTTATCTTCCTTTTGTTAAGTTGTATGAGTTCCCTATAAATTTTGGAGATTAGGCCCTTATCAGATATGACATTGGCAAATATGTTTTCCCACACAGTGGGTTTTCTCGTTGTTTTGTTGATGGTTTCTTTTGCTGTGCAGAAGCTTTTTATTTTGATGTAGTCCCATTTGTTCATTTTTTCTTTAGTTTCAAGTGCCCTAGGAGCTGTATCAGTGAAGAAATTGCTTCGGCATATGTCTGAGATTTTGTTGCCTTTGGATTCTTCTAGAATTTTTATGGTTTCCTGTCGTACATTTAAGTCCTTTATCCATTTTGAGTTTATTTTTGTGTATGGTGTAAGTTGGTGGTCTAGTTTCATTTTCTGGCATGTATCTGTCCAATTTTCCCAACACCATTTATTGAAGAGACTATCTTAGCTCCATTGTATGTTCTTGCCTCCTTGGTCAAATATTAATTGAGCATATTGGTTAGGGCTAATTTCTGGGCTCTCAATTCTATTCCATTGATCTATATGCCTATTGTTGTGCCAGTACTAGGCACTTTTGAGAACAGTGGCTTTGTAATACAGCTTGATATCTGGTATTGAGATCCCACCTACTTTGTTCTTTTTCAGGATTGCTGCAGCTATTCGGGGTCTTTTTTTTATTCCAGACGAATTTTTGGAGAGTTCGTTCTAGATCTATGAAGTATTCCATTGGTATTTTAATAGGAAGTGCGTTGAATTTGTAGACTGCTTTGGGTAGTATGGACATTTTAATGATGTTGATTCTACAAATCCTTGAACACGGTATGTTCTTCCATCTGTTTATGTCTTCCTCTATATCTTTTTTCAACGTCCTGTAGTTTTCTGAGTAGAGGTCTTTTACCTCTTTAGTTAAGTTTATTCCTAGGTAGCTTAACTTTTTTGGTGCTATGGTAAACGGGATAGTTTTTATAATCTCTCTTTCTGAAAGTTCACTATTGGTGTATAGAAATGCCTCAGATTTCTTGGGATTAATTTTGTATCCTGCTACATTGCCAAATTCATGTATTAAGTCTAGTAGCTTTTTGATGGAGTCTCTAGGGTTTTGTATGTATAATATCATGTCGTCTACAAATAAGGACAGTTTTACTTCCTCTTTTCCAATTTGGATGCCTTTTATTTCTTCTTTTTGCCTAATTGCAATGGGTAACACGTCCAGTACTATGTTGAACAGGAGTGGTGAGAGGAGGCATCCCTGTCTTGTTCCTGTTAATGGGGAAATGTGTTAGTTTTTGTACATTGAGTATGATGTTTGCTGTGAGTTTGTCATATATGGCTTTTATTATGTTGAGGTATCATCCTTCTACTCCTGCCTTACTGAGAGTTTTTATCAAAAATGGGTGATGAATTTTGTCAAATGCTTTTTCTGCATCAATTGATATGACCATGTGGTTTTTTTCTTTCAATTTGTTTATGTGATGTATCACGTTTATTGATTTGCGGATATTGTACCATCCTTGCATCCCTGGGATAAATCCTACTTGGTCATGGTGTATGATCTTTCTGATATACTGCTGGATCCGATTTGCTAAGATTTTGTTGAGGATTTTGGCATCTATGTTCATGAGGGATATTGGCCTGTAATTCTCTTTCATTGTGTTGTCTTTACCTGGTTTTGGTATTAGGGTGATGCTGGCTTCATAGGATGAGCTTGGAAGTGGTCCTTCAAGAGCCACTCTTGAATTTGTAGTAGTCTGAGGAGGATAGGTTTTAGTACTTCCTTGAATGTTTGGTAAAACTCCCCTGTGAAGCCGTCTGGTCCTGGGCTTTTGTTTGCTGGAAGCTTTGTGATGACTGCTTCAATTTCTTCCATAGTTATTGGCCTGTTGAGATTTTTAGATTCTTCCTGATTAAGTTTTGGAATGTTGTATTTTTCTAGGAATTTGTCCATTTCCTCCAGGTTGCCTAGTTTGTTGGAGTAGAGCTGTCCATAGTATTTTTTAACAATCATTTGTATTTCTGTGGGGTCTGTTGTTATTTCGCCTCTATCATTTCTGATTTTGTTTATTTGGGTCCTCTCTCTTTGCTTCTTGGTGAGTCTGGATAGAAGTTTGTCAATCTTGTTTATCCTTTCAAAGAAAAAGGTCTTGGTTTCATTGATTTTCTGCATTTTTTTTATTTATTTTTTTATTGCTTAAAGTATTACAAAGGGTATTACATATGTATCCATTTTATCCCCCCGCCCTAGACAGTCCCCTAGCCTCCCCTATCCCCCAGTGTCTTATGTCCATTGGTTATGCTTATATGCATGCATACAAGTCCTTCGGTTGATCTCTTACCCCCCTACCTCCTGCACCCCAACCCTCCCCGGCCTTCCCGCTGCAGTTTGACAATCTGTTTGAGGCAGCTCTGCCTCTGTATCTATTATTGTTCAAAAGTTTATAATGGTCTCTATTGTCCATGAATGAGTGAGATCATGTGGTATTTTTCCTTTATTGACTGGCTTATTTCACTTAGCATAATGCTCTCCAGTTCCATCCATGACGTTGCAAATGGTAAGAGTTCCTTCCTTTTTACAGCAGCATAGTATTCCATCGTGTAGATGTACCACAGTTTTCTAATCCATTCATCTACTGATGGGCACTTAGGCTGTTTCCAGATCTTAGCTATGGTGAACTGTGCTGCTATGAACATAGGGGTGCATATATCCTTTCTGATTGGTGTTTCTGGTTTCTTCGGATATATTCCTAGAAGTGGGATCACAGGGTCAAATGGGAGTTCCATTTTCAGTTTTTTTAAGGAAACTCCATACTGTCTTCCATAGTGGCTGCACCAGTCTGCATTCCCACCAGCAGTGCACAAGTGTTCCTTTTTCTCCACATCCTCTCCAGCACTTGTCGTTTGTTGATTTGTTGATGATAGCCAGTCTGACAGGTGTGAGATGGTACCTCATTGCTGTTTTGATTTCCATCTCTCGGATGATTAGTGACTTTGAGCATGTTTTCATATGTCTCTTGGCTTTCTGGATGTCCTCTTTTGAAAGATGTCTATTTAGGTCCTTTGCCCATTTTTTGATTGGATTGTTTATCTTTCTTTTGTTAAGTTGTATGAGTTCCCTATAAATTTTGGAGATTAGGCCCTTATCAGATATGTCATTGGCAAATATGTTTTCCCACACAGTGGGTTTTCTCGTTGTTTTGTTGATGGTTTCTTTTGCTGTGCAGAAGCGTTTTATTTTGATGTAGTCCCATTTGTTCATTTTTTCTTTAGTTTCAAGTGCCCTAGGAGCTGTATCAATGAAGAAATTGCTTCGGCATATGTCTGAGATTTTGTTACCTTTGGATTCTTCTAGAATTTTTTATGGTTTCCCGTCATACATTTAAGTCCTTTATCCATTTTGAGTTTATTTTTGTGTATGGTGTAAGTTGGTGGTCTAGTTTCATTGTCTTGCATATATCTGTCCAATTTTCCCAGCACCATTTATTGAAGAGACTATCTTGGCTCCATTGTATGTTCTTGCCTCCTTTGTCAAATATTAATTGAGCATATTGGTTCGGGCCGATTTCTGGGGTCTCTATTCTATTCCATTGATCTATATGCCTATTCTTTTGCCAGTACCAGGCAGTTTTGAGACCAGTGGCTTTGTAATACAACTTGATATCTGGTATTGAGATCCCACCTACTTTGTTCCTTTTCAGGATTGCTGCAGCTATTCGGGGTCTTTTTTTATTCCAGATGAATTTTTGGAGAGTTCGTTCTAGATCTCTGAAGTATGCCGTTGGTAGTTTAATGGGAAGTGCGTTGAATTTATAGATTGCTTTGGGTAGTATGGACATTTTAATGATGTTGATTCTACCAATCCATGAACACGGTATGTTCTTCCATCTGTTTATGTCTTCCTCTATATCTTTTTTCAACGTCCTGTAGTTTTCTGAGTAGAGGTCTTTTACCTCTTTAGTTAAGTTTATTCCTAGGTAGCTTAATTTTTTTGGTGCGATGGTAAACGGGATTGTATTTATAATCTCTCTTTCTGAAAGTTCACTACTGGTGTATAGAAATGCCTCAGATTTCTTGGGGTTAATTTTTTATCCTGCTACATTGCCAAATTCATGTATTAAGTCTAGTAGCTTTTGGATGGAATCTCTAGGGTTTTGTATGTATAATATCATGTCATCTGCAAATAAGGACAGTTTTACTTCCTCTTTTCCAATTTGGATGCCTTTTATTTCTTCTTCTTGCCGAATTGCAATGGGTAACACGTCCAGTACTATGTTGAACAGGATTGGTGAGAGGGGGCATCCCTGTCTTGTTCCTGTTCTTAGGGGAAATGGTGTTAGTTTTTGTCCATTGAGTATGACGTTGGCTGTGGGCCTGTCATATATGGCTTTTATTATGTTGAGGTATGATCCTTCTACTCCCACCTTACTGAGAGTTTTTATCAAAAATGGGTGATGAATTTTGTCAAATGCTTTTTCTGCATCAATTGATATGACCATGTGGTTTTTTTCTTTCAATTTGTTTATGTGATGTATCACGTTTATTGATTTGCGGATATTGTACCATCCTTGCATCCCTGGGATAAATCCTACTTGGTCATGGTGTATGATCTTTCTGATATACTGCTGGATCCGATTTGCTAAGATTTTGTTGAGGATTTTGGCATCTATGTTCATGAGGGATATTGGCCTGTAATTCTCTTTCATTGTGTTGTCTTTACCTGGTTTTGGTATTAGGGTGATGCTGGCTTCATAGGATGAGCTTGGAAGTGGTCCTTCAAGAGCCACTCTTGAATTTGTAGTAGTCTGAGGAGGATAGGTTTTAGTACTTCCTTGAATGTTTGGTAAAACTCCCCTGTGAAGCCGTCTGGTCCTGGGCTTTTGTTTGCTGGAAGCTTTGTGATGACTGCTTCAATTTCTTCCATAGTTATTGGCCTGTTGAGATTTTTAGATTCTTCCTGATTAAGTTTTGGAATGTTGTATTTTTCTAGGAATTTGTCCATTTCCTCCAGGTTGCCTAGTTTGTTGGAGTAGAGCTGTCCATAGTATTTTTTAACAATCATTTGTATTTCTGTGGGGTCTGTTGTTATTTCGCCTCTATCATTTCTGATTTTGTTTATTTGGGTCCTCTCTCTTTGCTTCTTGGTGAGTCTGGATAGAAGTTTGTCAATCTTGTTTATCCTTTCAAAGAAAAAGGTCTTGGTTTCATTGATTTTCTGCATTTTTTTTATTTATTTTTTTATTGCTTAAAGTATTACAAAGGGTATTACATATGTATCCATTTTATCCCCCCGCCCTAGACAGTCCCCTAGCCTCCCCTATCCCCCAGTGTCTTATGTCCATTGGTTATGCTTATATGCATGCATACAAGTCCTTCGGTTGATCTCTTACCCCCCTACCTCCTGCACCCCAACCCTCCCCGGCCTTCCCGCTGCAGTTTGACAATCTGTTTGAGGCAGCTCTGCCTCTGTATCTATTATTGTTCAAAAGTTTATAATGGTCTCTATTGTCCATGAATGAGTGAGATCATGTGGTATTTTTCCTTTATTGACTGGCTTATTTCACTTAGCATAATGCTCTCCAGTTCCATCCATGACGTTGCAAATGGTAAGAGTTCCTTCCTTTTTACAGCAGCATAGTATTCCATCGTGTAGATGTACCACAGTTTTCTAATCCATTCATCTACTGATGGGCACTTAGGCTGTTTCCAGATCTTAGCTATGGTGAACTGTGCTGCTATGAACATAGGGGTGCATATATCCTTTCTGATTGGTGTTTCTGGTTTCTTCGGATATATTCCTAGAAGTGGGATCACAGGGTCAAATGGGAGTTCCATTTTCAGTTTTTTTAAGGAAACTCCATACTGTCTTCCATAGTGGCTGCACCAGTCTGCATTCCCACCAGCAGTGCACAAGTGTTCCTTTTTCTCCACATCCTCTCCAGCACTTGTCGTTTGTTGATTTGTTGATGATAGCCAGTCTGACAGGTGTGAGATGGTACCTCATTGCTGTTTTGATTTCCATCTCTCGGATGATTAGTGACTTTGAGCATGTTTTCATATGTCTCTTGGCTTTCTGGATGTCCTCTTTTGAAAGATGTCTATTTAGGTCCTTTGCCCATTTTTTGATTGGATTGTTTATCTTTCTTTTGTTAAGTTGTATGAGTTCCCTATAAATTTTGGAGATTAGGCCCTTATCAGATATGTCATTGGCAAATATGTTTTCCCACACAGTGGGTTTTCTCGTTGTTTTGTTGATGGTTTCTTTTGCTGTGCAGAAGCGTTTTATTTTGATGTAGTCCCATTTGTTCATTTTTTCTTTAGTTTCAAGTGCCCTAGGAGCTGTATCAATGAAGAAATTGCTTCGGCATATGTCTGAGATTTTGTTACCTTTGGATTCTTCTAGAATTTTTTATGGTTTCCCGTCATACATTTAAGTCCTTTATCCATTTTGAGTTTATTTTTGTGTATGGTGTAAGTTGGTGGTCTAGTTTCATTGTCTTGCATATATCTGTCCAATTTTCCCAGCACCATTTATTGAAGAGACTATCTTGGCTCCATTGTATGTTCTTGCCTCCTTTGTCAAATATTAATTGAGCATATTGGTTCGGGCCGATTTCTGGGGTCTCTATTCTATTCCATTGATCTATATGCCTATTCTTTTGCCAGTACCAGGCAGTTTTGAGACCAGTGGCTTTGTAATACAACTTGATATCTGGTATTGAGATCCCACCTACTTTGTTCCTTTTCAGGATTGCTGCAGCTATTCGGGGTCTTTTTTTATTCCAGATGAATTTTTGGAGAGTTCGTTCTAGATCTCTGAAGTATGCCGTTGGTAGTTTAATGGGAAGTGCGTTGAATTTATAGATTGCTTTGGGTAGTATGGACATTTTAATGATGTTGATTCTACCAATCCATGAACACGGTATGTTCTTCCATCTGTTTATGTCTTCCTCTATATCTTTTTTCAACGTCCTGTAGTTTTCTGAGTAGAGGTCTTTTACCTCTTTAGTTAAGTTTATTCCTAGGTAGCTTAATTTTTTTGGTGCGATGGTAAACGGGATTGTATTTATAATCTCTCTTTCTGAAAGTTCACTACTGGTGTATAGAAATGCCTCAGATTTCTTGGGGTTAATTTTTTATCCTGCTACATTGCCAAATTCATGTATTAAGTCTAGTAGCTTTTGGATGGAATCTCTAGGGTTTTGTATGTATAATATCATGTCATCTGCAAATAAGGACAGTTTTACTTCCTCTTTTCCAATTTGGATGCCTTTTATTTCTTCTTCTTGCCGAATTGCAATGGGTAACACGTCCAGTACTATGTTGAACAGGATTGGTGAGAGGGGGCATCCCTGTCTTGTTCCTGTTCTTAGGGGAAATGGTGTTAGTTTTTGTCCATTGAGTATGACGTTGGCTGTGGGCCTGTCATATATGGCTTTTATTATGTTGAGGTATGATCCTTCTACTCCCACCTTGCTGAGAGTTTTTATCAAAAATGGGTGTTGAATTTTGTCAAATGCTTTTTCTGCATCAATTGATATGACCATGTGGTTTTTTTCTTTCAATTTGTTTATGTGATGTATCACGTTTATTGATTTGCGGATATTGTACCATCCTTGCATCCCTGGGATAAATCCTACTTGGTCATGGTGTATGATCTTTCTGATGTACTGCTGGATCCGATTTGCTAAGATTTTGTTGAGGATTTTGGCATCTATGTTCATGAGGGATATTGGCCTGTAATTCTCTTTCATTGTGTTGTCTTTACCTGGTTTTGGTATTAGGGTGATGCTGGCTTCATAGAATGAGCTTGGAAGTGTTCCTTCCTCTTGAATTTTTTGTAGTAGTCTGAGGAGGATAGGTTTTAGTTCTTCCTTGAATGTTTGGTAAAACTCCCCTGTGAAGCCGTCTGGTCTTGGGCTTTTGTTTGCTGGAAGCTTTTTGATGACTGCTTCAATTTCTTCCATAGTTATTGGCCTGTTGAGATTTTTATATTCTTCCTGATTGAGTTTTGGAATGTTGTATTTTTCTAGGAATTTGTCCATTTCCTCCAGGTTGTCTAGTTTGTTGGAGTAGAGCTGTCCATAGTATTTTTTAACAATCATTTGTATTTCTGTGGGGTCTGTTGTTATTTCGCCTCTATCGTTTCTGATTTTATTTATTTGGGTCCTCTCTCTCTGCTTCTTGGTGAGTCTGGCTAGAGGTTTGTCAATCTTGTTTATCCTTTCAAAGAACCAGCTCTTGGTTTCATTGATTTTCTGTATTGTTTTTTTGGTCTCTATGTCATTTATTTCTGCTCTAATCTTTATTATCTCCTTCCTTCTGCTCACTCTGGGGTTTTCTTGTTGCTCTCTTTCTAATTCTTTGAGTTGTAGAGTTAGATGATTTACTACCATTTTTTCTTGTTTTTTGAGATAGGCCTGTAGAGCTATAAACTTCCCTCTCAGGACTGCTTTCATTGTGTCCCATAGGTTTTGGATTGTTGTGTTTTCATTGTCATTAGTTTCCAGGATGTTTTTAATTTCTTCTTTGATCTCATTGGTAACCCAATCAATATTTAATAGCATGCTATTTAGCTTCCAGGTGTTTGAGTATTTGGGGTTGTTTTTATTGTAGTTTATTTCTAGTATTATGCCATCGTGGTCTGCGAAGATGCTTTTTATGATTTCAATCTTCTTGAATTTGGGGATACTTTGCTTGTGACCCAATATGTGGTCTATTTTTGAAGATGTCCCATGAGCACCTGAGAAGAACGTATATTCCCTGGCTTTGGGGTGAAGTGTCCTGAAGATGTCTATTAAGTCCATCTGATCTAATTAGTCATTTAGGATTGCTGTATCTTTGCTGATTGTTTGTCTATAGGACTTATCCAGTGCTGTTAATGTTGTATTAAAGTCCCCTACTATGATTGTATTGTTGTCGATCTCTCCTTTGATATCTTCCAGGAGTTTTTCTTTTTTTCTTTTTTTTTAATTTGGGTGCTCCTGCATTGGGTGCATATATGTTTACCAGCGTTATATCTTCTTGTTGTATTGATCCCTTTAGTATTATGAAGTGGCCTTCCTTATCTCTTGTTATGGCCTTCACTTTGAGGTCCATTTTGTCTGATATAAGTATTGCTACCCCAGCTTTCTTTTCCTTTCCATTTTCCTGAAAGATATTTTTCCATCCTTTCACTTTCTGTCTGTGTGAGTCCCTTCTAATGAGGTGGGTTTCTTCTAAACAACACATGTATGAGTCATGTTTTTTATCCATTCAGCCACTGGATTTCTTTTGGTTGGAGCATTTAGTCGGTTTACGTTTAAAGTTATTATTGAAAGGTACTTGTCTGTAGCCATTTCTTTTTTTGTGTGGCTGTTTTCTTTCTGAGCTTTTTATTTCTTCTTTTTACACCACTCCCGTTAGCATTCCTTAAATTGCTGGCTTGGTGGTGATAAACTCCCTTAGCCTTTTTTTTGTCTGTGAAGCTTCTTCTTTGCCCTTCAATTTTGAATGATAGCCTTGCTGGATAGAGTATTCTTGGATTCAGTCCTTTGCTTTGCATCACTTTATAAATTTCCTTTCATTCTTTTCTGGCCTGATGTGTTTCTGTTGAGAAATTATTTGATAATCTAACGGGAGATCCCTTGTATGTAACTTCCAGTCTGTCTCTTGCAGCCTGTAAGATTCTCTCTTTGTCCTGAACATTTGCCATGGTAATTATGATGTGCCTTGGTGTGGGTCTTTTCGGGTTCACCTTGTTTGGGACTCTCTGGGCTTGTGTGACTTTTTTCTTCCCCACCTTAGGGAAGTTTTCTGATATTATTTCTTCTAATAGATTTTCTAATCCTTGTTCATCTTTCTGTTGTTCTGGCACCCCTATTATTCATATGTTGTTTCGTTTCATGTTGTTCCAAAGCTCCCTTAGGCTCTCCTCTTGTCTTTTAATTTTTTTCTCCAATTGCAGTACATTTTGGGTGTGTTTTGCTTCCTTGTCTTCTAATTCACTAATTCGGTCTTCTGCTTCTTCTAGTCTACTGTTGATACTTTCAATGGAGTTTTTCATTGCAGCTATATCACTCTTCATTTCTTCTTGGTTCTTACTTAAGTTGTTGATTTTTTCATCTGATTCTTCTAGCTTCTTCCATACGTTATTGATTTTTTCATCTGTTTCTTCTTGCTTCTTGCATAAGTAGTTGACTTTTTCATCTGTTTCTTCTTGCTTCTTGCAGAAGTTGTTGATTTTTCCTCCATTCAGTTTATGCACTCTAGGACCCTTATTCTGAATTCTTTTTCTGTCATGTTGCATGCCTCTGTATTACTTAGCTGCTTTTCCGGAGAGTCCCTCTTCTCTTTCCTTTGGGGGTTTCTTTGTCTACCCATGTGTGATCTCACTGACATATCTAGACGTTGAGTCATTCAGTGGCTGCTCCCTGGGTGGCAGTGACTCCTTGGTCTGTGGTTGCTCTTTGGGAGGTTGCGGTAGCAGCTGCTCTTCAGTTGGCAGCAGCTCCTCTGGTGGGTGCTTTTCATAGCTGTGGTGGCTTTTCTGGCTGGTGGGGCAAGGTTTCACGTACAGCTGCTGTTCCTCAGCAGAGGGTGTGGTGCTCAGGAGGCTGCTGTTGTTTGGATCTGCTGCTTTGATTTAAAGGCACAAAATACAACACAACAAGGCACCATGTACCAGGCACTAAACACAAATATATTCACGGTATTAATAACCCCAAATAAAGGTGACCACCCGAATTAAGAGAATTAGGGGATAAGGAAGAAGGAAGAGAAAAAGATAAAAGAGAAATAAGAAAAGAAAATTAGGGACCAAAAAAAATGAGTTTAAAAATGAAATTGGGAAAAAGGAGGGGGGAAAATAAAAGCGGGAAAAGAAAACAAAATAAAAGAGGGAAAAGAGAGAATGAAGTGGAAGAGAGGAAGAGACTTTTTATATGAGGAGAATACTCCTATAGAACAGCCACTAATCCCAACAAATTCCAGCAACAGCTCCCTGGAGATGAATGCAAACTAGAAACAACCAATAATATAATGATGAAAATAGAATAGAGAACCCTAATCCCAAAATAAAATAAAGAGAAAATAAAATGGCACTTTAAAAGATGGTAAAATGGTAGCAGTAATAATACTGGTTAAAAATAAGAAGGTAGTAATTAAAAGGGTAAAATCAGGTGATGGAAAAAGAAGAAGAAGAAAAAAGGAAAAAAATTGGTTTCTTAGTTAAAAAGTGAAAAAAAAAAATTGCAGTAGTGAAGGTCCTTCGGTTCTTCTATTCTTCAGTCTGGCTCGCCTTAGTCCTGCCAGGTATTCAGGAGAGTGTTGAGTTTCCCTGTGCTACACTGTTCCTCTGTGTTGTAAACCACAGTCCTTATTTTAAAGCAGCCCGCATTTGTTTCCCAGACTGCTTTATTTTGTGTTTAGCAAAGAGTCAGTTTGTGGCTCAGCCTCTGGGTGGCAGTGTTCTGGGGTTGGCCTCTGAGGCTATACAGCTTCTCACACTTAAAACTGATTTGGGGAGGTCAACTATCCAGAGCTGATTCCTTAATAGTTACCCGCTCTGTGTCGTTGCTGGGATTGAAAATCCTTCTATAGGCCAGACCCTGTTAACTCCCAGGGACTGATCAGATTATTTTAATCCTTGATCTCCTACAGGGTGGAATCAGGGTGTGGCTGTGCTCCTTGCTTGGGGGCTGGGGGGAGGAGTCTCACTCTCTGGAGAGAATGGCTGCCCCAGTCCTGGGCTCAGGGGTGTCTCAGCACTCAACACTCAATTCGCTGCCACCTCTCTTGGCCCCCCTTATCTCCTCAGTCTCTCCCCAGATTCCACTCCTCCGCACACTCTCCCTCTCTTCAGCACAGGTGAGTGTCTATATCCGCAATGTCTCATGAACAGGATTCAGTGAAAACAAACAAACACCGGCCGCGGAAACAGGGAAGGCTTGGTTTCTGTAAGCTCTTCTCTTACTGGCACTGCATGGTCTGGTCAGCTCTTCAGGCTGCCCCCTTTAGGCTCAGTCCTCCGTGATCACAGAACCCAGCTCTCAAATCCCCCAGCTGCGCCAGGAATCCTGCGTTTCTCCTTTCCCCAGTCAGGGGCTGTGCCTGTCCAAAGGGACTCGGCTGTCTGCCACGCCGTCTCCCTTTAACCCTCTGGGCTCAGAGGTCTGGCAAACTTTCCTGCCCAAATCCCTGTTTTTTTTTTGTTTTTTTTGTTTGTTTGTTTGTTTTTACCTTTCCAGGGAAGTTCTGCCCTTCCCGGCTGCAAACCGTCTCACCAAGTGAGCAATTTCGCCAATTCGGGGTGGGTGTTATTAGTATCAGCTGCTCACTCCATTTGCTCCGGGACAGGACCTGGGACACGTCTGCCTATATTGCCGCCATCTTCTCTTTCCCCTTGTCTTTTCATTTCTTTTCTCTCTCCTTTATTGTAAACTCTTTTCCTTTTCACTATTCCTCTAATTTATTATTCTTATTTTAATTATTTCAGCTCTGCATCTACATATTCTGCTCCAATTTTTCTTTGTGTTTTGTTTTGTTTTGTCTCCATGTTTTTTCTTTCTTTTTTTCTATCGTTCTTACTCCCTTTCCTATTTCCTAATTCTCTCTTCTCTGGTGACTGCTTTTGTTGGTGCTATAGGTATCTTGTCTACACTTTTGTTTTGTTTCTTCTGGTTTTTTTTTTGTCTTGTATTTTGTTCTGTTGGATCAGGACATCCACAACAGCTTGCATAGCATTGTCAGAGATGAGCCACATAATCAACCAAACTGTGAAGAGATTCCAACCATGAATGGGATAATAACATTAAAAAGCAACTATGAAAGGAGAACCCAAATAACGCAATTGAAGGGCTTTCCTAGAACATCCAGCTCAGGAAACCTGAGAGATCGCACCACTGGCTCAAAGCACCTACTACATAAGACTATCCCACAACATCTGGAAGACATAGTACTTTGATCTAATACAT
Organism: Myotis daubentonii; assembly: GCF_963259705.1. NCBI lineage: Eukaryota > Metazoa > Chordata > Mammalia > Chiroptera > Vespertilionidae > Myotis > Myotis daubentonii. The sequence goes on along the minus strand of NC_081861.1, from coordinate 93,715,705 downwards.
AGAAACAAATACAAAGGGACAGCAAAAATAAGGGTACAACGAGACAACCCCCAAATGAAAGAAAAGGAGGAATTGTCAGAAAAGGAATTAAATTAAATGGAGGCAAGTAATTTGTCAGATAAAGAATTCAAAGTAATGGTTATAAGGATCCTCAAACATCTGTGTGAGAATTACAAGAAGCGTACTAAGACTTACAAGGAGCTGAATGTGAAATACAGAAACATGATTAAGAATCAAGAGAAAATGAAGAATAACATAGCTGTAATAAAGAGCGGGATTCAAAAGTAGACTAGAAGAAGCTGAGGGCAAAATCAGTGGGTTAGAAGACAAGATAGAAAAAAAAAACATACCACTCAATCAGAGCAGCAATTAGAAAAAAAAAATTAAAAGCAGGAGAGTTTAAGGGAGCTTTGGAACAACATGAAAGGAAACAATATCAGCATATTATGAGTGCCAGAAGGAGAAGAAACTCTGCAAGGAATAGAAAACCTATTGAAGAAATAATGACAAAAAACTTTCATGACTTAGAGAAGAAAAAAGTCACACAAGTCCAAGAAGCAAAGAGATTTCCAATCAAGATGAATCCGAAAGACTCACACCAAGACATCATAATTAAAATTGCAAAAATTAAAGATGAAGAAATAATCGTAAGACTGCAAAAGAGAGACATCAGGTTACCCACAAGGGATCTCCCATTAGACTTTCAGCTTATTTTTCAATAGAAACACTTCAGGGCAGAAGGGAGTGGCATAAAGTATACAAAGTAATGAAAACCAAGGGACTGAAGCCAGGACCACTCCATCAAGCAGGGCTATTATTCAGAATTGAATGTGAAAGTAGAAGCTTCACAGAATTAAAAAGGATAAGAAGTTTATTACCACCAAACCAGCATTGTGGGAAATGCTAAAGGGACTGTTATAAGAATAAGAAATAGAGAGAGAGGAACACAGGCATAAAGAAGAAAAATGGTAACTAATAAGTACCTATCAATAATAAACTTAAATGTAAATGTATTTAATGCTCCAATAAAAAGACTAGGGTAGCTGAATGGATAAGAAAACATGATCCATATATATGATGTTTAAAAGAGACACACCTCAGCCCTAACCAGTTTGGCTCAGTGGATAGAGCATCGGCCTACGGACTCAAGGGTCCCAGGTTCGATTCCGTTCAAGGGCATGTATCTTGGTTGCGGGCACATCTCCAGTGGGGAGTGTGCAGGAGGCAGCTAATCGATGTTTCTCTCTCATCGATGTTTCTAACTCTCTATCCCTCTCCTTTCCTCTCTGTAAAAAAAAAAACAAACAATAAAATAGATTTTAAAAAATATAAAAGAGACACACCTCAGAACAAAGGAACCACACAGACTGAAAGTGAAGGGATGAGGGGAAAAAATCTCCCAGGCAAATGGAAATGAAAAAAGCTGGGTAGCAATACTCACATCTGACAAAATAGACTTAAAAGAGAAGGTAATAACAAGAGATAATGAAGGCCACTTCATAATACTAAAGGGATGGATACAACAAGAGGATATAACTCTGGAAAACATATGTGCACCCAATATAGGAGCATCCACATATTATTTTTTTTTAAAAAAACACAAACTTCTGGAGGTTATCAAGGGAAGATCACCAGCTATATAATCATGGTAGAGGAGTTTAAGACCCTTCTGACATCACTGGGTAGATATTCAGGACAAAAAATCAACAAAGAAACAGTGATCCTAAATCAGACTAGATCAGATGGAATTAATATTTTCAGAACATTTCACCCCAAAGCTACAGAATATATTTTCTTCTCAAGTGCACATGGAATATTTTCAAAGGTATCTCACATGTTAGATCACAAAATTAGGTTCTGCAAGTTCAAGAAGATTGAAGTCATAGCAAGCATCTTCTCAGATTAAAATGGCATGAAATTAGAAATCACCTATAATAAAATAACTCAAAAACATTCAAACACATGGAGGCTAAATGGCATGCTATTAAACAATTAATGGGTTGCCAAAGAGATCAAAGAATAAATTTTTAAAAAAATTTCTGGAAACAAATGAACACACAACAACCCCAAAACTATGGTATACAGTGAAAGCAGTCCTGAGAGGGAAGTTCATAGCACTACAGGCCTACCTCAAAAAAACAAGAGAAATTTTTAGTAAGTTATCTAAACCTACCACTTAAAGAATTAGAAAGCTAACAATAAGAAAAGCCCAAAGTAGAAAGAAGGAAATAATAAATATGAGAGAGGAAATAAATTTCATAGAGACTAAAAAAAAAAATACAAAAGATCAATAAAACAAAAAACTGGTTCTTTCAAAAGATAAACAAGACTTATGAACCACTAGCCAGAATCATCAAGAAATAAGAGAGAGGACCCAAATAAAAAAAAATCAGAAACAAAAGAGTAGAAGGGACAACTGACCCCACAGAAATACAAAGAATAATAAGAAACACTCTGAATGACTTTATTCAAACAATCTGAACAATTTTGATGAAATGGACATATTTCTAGAAAAATGCAATCTTTCCAAAACTCAATCAGGAAGAATCAGATAACATGAATAGACCAATAACTACTGATAAAATTAAAGCAGTAATAAAAAATATTCTAGCAAACAAAAGTCCTGGTCCGGACAACTTCACAGGGGAGGTTTAACAAACTTTCAAAGAAGAACAACCACCTGTTCTCCTCAAACTATTCCAAAAAATTCAACAGTAAGGAACACTTCCAAGCCCTTTCTTTGAGGCCAGCATTACCCTAATTCCAAAAACAAATTAAGCCAATATAAAGAAAGAGAATTGCAGGCCAATATCCCTGATGAATATAAATGCTAAAATACTCAACAAAACATTAACAAATCAGACCCAGCAATATAATAAAAAAATCATACCAAAAAAAGTTTATACATCATAACCAAGTTGGATTAATTCCAGGGAAGCAAGGCTGGTACAATATTCACAAATCATTAAATTTGAAATATGACATTAACAGATGGCAAGACAAAAATCACATGATCATATCAATTTATGAAGAAAAAGCATTAAAAAAATCCAACACACTTATTTAAAATTCTTTATTGTTTGAAGTTTTACATAAGTCTTCTTTTTTCCCCATTGACCTCTCCCAGGAAGACCCAACCTCCCAGCACATGCCCTCACCCCTCTACTGTCTGTGTCATTGGTTATGCTCATATGCATGCGTACAAGTCCTTTGGTTGATCTCTAACCCACTAAATCCCCACCTTCCCACATAGATTACACTGTCCGTTCGATGTTTCTATAATTTTGGTTTTATTTTTGTTCATCAGTTTATATTGTTCATTATATTCCACAAATGAGTGAGATCATGAGATATTTATCTTTCTCTGACTGGCCTATTTAGCTTAGAATAATGCTCTAAAGTACATCCATGCTGTTGCAAATGGTAAGAATTCATTCTTTTTTGACAGTAGTATAGTAATCCATTGTGTAGATGTACCTTAATTTTCTAATCCACTCATCTGCTGATGGGCACTTAGGCTGTTTCCAAATCTTAGCTATTGTAAATTGTGCTGCTATGAACATAGGGGTGCATATATTCTTTCTGATTTGTGTTTCTGCTTTCTTGGGATATATTCCTAGAAGTGGGATTACTGGGACAAATGAGAGTTTCATTTTTAATTTTTTGAGGAAACTCCATACTGTTCTCCACAGTGGCTGCACCAGTCTGCATTCCCACCAGCAGTGTATGAGGGTTCCCTTTTCTCCCCATCCTCTCCAGCAGTTGTCATTTGTTAATTTGTTGATGATTGCCATTCTGACAGGTGTGAGATGGTACCTGATTGTTATTTTTTTAATTTATTTTTTTCTTTCTTTATTTTTTTAACTTTTTTTAAAAAATATTACAAAGAGAAGTACATTTGTCTCCTTTTTCCCCCTTGACCTTCCCCAGGCCTCCCCTACTCCCCAGTGTCTTGTGTCCAATGGTTATGCTTATATGCATGCATATAAGTCCTTTGGTTGATTGATCTCTTACCCCCCCCCAACCCTCCCCAGACTTCCTGCTGTAGTTTGACAATCTGTTTAATGCATTATTACTTTGATTTACATCTCTCAGATGATTAGTGACTTTGAGCACATTTTCATATGTCTCTTGTCCTTCTGTATGTTCTCTTTCAAAAAGTGTCTATTTAGGACCTTTGGTCATTTTTGATTGTTTACCTTCCTTTTGTTAAGTTGTATGAATGCCTTGTAAATGTTGGAGATTAAACCCTTATCGGTGATAGCATTGGAAAATATGTTCTCCCATGCAGTGGGCTTTCTTGTTGTTTTTTTCATGGTTTATTTTGCTGTGCAGAAGCTTTTTATTTTGATGTAGTCCCATTGGTTTATTTTCTCCTTAATTTCCATTATCCTAGGAGCTGCATCAGTAAAGATATTGCACGGACAAATGTCTCCTATTTTTTTCAGCACTAATTCATTGTTGTTGTTGTTATTATTATTATTGTATAAAGTTTTACATTTGTCTTCTTTTCCCCCAATTGATGCCCCCACTCATTCCCACCCCAGGCAAGCCCCCACCACCTCAGTGCCTGTGTCCATTGGATATGCTAATATGCATGCATACAAATTCTTTGGTTGTTCTCTAACCCTTCCCCTCCCTTACCATTTGTCTCTGGATCTATTCTTGTTCATCAAATTATGTTGATCATTATATCCCGCATATGAGTGAGATCATGTGATATTTATCTTTCTCTGACTGGCTTATTCCACTTAGCATAATGTTCTCCAGTTCCAACCATGCTGTTGCAAATGGTAAAAGTTCCTTCCATTTTATAGTGGCATAGTATTCCATTGTGTAGATGTAACACAGTTTTTTAATCCACTCATATGCTGATGGACACTAAGGCTGTTTCCAAATCTTAGCTATTGTAAATTGTGCTGCTATGAACATAGGGATGCATATATCCTTTCTGATTGCTATTTCTGGTTTCATGGGATATAGTCCTAGAGGTGAGATTACTGGGACAAATGGGATTTCCATTTTTGACTTTTTGAGGCAACTCCATACTGTCTTCCACAGTGGCTGCACCAGTCTGCATTCCCACCAGCAGTGCACTAGGGTTCCTTTTTCTTCACATCCTCGCCAGCACTTGTCATTTGTTGATTTGTTGATGATAGCCATTTGGACAGGTGTGAGATGGTACCTCATTGTCATTTTGATTTGCATCTCTCAGATAATTAATGACTTCGAGCATGATTTCATATGTCTCTGGGTCTTCTGTATGTCCTCTTTCGATAAGTGTCTATTTATATCGATTGCCCATTTTTTGATTGGATCATTTATCTTCGGTTTGTTAAGTTGTATGAGTTCTCTGTAAATTTTAGAGATTAAGCCCTTATCAAAAATATCATTGGCAAATATATTATCCCATGCAGTGGGCTTTCTTGTTGTTTTATTGGTGGTTTCCTTTGCTGTGCAGAAGCTTTTTATTTTTATGTAGACTCATTTGTTTATTTTCTCCTTGGTCTCCCTTGCCCTAGGAGTTGTGTCTGTAAAGATATTGCTACGACATATGTCTGCTATTTTTCTGCCTATGGTGTCTTGTAGTATTTTCATGGTTTTCCATTCTTATGTTTAAGTAATTTAGCCATTTTGAGTTTGTTTTGTGTATGGTATAAGTTGGTGATCTAGTTTCTTTCTTTTTTTTTTTTTTTTGCATGTTTATGACCAAATTTCCCAGCACCATTTTTTAAATGTTTTTTATTGATTAAGATATTACATATGTGTCCTTATCCCCACGTTACACTCTACCCCCCCAACCCCCCACTCATGCCCTCACTCCACCCGTTGTCAGTGTCCATTGGTTAGGCCTATATGCTTGCATATAAGTTCTTTGGTTGATCTTTCCCCCTTACCCCCACCTTCCCCCACCTTCCCTCCAAGGCCGGACAGTCCAATTAATGCCTCTCCGTCTCTGGATCAGTCCTTGTTCATCAGTTTATGTTGTTCATTATATTCCACAAATGAGTGAGATCATGTGGTATTTATCCACTCTCCAGTTCGATCCATGCTGTGACAAATAGTAAGAGTTCCTTTTTCTTCTTCCTCTTCTTAAAGAATACCTTTCAGCATTTCGTATAATGCTGGTTTGGTGGTGATGGACTCCTTTAGCTTTTCCTTATCTGTGAAGCTCTTTATCTGACCTTCAATTCTGAATGATAGCTTTGCTGGATAAAGTAATCTTGGTTGTAGGTTCTTGGCATTCATCACTTTGAATATTTCTTGCCACTCTCTTCTGGCTTGCATGGTTTCTGTTGAGAAGTCAGCTGACAGTCATATGGGTACTCCTTTGTAGGTAACTGACTGTCTTTCTCTTGCTGCTTTTAAGATTCTCTCTTTGTCTTTTGCTCTTGGCATTTTAATTATGATGTGTCTTGGTGTGGTCCTCTTTGGGTTCCTTTTGTTTGGGGTTCTCTGCGCTTCCTGGACTTGTAAGTCTATTTCTTTCACCAGGTATGGGAAGTTTTCTGTCATTATTTCTTCAAATAGGTTTTCAATATCTTGCCCTCTCTCTTCTTCTGGTACCCCTATCATTCTGATGTTGGTACGCTTGAAGTTGTCCCAGAGGCTCCTTACACTATCTTCATATTTTTGGAATCTTTTTTCTTTTTTCTTTTTTGGTTGGGTATTTTTTGTTTCTTTGTATTTCAAATCTTTGACTTGATTCTTGGGATCCTCTTGTCTGCTGTTGGATCTCTGTATATTATTCTTTATTTCAGTCAGTGTATGCTTAATTTCTAGTTGGTCCTTTTCCACTAGATTTATCGAGGGTCTCATTAAATTTATCGGCGGTTTCCATAAAATTCTTGAAAAACCTTATAAACGTGGCCTTGAACTCTATATCCAGTCATTTTCTTTCCTCCATTTCTGTCATTTGTGACCTGTTTCTTTGTTTCCACATTTTTTATGCTTCCCTGTGTTGGTAGAGTGGTTTTGTGTGCTAGGTGTCCTGTAGGGCCCAGTGGCTCAGCTTCCCCAGTTACCTGAGGTGGACACTCTTGGTGTACACCCTTGTGGGCTTTTTGCACAATCTTATTGTAGATATGCCTTGATTGTTGTCGGATCACTGGGAGGAATTGACCTCCAGGCCAATTGGCAGTGAGAATCAGCTGTGTCTGCAATGGGAGAACTTCTGTGCTGAAGACACCCTTCTGGGGCAAGACTTGTTTCAGTGGGGTTTTGGTGCTCACTGAGTCTGCCCCCTGAGTGTGTCCCTTATGGATCTGAGGAGTTGTAATCCAGATGGTCCCCCTCTGACAACCGGGTACACTGGCTCTTGGATCTAAGGAGGTGCTAATTTACCCTCTGCCTGAGGTTACACAGCAGGAGCTACGAAGAGATCTGCAGATTCCCCTACCTTTTTTGGAGTTTGGAGGTACCCTGATGAGGCCCAGCTGGGAAGCAATGCAAGCTGTTGTGGGGCCTTGGGCCTTCTCTTGGAAGTTCTGGGTCTGTCTGGCCCAGTTGCAGTTAGGTAATTTTCAGGTTGCAAAGGTCCAGGGCATTCATATGCAAGAGCCTATGCCACAGCCTGGGTGGGGCGGGGTCTCAGGGAATCAAAGGGTGGAGCAAGCAGCTATGGCGGATTCTCAGCCCTGCCCTAAGGGGCCGCGCGTCTCAGTGTCCCTGTAATTGATGCAAGTAACTCTGAGGGAAAGCCGACCTCATGTTCCGAGTTCTGCCCGTTGCCAGACAGTCCAGTTTCTCCCTGTATGAGTCCTGGGTCCCCAGAGACTTCCCAGAACCGGAGTTCAGAGCAGTCAGGAGCTTGTGACTCCCTCCCGATTAAAAAAGACAGCCGCATCCACAGGTGCCAGCCCCTTTCTGCGCGCGAGCCTCTGTACCTCTGCACTTTACTTCCGCAGCTCCTCTGGCTCTCAGCATGCTTTTCTTTCCTTCTAGTTGTAGAATTTTCACTCAGCCAGCCTTCCTGTAGTTCTGGATGATGTCTGTTTTGTCTTTATGTTGTTTTTTTTGAAGTTGTTGTGGGAGGTAGCAATTTCCCGGTGTTTATCAATGCCGCCATCTTAGTTTCTACCCAGCACCATTTTTTTTAGACTTTTCTCTCTTTTTTATTTTTATTTTTTATTTTTTTTGATCTATTTTTTTTATTGCTTAAAGTATTACAAAGGGTATTACATATGTATCCATTTTATCCCCCCGCCCTAGACAGTCCCCTAGCCTCCCCTATCCCCCAGTGTCTTATGTCCATTGGTTATGCTTATATGCATGCATACAAGTCCTTCGGTTGATCTCTTACCCACCTCCCTCCTGCCCCCCAACCCTCCCCGGCTTTCCCGCTGCAGATTGACAATCTGTTTGAGGCAGCTCTGCCTCTGTATCTATTATTGTTCAAAAGTTTATAATGGTCTCTATTAACCATGAAGGAGTGGGATCATGTGGTATTTTTCCTTCATTGACTGGCTTATTTCACTTAGCACAATGCTCTCCAGTTCCATCCATGCTGTTGCAAATGGTAAGAGTTCCTTCCTTTTTAGAGCAGTATAGTATTCCATCGTGTAGATGTACCACAGTTTTCTAATCCATTCATCTACTGATGGGCACTTAGGCTGTTTCCAGATCTTAGCTATGGTGAATTGTGCTGCTATGAACATATGGGTGCATATATCCTTTCTGATTGGTGTTTCTGGTTTCTTGGGATATATTCCTAGAAGTGGGATCACAGGGTCAAATGGGAGTTCCATTTTTAGTTTTTTGATGAAACTCCATACTGTCTTCCATAGTGGCTGCACCAGTCTGCATTCCCCCCAGCAGTGCACGAGTGTTCCTTTTTCTCCACATCCTCTCCAGCACTTGTCGTTTGTGGATTTGTTGATTATAGCCAGTCTGAGAGGTGTGAGAGGGTACCTCATTGTAGTTTTGATTTGCATCTCTCAGATTATTAGTGACTTTGAGCTTGTATCCATATGCCTCTTAGCTTGCTGGATGTCCTCTTTTGAAAGGTGTCTATTTAGGTCCTTTGCCCATTTTTTTATTGGATTTTTTATTTTCCTTTTTTTAAGTTGTATGAGTTTCCTATAAATTTTGGAGATTAGGCCCTTATCAGATATGACATTGGCAAATATGTTTTCCCAGGCAGTGGGCTTTCTTGTTGTTTTGTTGATGGTTTCTTTTGCTGTGCAGAAGCTTTTTATTTTGATGTAGTCCCATTTGTTCATTTTCTCTTTAGTTTCAAGTGCCCTAGGAGCTGTATCAGTGAAGACATTGCTTCGGCATATGTCTGAGATTTTGTTGCCTTTGGATTCTTCTAGTATTTTTATGGTTTCCTGTCTTACATTTAAGTCCTTTATCCATTTTGAGTTTATTTTTGTGTATGGTGTACGTTGGTGGTCTAGTTTCATTTTCTTGCATATATCTGTCCAAATTTCCCAACACCATTTATTGAAGAGACTATCTAGGCTCCATTGTATGTTCTTGCATCCTTTGTCAAATATTAATTGAGCATATTGGTTCAGTCCGATTTCTGGGCTCTCTATTCTATCCCATTGATCTATATGTCTGTTCTTGTGCCAATACCAGGCAGTTTTGAGAACAGTGGCTTTGTAATACAGCTTGATATCTGGTATTGAGATCCCGCCTACTTTGTTCTTTCTCAGGATTGCTGCAGCTATTCGGGGTCTTTTTTTATTCCAGATGAATTTTTGGAGAGTTTGTTGTAGATCTGTGAAGTATGCCATTGGTATTTGAATGGGAAGTGAGTTGAATTTATAGATTGCTTTGGGTAGTATGTACATTTTAATGATGTTGATTCTACCAATCCAAGAACATGGTATGTTCTTCCATCTGTTTATGTCTTCCTCTATCTCTTTTTTCAACATCTTGTAGTGTTCTGAGTAGAGGTCTTTTACCTCTTTAGTTAAGTTTATTCCTAGGTAGCTTAATTTTTTTGGTGGGATGGTAAATGGGATTGTTTTTATAATCTCTCTTTCTGAAAGGTCACTATTGGGGTATAGAAATACCATAGATTTCTTGGGGTTAATTTTGTATCCTGCTACATTGCCAAATTCATTTATTAAGTCTAGTAGTTTTTTGATGGAGTATCTAGGGTTTTGTATGTATAATATCATGTCATCTGCAAATAAGGACAATTTTACTTCCTCTTTTCCAATTTGGATGCCTTTTATTCCTTCTTCTTGCCGAATTGCAATGGCTAACACTTCCAGTAATATGTTGAACAGGAGTGGTGAGAGTGGGCATCCCTGTCTTGTTCCTGTTCATGGGGAAATGTGTTAATTTTGTCCATTGAGTATGATGTTTGCTGTGGGTTTGTCATATATGGCTTTTATTATGTTGAGGAATAATCCTTCTACATGCACCATGCTGAGAGTTTTTAGCAAAAATGGGTGTTGAATTTTGTCAAATGCTTTTTCTGCATCAATTGATATGACCATGTGGTTTTTTTCTTTCAATTTGTTTATGTGATGTATCACATTTATTGATTTGTGGATATTGTACCATTCTTGCATCCCTGGGATAAATCCTACTTGGTCATGGTGTATGATCTTTCTGATGTACTGATGGATCCGATTTGCTAAGATTTTGTTGAGGATTTTGGCATCTATGTTCATGAGGGATATTGGCCTGTAATTCTCTTTCATTGTGTTGTCTGTACCTGGTTTTGGTATTAGGGTGATGCTGGCTTCATAGAATGAGCTTGGAAGTGTTCCTTCCTCTTGAATTTTTTGTTGTAGTCTGAGGAGAATAGGTTTTAGTTCTTCCTTGAATGTTTGGTAAAACTCCCCTGTGAAGCCGTCTGGTCCTGGGCTTTTGTTTGCTGGAAGCTTTTTGATGACTGCTTCAATTTCTTCCATAGTTATTGGCCTATTGAGATTTTTAGTTTCTTCTTGATTGATTTTTGGAATGTTGTATTTTTTTAGGAATATGGCCATTTCCTCCGGGTTGTCTAGTTTGTTGGAGTAGAGCTGCCCATAGTATTTTTTTAACAATCATTTGTATTTCTGTGGGGTCTGTTGTTATTTCGCCTCTATCGTTTCTGATTTGGTTTATTTGGGTCCTCTCTCTTTGCTTCTTGGTGATCCTGGCTAGACGTTTGTCAATCTTGTTTATCCTTTCAAAGAAGCATCTCTTGGTTTCCTTGATTTTATGTATTATTTTTTTTTGTCTCTATGTATTTTTTTCTCTTCTAATCTTTATTGTCACCTTCCTTCTGCTCACTCTTTGCTTTTCTTGTTGCTCTCTTTTTAGTACTTTGACATGTAGAGTTAGATGATTTACTACCATTTTTTCTTGTTTTTTGAGATAGGCCTGTAGAGCTATAAACTTCCCTCTCAGGACTGCTTTCATTGTGTCCCATACGTTTGCGATTGTTATGTTTTCATTGTCATTAGTTTCCAGGATGTTTGTAATTTCTCCTTTGATCTCATTGGTAACTCAATCAATATTTAATAACATGCTATTCAGCTTCCAAGTGTTTGAGTATTTTGGGTTGTTTTTATTGTAGTTTATTTCTAATATTTTGCCATTGTGGTCTGAGAGAATGATTGGTATGATAGCAATCTTCTTGAATTTGGAGAGACTTTCTTTGTGACCCAATATGTGGTCTATTTTTGAAAATGTCCCATGAGCACTTGAGAAGAATGTATATTCCGTGGCTTTGGGGTGCAATGTTCTGAAGATGTCAATTAAGTCCATCTGATCTAGTGAGTCATTTAGGATTGCTGTTTCTTTGCTGATTTTTTGTCTTCAGGATTTATCCAGTGATGTCAGTGGTGTATTAAAGTCCCCTACTACAATTTTATTGCTGTTGATCTCTCCCTTGATATCTTCCAGGAGTTATTTTTATGTATTTGGGTTCTCCTGCATTGGGTGCATATATGTTTATCATGGTTATATCCTCTTGTTGTATTGATTCCTTTAGTATTATGAAGTGGTCTTGCTTATCTCTTGTTATGGCCTTCACTTTGAGGTCTATATTGTCAGATATAAGTTTTGCTATCCCAGCTTGTTTTTTCATTTCCTTTTGCCTGAAAGATATTTTTCCATTTCTTCACTTTCAGTCTGTGTGAGTCCCTTATTCTGAGGTGTGTCTCTTCTGGACAGCAAATATATAGGTTGTGGGTTTTTATCCATTCAGCCACTCGATGTCTTTTGATTGGAATATTTAGTCCATTTACGTTTAAAGTTATTATTGAAAGGTACTTGTTTGTAGCCATTTCTATTTTTTGGTCCTGTTTTCTTTCTGAGCTTTTTATTTCTTCTTTTTACACCAGTCTCTTTAGCATTTCTTGCATTGCTGGATTGGTGGTGATAAAATCTCTTAACCTTTTTTTTGTTTGTGAATCCTCTTATATAACTTTCAATTTTGAATGATAGCCTTGCTGGATAGAGTATTCTTGGATTCATTCCTTTTCTTTGCATCCCTTTTAAATTTCCGTCCATTCTCTTCTGGTCTGATGTGTTTCTGTTAAGAAATCATTTGATAATCTAATGGGATATCCCTTGTATTTAACTTTCCCTCTCTCTCTTGCAGCCTTTAAGATTCTCTCTTTGTCCTGAACATTTGCCATGGTAATTATGATGTGTCTTCATGTGGGTCTTTTCAGGTTCACCCTATTTGGGACTCTCCGTGCTTGTGTGACTTTTTTCTTCCCCACCTCAGGTAAGTTTTCTGATGTTATTTCTTTCAAATTGGTTTTCTAACCCTTTTTCCTCTTTCTGTTGTTCTGGCACCCCTCTTATTCTTATGTTGTTTCGTTTCATGTTGTCTCATAGCTACCTTAGGCTCTCTTCCTGTCTTTTACTTTTTTTCTCCAATTGCAGTTCAGTTTGGGTGTGTTTTGCTTCCCTGTCTTCTACTTCGCTAATTCGGTCCTCCGCTTCTCCTAGTCTACTGTTGAAACTTTCAATGGTGTTTTTTATTGCAGCTATATTACTCTTCATATCTTCTTAGTTCTTATATAATTTGTTAATTTTTTTCTTCCATTTCTTTTTTATTCTTACATAAGTTGTTGATTTTTTCACCCATTTCTTCTTGCTTCTTGCATAAGTTGTTGATTTTTTCCTCCATCCAGTTTATGCACTCTAGGACCCTTAATCTGAATTCTTTTTCTGTAATGCTGAATGCCTCTGTTTCCCTTAGATGTTTTTCTGGTGAGTCCTCCTTTTCTTTCCTTTGGGGGTTTCTTTGTCTACCCATTTTTGAGTTCACTTACATATCTAGATGTTGAGTCATTCAGGAGCTGCTCCTTGGGTGGCAGTGGCTTCTCGGGCTGTGATTGCTCCTTGGGTGGTTGTGGTACTAGCTGCTCCTCAGTTGGCAGCAGCTCCTCTGGTGGATGCTGTTCACATCTGTGGTGGCTACTCTGTCTGGTGGGGGGAGGCTTCACACACAGCTGCTGTTCCTCAGACAGAGGGTGTGCTGATCTGAGGCTGCTTTTCATTGGATGGGGGCGGGCTGCATGCTGCTGTTGTTCCTCTGAAGTGGTGGGCTGCCTGTGGGGCTACTGCTCCTAGGACTTGGAGAGTTTGATTGCAAGTCTGTGGCTCCTCAGACGGGGGTGGGCTGGTTGCAAGGCTGCTGCTCTTTGGACGGGAGTGAGCTGCACGCGTGGCTGCTCCTCCTCGGACGGGGACGTGCCACTCACCTGGCTGCTGCTTGTCGGACAGGTGCAGGCTGTTGTGGTTCTGCTCCTTGGACTGGTGAGTGCAGCACAGGGCTGCTGCTCCTCGGATGTTGGAGGTCAGCTCGTGTGGCTGCTGCTCCTCAGACTGGGGTGGGCTCCTGCTGCTCCTTGAATAGGGCCGGGCCGCTCGCAGAACTGCTGCTCCTCGGATTAGGCAGGCTGCTCGTGCGGCTGCTTCTGCTTGGATGAGGGCAAGATGCTTGTGCAGCTGCTCCTCCTCGGACTAGTGCAGAGTGTGCGCAGCTGCTGCTCCTTGGATGGGGGCAGGCTGGGCAGGGCTGCCGCTCCTCGGGCGTAGGAAGACTGCTCATGTGTCTGCTCGTCCTCGGACAGGTCAGACTGCTCGCGTGGTTGCTCCTCCTCGGATGGGGAAGCGGGCTGCTCACACAGCTGCTGCTCCTTGGACAGGGGCAGGCCAAATGAGGCTGCTGTTCTTAGGCTCAAGGCAGGCTGCTCACGGGGCTGATGCTCCCTGGACAAGAGTGTGCTGCTCATGTGTCTGCTGCTTACGTGGTTGAAAAAATAATGTGAAAAGAAGTAGGAAATAAAGGAACAAACAAACAAACAAACAAAAAGAGAACAAAGAGAAAAGCCAAAAAAAAGCTAACAAAATAATAATAATAAAATAATAATGAAAAATTAAAATGCCATTCCTTTGGCTGGCTTAAGATCCCAGTTTTCTGGAATGTCTGTGACTTGTTGTTGTTGTTGTTGTTGTTGTTGTCATTGCTGGGACTGAAAGCCCCTCTATAGATGAGACCCTGTTAACTCCCAGGGAGTAATCAGATTATTTTAATCCTTCATCTCATTCAGGGTGAAATCTGGGTGTGGCTGTATTCCTTGCCTGGAGGCTGGAAGGAGGGTTGGGGTTATAACTTTAGGAGAAAATGGCTGCCCAGGTCCTGGGCTCAGGGATGACTCAACACTCAATTTGCTGCCACTTCTCCTGGAGCCCCCCTCTCTCCCCAGCCTCTCCCCAGATTCCACTTGTCCTCACCTTCTCCTGCTCTTCAGCACAGGTGAGTGTCTGTATTCGAAATGTACTATGAACAGTGTTCAGTGAAAACAGACAAACAAACGCTGGCCACAGAAATGGGGAAGGCTGAGTCTCTGTAAGTTCCTCTCTTACCAGCACTGCATGGTCTGGTCAGCGCTTCAGGCTGCCCCTTTTAGGCTCAGTCCTCCGTAATTACAGAACCCAGATCTCAAATCCCCCGGCGCCAACAGTCCCGCAGATCTCCTTTCCACAGTCAGGGGCTGTGCCTGTCCCGAGAGACGCAGCTGTGTGCCACGCTGTCTCCCTCTAACCCTCTGGGCTCAGAGGTCTTGGAGTTATATTTTCTTGTTGGATTGCTCCCTTTAGTATTATGAAGTGGTCTTCCTTATCTCTTGTTATGTCCTTCACTGTGAGATCTAATTTGTCTGATATAAGTATTGCTAACCCAGCTTTTTTTCCTTTCTTTTCATTTCCATTCGCCTGAAAAATCTTTTTCCATCCCTTCACCATCAGTCTGTATGAGTCCTTTTTTCTAAGGTGGGTTTCCTATAGACAGCAGATATATGGGTCATGTTTTCTTATCCACTCAGCTACCCTGTCGTTTTTTGTAAATTAAATCTTTATTGTTCAGGTTATTGCAGTTGTTCCTCTTCCCCACCCCCATAGCTCCCCTCCACCCAGTTCCCACCCCACCCTCAGCCCTCAACCCCCCCGCACTTCCCTCATCCACAGGTGCATGATTTTTGTCCAGTCTCTTCCCGCATCCCCCACACCCTTTTCCCCCCTCAAGAATAGTCATTCCACTCCCTTTCTATGCCCCGGATTTTATTATAATCAGAAGTTTATTCTGTTCATCAGATTATTTATTCACTTGATTTTTAGATTCACTTGTTGATAGATGTGTATTTCTTGTTCATAATTTGTATCTTTACCGTTTTCTTCTTCTTCCTCTTCTTAAAGGACACCTTTCAGCATTTCATATAGTACTGGTTTGGTGGTGTTGAACTCCTTTAGCGTTTTCTTATCTGTGAAGCTCTTTATCTGACCTTCAATTCTGAATGATAGCTTTGCTGGATAAAGTAATCTTGGTTGTAGGTTCTTGGCATTCATCACTTTGAATATTTCTTGCCACTCCCTTCTGGCCTGCAAAGTTTCTGTTGAGAAATCAGCTGACAGTCATATGGGTACTCCCTTGTACGTAACTGACTTTCTCTTGCTGCTTTTAAGATTCTCTCTTTGTCTTTTGCTCTTGGCATTTTAATTATGATGTGTCTTGGTGTGGTCCTCTTTGGATTCTTTTTGTTTGGGGTTCTCTGAGCTTCCTGGACTTGTAAGTCTATTTCTTTCACCAGGTATGGGAAGTTTTCTGTCATTATTTCTTCAAATAGGTTTTCAATATCTTGCTCTCTCTCTTCTTCTGGCACCCCTATAATCCGGATGTTGGTACGCTTGAAGCTGTCCCAGAGGATCCTTACACTATCTTCGTATTTTTGGATTCTTTTTTCATTTTGCTTTTCCGGTTGGGTGTTTTTTGCTTCTTCATATTTCAAATCTTTGACTTGATTCTTTCCATCCTCTAGTCTGCTGTTAGAACTCTGCATAATATCCTTTATTTCAGTCAGTATATGCTTAATTTCTAGTTGGTCCTTTTTCATAACCTTGAGGGCCTCAATAGATTTCTTGAGGGTCTCGCTACATTTATCGGCGATCTCACCAGACTTTTTGAGGGTCTTACTAAATTTATTGGCGGTTTCTAGAAAGATCTTGAAAAACCTTAAAAGCGTGGTTTTGAACTCTATATCCAGTAGTTTGCTTTCCTCCATTTCTATCATTTGTGTCCTGTTTCTTTGTCTATGCATTTTTTATGCTTCCCTGTGTTGATAGAGTGTCTTTCTGTGTTAGGTGTCCTATAGGGCCCAGTGCTCAACCTCCCCAATTACCTGAGATGGACACACTTGGTGCACCCCCTTGTGGGTTTTTTGCACAGTCTCATTGTAGTTAAGCCTTGATTGTTGTAGGTATCACTGGGAGGAATTGACCTCCAGGCCAATTGGCTGTGAGAATCAGCTGTGTCTGCAGTGGGAGAACTTCTGTGCTGGAAACACCCCTCTGGTGAAAGACTTGCTTCAGTGGGGCTTTGGTGCTCACTGAGTCTGCCCCCTGAGTGTGTCCTTTATGGATCTGAGGAGCTGCAATCTGGATGGTTCCACCAGGCACACTGGCTCCTGGATCTCTAAGGAGGTGCTAATTTAGCCTCTTTCTGAGGCTACCCAGCAGAAGCTCAGCTGTGAAGCTATGCAATTTGCCATGGGGCCTTGGGCCAGCTGCAAGTTTGTTAGGTAATTTTGAGATTGCAAAGGGACAGGCCTTTCATATGCAGAAGCCGGTGCACAGCTTGGGCAAGGCGGGTGTCCCAGGGGATCAACAGTGCAGAGCATGCAGCTATGGCTGCCCTCAGAGGCCCCGCTTCTCAGTGTCCTGGCAATCGCTGCAAGCACTTCTGAGAGAAAGCTGCCCTCGAGTTCCGACCGATGCCAGACGGTCCAGTTTCACCCGTATTAGTCTGGGTCCCCAGCGACTTGCCTGGAATTGGAGCTCAGAGCTTGAAACTCCCTACCAATTGAAAAAGACAACCGTGTCCTTAGCCACCAGCCTTATCCGAGTGTGCCTCTGTACCTCTGTACTTTACTTCCACACCGCTGCTCCTCTGAGTCTCGGTATGTTTTTCTCTTTCCTTCTAGTTGTAGAATTTCCACTCAGCCAGCCTTCCTGTGGTTCTGGATCATGTCCGTTCTGTCTTTTAGTTGTATTCTTGAAGTGGTTGTGCTAAGCAGCAATCTCCAGTGTTTACCTATGCCGTCATCTTGGTTTTTCCCTCTACCCTATGTCTTTTAATTGGTGCATTAAATCCATTAACATTTTAAGCTATTATTGATAGGTACTTTTTTTGTCACCATTTTTATTCTTTACCCCTGTGTTCCTTCTCTGTTTCTTATTTCTTCTTTTTACAGCAGACCCTTTAGCATTTCTTGCATTGCTGTTTTGGTGGTAATAAAATCCCTTAGTCCTTTTTTGTCTGTGAAGCTTCTGATTTCACCCTCAATTTTTATTGCTAGCCTTGCTGGGTACAGTATTCTTGGATTCAGACCCTTACTTTGCATGACTTTGTATATTACATTCCATTCCCCTCTTGCCTGATGTGTTTCTGTTGAGAAATCAGTCGCTAGTCTGATGGGGGATCCTTTATAGGTAACTTTCTGTCTCTCTCTGGCTGCTTTTAAGATTCTTACTTTGTCATTATTTGTTGCTAATTTAATTATGATGTGCCTTGGCGTTGGTCCTTTGGGGTTCATTTTGTTTGGGACTCTGTAAGCTTCTTGGATTTGTGTGAGTTTTTTCTTCCATATATCAGGGAAGTTTTCTGTCATTATTTTTTTAAACAGGTTTTCTATTCCTTGCTCAGTTTGAATTTGTCTTCCATTCTTTTCAGCCACCTTATGACCATTCTTTCTCTGACATATTGCTTGCCTCCTTTTCATTTACTTCCTTTTCTGGTGATGCCTCCTTTTCTTTCATATACAGGCTGTTTCTTTGTCTCCCCGTGATCTCTCTTCTCTGGGTGTCTGGTAATGTAGCTCTCTCTCTCCTTTCCATGAGGAGGAGCAGGGCTTGTCTGAGCCCATGTATTCGCACTGCTTGAGACCCAATGTTCTTGGTTTCATAGCTGGTCCCTGGGTGTTGTAGCTGCAGGGTCCCTGGATGTATATGCTCTCAATAACAGACACTCTCTCCTTCAAGATGGTGGAGTATCTGCGGCAGAGCCAGCCACTCCGGGAAAGATTTTAGTAGCAGTGGATGCTGCCCATTTAGGGGAACCCGATCCAGCAATCTCCACCAGTCCCCTGCAGTATAGCTATCACTCACCTACAAATTTACACTCTCCCATACGTTCACACCCTCTCCTTTCGTTCTCTCACTCACACACTATCTTGAAGTCTGCCTTACCTTCGGCAGCCATCTTCTGATCTAGGTGTTAATTTTTACACAAGGAAAGAGCAGAGCAATTTCTACGTCACCCATGCAAGGATTTCATCATCCAGGGAAGGCAGATACAGGTCTAGCCTGACACATTGTACTGACCTCCTAACAAGCTTTCAGAATTCCCTTTAGACATGGTCACCAACTTTGCACCTAGAAATGTCACACTCACCTTGGCATGTGGTAAAGTGGATGGGAAATATTTGTGAAAATACGCCAAGGAGAAAAATAGATATTTAAGCTACTTATTCTTCCCAGCTCAGCCTATAAAATGAAGTGAGAATTCTTGAGATGATAATTTCCTATAAACAAGGAACTCCCAATTGTTATTCTGTCTAATCTTCATTTATTCACTTAACAACTTATATTGAAAGCACATTGTAGATACTAGACATACAGAAGTGAATGAAGCAGCAAAAAAATCTCTATCCCTGATAGAGCCAACTTTTCAATGGGGAATTCGGAAAACAATAAGCAAAAGAATTATAAAATATGCAAGAAAGTGAGAAATGGTTTGAAAAATTGTAAAGCTGGAGAAAGAGAATTATGAGTCCCCAGTGAGCTAGCTTCACTCAGGATGACAAAGTAAACTGTGCTTGCATCCTCAGATAACTACATCAAAATTACCACTTGATCATAGAACCAACATCATTGAGAAATACCTGATTAACTGAATGGAATTCTTACAATGGAGAGTATAATAAAGCCATGTTAAAACTGGCAGGAGGGGCAGAGATGCAGAACAGGCAGGTCCCACATGCACAGTTTGGCATTTAAAATCTGGAAAAACATCTTGGGTGTAGAGGTCCCCCCAGGAGATGCAAGGGGTCTCAGCACACATTGTGCTACCTAACTCAGGTCACCAGTCCTGGGAAGAGAACTCTCCATAACATCTGGATGTGAAAACAGCATGGGTTTCTTGTGAGAAGTACTAAGGGCATGTACAGGTCTTAAGGGCCAGTGAATAGACTCCCTAACTCTAAGTTCTATTCAGGGGCAAAAGCTTGAAAACTTCTAGGGACATATGAGGGGAGACTAAATTTAATAATTTCAGGGCTAGGAATGGAAGGCAGTAGTTGGAGTAACTCACTCCAGGGATGGAAATACTAGCAGGAACCATTGTCTTTTTGTTGAACTCCCCTCCAGCCCTGTCATCCTGGAAGGCTGGCCCTCTGTTAACCTGGCTAAAACTGTTTGCCCCACCCTGATGTTTTCCTGAGACCCAGCCCAAACCAATTCAACCACATGAACCTAGCTTGTTCTAGTAGCTTCTCCATACAAGCAGCCTTCCTTGGCTCATGCTGCAGGTTTTACCAAAATCTCTCAAAGGTCCAGAAACCAAAAACAGGTAATGTCCAGTTTCCGTATGTCTTATAGCTCTCGCTAAGCAGCACAAAGTTCAACACAAATGGCCACCAGACTCAGCTTGAACTATAAATCCCATCAGTTGGCCCCAAGCTTGGTATAAGTGGTGGCCAGTCTTGACCTGGAATGAGTTTACATTAAGCAGCCACAAGTCAGACACTTGTAGCAACTGGCCTTAGCTCATATCATGGTGCTTTCCAAAGGGTATCAAGCCAGTCATAAGTGGCAGCCAGCTTAGTTTTACAGCATAGTTGCTCCCAAGAGCCTCCGAGACAGATGCAATAAGAAGCAAGGCACATATCACTTTGTACCTCCTACTAAGAAGCTCTAAGCCTGACACAAGTGGCAATTGAACTTATACTACAATACAATACCTCCCGAGAAGGTCTAGAAGCAGCAAAAGCCAGCTTCAAAACCCAGTAGACCATCACCCGACTAGCTACACAAATGAAACACCTATAAGGGAAGTGTGGCTCGCACCAGAGCCATGCTAAAGCAATTCCTGCTGTGAAGTTAGACCCAACACAAAAGGTCATCTGCTCCAGTGATGAAAAGCCTTCACAACCAGTTCACTTGAGGGTCAACCTCACCAACTGATATGCCAAAGCTATTAACCTACAACATAAGGGGACACAACCCACACAGAGGATACCCCTGCTTCACCCACCTGAGGTGACCAGATGGACAGCAACTGGACCCCAGAGGACACTTTCTGCATAAAGCAACTCTGTCAAGATCAGGAGATGTAACAGACCTATTTAATAAATAGAAACAAACTTAAGAGTCAGCAAAAATGAGGAGACAAAGAAACATGTCCCAAGTAAAAGACCAGGACAAATTTTCAGAAAAAACCCCTCATTGAAATGGAGACAAACAATCTACCAGATACAGACTTCATAACACTGGTTATAAGGATGTTCAATGAAATTAAGGTAAGGGTAGATGAACTTAGAACTTCAACAAAGAATATGACACATAGAAGAATACTGTTGAGAGGGAGAAAATGGCGGCCAAATAGGGAGAAGTGCCATGCACCTCCTGGGGTCAGGCCAGAAAAGCAACTAAATTGGAGAACATCCAACTTGAAATAACAAATTAGAGATCGCTGAGGAGACAGTTTTCAATAAAGAAGGGCGGAGGCCACCTAGAGAATGCCACTTTCCAGCCATAACTGATGTGGAACCACCACTGTGCCTCTGCAGTTACTGGTGCCGTACCTCCCAGCAGGCTCCCAGACATCTGAAGGGAGCATTCACCAGAGTGACCTTCTGCACCAGGCCTCCTCACGGGCCATCAAGAACCAGAGTCCCAGAATCCGGCTTGAGGACTCTGCAGTGAGTGCAAGCCAGGGAGAACACTGTGCCCCACCCTAGACCCCAGAACCATGCTGCTAGCTTGACCTGGATCCACCTGGTGCCTGCTCCAACCCAAGCCCTGGAACCTGCTGCCAAGAGGACCTGGAGCAACACAGTGTGCACCCCTCTCTGGGACACAGGGGATCATGGACTGTGCAATCCAGAGCAACCTGTGCCTGTTCCACCCTGGCCACCAGGACAAAACTTGCTGGGGTGACCCAGAACAACCCATCATGTGCCCTCACTCCAGGCTATAGGAGAGCATAAATGGTGCAACCCAGAGCAAAACATGCCGACTTCATTCAGGCCCCTGGAGGGGTGACCCAGAGCAAACCACCACATGCCTCACTCAGGGCCACAGGAGAGCTCTGATTGTGCAACTCAGAGCAACCTGCCCCCACTCCAAATCAAGGAGGGGAGAACTGGAGCAACCCAGTGTATTCCTCAATTTGGGCCACAAGAAAGAAGGACTGTGTGATCCAGAGCACTCCGTGCCTGCTCCAACCTGAGCCCGGGACTTGCTGCTGGAGGACCTGGAGTAAACCAGCTTTTTCCCCACTCTGAGCCACAGGAGAGCTCTGACTGTGCAACCCAGAGAAACCTGCACCCACTTCACCCAGGCCCCTGGGACAGTCCTGTAGGGGCTACCTGGAGCAAGCCAGCACACACCCAATTCTGGGACACAAGAGAGTGCTGCCAGAGTGACTGAGAGCAAGCTGGTATGCCCAACCGGGGGACACAGGACCACACTGCCAATATGCTGCAGAGGCACAAAGGGTGTTGCCCTGCCATAGGTGCTGGGGCTGTGCAGCAAACTGCATGCCAGAGGGCTCTAGGTTCTCACAGGGAGTTGCACACCAGGGAACTGTGAACATTCTCCTTCCACCCCGAACATTTTAAGTGGACAACTGAGTGACCAGATTCATGGGAGAAGAGGATACAAATCAGAGCAGAGACAACAAAAGTGAGAGACTCAAGGCTGACCCAGTCTCTAGGCTAATGATTTCCATACCATTGGCCTGAGAGGGTCTTCAACCTCTCAAACCCCAAGCAGGGTGCCCAGGGCCAGAAAGAGACAGCTACAATGGGGACACAAAGAAACAACCCCCCAAGGGAAAAAAAGAGGAATCACCAGAATAAGAACTAAATGAAATGGAGGCAAGCGATATGTAAGAAAAAGACTTCAGTGTAAGGGTCATAAAGTTCCTAAACCAGCTAGATTAGAAAATCAACAACATATGTAAGATTCAAGAGGGACTGAAAAATTATATACCTAAAAAGCAAATTAGAAGGTTTCAACAGTAGACTACAAGAAGCAGAGGACTGAGTCAGCAAGTTAGAAAACAAGGAAGTAAAACACACCCAATCAAAACAGCAATTGGATAAAAAAAATGTTAAAAACAGGAGGAGAGTATAAGGGGGCTTTGAGACAACATGAAATGAAGAAACATCTGGGGTTCCAGAAGGTCAAGAAGAGGAGCAAGGAATAGAAAACATACTTGAAGAAATAATGACAGAAAACTTTGCTGACTTGGGGAAGAAAAAGTCACACAAACACAGAGAATCCCCAAAAAGATGAATCCAAAAAGACTCACACCAAGACACATCGTAATTCCAATGGCAAATATTAATGAAAAGAATGAGCGCTTTTTTAAAAAACATATTTTATTGATTTTTTACAGAGAGGAAGGGAGAGAGATAGAGTTAGAAACATCGATGAGAGAGAAACATCGATCAGCTGCCTCCTGCACATCTCCCACTGGGGATGTGCCCACAACCCAGGTACATGCCCTTGACCGGAATCGAACCTGGGACCTTTCAGCCTGCAAGCTAACACTCCATCCACTGAGCCAAACCGGTTTCGGCAAGAATGAGCTTTAAGCACTGGAAGAGAGAGACAGAAACTTAACTACAAGGGATATCCCATTAGACTATCAACTGATTTCTCAACAGAAATGCATCAGGCAAATAGGGAAGGTAATGAAATTTAGAAAGTGATGAAAATCAAGGGACTGAATCCAAAAATACTTTGTCCAGCAAAGCTATCAATCAAAATTGAAGGTGAAATCATGAGCTTTGTATACAAAAAAAATAAATAAAAAAGGCTAAGGGAGTTTATTACCACCCAGATAACAATGCACGAAATGAGAGAGGAGGGAAGATGGCGGCGATATAGGCAGATGTGTCCCAGGTCGTGTCCTGGAGCAAATGGAGTGAGCAGATGAAACTAATAGCACCCACACCGAATTGGAGAAATTGCTCAGCTGGTGAGATGGTTTGCAGCCGGGAAGAGCAGAACTCCCCTGGAAAGGTAAAAAAAAAAAAAAAAAACAGGGTTTTGGGCAGGAAAGTTTGCCAGAACTCTGAGCCCAGAGAGTCGGAGGGAGACCGCGTGGCAGACAGCTGCGTCCCTTGGGACAGGCACAGCCCCTGATGGGGGAAAGGAGAATCGCGGGATTCCTGGCGCCACCAGGGGAATTGAGAGCTGGGTTCTGTGATCACGGAGGACTGAGCCTAAAGGGGGCAGCCTGAAGAGCTGACCAGACCATGCAGTCCTGGTAAGAGAAGAAGCTTCCAGAAACCAAGACTTCCCCGTTTCCACGGCCGGCGTTTGTTGCTTTGTTTTCACAGAATCCTGTTCATAGGACATTTCAAATACAGACACTCACCTGTGCTGAAGAGAGGGAGAGTGTGCGGAGGAGTGGAATCTGGGGAGAGACTGAGGAGAGAAGGGGGGCCGGGAGAGGTGGCAGCGAATTGAGTGCTGAGACACCCCTGAGCCCAGGACTGGGGCAGCCATTCTCTCAGGAGAGTGAGACTCCTCCCCCGAGGCCCCAGGCAAGGAGCACAGCCACACCCAGATTCCACCCTGTAGGAGATCAAGGATTAAAATAACCTGATCAGTCCCTGGGAGTTAACAGGGTCTGGCCTATAGAGGGATTTTCAATCGCAGCAACAACACAGTGCCGGTAACTAACTATTACGCAGCCAGCTCTGGGCAGTGAACTCTCACTGGACAGAGAGGCCCTATAGCTTCAGAGGCCAACCCCAGAACACTGCCACCCAGAGGCTGACCTACAAACTGACTCTTTGCTAAACACAAAATAGGGCAGCCTGGGAAACAAATGCGGGCTGCTTTAAAATAAGGACTGTGGTTTACAACACAGAGGAACAGTGTATCGCAGGGAAACCCAACACTCTCCTGAATACCTGGCAGGTCTAAGGCGAGCCACACTGAAGAATAGAAGAGCCTAAGGACCTTCACTACTGCATTTTTTTTTTCTTTTTTAACCTTTTAACTAAGAAACCAATTTTTTTCTTCTTCTTCTTCTTTTCTTTTTTTTATTCTTTTTCCATCACCTGATTTTACCCTTTTAATTATTACCTTATTATTTTAACCAGTATTATTACTGCTACCATTTTACCATTTTTTAAAGTGCCATTTTATTTTCTCTTTATTTTATTTTGGGATTAGTGTTCTCCATTCTATTTTCATCGTTATGTTATTGGTTGTTTCTAGTTTGCATTCATCTCCAGGGAGCTGTTGCTGGAATTTGTTGGGATTAATGGCTGTTCTATAGGAGTATTCTCCTCATATAAAAAGTCTCTTCCCCTCTTCCACTTCATTCTCTCTTTTCCCTCTTTTATTTTGTTTTCTTTTCTCGCTTTTATTTTCCACCCTTCTTTTTCCCAATTTCATTTTTGAACTCCTTTTTATGGTCCCTAATTTTCTTTTCTTTTTTCTCTTTTATCTTTTTCTCTTCCTTCTTCCTTATCCCCTAATTCTCTTAATTCCGGTGGTCACCTTTATTTGGGGTTATTAATATCGTGAATATATTTGTGTTTAGTGCCTGGTTCATGGTGCCTTGTTGTGTTGTATTTTGTGCCTTTAAATCAACGCAGCAGATCCAAACAACAGCAGCCTCCTGAGCACCACACCCTCTGCTGAGGAACAGCAGCTGTATGTGAAACCTCGCCCCACCAGCCAGAAGAGCCACCACAGCTATGAACAGCACCCACCAGAGGAGCTGCTGCCAACTGAAGAGCAGCTGCTACCGCAACCTCCCAAAGAGCAACCACAGACCAAGGAGTCACTGCCACCCAGGGAGCAACCACTGAATGACTCAACATCTAGATATGTCAGTGAGATCACACATGGGTAGACAAAGAAACCCCCAAAGGAAAGAGAAGAGGGACTCTCCGGAAAAGCAGCTAAGTAATACAGAGGCATGCAACATGACAGAAAAAGAATTCAGAATAAGGGTCCTAGAGTGCATAAACCAGATGGAAGAAAAAATCGACAACCTCTGCAAGAAGCAAGAAGAAACAGATGAAAAAATCGATAACATATGGAAGAAGCTAGAAGAAACAGATGAAAAAATCAACAACTTAAGTACGACCTAAGAAGAAATGAATAGTGATATAGCTGAAATGAAAAACTCCATTGAAAGTATCAACAGTAGACTAGGAGAAGTGGAGGACCGAATTAGTGAATTAGAAGACAAGGAAGCAAAACACACCCAAATTGTACTGCAATTGGAGAAAAAAATTAAAAGACAGGAGGAGAGCCTAAGGGAGCTTTGGGACAACATGAAACGAAACAACATACGAATAATAGGGGTACCAGAACAACAGAAGGATTAGAAAACCTACTCGAAGAAATAACATCAGAAAACTTCCCTGAGGTGGGGAAGAAAAAAGTCACACAAGCCCAGAGAGTCCCAAACAAGGTGAACCCGAAAAGACCCACACCAAGGCACATCATAATTACCATGGAAAATGTTCAGGACAAAGAGAGAATCTTACAGGCTGCAAGAGACAGACAGGAAGTTACATAAAAGGGATCTCCCATTAGATTGTCAAATGACTTCTCAACAGAAACACATCAAGCCAGAAAAGAATGGACAGAAATTTACAAAGTGATGCAAAGCAAAGGACTGAATCCAAGAATACTCTATCCAGCAAGGCTATCATTCAAAATTGAAGGGCAAATAAGAAGCTTCACAGACAAAAAAGGCTAAGGGAGTTTATCACCACCAAGCTAGCAATGCAAGGAATGCTAAAAGGACTGGTATAAAAATAATAAAAAGCTCAGAAAGAAAACAGCCACACAAAAAAAGAAATGGCTACAAACAAGTAACTTTCAATAATAACTTTAACCGTAAACGAACTAAATGCTCCAACCAAAAGACATCGGGTGGCTGAATGGATAAAATAACATGACCCATACATCTGCTGTCTACAAGAAACCCACCTCATTAGAAGGGACTCACACAGACTGAAAGTGAAAGGATGTAAAAATATCTTTCAGGCAAATGGAAAGGGAAAGAAAGCTGGGGTAGCAATACTTATATCAGACAAAATAGACCTCAAAGTGAAGGCCATAACAAGAGATAAGGAAGGCCACTTCATAATACTAAAGGGATCAATACAACAAGAAGATATAACCCTGGTAAACATATATGCACCCAATGCAGGAGCACCCAAAATCATAAAAAAACTCCTGGAAGATATCAAAGGAGAGATCAACAACAACACAATAATAGTAGGGGACTTTAATATACCACTGACAGCACTGGATAAGTCCTCTAGACAAACAATCAGCAAAGATACAGCAATCCTAAATGACTCACTAGATCAGATGGACTTAATAGACATCTTCAGAACACTTCACCCCAGTGCCACGGAATATACATTCTACTCTAGTGCTCATAATACATATTCAAAAATAGACCATATATTGGGTCACAAGCAAAGAATCCCCAAATTCAAGAAGATTGAAATCATAAAAAGCATCTTTGCATACCACGATGGCATAATATTAGAAATAAACTACAATAAAAACAACCCAAAATACTCAAACACTTGGAAGCTGAATAGCATGCTATTAAATATTGATTGGGTTACCAATGAAATCAAAGAAGAAATTCAAAACATCCTGGAAACTAATGACAATGAAAACACAACAATCAAACATCTATGCGACACAATGAAAGCAGTCCTGAGAGGGAAGTTTATAGCTCTACAGGCCTATCTCAAATACAAGAAAAAATCGTAGTAAATCATCTAACTCTACAACTCAAAGGATTAGAAAGATAGCAACAAGAAAACCCCAGAGTGAGCAGAAGGAAGGGGATAATAAAGATTAGAGCAGAAATAAATGACATAGAGACCAAAAAAACAATACAGAAAATCAATGAAACCAAGAGCTGGTTCTTTGAAAGGATAAACAAGATTGACAAACCTCTATCCAGACTCACCAAGAAGCAAAGAGAGAGGACCCAAATAAACAAAATCAGAAATGATAGAGGCGAAATAACAACAGACCCCACAGAAATACAAATGATAGTTAAAAAATACTATGGACAGCTCTACTCCAACAAACTAGACAACCTGGAGGAAATGGACAAATTCCTAGAAAAATACAACATTCCAAAACTCAATCAGGAAGAATCTAAATATCTCAACAGGCCAATAACTATGGAAGAAATTGAAGCAGTCATCAAAAAGCTTCCAGCTAACAAAAGCCCCGGACCAGACGGCTTCACAGGGGAGTTTTACCAAACATTCAAGGAAGAACTAAAACCTATCCTCCTCAGACTACTACAAAAAATTCAAGAGGAAGGAACACTTCCAAGCTCATTCTATGAAGCCAGCATCACCCTAATACCAAAACCAGGTAAAGACAACACAATGAAAGAGAATTACAGGCCAATATCCCTCATGAACATAGATGCCAAAATCCTCAACAAAATCTTAGCAAATCGGATCCATCAGTACATCAGAAAGATCATACACCATGACCAAGTAGGATTTATCCCAGGGATGCAAGGATGGTACAATATCCACAAATCAATAAACGTGATACATCACATAAACAAATTGAAAGAAAAAAACCACATGTTCATATCAATTGACGCAGAAAAAGCATTTGAAAAAATTCAACACCCATTTTTGATAAAAACTCTCAGCATGGTGCGTGTAGAAGGATTATTCCTCAACATAATAAAAGCCATATATGACAGGCCCACAGCCAACATCATACTCATTGGACAAAAACTAACACCATTTCCCCTAAGAACAGGAACAAGACAGGGATGCCCCCTCTCACCACTCCTGTTCAACATAGTACTGGAAATGTTAGCCATTGCAATTTGGCAAGGAGAAGAAATAAAAGGCATCCAAATTGGAAAAGAGGAAGTAAAACTTTCCTTATTTGCAGATGACATGATATTATACATACAAAACCCTAGAGACTCCTTCAAAAAGCTACTAGACTTAATAAATGAATTTGGCAATGTAGCAGGATACAAAATTAACCCCAAGAAATCTGAGGCATTTCTATACACCAATATTGAACTTTCAGAAAGAGAGATTATAAAAACAATCCTGTTTACCATCGCATCAAAAAAATTAAGCTACCTAGGAATAAACTTATCTAAAGAGGTAAAAGACCTCTACTCAGAAAACTACAGGAAGTTGAAAAAAGATATAGAGGAAGACATAAACAGATGGAAGAACATACCGTGTTCATGGATTGGTAGAATAAACATCATGAAAATGTCCATACTACCGAAAGCAATCTATAAATTCAACGCACTTCCCATCAAAATACCAACGGCATACTTCGAGATCTAGAACGAACTCTCCAAAAATTCATCTGGAATAAAAAAGACCCCGAATAGCTGCAGCAATCCGGAAAAAGAACAAAGTAGGTGGGATCTCAATACCAGATATCAAGTTGTATTACAAAGCCACTGTTCTCAAAACTGCCTGGTACTGGCACAGGAATAGGCATATAGATCAATGGAATAGAATAGAGAGCCCAGAAATCAGCCCGAACCAATATGCTCAATTAATATTTGACAAAGGATGCAAGAACATACAATGGAGCCAAGATAGTCTCTTCAATAAATGGTGTTGGGAAAATTGGACAGATATATGCAAGACAATGAAACTAGACCACCAACTTACACCATACACAAAAATAAACTCAAAATGGATAAAGGACTTAAAGGTACGACAGGAAACCATAAAAATTCTAGAAGAATCCAAAGGCAACAAAAACTCAGACATACGCTGAAGCAATTTCTTCACTGATACAGCTCCTAGGGCACTTGAAAGTTAAGAGAAAATGAACAAATGGGACTACATCAAAATAAAAAGCTTCTGCACAGCAAAAGAAACCATCAACAAAACAACGAGAAAACCCACTGTGTGGTAAAACATATTTGCCAATGTCATATCTGTTAAGGGCCTAATCTCCAATATTTATAGGGAGCTCATGCAACTTAACAAAAGGAAGATAAACAATCCAATCAAAAAATGGGCAAAGGACCTAAATAGACACCTTTCAAAAGAGGACATTCAGAAAGCCAAGAGACATATGAAAACATGCTCAAAGTCACTAATCATCCAAGAGATGCAAATCAAAACAACAATGAGGTACCATCTCACACCTGTCAGACTGGCTATCATCAACAAATCAACAAACCACAAGTGCTGGAGAGGATGTGGAGAAAAAGGAACACTTGTGCACTGCTGGTGGGAATGCAGACTGGTGCAGCCACTATGGAAGACAGTATGGAGTTTCATCAAAAAACTGAAAATGGAACTCCCATTTGACCCTGTGATCCCACTTCTAGGAATATATCCCAAGAAACCAGAAACACCAATCAGAAAGGATATATGCACCCATATGTTCATAGCAGCACAATTCACCATAGCTAAGATCTGGAAACAGCCTAAGTGCCCATCTCTAGATGAATGGATTAGAAAACTGTGGTACATCTACACGATGGAATACTATGCTGCTGTAAAAAGGAAGGAACTCTTACCATTTGCAACAGCATGGATGGAACTGGAGAGCATTATGCTAAGTGAAATAAGCCAGTCAATGAAGGAAAAATACCACATGATCTCACTCATTCATGGATAATAGAGACCATTATAAACTTTTGAACAATAATAGATACAGAGGCAGAGGTGCCTCAAACAGATTGTCAAACTGCAGCGGGAAAGCCGGGGAGGGTTGGGGGGCAGGAGGTAGGGGGCTAAGAGATCCACTAAAGGACTTGTATGCATGCATATAAGCATAACCCATGGACATAAGACACTGGGGGATAGGGGAGGCTAGGGGACTGTCTAGGGCGGGGGGATAAAATGGATACATATGTAATACCCTTTGTAATACTTTATGAAAAAAAACAATGCACGAAATGCTAAAGGTACTGTTGTAAAAAGAAGAAGACAGGAAAGAAGGAACGTGTATATAAAGAATAAAAATGACATGAAACAAGTACCTATCAATAATAATCCGAAAAGTAAATGAATTAAATGCTCCAATAAAAAGACATAGGGTGGCTTAATGGATAAGAAAATATGACCCATATATATGCTGTCTACAAGAAACTCAACTCAAAACAAAGGACTTACACAAAAATGAAGGGATGGAAAAATATTTTTCAGGAAAACAGAACTGAAAAAAAAAAGCTGGGGTAACAATACTTATATCTGAAATGAGAAACCTCAAAGTGAAGGCCATAACAAGAAATAACAAATGCCTCTTCATAATACTAAATGGATTTATACAATAAAATATAATTCTGGAAAAAATATATGCACCCAATATGGGTGCACCCAAATACATTAAAAAAAACTGGAAGATACCAAGGGAGAGATTGACAGCAATACAACTAGAGTAGGGGGCTTTAATACCCTGTTTACACCACTGGATAAATATATTAGACAAAAAAAAATCAACAAAGAAACAACAATCCTAAATGAAGCACTAGATCAGAAGGAATTGACATCTTCAGTACATTTCACCTGAAAACAATAAAATGTACATTCTTCTCGAGTGCACATGGGACATTTTCAAAGACAGACCATATATCAGGATACAGGCTAAGTCTCTTCAAATTCAAGATGATAGAAATCATATCAACCATGTTCTCAGATCACAATGGCATATAATTTGAAATCAACAACAATAAAAATGAAAAATTCAAACACTTAAAGGCTTAGTAGCATTCTATTAAACAATGATTGGGTTACTAAAGAGATCACAACAATCCAAAATTTATGGGACACAGCAAATGCAATCCAGAGAGAGAAGTTCATAGCTCTACAGGCCTCAAAAACATGAAAAACTGGTAATAAATTATGTAACCTGACAACTTAAAGAATTAGAAAAAGAGCAAAAAGAAAAGCCTGGCTTAAACAGGATGAAAAAAATAATAATGATCAGAGGGGAAATAAATACATGAAGACAAATAAAAAGATCAATAAAACCAAGAGCTGGTTCTTTCAAAGGATAGTCAAGATTGATGAACCTCTAACCAGGCTCACCAAGAAACAAAGAGAGAGGACCAAAATAAAAAAAAAAATCAGAAATGAAAGAGGTGAAGCAACAACCAATTCCACTGACATAAAAAGAATTATTAAAAAATACTATGAACAAATCTACTCCAACAAACTGGAAAGCCTAGATTAAATGTACATATTCCTAGAAAAATATAATCTTCCAAAACTCAATCAAGAAAAATAAAAAAACCTGAATAGGCTGATAACTACTGATGAAATTGAAGCAGTAATCACAAAACTTCCAGCAAACAAAAGTCCTGGGACAAAACTTCACAGGGGAGTTTTACCAAACATTCAAAGAAGATTTAAAACATATCTTCCTCAGACTATTCAAAAAAATTCAAGAACATTATGCTAAGTGAAATAAGTCAGAGAAAGATAAATATCACATGATCTCATGCATTTACAGATTATAATGAACAACACAAACTGATGAACAAAAACAGATCCAGAGAAAGAGAAGTACCGATCAGATGCTCAAACCTCAGAGGGAAGGCAGGGGTGGGTGAGGGTAAGGGGTAGCAGTCAACCAAAGGACTTATATGCATGCATATAAGCATAGCCAATGGACATAGACACCAGGGGGGTGAGGGCATAAATGGGAGTGGGATGGGGAGCAATAGGGTTATAAGGACACAATCAATAAAAAAGAAGGAAAATAATAAAAAAATAAATAAAATATATCCTCCTCAGACTATTCCAAAAAATTCAAGAGGAAGGAACACTTCCAAGCTCTTTCTATGAAACCAGCATTACCCTAATACCAAAACCAGATAAAGACAACGCAATGAAAGGGAAATACAGGCCAATATCCCTCATGAACATAGATGCCAAAATCCTCAACAAAATTCTATCAAATCAGATCCAGCACTACATCAGAAAGATCATACACCATGACCAAGTAGGATTTATCCCAGGGATGCAAGGATGGTACAATATCAGCAAATCAATAAATGTGATGCATCACATAAATGAATTGATACAACAAAGGAAACCATAAACAAATTAACAAGAGAGCCCACTGCATGGGAGAACATATTTGCCAATCAGGAAGAATAAGAACAACCTGAATAGGCTGATAACTACTGATAAAATTGAAGCAGTAATCACAAAACTTCCAATAAACAAAAGCCTGGTGAGGTTAAGGATGTGAGATCAACCAAAGGACTTGTATGCATGCATATGAGTATAATCAATGGGCATAGACAGTTGGGAGGTGAGGACATTTGCTTGTGAGTGGAAGTGGCCAGGAGAGAGGTCAATGGGGGGAAAGGAGACATAAAGAGTTTAAATTATAAAAAGAAACATAAAAATGACATAGAAATCATAAAAAAGAACCAGTCAGAAATGAAGAATATAATAACTAAAATGCATAATACAATAGAGGTTATTATCAAATTCAGCGTTTCTCAACCTGTGGGTCATGAGCAATGAAAATACATCCTGCATATCAGATATTTACATTACAATTCATAACAGTAGCAAAATTACAGTTATGAAATAGCAACGAAAATAATTTTATGGTTGGGGGTCACCACAACATGAGGAACTGTATTAAAGGGTCACGGCATTAAGAAAGTTGAGAACCAATTGAATCTGGTAAAACAGGTAGTAGAAAATAACCAATCACAACAGCAATATCTATATATATATAAGGCTAATATGCTAAGTGTCCGATTGACTGACCAGTCGCTATGATGTGCACTGACCACCAGGGGGCAGACACTCAATGCAGGAGCTTCCCTGACATGCACTATCCATTTACAAAGAAATGGCACTGTGGACCTAGCACCCACAAAGCAACACTCAACTCTCCCCAAGTGGGACACAGGCCCCACCACCAGCCTGGAGCAATACACCACCAAATTGTGGCCAATGCTGCTGAGACCCCATGGTGCAAAATGCGGCCCATGGCCCAGCCCAGCCTGGAAACGGTTGCTGTGGGTGCAGGGTAATGATGTCATGTAGCAATGCCTGGCTTCCTCTCCCTAGAGACTAGCCCAGCTGTGAGCAAACTACGGCCCGCGGGCCAGATCCGGCCTGTTTGAAATGAATAAAACTAAAAAAAAAAAAAAAAAAGACCGTACCCTTTTATGTAATGATGTTTACTTTGAATTTATATTAGTTCACACAAACACTCCATCCATGCTTTTTTTTCCGGCCCTCCGGTCCAGTTTAAGAACCCACTGTGGCCCTCGAGTCAAAAAGTTTGCCCACCCCTGGACTAGACTCTTTGGAGTTTCTTCCACCCAGGAACATGACTTGCTTTATAGCCAGGTGAAAACATTTTAAAGTTTAGCCAAACATCTGTGAAGCGTTTTCCCATGCCTCATCTCATTTGATTCTCACAGAAGTCCTGCAGTAGGTAGATAGACACAATAGAATCTTATTTTCATTTCATTAGCCAGAACACAGAGATTTAGAAAGTTTAGAAATGACCCCACTGAAAAGAAGTAAGAAATGGTGGAACTTAAAAATGACTTCAGGTTTTTCACTGTGCAGAATATAGTCAAACACTGCTGCAGTTAAATATTTTACCCTTTGTTCTCCCTGTGTGATCTACAATAATAATCTGCTTCATGTTGACATTTACTGCTGTGTTGCTGACAATTATCTGAAGGAGAAGTTTGGGTGCTTCACTGGGCTGGGAAAAGTTTAGCAAAATCAGAAAGCAGGTCTAATTAAGCAAGTTTAATTATGAATTATAGCTAAGTTGACTTGTGCTTGCATGATGCATATAAAGCTCTTGCTGGCACCAATCGCATGCATGGGTTTTGATCTGTCATTGTTGATCATGAATTTGGTTGACACTTCTATTATAGAGAAAGGGCCAATAGCGATATTAAAATATTTATTGTAATTAATTTCCTTTCAATATGCAGGAATCCATGCACTGGGCACTAGTATCCTATATAATAAAGAGGTGATATGCAAATTAACCCTCACATCCTCACAAGATGGCTGCCTACAACCAGGCCTTCAGGGGGTTAGTGAGGGATGACCAAATGACTGAAAAAGCAGGCTGTGTTTGGCGACCAGGCCAGCAGGGGGGGGGGGTTAGTGAGGGACAACCAAATGACTAAACAAGCAGGCTGTGTGGGGCTACCATGCCAGCAGGGGGGTTAGTGAGGGACGACCGAATGCCTCAACAGTAAGCTGCATGGGGCGACCAGGCCGGTGGGGGCCGGGGGGCAGTTAGGGGCGATCAGGCCGGCATGCAGAGGCAGTGAGTTCTGATTAGGCTGGCGGGGGGGGGGGGGACTTGGGGGGGACCAAGTAGGCAGGCAGGTGAGCAATTAAGAGCCAGTAGTCCAGGATTGTGAGAGGGATGTCCGACTGCCAGTATAGGCCTGATTCTGGGGACATCCCCTAAGGGGTCCTGGATTGGAAAGGGTTCAGGCTTGGCTGAGGGAACCCCCGCCCCCATGCATGAATTTTGAGCCCTGGGCCATTAGTATATATATAAAATATGATAGTTTACTAGACCTCTGGAATGACATCAAACATACCAACATTCACATTATAGGGGTATTAGAAGGAGAATAGAGATAGCAAGGAATTGAGAACCTATTTGGAAAAAATAATGATTGGAAACTTCCGTATTCTGGTGAAGGAAATTGGTACAGAAGTCCAAGAATCACAAAGAGTGTCAAAGAAGATTATTTTAAAGGGTCCCATAATTAAAATGCCAAAGGTTAAAGAGAAAGGGAAAAATCTTAATAGCAACAAAAGACTGTCAGTTGATTTCTCAACATAATCTTTGCATGCCAGAAGGGAATGGCATGAAATATTCATTGATGCAAGGCAAATATCTACAATCAAGATTGTTCTACCCAGAATGTGTATCATTTACAATCATAGGAGAGATAAAGTTTTCCAGACAGGAAAATATTAAAAGAGTTAATCACCACTAAATAAGTATTACAAAAAATGTTAAAAAGACTTTTTAAAGAAGACAATAAAAGATTGAATATATGAATAAGAAAATATAAGAAAGAATACTCACTAATAAAGGCAAGCATAATAAAAAGCAGTGGATCCACAGACTATGAAGCTAGTCCAAGGGTTAAAGGGCAAATGTAGAAAGATCGTGGTTAATTGCAACAATAATTTAAGAGTTACACACAAACACATACACAAAAGAAATAAAATATATCACAAAAATATAAATGTGGATGAGGCAAGTAAAAATGGTAGGCATTTTAGAATGTGTCCAATGTAAGTGACTATCAACTTAAAATAGACTGGTATAAACATAGTTCAATATATAGGGAGCTCATAGTAGCCACAAACCAAAAAGTTATAAGAAATAAAGAAAGAAACCCAAGCAGGATGAAAAGGAAAATAAGACATTTGGTGTGTGTGTGTATGTGTGTGTGTGTGTGTGTGTGTGTGTGTGTGTATGGCAGGGGTGGGGGGAGGGGGGGATAACGATCTGAATCTGTGCCAGTAACCTGAATTCTGATGCACATGCTTACTAGCCAATAATTAACTCCATTCTTAGCTGTGATGCCCATCCTGCCTTATAGAACCTGTTCCCCAGAATACTCCCATTTTATAAAGGCCATAAACCATGAACCATATACGACCCCCAAACAGGTTGGCAGCACTGGCGTCAGACAGGCCAAGCCTCTGAGTGTAATCTCACTTCCCCCATCCCAACTCACAGGGAGCTGCAAAGCCTGCAAAAAGTCCAGAAGCCTGATCCATATTTGGGGGACAAAGAAACTAAGGTTATAAAGGGAAAGCTCCATCCATATTAATCGCTCAGGCTTTGGAAGTTGATTCCCCTGAGTCACCACACTAGGGCATTAAAAGGCTCCTCTTCTGACTCTGAGTGCCTGACTGATTATTCTCCTGCACTGCCTGGCAGCTTATCTATAACATCTGGTGCATTGGCCGGGAAAATACCAGTCACGCTGCCCAATTCAGAAACTGTTGGTAAAGGCCAACAGCTAGGTCCATTTGCCCAGGCCCCCCTGAAGACAGGAAGGCATGCCTCCAATAATTTACTGGGTCCAAGTTTTCATCAGGCCTGGACAACCAGGATCCCCCGCTGATGCCCCAGTGGACTCCAAGGAAGACAGAAAAGCCCTTTCTGGAACCAGATGTCTGGCCGGTGAGTTTTCGCCCAGGGGACCAGTCTGAGTTCAGGCCTGTCTTTTGAGACAGAAGAAATGGCTAATCACCAGTTTCGCAAAATCTATGCCTCAGTTCAGGGACTTTCCATGGATGGAAGTCAAAGCTTAGACTGACTGGTGTGTGAATGTGAATGTAAGAGTCTGTGTGTAGCAAAAGTTACCTTGTGTTTCTCCTGTGTCTGTTAACTGGGAGGGATTACATGGTTTAACTGCAAATATGGGAAGTATTTCCTCCAAACCCACTGTTTTAGAATAGATGGTAAAGAATTTTAAGAAAGGTTTTACTGAGGACTATGGGGTGAAGTTAGTTCCCTGGAAGTTAATAAAGATGTGTGAAATAGACTGGCCATCTTTTGGGGTAGGATGGCCAGCGGATGGTACATTGGATGTCCCCACAATCAGGAATGTTCACAGAGTTATAACAGGAGACCCAAGTCATCCTGACCAGTTCCCCTACATTGATCAGTGGCCAGAAATAGCTCATCTCAAGCCACCTTGTATCTGGCTCCTCATATGTAAAAAGGGACATAGTAAGGTTTTAGTGGCAGGATAAAAGAGACAGGCATCAGAAGAGAAGCAGCCCCCTCAGAAGGAGAATAAGCCTCCTATTCTGCAGGAACCCCCTAAGGAAGCCCTGCCAGTTTTACCACTTCCATGTGTGCCTGAAGCTGCACCCAGTGATCCTTTCCCCATCAGGGAAGCTTAGATACATCACCTCCTTCCATCTCTCCCCAACCAGACTCCCCAGAGCCAGTTGGATAGTGCTTGGCGTCAACTGATCAGGGACCCAACCAACCCCCAGCTTTCCAGATGCTTCTCTGGGAGACTCAGGGCCTTCAAGTGCTTGGAGAAAATAGGACTCTACAAGAGGGGGATTGGTCTTTTACTACCATCCTTTTACCACAACTGATATCCTAAATTGGAAACATCACACTCCTGCCTATTCTGAAGAACCTCAGGCCATGGTAGACCTCCTAGAGTCAATTTTCCAAACCCATAAGCCCACCTGGGTTGACTGCAAGCAACTCCTCATGCTCTTTAACACTGAGGAAGGCATGAGAATAGTAACAGAAGCTCAGAAATGGCTCCAGACCCAGGCCCTGGCTGGGATATTAGACACAGACAGGTGGGCCAGGGAGGCCCTCCCAGATGAGGAACCCAGATGGGACCTGAACTCAGAAGACAGAAGGGCCAGGCTAAAGACTTACCAACTGGCCTTCCTCCAGGGACTAAGGTCTGGGGCTAAGAAGCCCACCAATATAGCCAAGACCTCTGAGGTCTTCTAGAAACCTGATGAAAATCCAGCAGCCTTCTATGAGAGACTCTGTGAGGCATATCAGATCTACATTCCTTTTGACCCTGAAGCCCCAGAAAATCAAACTATGGTCAACTCAGCCTTTGTAGATCAGGCTCAACCCAATATAAGGAGAAAGCTACAGAAGCTCGAAGGATTTGTGGGGGGGAAAACACAACCACGCTTCTAGAAATAGTAAACAAGGTTTTCATCAACTGAGACAGGGCAGCTAAGAAGAAAGCAGAGGAGAGACTGAAAAAGAAAGCAACTTTGATAGTGGCAGCTATTAAGGAATCAAGCTCTCAGACAGATAAGAAAGGGAAACAGCAAGGACCCTGGCCAAGGGGAAGGAGGACAAACTTTAAGTAGGATCAGTGTGCCTGTTGCAAGGAATCTGGACACTGGAAAAATGAATGTGAAAACTGCCAGAAAGGGAATTCATAGTCATCCAACCCACCAAGCTGCTAAGGCAGATCTCTTTGGGCTGGTGGCAGCTGACTCTGACTAGGACAGACTTGGCTCTTTCCAACTGGGCCCCCACAAGCCCATGGTCAGAATGAAAATTGGGGGCCAGACTGTGAACTTTATGGTTGATACGGGACTGAGCACTTGGGAGTCACTCATAAGGTAGCTTCTCTCTCAGGAAAGGAGGTCACCATTATCAGAGCTACCAGTGACCAGACCTGTAGACTATTCTGCCGCCCTTACTGACGCCAAATTGGTGGCCACCAAGTGACCCATGAATTCTTGTACTTTCCAGATTGTCCAGTGCCTCTAATGGGTAGAGACCCTTTAGCCAAGATGGGGGCAGAGATCACCTTTGCGCCAGATGGCTCAGCACAGTTGCGCCTAGGTGAGGAGACCTCTCCAATAATCCTGTCCTTAGCAGTGTCCAGGGAGGAAGAATGGAGACTTTATACCTCACAGTCAAAGGAATCACCATTAGAACCTGAATTAGAGGAAGAATTCCTGCTGTTCTTGGCAGAAGGAAATCCCCCTGGCCTGGCCAAGGACCACACCCTGTTACTAACTGACTTAAAACCTGTCAAAATCTGCCAATGTCCGATTCCAAGGGATACACATCTAGGAATTCAGGTCCACTTAGACTGGCTGCTTCAGTTGGGACTTATTAAATGGTGTCAATCTCCATGGAACACTCCTCTCTTTCCCATCAAAAAGCCTGGGACTAATGATTAGCACCTAGTGCAGGACCTGTGGGCTGTTAATGAGGCTGTTATAACCCTGCATTTGGTGCTGACAAATCCCTGCACTCTTCTGGGACTCATTCTATCAGAGGCAGAATGGTTTACATGTCTAGATCTTAAAGATGCCTTTTTCTGCTTTCAGTTGTCACCTTCCAGTCAGCCCCTATTTGCCTTTGAGTGGGAAAATCCAACTACAGGGGCCAAGGAGCAGTTCACCTAGACCAGACTGCCACAAGCGTTCAAGAACTCCCGGACTCTTTTTAGTGGAGTGCTAGCATCTGATCTGTCCAAATTTCTAGGACAAGACATGGGGTGTGTTCTACTCCAATATGTAGATGACCTCCTATTGGCTAGCTCCATGCAAGTTCAGTGCTGGGAAAGAACACAAGCCCTTCTGAGACTCTTTTTTTTTTTTTTAACCTTTCAAATCCGCTTTTATTTTCTTTCCTCCTCCTCACACACAACTTCTCCCCACACATTTCTTACAGCTGTAAAGTCACTTCATGTTGTTCAGGTACCATTTTACTCCTAAAACTCTAGACTCTTAACTGAAACAAGTTACAGGGTGTCCAAGAAAAAGGCACAAATCTGTCAGAGAGAAGTCAACTTCCTAGGTTTCCGAATCACCTGAGGGAAATGAAGACTAGGGACTGAAAAGAAGCAGGCAATATGTGCTATTCCAGTCCCCAGCACCTGGTGGCAGATTCAGGAATTCCTGGGAGCAGAAGGGTTTTATGAAATTTGGATCCCAGGGTTTTCAGATCTAGCTAAGCCTCTCTATGAAGCTTTAAAAAGAGAGAAGTCACCTATCAACGGGTCCTGAGCAGGAAAAGGCCTTCACCACCATAAAGGCAAAGCTCACTGAGGCCCCAGCATTAGGGCTACCAGATGTGACACGAGACTTTAACCTTTTCGTTCATGAGAACAATGGGGTAACCCTAGGAGTTCTAACCCAGGAGTTTGGACCCTGCCAAAGACCAGTAGCCTATCTCTCCAAGCAGATTAACCAAGTTGCCTCCGGGTGGCCCCCATGTCTCAGGGTCCTTGCAGCCAAGGCACTATTAGTCAAAAAGGTGGAAAAGCTTACCCTGGGACAAAACTTAAATGTAAAAGTACCTCATGCTGTTGTCACCCTAATGGAAGCTAGGGGGAAGCACTGGCTAACTCATGCTCGAATGACTCAATATCAAGGGCTTTTATGTGAAAATCCATGAGTATGATTAGAAGCAGTGAGAACTCTTAATCCTGCCACCTTCTTACCCATCACTGAGGGAGCCCCGGAGCACGATTGCCTAGAAGTTCTAGAGCAGGGTTTACTCCAGCTGGCCAGATGTAACAGACTGGCCTCTGCAGAATCCAGATTTGATATTTTATATGGATGGGAGCAGCTTTCTAGATGAAGGGAAAAGATGAGCTGGATATGCAGTAATATCAGACTTTGAGACAATAGAGGCAAAGGCTGTGCTCAAAGGATGGTCAGCACAGAGGGCAGAACTTTGGGCCCTGGTCAGAGCCTTAGAACTCAGCAAGGAAAAGCACGCTAACATTTATACCGACTCACACTATGCCTTTGTCGACCTGCATATCCACAGGGCTATATACAAGGAAAGAGGACTCCTGACCACTGCAGAGAAAGGAATAATAAAACAGGATGAAATCTTAAAATTACTAGAAGAGGTCTGGGAGCCCAAGGAAATAGCCATTATCCACTTGTTACAGAGTAGGAAAATTTTTAGGCCTGCTTAATTATCTAGCCACCTAAGCAGCTTGACAGCCTGTACAAAGTTTCTAGGTACTGAGTTCCCACACCTGAGCTATGGCCCACAAATAGCAAACAGATCAACACTCCTGGGCAACAGGCCCATAAAGAACAAACAGATCAAAATTAAGAATAGTCCTTAACTTTAAGTTACCCAGAAATGAATAACAGGAGGATGATGAATATAGCTTGGCTAAAACTACACAATTAGCTTTTGTAACTTGGCTTTGCTTGCTATTGGAACCTGAACACAAATGTAGTTGTCTCCTTTAAATATTGGACTTTGCAGATGGTCAGGGCCGCTTCTCTCTTGGGCTTCCTGAGTGGAGGAGCGGACACTGGCCAGTCAATAAAGGCTCTCTAAATTTTAATCAGTCTGGAGTTCTGGTCATTTTGTCGCTCACACGCCACAACACACTGTAAAGGTCACCAAAAAGGGAAGGATTCAGTGTCAGAAGGAAACCTTCATGCCGACCCAGTAGTCAAGTTGGCTGCTAAAGAACAAGTAGCACAGTTGAAGATCATGTTGGCCCCTGAATTACCTGAACCTCCAAAATACACTCCTCAGGAAGAGGAATGGTCCCAGCAAGAAGGGGATAAGAGGACAAAGGAAGGTTGGTGGACACTCAGTTCATAGTATCTATGTCCCAGAGCAGTTAACCTATAAGGTAGTCCTCCAGTAGCATGAACTTATTCATTTAGGGAAGACTGTCCTAGAGACTTTGTTAAGCAGATACTACCTAATTGCCCGTCTTCCCTCCTTATGTGCCTCAGTTTCTCAGCGCTGCCTCCTCTGTGCACAGAACAATGCCAAACAGGGTCCTGTAGGACCGATGGGAGTTCAGAGCTGCAGGCAAGCTCCCTTTGAGGACTTAGAGGTAGATTTTACAGAAATAGGGCCTAGTAGAGGGAATATCTCCTAGCCTTTATCTGCACTTTTTCAGGCTGGATTGAGGCATATCCTACTCACACAGAGAAGGTAAGATAAGTCACTAAGGCATTGCTGAAGGACGTAATTCCGCAGTACGGAATGCCTCTAACCATAGGATCAGATGATGGCCCGGCCTTTGTAGCCGAAGTGGTACAACAAGTAGCTAAGGCCCTAGGAATTAAATGGAACTTACATACAGCTTACAGACCCAAGAACTCAGGGAAAGTAGAGTGCATGAACTTGACTATCAAGCATCCTATGGCTAAACTATGTCAAGACACAACCTTACCCTGGACAGATTTCTTTCCCCTTGTACTCCTGTGGGTATGTTGTGCCTTGAGGGCCAGGGTACATTTCTCTCCCTTTGAAATTCTATATGGTAGACCCCCTCCCTTAATTTGGCTGAAAGGACATTTGGGGGAAACAAGAAACTTAGAAATTCAGAAGTAATTACAAGGACTTGGGAAAACTATCTTTGAAGTACATAGATAGGTTACGAACTGTTTTCCCATCACTTTAGGAACAGCTGTGCACCCTCATAAGACTGGAGACCAGGTTTGGGTAAAGTGTTGGAAAAAGGAGCCCCTTAAACCAACTTGGAAAGGACCCTATCCAGTCATACTAACCACCCCCACAGCCCTCAAGGTTGCAAGATTGAACAACTGGATCCACCACTCCCGGGTGAAAGCAGCCCACTAGCCGAGTGATGCCCAGCCTGAGTGGAAGGTGACCTGTGACAAGAAATACCCCCTGCAGGTTATCCTAAAGAAGACAGTGGGGGGAAAAAAAAGAAGACAGTGGACTTGGCTAACTGACATGTTCCAAGGAATTTAGATAATTATCCCTTTCTTTCTTATCTCCCCCTAAAAGTAATATGCTCTGGTATTTATGGATAATCATTGTTTTTATCTTTCTAATAATTATTATTTTGTTTTTTTATGAGTGTTGCCAGAACCCTAGACTAGTACCAGGAGGAAAACTCTTCTGCCCCTGCTGGGACACAGAAACACTATAAATTACTACCTCCTCCACAGCAAAGGAATTTATTGTTGTCCCTGACCAAGATGAGGCTTTTTTATCTTTAATTTCTTTATTGACTAAGGTATTACATATGTGACCTCATCCCCCCATAAACTGCCCCCACACACACACTCATGCTTTCATCCTCTTGTTGTCTGTGTCCATTGGTTGGGCTTATATGCATGCATACAAGTCCTTTGGTTGATCTCTCCCCCTTCCCCCACCATCCCCTACCTTCCCTCTGAGTTTTGACAGTCTGATTGATGTTTCTCTGACTCTGGATCTGTCTCTGTTCATCAATCTATGTTGTTCACTATATTCCACAAATGAGTGAGATCATGTGGTATTTATCTTTGTCTGACTGGCTTATTTCACTTAGCATGATGCTCTTCAGTTTCATCCATGCCATAGCAAATGGAAAGAATTCCTTCTTTTTTACCGCAGTGTAGTATTCCATAGTGTAGAGGTAACAGTTTTTTA
This sequence comes from Myotis daubentonii, assembly GCF_963259705.1. NCBI lineage: Eukaryota > Metazoa > Chordata > Mammalia > Chiroptera > Vespertilionidae > Myotis > Myotis daubentonii. The sequence continues at coordinate 93,672,049 of NC_081861.1, read as the reverse complement.
ATCCACTCATCTGCTGATGGGCACTTAGACTGTTTCCAAATCTGAGCTATGGTGAATTGTGCTGCTATGAACATAGGGGTGCATATATCCTTTCTGATTGCTGTTTCTAGTTTCTTGGGGTATATTCCTAGAAGTGGGATCACTGGGTCAAATGGAAGCTCCATTTTTTGTGTTTGAGGAAACTCCATACTGCTCTCCACAGTGGCTGCATCAGTCTGCATTCCCACCAGCAGTGCACAAGGGTTCCTTTTTCTCCACATACTCTCCAACACTTGTTGCTTGTTGATTTGTTGATGATAGCCATTCTGACAGGTGTGAGATGATACCGCATTGTTGTTTTGATTTGCATCTCTCATATAATTAGTGACTTTGAGCATGTTTTCATATGTCTCTGGGCCTTCTGTATGTCCTCTTTTTAAAAGTGTATACTTAGGTCCCTTGCCCATTTTTTGATTGGATTGTTTATCTTCCTTTTGTTTAGTTGTATGAACTCCCTGTAAACGTTAGGGATTAAACCCTTATCGGTGATAACATTAGCAAATATATTCTCTCATGCAGTGGGCTTTCTTGTTGTTTTGTTGATGTTTTCCTTTGCTGTGCAGAAGCTTTTTATTTTGTTGTAATCCCATTGGTTTATTTTCTCTTTAGTTTCCATGTCCTGGGAGCAGTATCAGTGAAGAAATTCCTTTAGCATAAGTCTGCGATTTCACTGCCTGTGGATTCCTCTAGTATTTTTATGGTTTCCCGCCTTATGTTTAAGTCCTTTATCCTTTTTGAGTTTATTTTTGTGTATGGTATACGTTGGTGGTCTAGTTTAATCTTTTTGCATGTATCTGTCCAATTTTCCCAACACCATTTATTGAAGAGGTTGTCTTGACTCCATTGTATGCTCTTGCCTCCTTTGTCAAATATTAATTGGGCATAGTGGTTTGGGTTGATTTCTGGGCTCTCTATTCTATTCCATTGATCTATATGTCTGTTCTTGTGCCAGTACCAAGCTGTTTTAAGAACAGTGGCTTTGTAATACAGCTTTATATCTGGTATTGAGATCCCACCTACTTTGTTCTTCTGTCTCAGGATTGCTGCAGCTACTCCAGGTCATTTTTTATTCCAGATGAATTTTTGGAACGTTCGTTCTAGATCTGTGAAATATGCCATTAGTATTTTAATGGGGATTGCATTGAATCTATAGATTGCTTTGGGCACTAAGGACATTTTGGTGATGTTGATTCTACCAATCCATGAACACGGTATGTTCTTCCATCTGTTATGTCTTCCTCTATCTCTTTTTTCAGTGTCCTGTAGTTTTTCACATATAGGTCATTTACCTCCTTAGTTAAGTTTATTCCTAGGTATCTTAATTGTTTTGGTGCGATGGTAAATGGGATTGCCGTTTTAGTGTCTCTTTCTATAAGTTCACTATTGGTGTAAAGAAATGCCATAGATTTCTTGGCATTAATTTTGTATCCTGCTACATTGCCAAATTTGTTTATTAAGTCTAATAAGTTTTTTGATGGAGTTTTTATGGTTTTCTATGTACAGTATCATGTCATCTGAAAATAAGGAGAGTTTTACTTCTTCTTTTTGAATTTGGACGCCTTTTATTTCTTCTTCATGTCTGATTGCAATGGCTAATACTTCCAGTACTATGTTGAACAGGAGTGGTGAGAGTGGGCATCCCTGTCTTGTTCCTGTTCTTAGGGGAAACGTTTTTAGTTTTTGCCCATTGAGCATGATGTTGGCTGTGGGTTTGTCATATATGGCTTTTATTATGTTGAGGAATGATCCTTCTATTCCCACTCAGCTGAAAGTTTTTATCAAGAAAGGGTGTTGGATTTTGTAAAATGCTTTTTCTGCATAAATTAATATGACTATGTGATTTTTATCCCTCAATTTGTTTATATGATGTATCATGTTTATTGCTTTACAGACATTGTACCATCCTTGCATCCCCGGGATAAATCCTACTTAGTCATGGTGTATGATCTTTTTGATGTATTGTTGGATCCGATTTGCTAGAATTTTGTTGAGGATTTTGGCATCTATGTTCTTGAGGGATATTGGCCTATAATTCTCTTTCGTTGTGTTGTCTTTATCTGGTTTTGGTTTTAGTGTGATGCTACCTTCATAGAATGAACTTGAAAGTGTTCCTTCCTCTTGAATTTTTTCGAATAGTCTGAGGAGAATAGGTTTTAGGTCTTCCTTGAATGTTTGGTAAAACTCCCCTGTGAAGCCGTCTGACCCCAGGCTTTTGTTTGCTGGCAGCTTTTTGATGACTTCTTCAATTTTTTCCATAGTTATTGGCCTAATGAGATTTTTAGAATATTCCTGATTGAGTTTTGGAAGGTTGTATTTTTCTAGGATTATTTCCATTTCCTCCAGGTTGTCTAATTTGTTGGAGTAGAGTTGTTCATAGTATTTTTAAACAATCTTTTTGAATTTCTGTGGAGTCAGTTGTTATTTAGCCTCTTTCATTTCTGATTTTGTTTATTTGGGTTCTCTCTTTTTGCTTCTTGGTGAGCCTGGCTAGAAGTTCATCAATCTTGTTTATCCTTTCAAAGAACCAGGTCTTGGTTTCATTGATCTTTTGTATTGTTTTTTTTTTTTTTTTTTTGGTCTCTATGTCATTTATTTCTGCTCTGATTTTTATTATCTCCTTCCTTCTGCTCACTCTGGGCTTTTCTTGCTGCTCTCTTTCTAATTCTTTGAGTTGTAGAATTAGATGATTTGTTATCATTTTTTCTTGATTTTTGAGGTAGGTCTGTAGAGCAATAAACTTCTCTCTCATGAGTGCTTTTATTGTGTCCCATAGATTTTGGATTGTTGTGATTTTATTGTCATTAGTTTCCAGGATGTTTTTAATTTCTTCTTTGATCTCATTGGTATCCCCATCATTATTTTGTAGCATGCTATTCAGCTTCCAAGTGTTTGAGTTTTTTGGTATGTATTTATTTTAGTTTATTTCTAATATTATGCCATTGTGGTCTGAGAAGTTGCTTGGTATGATTTCAATCTTCTTGAATTGGTGGAGACATTTCTTGTGACCCAGTATGTGGTCTATTTTTGAAAATGTTCCATGTGCACTTGAGAAGAACATATATTCTGTGGCTTTGCGGTGAAATGTTCTGAAGATATCAATTAAGTCCATTTGATCTAGTGAGTCATTTTAGGATTGCTGTTTCTTTGCTGAATTTTTTGCCTAGAGGATTTATCCAGTGATGTCAGTGGTGTGTTAAAGTCCCCTACTATGATTGTATTGTTGTTGATCTCTCCCTTGATATCTTCCAAGAGTTTCTTTATGTATTTGGGTGCTCCTACGTTGGGTGCATATATGTTTATCAGGGTTATATCCTCTTGTTGTATCGATCCCTTTAGTATTATGAAATGGCCTTCCTTATCTCTTGTTATGGCCTTCTCTTTGAGGTCTATTTTGTCAGATATAAGTATTGCTACCCCAGCTCTTTTTTTCATTTCCATTTGCCTGAAAGATATTTTTCCATCCCTTCACTTTTTGTGCTGAGGTGTGTCTCTTGTAGACAGCATATATATGGGTCATGTCTTTTTATCCATTCAGCCACTCAATGTCTTTTGATTGGAACATTTAATCCATTTACATTTGAATTTATTATTGAAAGGTTCTTGTTTGTAGTTATTTCTATTTTTGTGCCTGTGTTCTTTCATACCTTTTTATTTCTTCTTTTTACAGCATTCCCTTTAGCATTTCTTGCATTGCTGGCTTGGTAGTGATAAACTCCCTTAGCCTTTTTTGTCTGTGAACCTTCTTATTTCCCCTTCAATTTTGATTGATAGTCTTGCTAGATAGAGTATTCTTGGATTCAGTCCTTTGCTTTGCAACACTTTGTATACCTCCTTCCATTCCCTTCTAGCTTGATGTGTTTCTGTTGAGAAATCATTTGATAATCTGATGGGGGATCCTTTGTAGGTAACTCTTTGTCTCTCTCTTGCAGCCTTTAAGATTCTCTCTTTGTCATAAAGATTTGCCATTGTTATCATGACATGTCTTGGTGTGGGTCCTTTGGGATACATTATGCTTGTGACTCTCTGTACTTGTGTTACTTTTTTCTTCCCCGTATCTGGGAAGTTTTCTGTCATTATTTTTTCAAATAGATTTTCTAATCCTTGCTGCTCTTCTTGTCCTTCTGGCAGCCCTTTTATGTGTATGTTACTTCATTTTATGTTGTCCCAAAGCTCCCTTAGGTTCTCCTCCTGCTTTTTAATTTTTTTCTCCAGTTTCTGTTCAGATTGAGCTTGTTTCTCTACCTTATCTTCTAACTCATGAATTCGGTCCTCTGCTTCTTCTAGTCTACTGTTGAAACCTTCCATGGTGTTTTTGATTATAGCTATATCACTTTTCATTTCTTCCTGATTCTTGCATAGGTTGTTGATTTTCTCATCCATCCGTTGAATGAATTGTACAACCATTACTTTGAATTCTTTTTTTTGGTCATGTTGCATGCTTCAATTTCACTAATTCCCTTTCTTGGCGACTCTGTATTTTCTTTCCTCTGGGGATTGTGTCATCTCCCCATTTTGACTATCACCAGAAGGTTCAAACATCGAGTTGCATGGGCCTGGGCGGTGTGCAGTGGAAGTTTTGCACGACCCTAGTGTCGCTGAAGAGCTCTGACACTAAGATGTGTGACTGTCGTGGGTTGGTGGGAACCAGGCTTGCCCAGAGGCAGCGTTACCAGCGCTCAGTGTGGCCTCATGTGTGCGCACCTAGAATCAGGGAACCCAACTGCACTGAGCTGAAACAGAGACCCCCCCTGCTGTGTGTTGAAAGTCAGAGTCCCCTAGCATGTGCCAGGAGTCAGTGTTCCCCAATAATCCAGTATCTCAGCCTTGCACTGAGATTCGGGGTCCCTGTGTGCGCATGCACCAAGAATTGGAGTCATTGGCTCTTAGTGTGAATGCACTGGGAATCAGGGATCCCAGGCGCACGTTATAAGAAACAGAGTCAAGTCACTGGTGCCTACTGCTGCCTCCCGCCCTATCAAATTGGGGTCCTGGTTAGCTTGGGGGACTTCAATGAGCGCTTGCCCAGAATCAAAGTCAGGTGGCACTGCTGCCCTGCATGAGCTTCGGGGTTGGTCACCCGATTGCCTTGTGGGGAACAGATTCCTAGTGTCTGAGCACTCCTAGGCTCAAGTTCCTGCAGAGGCACTGTGGGGAACAGATTCCCAGTGTCCACAAGCTCTCAGGCTCAAATTCCTGTAGGGCTCTGCACACAGTGCGAGGGGCGGGTCTATCAGTTACTATGGCACTGCCTAGGAGCCTGCAAGGAGGGGGATGGGCTCTGTTACTCACAGAAATCTGCTGTGGGGATGTCTGGATTCTTGGTGTCTGTGGGTCTGTAGCTGTGGTTGCAGGTCTCTGTCCCCAGTGGCTGCAGGGTCCTGGTTTGCTTCTGAGACCAGACTGGGTGGTGCTGAGACCAGGATCCTAGTCTCAAGTAGCTCTGTTTCTCAAGATGGCGTGGTCTCTGTGCCCACGCTGGCCACCCAGGAGTGTCCACGCTGGGAGCGGGCCTCCACCATCTATGACTGCCCGGTTTGGCAACCCCTTGGAAGAACTGCAGAATCTAACTGTCCCTAGCTCATGCACACACACACACACACACACACACACACACACACACACCACATGTCCACACTCTCCTCTATCACTCCCTCTCTCTCTCACATTCTCTCCCTCCCTACCTTCCTGCCAGTCACCATCTTCACCATTGAGACTGTTTTTTACTGTTACTTTTGGCCTCCCCTCTCTATATACCATGTATTACAGGTACAGGAAACCTCTCCACTTGTCCTGTAGCCTGGAAGTTACTAGTACAAGTAAGCAAGCTGAGTGGGGACCAGAAAGTTTTAAATTCCTTCTCTATGGTAAATTAAGGAAATCAAGCATCAGTTATCTTTGATGTATGCCCGACAACTGATCCCTATGACTTTATAACAACCTGTGGAAACCAAGGCTAGCAGCGGGAATACAGCCACAATAATAAGTATGTTTGTTGGAAACCAATACCAAATCACGTAATAATAGGATATCCAGGCTGCGCTGAGTTAAATGAGTTCTACTGTCCTGAGTGGAGCTGTGTCACCTGAACTACCTGGATGTCCACAAGGAGGACAGAGCTAAGGACCGACTAGCCAGAAGTGAGCAAGCTACTGTTTACAGACTTCTCCATAGCAGTCTCACCACATGGTTACTTCCTTTCTTACCACTTGCCTCAGCATTACTCTTAGTAATCACCTTTGGGCAATGCTTACTTAACTGTTTAGCCCGATATATCTCCTCCAGATTAGAGACCTTCAAGCTCCAGATGGTGCTACAAGCCAAGATGCAGAATTAACATTATGATTCTCTTGGTGAAGATGAAGACTCAAGCTGCTGAACCCCCATAATAATATCCCTCCTCAGCAGGAAGTAACTAGAGAGCAGTTGGCGACCCTATCCCCAATTCCTGAGTCTTCTATAATCCCCAAGGCTAAGGATAGCTTGAGGATCAAGAGGGGGGAATGAAAAGGAAAACAAGACATTTGGCGGGGGGGTGGGAGGGGTGGCTAGCTATCTGAATCTGTGCCAGTAACCTACATTCTGATGCACACTCTTGCTAGCTGATAACTAGCTCCATTCTTATCTGCCTACCCTGCCTTGCAGAACCTGTTTCCCGGAATACTACCATTTTATAGAGGCCATAAACCATGAACTACATACAATCCTCGGAGGGGGTTGGCAGCACTAGCGCCAGACAGGCCAAGCCTCTGAGTGTAATCTCACTTCCCCCATCCCAACTCACAGGGGGCTGCAAAGCCCAGGAAAAGTCTAGAAGGCTGGTCCATATTTGGGGGACAAAAAAATAAAGATATAAAGGGAAAGGTTTGTCCATATGAATTGCTCAGGCTTTGGAACCTCAGACAGGCCAGCTACAAAAGGACAGTGAGCCTCAGACATCATAAGCTGTCCAGACCAACTTCACTTGGCTGACTTTTTCTTTTTTTATATTGTTGCTCGGTGTTTTGTTGTTGTTGTTGTTGTTTTTATTTTTTTTAATTTTTTTGAGTTTTGCTTTGCTTGTTTTTATTGTTGTTTTTTCTATTTTCAATATTTTTGATATTCTCTGCTTTATTGCTTTGATATTATTCTTATAACTATTAAATTTATTGCTTCTCTCTAGTTTTTTTATAAATATTGCCCTCCTTCCTGAATATATCTTTATTTCCTCTTTTCCCCAGTTTTCTTTGTCATAATTTCTTTTGCTTTACCTTTATCTATTTTCTTGATACCATTGTATATTTTTTTCTTTCTTTCTCTGACTTCTTGACTTTTTAAAACCATTTTTCTATTCCTGCTCTCGACTCTTATTTATTGCTCTTCCTCCTTTCCTTTTAGAATCTTTTGCCTGCCCCCTTTATCCCCCAGTAGCTTCATTATTTTTTAATTATTTTCACTATCAACACATGCTAGAAAGGCTATCATCAATCAATCAGCAAACAATGAGTGCATGCAAGGATGTGGAGAAAAAGGAACCCTAGTACACTGTTGGTGGGAATGCAGACTGGTGCAACCACTATGGAAAATAGTGTGGAGTTCACTCAAAAAATTTAAAAATGGGACAAACATTTGGCCCAATAATTCCACTACTAGGAATATATCCTAAGAATGCTGAAACACCAATCAAAAAGAATATGTGCATCCCTATGCTCATAGCAGTGTTACTTACAATAGCTAAAATCTGGAAATAGCCCAATGCTCATTGCTAGATGAATGGATCAAAGTGCTATGGTACATTTACAGAATGAAATACTATGCAGCTGTAAGAAAAGAATGATTTCTTACCCTTTGATACAGCATTGAGGGGCCTGGAGAGTATTATGCAAAGGGAAATAAGCCCATCAGAGAGAGATAAGTTATCACATGATCTCACTAATATGTGGAATCTTATGAAGAAAGTAAACTAATGAACAAAACATATCCAGAGACATTGAAACATACAACAGTCCAATGTATTTTAGAAGGGAACTTGGAGGGGAAGAGATTAAATAAAGAAGTTATAGGCATATATACATAACCCATGGACAAGAAATACTACAGGGAAGGCCTTGGAAGGGAGCAGTAGTAAGGTGAAGGGGCTCAACATGGGAAAAGAGGGGGACATTTGTAATACATTAAACAATAAAATTTAAAAAAGAAAAAATGAATGATATATAGAACAACAGAACAAAGAGAGTAAAAAGACTAGAGCTGGATCAAATGAAATATAAATAAAACAAAATATAAGAAATTTAAAAATCATGAGTACATGGGTTGGGCAGTTTTATATAAATAAATTTGAAAAATTACACATTTGTAATTATCTGGATAATATGCATTAAAATTAGCTCAAGAAAAATAAAAACAAAAAACTAATAATCATCTTAAATTCACTGATATTATAAAATTCTCCCCTTATAAGTATTTTTTTTATCTTTCTTGTTGAAAGTATTACATATGCCCCCTTTTCCCACATTGACCTTTCCCACCAATCCCCAGCACCACACCCCAGGCCTTTACAACCCTATTGTCTGTGTCCTTGGGGTATGCATTTACACACATAAGTTCATTGATTGATCTCTTCCCACAACTTCCAAACCTCCACTGCCTTCCTTCTGAGGTTCGACAGTGTTCAATGCTTCTATGTCTCTGGATCTTTTTTTTTCATCAGTTGATATTGTTCATTAGATTCCACATATGAGTGAGATCATGTGATACTTATCTTTCTCAGACTGGCTTATTTCACTCAGCATAATATTCTTCAGGTCCATCTATGATGTTGCAAATGGTAACAGTTTTTTTCTTTTCTTATTTGCAGCAGCATAGTATTCTATGGTATAGATGTACCATTGTTGTTGTTTTTATCCACTTGTTAGAAATGCTCTCAACAATGTCTCAGAAATGAGACAAACGCTTGAAACTGGAGAGGCAAGGCAAATTTACTCCTGCATAGAAGGGTGCTGTTACCAGCTGGAAATCATGGCAAAGCACACTGAATGGGAAGTCCGTTTGGGGTTTATTTCCTGATGCAGGTCTACCCTGCCCCTCACCCTGAACTCTGATTTGATTGGTCAGGGCTCAGAGCTCAGGTTCCCATTATTGTGCAATTAGCTAATTCAGAGGAAGAGGACGGGTAAGATGGAGCCTAAGATGGAAGCTCCCTGAGATTCAGAAAGTCATATCAAAATGATGGGACCTAAGATGGTGGTGAGCTCCTTTCTTTGACAGAAAAGATCACTGGTTCACTCTAACACACTCATCTGCTTATGGGAACTTAGGCTGCTTCCAAATCTTAGCTATTGTAAAGTGCTCTGCTATGAACATAAGGGTGCATATATCCTTTCTGATTGGTGTTTCTGAATTCTTAGGTTATATTCCTAGAAGTGTGATCACTGGATCAAATGGCAGTTCCATATTTAATTTTGGGGGGAAACGCCATACTGTTTTCCATAGAGGCTGCACCAGTTTGCATTCCCACCAGCAATGGATGAGAGTCCCCTTTTCTTCAAATCCTCACCAACATTTGTCATTTTTTAAAAAAAATTTATTGGTGATAGCCATCATTTCAGGTGTGAGGTGATACCTCATTGTAGTTTTGATTTGCATCCCTAGGATGATTAGTGACTTTGAGCATTTTTTTATATGCCTTTTGTATGTCCACTTTGGAGAAGTGACTATTTAGATCCTTTGCCCATTTTTTAATGGGATTGTTTGTCTTCTGTTTGTTACGTTGTATGAGTTCTCAATATATTTTGGATATTAATGCCTTATCGGATGTATCATTGGCAAATATACACCCTCACACAGTGAGCTCCCTTTCCATTTTGTTGATGGTATATTTTGCTGGGCAGAAGCTTTTTATTTTGATGTAGTCACATTTGTTAATTTTCTCCTTAGTTTCCATTGTCCTAGGAGATGTATCAGTAAACATATTGCTATGACATATGTCTGAGATTTTACTGCCTATGGTTTGTTCTAAGAGTTATACGGTGTCACATCTTACATTTAAGTCCTTTATCCATTTTGAGTTTATTATTGTGTATGGTATAATTTGGTGGTCTATTTTCATTTTCTTGCATCTATTGACCAATTTCCCCATTTATTGAAGAGACTGTCTTAAATCCATTGCATGCTTTTGTGTCCTTTGTCAAATATTAATTGATCGTAACAACTTGGAATGATTTCTGTTTTATTCCATTGATCTATATTCCTGTTCTTGTGCCAGTACCAGGTTTCTTTGATTACAATGGTTCTGTAGTATAACTTGATACCTGGTATTGTGATCTCTCCAACTTTGTTCTTCTTTCTCAAAATTGCTGCAGCAATTTGGGATAAATATTTGGAGAGATGTTCTAGTTCCGTAATATATGCCATTGATATTTTCATAGGAATTGAAGCAGTAATAAAAAAAAAACTGCTACTGAACAGAAACCCTTGTCCAGAAGGCTTCACAGGGGAGTTTTACCAAGCATTCAAAGAAGAACTAACAGCTATACACTCAAACTATTCCTCATAATTAAAAAGGAAGGAACACCTCCAAGCTCTTTCTATGAATCCAGCATTACCCTAATCCCAAAACCAGATAAAGCATCACAAAAGAAGACAACTACAGGCCAATATCCTTGATGAACTTAGATTCTAAAATCCTCAATAAAATTTTAGCAAATAGGATCCAGCAATACATTAAAAAGATCATACACCATGACCAAATGAGATTTATTCCTGGGATGCAAGGCTGGTACTATATCTTCAAATCAATAAATGTGATACAGCACATTAACACATTGCAAGACAAAAATCACATGTTCACATCAATTGATGCAGAAAAAGCATTTGATAAAATCCAACACTCTTTGATAAAAACTCTCAGGAAAGTGGGAATAGAGAGATCATATCTCGATGTATTAAAAACCTGGTATGACAAACCTATAGCCAACATCATACTCAATGGGCAAAAACTGAAACTATTTCCCCTAAAAACGGGAAGAAGGCAGGGATGCCCACTCTCACCACTCCTGTTCTACACAGTACTAGAAGTGCTAGCCATAGTGATCAGACAAAAAAAAGAAGAAAAAGACACACAAATTGGAAAGGAGGAAGTAAAATTGTCATTATTTGTAGATGACATGCTATTTATTGTACATAGAAAACCCTGAAGACTACATAAAAAACTACTAGATTTAATAAATGAAGTTGACAATGTAGTCAGATGTGAAATTAACACCCAGAAATCTATGGCATTTTTATACACCAACAATGATCTCTCAGAAAGAAAAAAAAGCCAATTTTCCATTGCAACAAAAACCATTAATATACTTAGGAATAAACTTGACCAAGGGCATAAGAGACCTGTACTTGGAAAACTACAGGATGTTGAAAAAGAAATAGAGGAAGATACACACAACTGGAAGAATATACCATGTTCATGAATTGGTAGAATCAACATCATTAAACTATCCATACTACCCTAAGAAATCTATAAATTCAATGCAATCTCTATTAATTTACCCTTAAAGGTTTTTAGATTGTGTCAAATATGAGTCTCAAATCAAAGGTTACCATGACAGATGGTGGTAATTGCCGGTATTCACTTGCGACTCAAGCATTTCATGTACGGACAATTATATGTATTTTCCCCCCAGGAGAGATGTAGATGTGTTTTTATTTAAATATGGTTAATTATTCTCTCATTTATCCTGAGGAATCCATACAACTAATACTGAAAGAAGCATTCTGTGTAAATAATATTTGTCTGCAGTATTGATTATCTCCTTACTGAGAGATTTTTCAGCTGCAGAATGTCTGGGCCCATAGTTAACATTCTTTACTTCCAATGCACTCACTGGTGGAGAAAAGACAAGCCCAGGCATCAGGTCCCAGCAGTGCAGGAGTTAGTCTACCCAAGATTACATGGAGCTAGAACTGAACTAATCCCACCAGGCTACACATTGTTGCTCACTCAGTCACTGCCAGAACAGACTTCTTCAGTCAACTTTTACATCTAAGATCCAATCATTCATTGTCTTAACCTGTAAATTTACTTAATTGTATGTTTTTCAGGGTGAAAGATATAAACTGGGAAGTCTTGGGAAACTGGGAATATCTTTTGAGCCTCATTATGACCCATGTTGTTCAGAATATGTTCCTCTATAAATCTAACTTGATCCTCTACATCCCTCATCCTATCTCCACAGTTTTACTGTGCCCTTCAAGTCTGCAATCAGCAGATCCTCATACATTTTGTTTCTTTGATAAATGTTTCTTTCATTTCCTGAATTCATCTGAATACTGGATTACTGTATGGATACTATTCTTCCTTAAAATCTCTCAATTAAGATTATTTTCTGTTATTATACTTCTTGTAGCTCAGTGAGAGAATATGAGACTAAAAGTTTTCCTCTTTGTTTCCACTACCATCCCCAAGCTATTTATCTACCTTTCTTGGAGGCTGGGTGGAGGTGGAGAGAGCTGGGGGCTTAGGCTACACGACTTGATATTTTAACCACCACTCTTTATTTTTTTTAATATGAACAATGCACATGTGCAGGTTTTTTATACCCTTTTCTATGCTTTGTATATATTGAATGTTTTCCATAAAAATAAACATTAAAAGGAAAAAAAAACTGAGGTAAACAATACTTATATCCGACAAAATATGCTTTAAAATAAAGTGTGTAACAAGAGACAAAGGAAATTACCTAATGATATATAGATGAAAACAGGAGGATACAACACTTGTAAAATCTACTCATACAATGTAGAAACACCTAAATATGTAAAACAAATATTGATGGACATAATGGGAGAGATTGACAGTAATAGAGTAATCATAATGGATTTCAATGTACCATTGACATCAATGGATAGATCATCTAGACAGAAAATCAACAACAAACAGTGGCCTAAATTACACACTAGACCAGGTGCATTTACCTGACATTTTAGGACATTTTCACCCCAAAACAAAGAATTTACATTATTTTTTAAGTACACATGAAAACATTTTCAAAAATACACCAAATGTTATGCCACAATAAAGTCTCAATAAACTTAAGAAGATAGAAATCATATCAAGCATCATTTTAATAAAATCTTAATGGCACAAAACAAGAAATCAATTGCAAGAAGAAAATTGAAAAACACAAAAACATGTAGACGTTAAATAATATGCTACTAAACAATGACTGAGATAACAACAAGATTAAGGGGAATAAAAACATAAGATACTTTGAAACTAATGGAAATGAAAACACTATGAGCCAAAATATAGAACTGAAAAAGAAAGCCACATAAAACAATTAAGTAGCTTAGGGGATTATTGCAAGGCCACCCAAGAAGATATCCTGTTTTCAGTCTCTTTTCTTCCTCCAAGGGTTTTGTTTCTTGATCTAGGTGTGGGTTACTTGGGTGTTTTAAATTTATAAAAATTCAGAGAGCTGTGCACTGAAGATAGGTAAAACTTTGTAAATGTGTATTATGCTTCAATAAAAGACTGAAAGTATTTTTTAATCAATGAAACACAGCCAAAGCAGCTCAACAGGGAAATTGATAGCAATACAAGCCTACATATAGAAACAAGAAAAAACTATTTTTACACCTACAGGAATGAGATACCTGCCCACAGATGCCTCAATTATATGGCTTCAGTGCGCCTCACTGGCAAATGCACCATGGGTGCCCCTGTGAGCCACCACTGGGAGCGCGCACCTACCCACCACAGGTGCAACAGCAAAAACTGAATCTTCCCACCCCACAGCTACAGAACTCTGGACAATACAGTTGCATGTTTTTCCAGTGCACTGGCCTCCTAAGCCCACTGCTCCACAGGCAGCTGCTGGGCGCCTCTGTGGGCCCCTGTTGGGCATGCACTTATACAAGCAGGGACACACTGTTGGGCTGTAGAAATGTTGAATTCCTCTTGTGGGATACCTCCCCACAGACACCACAATCTTGTGGCTTCAGCTCCAGGGCCCTTCAGAATGCGTCAGTACACCCTGCTGGCAAACGCACAACGGGTGCACCTGTGAGCCACCACTGGGGGTGCGTGTATCCAACCGTGGAACAGCAGCAAAAGCTGAGTCTTCCCACCCCACAATTACAGAACTCTGGAAACCACAGTCACGCCTTTCCAGAGCACAGGCCTCCTGAGCCCCATCACCCCAACAGACGGTTCCTGGGTGCCACTGTGAGTCCCTGCTGGGAATGTGAAATTTCAACCAAAGGTGCAAGACAGCAAAAAATGGGACACCCCCCCCCTCATGGCTGCTGACTTCTAGACACCATAGCTGTGCCTTTCCAGCTCTCAGGCCTACTTCAAGAGAACCCAAATAGCTCAAGTAGGGAGCTACACTAGATTACCAAGCCCAGGAGACCTGAGAGATCTCACAGTGGCACCATCCCCAAAAGAACCTGAGTAGCAAAGCAATCGGATTTACAATTAAAGTGTTATAGCAAAACATTGGAAGACAAAAAAGCAATCCCCAAAGGAAAGAAAAAGAGGATCGCCAAAAAGGGATTTAAATATCGGAGAAAGAATTCAGAGTAATGGTTATAAGGATGCTCAAACAGCTGGATGATAAATACACACAACTCAATGACAATTACACACAACTCAATGAGAATCATAAGGAGCTGAATGAGAATGTCACCAACATGAAAAGGAAAAAAGAGGAGATGAAGAATGACATAGCTGCAATAAAGAACACAATGGAAGGCTTAAAGAGTAGACTAGAAGAGGCCGAGGACCGCATCAGTGAAGTAGAAGACAAGGTAGGAAAAAACACACAAACATAGCAGCAACTGGAAAGAAGATTTAAAAAGCAAGAGGAAAGCCTAAGGGAGCTTTGGGACAACACAAAAAGAAACAACATTCTCATAATAGGAGTACCAGAAGGAGAAAAAGAGAAGCAAGGTATAGAAAACCTGTTTGAAGAAAAAATGAAAGGAAACTTCCCTGATATTGGCAAGAAAAAAACTACGCAAGTCCAAGAAGCACATAGAGCCACAAACAAGATGAACCCCAAAAGACCAACAACAAGACACATCATAATTAAATTGACAAACACCAATGACAAAGTAAGAATCTTAAAGGCTGCCAGAGAGAGACAGAAAGTTACCTACAAGGGATCCCCTAATAGAATATCAACTGATTTCTCAAC
Organism: Myotis daubentonii; assembly: GCF_963259705.1. Taxonomy (NCBI): domain Eukaryota; kingdom Metazoa; phylum Chordata; class Mammalia; order Chiroptera; family Vespertilionidae; genus Myotis; species Myotis daubentonii. The sequence continues at coordinate 93,656,837 of NC_081861.1, read as the reverse complement.
AGAAACACACCAGGCCAGAAAGGAGTGGAATGAAATATACAAAGTGATGCAAAGCAAGGGACTGAATCCAAGAATACTATACCCAGCAAGGCTATCATTCAAAATTGAAGGTGGAATAAGGAGCTTCACAGACAAAAAAAAAAAGGGCTAAGAGAGTTTATTACTACCAAGCCAGCAATACAAGAAATGTTAAAAGGACTGCTGTAAAAAGAAGAAACAAAAAGCAAGAAGAAACACAAACATTAAGAATAAAAATGACAACAAACAAACTTATCAATAATAACATTAAATATAAATGGATTAAATGCTCCAATCAAAAGACATAGGGTAGCTGAATGGATGAGAAAGCATGACCCATATATTTGCTGTCTGCAAAATACCCACCTCAGAACAAAGGATTCACACAGACTGAGAGTGAAGAAATGGAAATTTTTTTTTCAGGCAAATGGAAATGAGAAAAAAGCTGGGGTTGCGATAGTTATATCTGACAAAATAGATCTCAAAGTAAAGGCCAAAACAAGAGATAAGGAAGGCCACTACATAATACTAAAGGGAGCAATTCAACAAGAAGATATAACTCTGGTAAATGTATATGTATGCATCCAAATACATTAAAAAAAAAAAAAAACTTCTGGAAGATATCAAGGGAGAGACCCATAGCAATACAGTCATAGTAGCGGACTTTAATACCCCACTGACACCACTGGATAAATCCACTAAACAAAAAATCAGCAAAGAAACAGAAATCCTAAATGACTCACTAGATTATATAGACTTAATTGACATCTTCAGAACATTTCACCCCAGGTTATAGAATATACATTCTTCTCCAGTGCACACAGGACATTTTCAAAGATAGGCTACATATTAGGACACAGGCAAAGTCTCTTCAAATTCAAGAGGATAAAAATCATAACAAGTATCTTCTCAAATCACAATGTCATAAAACTAGAAATCAACTACAATAAAAACAATGAAAAAAATCAAACACTTGGAGGCTAAGTAGCATGCTTTTAAACAATGATTGGGTTACCAAAGAGATCGAAGAAGAAAATTAAAAGCATCTTGGAAACAAATGACAATGAAAACAAAACAATCCAAAATCTATGGGACACAATGAAAGCAGTCCCTAGAGGGAGTTCATAGCTCCACAGGCCTACCTCAAAAACAAGAAAAACTGGTAATAAATTATCTAACCTAACCTTGCAACTTAAAGAATTAAAGAGTAACAAAAAAACCCCACAGTATCCAGAAGAAAGGAAAAAATAAAGATCAGAGCAGAAATAAATGACATAGAGACCAAAAACACCAATACAAAAGATCAATGAAACCAAGAGTTGGTTCTTTGAAAGGATAAACAACACTGAGGAAACTCTTGACAGACTCACCAAGAAACAAAGAGAGAGGACCCTAATAAACAAAATCAGAAATTAAAGAGGAGAAGTAACAACTGACCCTACTGATATGCAGAGTATTGTAAAAAAAAAAAAAAATACTATGACCAGCTCTACTCCAAAAAACTGGACAACCTCAATGAAATGGACATATTCGTAGAAAAATAGAAGCTTCCAACTCCATCACCAAGAATAAAAAAACCTGAATAGGCCCATAACTACTGATGAAATTGGAACAGTAGTCAAAAAGCTTCCAGCAAACAAAAGCCCTGGACCAGATGGCTTCAAGGGTGAGTTTTACAGAACATTCAAAGAAGAAATAAAACCAATACTTCTCAGACTATTCCAAAAAATTCAAGAGGTAGGCATACTTCAAAGTGCTTTTTATAAAGCCAACATAACCCTAATCCCAAAACCAGATAAAGGCACCACAAAGAAAGAGAATTACAGGCTAATAACCCTGAACATAGATGCTAAAATCCTCACCAAAATTCTAGCAAATCAGATCCAGTATTACATTAGAAAGATCATACACCATGACAAAGTGGTATTTATTCCAGGGATGCAAGGCTGGTACAATATCTGCAAATCAATAAACATGATACACCATATAAACAAATTGAGAGAAAAAAATCACATAATCATATCGATTCATGCTGAAAAGGAATTTCAAAAAGTCCAACACCCTTTTCTGATAAAAACATTCAACAAAGTGGGAATAGAAGGATCATACCTCAACATAATAACAGCCTTATATGACAAACCTACAGCCAACATCATACTCAATTGGCAAAAACTAAAATCATTTCCCTTAAGAACAAGAACAAGACTGGGATGCCCACTTTCACTACTCCTGTTCAACATAGTGTTGGAAGTACTAGCGATAGCGATCAGACAAGAAGAAGAAATAAAAAACATACAAATTGGAAAAGAAGAAATAAAATTGTCATTATTTGCAGATGACATGATACTGTAAATAGGAAACCCTAAATACTCCACCAAAAACTTTAGACTTAATAACTGAATTCAGAACTTACCTCTGTGCCATCTTCCCTGGGGGCTGCCTGTGACTTCGTTGACAATCTCATGGCATGCTGATTGTGAAACCATAGTCAAATTTATGGAAATGCAAAGCAGATCCAAGAAACAGCGGCCTCCTGATCACCACACGCTCTGTCTGAGGAAGAGTTGCTATGTGTGAGGGCTCCTCCCACCAGCCAGAAGAGCCACCACAGCTGTGAACAGCACCCACCAGAGGACCTGCTACCAACGGAGGAGCAGCTGCAACCACAACTGCCCAAGGAGCAACCACAGCCACTGCCACCCAGGGAGCAGCCACTGAATGACTCAACAACTAGATAGGTCTGTGAGATCAAACATGGGTAGACAAAGAAACCCCCAAAGGAAAGAAAATGAGAACTTGCCTGGAAAGCAGCTAAGTGATACAGAGTCATGCAACATGACAGAAAAAGAATTCAGAATAAGGGTCCTAGAGAGCATAAACCAGATGGAGGAAAAAATAAACAACTTATGCAAGAAGCAAGAAGAAACAGATGAAAAGATGAATAACTTATGTAAGACCCAAGAAGAAATGAAGAGCAATATGCTGCATTAGAAACACCATTGAAAGTATCAAGAGTAGACTAGAAGTGGAGGACCAAATTAGTGAATTAGAAGACAAGGAAGGAAAACCCACCCAAACTGTACTTCAATTGGAGAAAATAATTAAAAGACAGGAGGAGAGTCTAAGAGAGCTTTGGGACAACATGAAATGAAACAACATACAAATAATGAGGGTGCCAGAACAACAGAAAGAGGAACAAGGATTAGAAAATCTATTCGAAGAAATAATATCAGAAAACTTCCCTGAGGTCGGGAAGAAAAAGTCACACAAGCCCAGAGAGTCCCAAATAAGGTGAACCCGAAAAGACCCACAACAAGACACATCATAATTACCATGGAAAATGTTCAGGACAAAGAGAGAATCTTACAGGCTTCAAGAGAGAGAAGGAAAGTTACAGACAAGGGATCTGCCATTAGATTATCAAATGATTTCTCAACAGAAACACATCAGGCCACAAAAGAGTGGACAGAAATTTACAAAGTGATGCAAAGCAAAGGACTGAATCCAAGAATACTCTATCCAGCCAGGCTCTCATTCAAAATTGAAGGGGAAATAAGAATCTTCACAGAAAAAAAAAGACTAAGGGAATTTATCACCACCAAGCCAGAAATGCAAGAAATGCTAAAGGGACTGGTGTAAAAAGAAGAAATAAAAAGCTCAGAAAGAAAACTGCCATGCAAAAAAAGAAATGGCTACAAACAAGTACCTTTCAATAATAACTTTAAATGTAAACGGAATAAATGCTCCAAACAAAACACATCGAGTGGCAGAATAGATAAAAAATCATGTCCCATACATTTGCTGTCTACAAGAGACTCACCTGAGAAGAAGAGACTCACACAGACTGAAAGTGAAGAGATGGAAAAAATATGTTTCAGGCAAATGGAAATGAAAAGAAAGCCAGGGTAGCAATACCAATATTGGACAAAATAGACATCAAAGTGAAGGCCATAAAAATAGATAAGGAAGGCTACTTCATAATACTAAAGGGATCAATACAACAAGAAGATATAATCCTGGTAAACATATATGCACCCAGTGCAGGAGCACCCAAATACATAAAAATACTCCGGAAAGATATCAAAGGACAGATCGACAACAATACAATCATAGTAGGGGACTTTAATACACCCCTGACATCACTGGATAAATCCTCTAGACAAACAATCAACAAAGAAAGAGCAATCCTAAATGACTCACTAGATCAGATAGACTTAATTGACATCTTCAGAACACTTCACCCCCAAAGCCATGGAATATACATTCCCCTCAGGTGCTAATGGGCCATATTCAAAAATAGACCACATATTGGGCCACAAGCAAAGTCTCCCCAAATTCAAGAAGATTGAAATCATAGAAAGCATCTTCTCAGACCAGGAGGGCATAATATTAAAAATAAACTAAAATAAAAACAACCTGAAATACTCAAACACTTGGAAGCTGAATAGCATGATATTAAATATTGGTTGGGTTACCAATGAGATCAAAGAAGAAATTAAAAACATACTGGAAACTAATGATAACGAAAACACAACAATCCAAAACCTATGGGACACAATGAAAGCAGTCCTGAGAAGGAAATTTATAGCTCTACAGGCCTATCTCAAAAAACATGAAAAAATGGTAGTAAACCATCTAACTCTACAACTCAAAGAATTAGAAAGAGAGCAACAAAAAAACCCTAGAGTGAACAGAAGGAAGGAGATTATAAAGAATAGAGGAGAAATAAATGACATAGAGACAAAAAAGTACATAAAATCAATGAAACCAAGAGCTGGTTCGTTGAAAGGATAAACAAGATTGACAGACCTCTAGCCAGGCTCACCAAGAAGCAAAGAGAGAGGACCCAAATAAACCAAATCAGAAATGATAGAGGCGAAATAACAAGAGACCCCACAGAAATACAAATGATTGTTAAAAAATACGATGGACAACTTTACTCCAACAAACTAGACAACCTGGAGGAAATGGACAAATTGCTATAAAAATACAACATTCCAAAACTCAATCAGGAAGAATCTAAAAATCTCAATAGGCCAATAACTATGGAAGAAATTGAAGCCGTCATCAAAAAGCTTCCAGCAAACAAAAGTCCAGGACCAGATGGCTTCAAGGGGAGTTTACCAAATATTCAAGGAAGAACTAAAACCTATCCTCCTCAGACTACTACAAAAAATCCAAGAGGAAGGAACACGTCCAAGCTCTTTCTATGAAGCCAGCATCACCCTAATACCAAAAGCAGGTAAAGACAACACAATGAAAGAGAATTACAGGCCAATATCCCTCATGAACATAGATGCCAAAATCCTCAACAAAATCTTAGCAAATCGGATCCAGCAGTACATCAGAAAGATCATACACCATGACCAAGTAGGATTTATCCCAGGGATGCAAGGATGGTTCAATATTCGCAAATCAATAAACGTGATACATCACATAACAAATTCAAAGAAAAAAGCAACATGGTCATATCAATTGATGCAGAAAAAGCATTTGACAAAATCCAACACCCATTTTTGTTTTTTGTTTTTTTAAAAAATATATTTTATTGATTTTTCACAGAGAGGAAGGGAGAGGGATAGAGAGCAAGAAACATCAATGAGAGAGAAACATTGATCAGCTGCCTCCTGCACGCCCCCAACTGGGGATGTGCCTGCAAACAATGTACATGCCCTTGACTGGAATCAAACCCGGGACCCTTGAGTCTACAGGCCAACGCTCTATCCAATGAACCAAACCGGTTCTGGCCCAACACCCATTTTTGATAAAAACTCTCAGCAAGGTGGGAATTGAAGGATCATACTTCAACATAATAAAAGCCATATATGACAGGCCCATAGCCAACATCATACTCAATGGACAAAATCTAACACCATTTCCAATAAGAACAGGAACAAGACAGGGATGCCCCCTCTCACCACTCCTGTTCAACATAGTACTGGAAGTATTAGCCATTGCAATTAGACAAGAAGAAGAAATAAAGGCATTCAAATTGGAAAAGAGGAAGTAAAACTGTCCTTATTTGCAGAAGACATGATATTATACATACAAAACCCTAGAGACTCCATCAAAAAACTACTAGACTTAATAGATGAATTTTGCAATGTAGCAGGATACAAAATTAACCCCAACAAATCTGAGGCATTTCTATACACCAATAGTGAGCTTTCAGAAAGAGAGATTATAAAAACAATCTCATTTACCATTGCACACAAAAAATTAAGCTACATAGGAATACACTTAACTAAAGAGGTAAAAGACCTCTAACTCAGAACACGACAGGATGTTGAAAAAAGAGATAGAGGAAGACAAAAACAGATGGAAGAACATACCGTGTTCATGGATTGGTAGAATCAACATCATTGAAATGTCCACGCTACCCAAAGCAATCTATAAATTCAACGCACTTCCCATTAAAATACCAACGGCATACTTCACAAATCCAGAAGGAACTCTCCAAAAATTCATCTGGAATAAAAAAAATGACCCTAAATAGCTGCAGCAATCCTGAGAAAGAACAAGGAGGTGGGATCTAAAAACCAGATACAAAGCTGTATTACAAAGCCACTGTTCTCAAAACTGCCTGGTACTGGCACAAGACCAGACATATAGATCAATGGCATAGAATAGAGAGCCCAGAAATCAGCCTGAACCAATATGCTCAATTAATATTTGAGAAAGGAGGCAAGAACATACAATGGAGCCAAGATAGTCTCTTCAATAAATGGTGCTGGGAAAATTGGACAGATATATGCAAGAAAATGAAACTAGACCACCAACTTACACCATACACAAGAATGAACTCAAAATGGATGAAGGACTTAAATGTACGACGGGTAACCATAAAAATTCTAGAAGAATCAAAAGGCAACAAAATCTCAGACATATGCCAAAGCATTTTCTTCACTGATATAGCTCCTAGGGCACTTGAAACTAAAGAGAAAATGAACAAATTGGACTACATAAAAATAAAAAGCTTCTGCACAGCAAAAGAAACCATCAATGAAACATCAAGAAAGCCCACTGCATGTGAAAACATATTTGCAAACGTCATATCTGATAAGGGCCTAATCTCCAACATATATAGGGAACTCATACAACTTAACAAAAGGAAGATAAACAATCCAATCAAAAAATGGGCAAATGATCTAAATAGACACCTTTCAAAAGAGGACATTCAGAAAGCCAAGAGACATGTGAAAACATGCTCAAGGTCACTAATCATCTGAGAGATGCAAATCAAAACAACAATGAGGTACCATCTCACACCTGTCAGACTGGCTATCATCAACAAATCAACAAACGACAAGTGCTGGAGAGGATGTGGAGAAAAAGGAACACTCGTGCACTGCTGGTGGGAATGCAGACTGGAGCAGCCACTATGGAAGACAGTATGGAGTTTCCTCAAAAAGTAAAAATGGAACTCCCATTTGACCCTGTGATCGCTCCTCTAGGAAAATATCCCAAGAAACCATAAACACCAATCAGAAAGGATATGTGCACCCATATGTTCATAGCAGCACAATTCACCATAGCTAAGATCTGGAAACAGCCTAAGTGCCCATCAGTAAATGAATGGATTAGAAAACTGTGGTACATCTACACGATGGAATACTATGCTGCTGTAAAAAAGAAGGAACTCTTACCATTTGCAATTGCATGGTGGAACTGGAGAGCATTATGATAAGTGAAATAAGCCAGTCAATGAAGCAAAAATACCACATGATCTCACTCATTCAGGGATAATAAAGACCATTATAAACTTATGAACAATAATAGATACAGAGGCAGAGCTGCCTGAAACCGATTATCAAACTGCGGCGGGAAGGCCAGGGAGGGTTGGGCGGCAGGAGGGAGGGGGGTAAGAGATCAACCGAAGCACTTGTATGCATGCATATAAGCATAACTAATGGACATAAGACACTGGGGGGCATGGGAGGCCAGGGGATTGTCAAATGATGGGAATAAAAAAGGACACATGTGTAATACACTTTGTAATACTTTAAGCAATAAAACAATAAAAAAATAATAAAATAAAGTAATAAAAAATAAATGAATTCAGCAATATAGCAGGATACAAAATTAACACCAGTAAATCTTTGGCATCTTTATACACCAATAGTGAATTTAAAGAAAGAGAAATTTTTTAAAAAATCCCATTTTCCATTGCACACACAAAAAATTAAGATACCTAGGAATAAACTTAAATAAGAAGGTGAAAGACCTCTACTCAGAAAACTACAGGACATTGAAAAAAGGGATAGAGGAAGACATAAACAGATGGAAGTACATACCCTGTTCATGGATTGGTAGAATCAACATCATTAAAATGTCCATACTACCTAAAGCAATTTATAGATTCAATATTCTCCCCATTAAATACCAAGGGCATATTTCACAGATCTAGAAAGAACTCTCCAAAAATTAATCCGGAATAAAAAGTAAATTAAAAAAAAAAACCAAATAGCTTTAGTAATCCTGAGAAAGAAGAATAATGTAGGAGGGATCTCAATACCAGATATCAAGATGTATTACAATGCCACTGTTCTAAAAACTGCCTGGTACTGACAGAAGAACAGACATATAGACCGATGGAACAGAATAGAGAACCCAGAAATCGACCCAAACCACTATGTTCAATAAATATTTGATAAAGGAGGCAAGAACATACAGTGTAGTCAAAAGAGTTTCTTCAATAAATGGTGCTGGGAAATTTGGTCAGAGACATGCAGAAAAATGGAACTAGACCACCAACTTACACCATACACAAAAATAAACTCAAAATGGATAAAGAACTTAAACGTAAGACAGGAAACCATAAAAATACTAGAAGAGTCCACAGGCAGCAAAATATCAGACATATGCCAAAGTGATATCTTCACCAACACAGCTCCTAGGGCATTGGAAACTAAAGGGAAAATAAACAAATGGGACTACATCAAAATAAAAAGCTTCTGCACAGCAAAAGAAACTATCAACAACAACAACAATAAAACACAAGAAAATCCACTGCATGGGAGAACATATTTGCCAACAATATCTCCAATAAAGGTTTAATCTACAACATTTACAGGGCACTCATACAACTTAACAAAAGGAAGACAAACAACACAATCAAAAAGTGGGCAATGGACCTAAATAGATACTTTTTGAAAGAGGACATAAGGAAGGGCAAGAGGCATATGAAAACATGCTCAAAGTCACTAATCATCCAAGAGAAGCAAACCAAAACAACAATGAGGTGTCATCTCACATCTGTCAGAATGGCTATCATCAACAAACCAACAAATGACAAATGCTAGCGAGGATGCAGAGAAAAAGGAACACTCGTGCACTGCTAGTGAAAATGCAGACTGGTGTAGCCACTGTGGATAACAGTATGAAGTTTCCTCAAAAAACTAAAAATGGAACTTCCATTTGACACAGTGATCCCACTTCTAGGAATATATCCCAAGATACCAAAAACACCAATCAGAAAGGATATATGTACCTCTGTGTTCATAGAAGCACAATTTACAATAGCTAAGATTTGGAATCAGCCTAAGTACCCATCAGCAGCTGAGTGGATTAAAAATTTTGGCACATCTACACAACAGAATGCTATGCTCCAGTAAAAAGGAAGGAACTCCTACCATTTGCAACAGCAAATGGATGGAGCTGGAGAGCATTATGTTAAATGAGATAAGTCATTCAGAGAAAGGTAAATATCACGTGATCGCACTCATTTGTGGATTATCATGAGCAACATAAACTGATGAACAAAAGCAGATATAGAGACACAAAGCATGGATCAGATGCTTAAACCTCAGAGGGAAGGTAGGAGAGATCAACCAAAAGACTTGTATGCATGCATATAAGCTTAAGCGATGGATGCAGGGCAGGACTGGGGGATGAGGGGACAATTGGAGGATAAAGACACATTTCTAATACCTTAATCAATAAAAATAAAGTTTAAAAATAAAAAAAAATATATGATTATATCAATAGATGCAGAAAAAGCTTTTGACAAATCCAACATCCATTTATAATAAAAGTTCTCAGCTAGGTGAAGGGAACATTCTTCACCATGAAAAGTCCAACATTCTTCAACATGAAAAGTCCATATATGACTAACCCACAGCTAATATTATTCTCAATGGTAAAAAAAAAACAAACCTAAAAGCTTTTTTTTAATATCAGGAAAAGACAAGGATTCCACTTTTACCACTTTAAATAACATACTGTATTTTTAACTACAACAATCAGACAAGAAAGAGAAATAAAATAAATTCATATTGGATAGGAATAAGTAAAATGTCATTTGTAAATGACATGATACCCAAAAAAAAGATGCAACAAATATATGTTAGAACTTATAAAGGAATTTGGAAAGTAGCAGGATACAAAATTAATATAAAAAAAGCAGTTGCATCTTCATACACCAATACCAACTATCAGAAAAAAATCCCATTTACAATTGTATTAAATGAATAAAATATCTAGGAATAAATTTAACCAAGGAAGTAAATGATCTATACTCAGAAACCTATCATAAATTGAAGAAAGAAACCGAAGAAGACACAAATAAATTGAAGGATATACCATGTCCATGGATAGGAAATATTAAGATCAGCAAAATGTTCATACTACCTATGGGGAGAAAATGGCAGAGGTATAAACGGACGTGTCCTGTGCCTTGTCCTGGAGCAGATAAGGGTGAGCAGCTGAAACAGGTAACATACAGCCCGAATAGGCAGAGGATTTTCAGCTGAGAGACTGTCTGAAGCTGGGAAAGACCGAGAACTCCCCCCCCCCAAAAAAAGGATGGTTGGAGACTGTGGCTGAAACCTCTCTTGGTGCACCAGCTCAGCAGCGGAGACTGCGCTATATTGGGTAGCTGTTGCCGGCATCTAGAGATCAGCTTCTAACCTGGAAACAGGGGATTTCAAGCAGCTTGACTGCGTGAACTCAGACGAGCACTGCTTCTTCTCATGGAAAGCAGAGAGAGAACTACATAACCAAACACCTGGAGAAGAGAGATCATGGTGAAACAAAGAACCAACCCATATATGAAAGAAAAACAGGCATCATCAGAAAAGGAAGTAAACGAAATGGAGGCAATGGAGGCAAGCAACCTGTCAGAGAAAGAATTCAGAGAAATGGCCATAAGGTGGATGAAAAAAATGGAAGACAAATTCAACAATATATGTAGGAACCAAGAGGAAATGAAGAGAAACCAAGAAGAAATGAAAAATGACAACACTGCTATAAAGAACTCAATAGAAAGCATCAACAGTAGACTAGAAGAAGCAGAGGACTGCATCAGCGAGCTAGAAGACGAGGTAGGAAAAAATACCCAAACAGAACAGCTTCTAGAAAAAAAATTAAAAAGCAGGAGGAGAGCCTAAGAGAACTCTGGGACAACGCTAAACGAAACAACATCCGAATAATAGGGGTGCCAGAAGGAGAGGAAACTGAACAAGGAATAGAAAACCTGTTTGAAAAAATAGTAACAGAAAATTTCCCTGATATAGGGAAGAAAAAACTCACACAAATTCAAGAAGCTCACAGAGTCCCAAACAAAATGAACCCGAAAAGACCGACGCCAAGGCACATAATAATTAAATTGGCAAACACCAACGACAAAGCAAGAATCTTAAAAGCAGCCAGAGAGAGACATAAAGTTACCTACAAAGGATCCCCCATCAGACTAGCGACCGATTTCTCAACAGAAACACATCAGGCAAGAAGGGAATGGAATGAAATATACAAAGTCATGCAAAGGAAGGGTCTGAATCCAAGAATACTGTACCCAGCGAGGCTATCAATCAAAATTGAAGGTCAAATCAGGAGCTTCACAGACAAAAACGGTCTACGGGAGTTTATTACAACCAAGCCAGCAATGCAAGAAATGCTAAAGGGTCTGCTGTAAATAGGAAAAATAGGAAACAAAGAAGGAACGCAGCGGTAAAGAACAAAAATGGCGACTAACAAGTTTCTATCAATAATAACTTTAAATGTAAATGGATTAAATTCCCCAGTCAAAAGGCATAGGGTAAATGAGTGGATAAGAAAACATGACCCATACATCTGCTGTCTACAGGAAACCCACCTCATAAAAAAAGATGCACACAGACTGATGGTGAAGGGATGGAAAAAGGTTTTTCAGGCCAATGGAAGTGAAAAAAAAGCCGGGGTAGCAATACGTATATCTGACAAATTAGATCTCAAAGTGAAGGATATAAAAAGAGATAAAGAAGGCCACTTCATAATACTAAAGGGAGCAGTCCAACAAGAAGAAATAACTCTGGTAAATATATATGCACCCAATATAGAAGCACCCAAATACATAAGAAATCTTCTGGAGAAGATCAAGGGAGAGATTGACAGCAATACAATCATAGTAAGGGATCTTAACACCCCATTATCAACACTGGACAAATCCTCTAAACCGAAACTCAGCAAAGAAACATCAATCCTAAATGACTCACTAGATCAGATGGAATTAATCGACATCTCCAGAACATTTCACCCCAAAGCCACAGAATATACATTCTCCTCAACTGCACATTTGTCATCTTCAAAGATAGACCATATATTGGGTCGCAGACAAAGTCTCTTCAAATTCAAGAAAATTGAAATCATATCAAGCATCTTCTCAGACCACAAAGCCATAAAACTGGAAATCAACTACAATAAAAAAAATCCAGAAAAATCAAACACATGGAGACTAAATAGCATGCTATTAAACAATGACTGGGTTACCAGTGAGATCAAAGAAGAAATAAAAAGCATCATGGCAACAAATGACAACGAAAACACAACAATCCAAAACCTATGGGACACAGCAAAAGCAGTCTTGAGAGGGAAGTTCATAGCTCTACAAGCCTACTGGAAGAAACAAGAAACAATGAGAATAAATGACCTAACTCTACATCTCGAACAAAAAAAAGCCCACTGTAAGCAGAAGGAAGGAAATAACAAAGATGAGAGCGGAGATAAATGACATAGAGACCAAGAAAACAATACAAAATATCAACAAAACCAAGACATGGTTCTTTGAAAGGATAAACAAGATTAATACACCTCTAGCCAGGCTCACTAAGAAACAAAGAGAGAGGACCCAAATAAACAAAATCAGAAATGAAAGAGGTGAAATAACAACAGACCCCATAGAAATACAAAGGATTGTTAGAAAATACTATGAACAACTCTACTCCAACACACTAGACAACCTGGAGGAAATGGACATATTCCTAGAAAAATACAACCTTCCAAAACTTAACCAGGAAGAATCTAAAAATCTCAATAGGCCAATAACTATAGAGGAAATCGAAGCAGTAATCAAAAAGGTTCCAGCAAACAAAACCCGGGGCCAGATGGCTTCACAGGGAGTTTTACCAAATATTCAAGGAAGACATAAAACCTACCTTCCTCAGACTATGTCAAAAGATCCAAGAGGAAGGAACACTTCCCAGCTCATTCTATGAAGCCAACATCACCCTAATCCCAAAACCAGATAAAGACAATACAATGAAAGAGAATTATAGGCCAATATCCCTCATGAACATAGATGCCAAAATCCTCAACAAAATCTTAGCAAATCGGATCCAGCAGTACATCAAAAAGATCATACACCATGACCAAGTAGGATTTATCCCAGGTATGCAAGGATGGTACAATATCCGCAAATCAATAAATGTGATACATCACATAAACAAATTGAGAGAAAAAAAACCACATAGTCATATCAATTGATGCGGAGAAAGAATTTGACAAAATCCAACACCCTTTCTTGATAAAAACTCTCAGCAAGATAGGAATTGAGGGATCATACCTCAACATAATAAAAGCCATATATGACAAACCCACAGCCAACATCATACTCAATGGGCAAAAACTAAAACCATTCCCCCTAAAAACAGGAACAAGACAGGGATGCCCCCTCTCACCACTCCTGTTCAACATAGTACTGGAAGTACTAGCCGTTGCGATCAGACAAGAAGAAGAAATAAAAGGCATCCAGATAAGAAAAGAAGAAGTAAAACTATCCTTATTTGCAGATGATATTATACTGTACATACAGAACCCTAAAGACTCCATCAAAAAATTATTAGACTTAATAAATGAATTCGGCAATTTAGCAGGATACAAAATTAATGCTAAGAAATCCATGGCATTTCTTTACACCAATAGTGAACTTACAGAAAGTGAAACTATAGAAGCAATCCCATTTACCGTTGCACCAAAAAAATTAAAATACCTAGGAATAAACTTAACTAAGGAGGTAAAAGACTTATATGCCAAAAACTACAGGACACTGAAAAAAGAGATAGAGGAAGACATAAACAGATGGAAGAATATACCGTGTTCATGGATTGGTAGAATCAACATCATCAAAATGTCCATACTACCCAAAGCAATTTATAGATTCAATGCAATCCCCATTAAATTACCAAAGGCATATTTCACAAATCTAGAAGGAACGTTCCAAAAATTCATCTGGAATAAAAAAAGACCCCGAATAGCTGCAGCCATCCTGAGAAAGAACAAAGTAGGCGGGATCTCAATACCAGATATCAAACTGTATTACAAAGCCACTGTTCTTAAAACAGCTTGGTACTGGCACAAGAACAGACATATAGACCAATGGAATAGAATAGAGACCCCAGAAATCAACCCAAACCACTATGCCCAATTAATATTCGACAAAAGATGCAAGAGCATACAATGGAGTCAAGACAGTCTCTTCAATAAATGGTGTTGGGAAAATTGGACAGATACATGCAAAAAGATGAAACTAGACCACCAACTCACACCATACACAAAAATAAACTCAAAATGGATAAAAGACTTAAACCTAAGACGGGAAACCATAAAAATACTAGAGGAATCCACAGGCAGCGAAATCGCAAACATATGCCGAAGGAATTTCTTCTCTGATAATGCTCCTAGGGCAATGGAAACTAAAGAGAAAATAAACAAATGGGACTACATCAAAATAAAAAGCTTTTGCACAGCAAAGGAAACCATCAACAAAACAACAAGAAGACCCACTACATGGGAGAACATATTTGCCAATGATACCACCGATAAGGGTTTAATTTCCAACATTTACAGGGATCTCATGAAACTTAACAAAAGGAAGATAAACAATCCAATAAAAAAATGGGCAACGGACCTAGATAGACACTTTTTGAAAGAGGACATACAGAAGGCCGAAAGACATATGAGAACATGCTCAAAGTCACTAATTATACGAGAGATGCAAATCAAAACAACAATGTGTTATCATCTCACACCTGTCAGAATGGCTATCATCAACAAATCAACAAACAACAAGTGTTGGATAGGATGTGGAGAAAAAGGAACTCTTCTGCACTGCTGGTGGGAATGCAGTCTGGTGCAGCCACTGTGGAGAACAGTATGGAGCTACCTCAAAAAACTAAAAATGGAACTCCCATTTGACCCAGTGATCCCACTACTAGGAATATATCCCAAGAAACCAGAAACACCAATCAGAAAGGATATATGCACCCCTATGTTCATAGCAGCACAATTCACCATAGCTAAGATTTGGAAACAGCCTAAGTGCCCATCAGCAGATGAATGGATTAGAAAACTGTGGTACATATACACAATGGAATACTATGCTGCGGTAAAAAAAAAAAAAAGGAACTCTTGCCTTTTGCAACAGCATGGATGGAACTGGAGAGCATTATGCTAAGTGAAATAAGCCAGTCAGAGAAAGATAAATACCACATGATCTCACTCATTTGTGGATTATAGAGAACAACATAGACTGATGAAAAGGGACAGCCCCAAAGACTGAGAAACAGCGATCAGCCTATCAATCCCCAGAAGGAAAGTAGTGGAGGGCGGGGGTAAGGGGAAGAGATCAACCGAAGGACTTGTATACATATATATAAGCCAAACCAATGGACATGGACAACAGGGGGATGGGAAGGGGAGGTTGGGGGTTAATGGGGGGGATGAGGACACATTTGTAATACCTTAACTAATAATAAAAAAATAAATAAATAAAAATGTTCATACTACCCAAAGCAATCTATAGATTCAATGCAATCTCTGTCAAAATACCAATGGTATTTTTCACAGATCTAGAATAAATAATCCCAAAATGTACATGAAATCACAAAATACCATAGATAGCAAAGTGATACTGAGGAAGAAGAACAATATTTGAGATATTATGCTACCTGTTATCAAACTATACTACAGGGCCATAGTCATCAAAACAGCATGGTACTAGCATACAAATAGACACATACATTAATGGAAGAGAATAGAGAGCCCAGAAATAAACTCATACCTATATAGTTACATTTGACAAAAGAGGCAAGAATATACAATGGGATAACAATCATCTCTTCGATAATTGGTGTTTGGAAAATTGGACAGATACATGCAAATATGAAACTACACTATTTCTTGAACCATATGAAAAAATAAAGTCAAAATTGAATTAAATTTAAGACCCCCCAAACAATAAAACTCATAGAAGAAAACATAGGCAGTAAACTCTTTGACATCACTCTTAGCAATATGTTTTTTGGATATGTCACCAGGGCAAGGGAAGTGAAAGAAAAATAAAGAAATTGGACTACATAAAACAAAAAAACAAAAAACTTTCACAGCAATGAAAACCATCAACAAAATAAAAAGACAACCTGGTAAATGAGAGAAGGTAATCACCAATGATACATCTGATAAAAGTTTAATGTCCAGAATTGTTGTAGTAATATATAGAAATGTTTAAAAATGTCTAAAAAATATTAAAAAGGGTTTAAAATGTTTGAGTTAACTTTCCTTGCTAAAACTTTCCCTTTCAATCTATCTTCATCTACTCTCAATTGTTTGTAATAATATTCCTGTAATTTCTTTTGGTTTTGCCCTGTCTATTATAGGGTTTACATTTTTTAGTTCAGTTAAATCACACTGAATATCTTTCACTAAGGGTATTTAATATTTTTTCCTAAGGGTTTGTTCTGTTGTCCTCCATGGGCTCTCAGAGCTAGTGTTAAAAGGAAGATCTTTCTTTTTAAACAAGTTCTTAAAGAATGCTCTTATTCGCTCTATTTTATTCTTGCTCATATCTGCCAAATGGACAGAGGCCTTTCTTATGTGGGTATTTAAATTCTATTTTAAGCCTACCTTTTAGTTTTAGTTTCTTTTGTATTATATGTTTAACCTTTAAAAGCCAGCTTTTCATATGATAATTTCTCTGGAGTTATTATAATTTTATTATTTGGTCCTTTGATAAAATTTATGTCAACAAGATATTCAAAATATCTGAGCAGTAATTGTAAGGAGGTTGTGTAGTGGGTAGTAGTGTGCTGTTTATGGGTTGGGCTCCACGAAGGTGTCACCCCACTGCACCCAAACTGGAGGCGATCAGTGAAGATAACATCCAGTGATCAGAGCCACCAGCACAGCACAGGGATCAAAGCAACCGTGACAACAAAGTGTCCAGTGATCAAACAATGATCCGCAGTGGTGTCACCTGTCTGTTGCCTTTCAACCCTCTCTTTGTGTCTTGGTTTCTCTCCTGATCCTCTAAAACAATCAGGAGGGCTCAGGGTGCTGACTTGCCAGGCCTTATTTGCACCCCCCTGACAAGCCAGTGAATTAATTACAGTTGAGGTGGAATTCCCTGTAGGGCTGCCTACACATCCCAAGATTTAAATCTCTGACACCTCCAAAGGCCCCTAGTCACCTAGGGCCAGCTGGGGTCTGGGCTGGAGGGAGGATATGCCCTTTATCTTCGGAGCTCAAATGAATCCGGCTCTCATTTATGGAAAAATGTTATTCTGCTCAGATTTTCTCAACAAAATGCTGACTACACCAATTGTCCCTTATAGTTCCCAGGAAAGGATCTGGGGTATTTATTTAAGGCTCCCTTGAGATACACTTTAACCGTGCAGGTGTGAGACATTCAAGTAGTTGCTAGCGAAGAGGCTACTCTACGCAGACAGGACCAAGGGCAGGCCTAGGATTGAAAAGGCTAGAAGCTTTAATTTTAATTTTAAGCATAAGCAAAATAATTCAGTTAACTGATGGAGGAATTACACCACATGAAACATATGCAGTTGCAAATCACACAGCACTTTATTACTAACACAAGTTCCTGATGCTGTGGGTACAGGCTTAATGGGGGATCATGGTGGTGCTGTCCTCTGGGTTCCGGCATCTGGGCTGGTCCTGTCCGGATGCAGGGGGCCAGCGTTCTTCACCTGAGAGCTCAGTTGCATCTCAGTTGGGGGTACTAGCTGTTCTTCTGTCATCTGGTAGAGAGAGGAGCATGGAGTGGCGTCCCTTGCCAGACTGGCAAAAGGACTTGCCTTTGTGGCTGTCTCCACAGGTGAGCACTTGGCTCATCAGGACCCCCATTTTTAAAGCCTGCACCGCATCCACAGCAGTTCAGGTGGCTATCAGTGAATTACGTCAATGCACATATGTTAATCTCAAACAGGGCGAGGGGCTACATGTGGTTATCTAGGAAGAGTACATCACTCACTCAAATGGTTATCTTGACAAGTCACTCTGAATAAGTTACTGAAGTTGAAACCTTATCTATGAGGTACACATGCTTCAGGGCAGTGGGGAATGTGTCCTTAATATCACACTTTAAGTTTCAAGGAAAGTTAACTCAAACATTTTAAAACCTTCTTAACATTTAGACATTTTTAAAGCATTTTTAAACATTTATATATATTACTACAACAAAAATATATAAGGAATTCATAAAAGTTCACAAAAAGAAAACAATCTGATTAAAAATTGGGCAGAGATACTGAATATACATTTTTTTTAAAGAGGACCTACAGATAGCCAATAGACACATGAAAAGATACTCACCGCCACTAATCATCAGAGAAATGTATATTAGAATCACAGTGTGATAGCCCCTCACATATGTCAGAATGGCTATCATTAATAAACCAACAAACAACAAGTGCTGGTCAGGATGTAGAGAAAATTGAATCTTCATGCACTATGGTGGGATTGTAAATTGGTACAGCCACTATGAAAAGCTGTATGGAAGTTACTCAAAAAATTAAAGATAAAACTACCATATGATCCAGCACTTTCACTTCTGGGTATTTTTCTGAAGAAATTCAAAATACTGATTTAAAAACATATATCCACCCCTATACTCATTGCAGAATTATTTACAATAGCCAAGAAATGAAAGCAACCTAAGTGTCTATCCATACAAAAATGATAAGGTAGAGGCAGTACAGATATGCAATAGAATATTACTCAGCCATAAGAAGAATAAATATTGGCATTGTGACAGCATGGATAGACCTAAAAGGTTTTATGTAAGGGAAACAAATCAGACAGAGAAAGACAAATACAATATGGTTTCTTTTAAATATGGAATATTAAAAACAAATAAACAACAACAAAAAAACAGAAACAAATTCGTTGATACAAAGCAGAAATTGATGGTTTCCAGATGTAAGGTGGGTTAGGGGTCTGGGTGAAAAAAAAGGGAAGGAATTAAGAAGTACAAATTGCAGGATACAAAATTAACATGCAGAAATCTATGGCATTTTATACACCAATAATGAACTCACAGAAAGAGAAATGAAAAATAAATCCCATTTACCATTGCACACAAAATATTAAGATAACTAGGAATAAACTTAACTAGGGATGTAAAAGACCTGTACTTGGAAATCTATAGGACATTGAGAAAAGAGATAGAGGAAGACATAAACAAAATGGTAGAACATACCATGTTAATGGATTGGTAGAATCAACATCATTTAAATGTCCTTATAACCTAAAGCAATCTACAGATTCAATGCAATCCCTATTAAAATACCAACGGCATATTCAAAGATCTAGAACAAACTCTCCAAAAATTCATCTGGAATAAAAAAAAAGACCCCAAATAGCCAAAGCTATCCTTAGAAAGAAGAACAAACTTGAAGAGATCACAATACCAGATATCAAGCTATATTACTAAGCGACAGTTCTCAAAACTGTCTAGTACTGGCAGAAAAACAGACATAAAGACCAATGGAAAAGAACAAAGAACCCAGAAATCGACCCAAGATATTATGCTCAATTAATATTTGACAAGCCCAGGGCCAGACAGCTTCACAGGGGAGTTTTACCAAATATTTAAGGAAGAACTAAAACCTATCCTCATCAGACTATTCCAAAAAATTCAAGAGGAGGGAACACGTCCAAGCTAATTCTATGAAGCCAGCATCACCCTAATACCAAAACCAGATAAAGACAACACAATGAAAGAGAACTACAGGCCAATATCCCTCATGAACATAGATGCCAAAATCCTCAACAAAATCATAGCAAATTGTATCCAACATTACATTAGAAAGATCATACACCATGACCAAATGGTTTTATACCAGGGATGCAAGGATGATACAAAATCCACAAATCAATAAATGTGATATATCACATAAACAAATTGAGAGAAAAAAACCATGTAGTCATATCAATTGACGCAGAAAAAACATTTGACAAAATCCAACACCAATTTTTGATAAAAGCTCTCAGCAAGGTGGGAATAGAAGGATCATACCTCAACATAATAAAAGCCATATATGGCAAACCCACCACCAACATCATAGTCAATGGGCAAAAACTAAAACCATTTGCCTTAAGAACAGGAACAAGACAGGGATGCCTGCTCTCACCACTCCTGTTCGACATTGTACTGGAAGTATTAGCCATTGCGATTAGACAAGAAGAAGAAATAAAAGGCACTCAAATTCGAAAAGAAGAATTAAAACTGTCCTTATTCTCAGATGACATGATATTGTACTTAAAAACTCCATCAAAAAACTATTAGGCTTGATAAATGAATTCGGCAAAGTAGCAGGATACAAAATTAACACCAATGAATCTATGGCATTTCTGTACACCAATAGTGAACTTACAGAAAGAGAGACTAAAAAAACAATCCCATTTACCATCACACCAAAAAATTTAAGATACCTAGGAATAAACTTAACTAAAGAGGTAAAAGACCTCTACTCGGAAAACTACAGGACATTGAAAAAAGAGATAGTGGAAGACATAAACAGATGGAAGAACATACCATATTCATGGATTGGTAGAATCAACATCATTAAAATGTCCTTACTACCCAAAGCAATCTATAAATTCAACGCACTCCCCATTAAAATACCAAAGGCATATTTCACAGACCTAGAACGAACTCTCCAAAAATTCATCTGGAATAAAAAAACACCCCAAATAGCTTCAGAGATCCTGCAAAAGAAGAACAAAGCATGTGGGATCTCAATATCAGATATCAAGATGTATTACAAAGCCACTGTTCTCAAAACTGCCTGGTATTGGCACAAGAACAAACATATAGATCAATGGAATAGAATAGAGAACCCAGAAATCTACCCGAACCACTATGCTCAATTAATATTTGACAAAGGAGGCAAGAACATACAATGGAGCCTAGATAGTCTCTTCAATAAATGGTGCTGGGAAAATTGGACAGATACATGCAAAAAAATGAAACTAGACCACCAACTTACACCATACACAAAAATAAACTCAAAATGGATAAAGGACTTAAATGTAAGACAGGAAACCATAAAAATACTAGAAGAATCCAAAGGCAACAAAATCTCAGACATATGCCAAAGCATTTTCTTCACTGATACAGCTCCTAGGGCATTGGAAACTAAAGAGAAAATAAACAAATGGGACTATATCAATGTAAAAAGCTTCTGCACAGCAATAGAAACCATCAACAAAACAGGAAAGCCCACTGCATGGGAGAACATATTTGCCAATGTTATCACTGATAAGGGTTTAATCTCCAACATTTATAGGGAACTCATACAACTTAACATAAGGAAGAGAAACAATCCAATCAAAAAAAGGGCAAAGGACTTAAATAGACCCTTTTCAAAAGAAGACATACAGAAGGCCAAGAGATATATGAAAACATGCTCAATGTCACTAATCATCTGAGAGATGCAAATCAAAACAACAATGAGGTACTGTTAAGGGCTATTAGAATACTCTTGGCTTAATTTACATCAGCTGGGACTTAGGGGAAGGGCAGAGCCACTCCCTTAGGGCAGGACCAGTCAAAGACTGGAAGCCACTCAGTCTGACTCTCCTGCCCAGTGTTAAGGGGATGGATCTCATGATGTCAAAGGACCACCCAGATGTGATGTAACTTCCTGTAATTCAAATATGTAATAAATCAGCTTTTGGAGCTGGTTCTCTCTGTGTGCTCTGTCCCTCCAGAGGGCTGGCTCTCTGTGCTTGTCCTTCCAGAGGGCAGGCACCACACCCAGCCCAAGGTTTTAATCTATTTTATGTCTGTCTTTCATTATTCTTTAATCCCGATAGCGCCTCCTAGCTCTCCCCCTCCAGGCAGGACGCAGAGAGGAGGCCCCAGCCCCAGCAAGCCTGCCATATTCTGGCACCCAGTGTGGGGGCCAAATTGGAGGTTAGTCATTTCTTTTTAAGGGATTGCTCCAGTGAATCACAGCTGCCACAGAATGAAAAAGGGTAAGTGGGAGCAGATTGTTTGCAAATAACTGGGTGAATAAAACTCGGAAAAAGGACTCAAAAGGAGTCCCCACTCTATCTGAGCTTTTAAAAAGCTACAGCGTGTCTGTGTACTGTGTGTATTATCACTTTGTTTTTTTGCTTAATCTGGTTTTTAAAAGGATGCAGTGGGATTAAATTAGAAACCGTAGTCCAGCTAAACTGGGGAGGGAGCGGGTGCAGCGGGTGCCCTGAGAGTCTCTCCTCCTGCCTGGACTTCAGGGGCGCCATTGAAGGGAGCAGGAGGCAAGAGTGGTTGTCACTGCTGCTTATTCCTTTTTGGAGAGCGGGAGTGCACTCTGTGGGAGGTGGGCAGGCCAGGGAGAGGCATTGCTTCCCCGTGCTTGGGGGCGAGTGGTGGTGCCTCCCCAGGTGGCTGGTTTCCGGCTGCTGTTTTCCCCTTCAAGGGGTGCGCGCCTCCAGCCCTGGCTGAGGCCAGACACACTTGTGCACCCCTGCGCCCTGGGCACACCACAGCCTGCTGGCCCCCTGCACTTCTGGCAAGCTTGGATTTTTCTGCATTCCCAAACTGGTGCGGGAAAGTTCCCAAGCAGAAAAAAAGATGTCCTTTTAAATCCCGCCTGGGCCTGCAGCTAGAAGACAAGGAAGAGAACTTGCATTTTAAAATCCCCTCCTCCCGTTTTCCAGCAGTCTCACTGACTTGGGGATGCAGGTGTTGGTCTTATTTTTCTTTATGGAGTATCTGCAGTATAGGGTTGAGTTTATTCATTTAAAAATATGTACTGTTATTGTGTTTGAATTTTTGTCTCATTGTAAAAAGGGTAATATGATTCTAGTCAGTTTTCAAGCTAAGTCTAAAAAGAAAGGAGGATTAATTCTGTAATTTAACCAAGTGTACTGATAAGCAAGTTCCCCTTTGTACAGGGAAGGGCGTCCTTTTAATCCTTTTAATCTTTTCAATCTTCCCACCAAGCAGCATGGCCTTGGGATGCCTGTTCTTATGGCAGCCGCCATATTGTACAGCATGGCACATTGCTGCCATCTTGAACCAGCAAAGGCCTGCCCCTCCCCCAAATTAGCCAATCACAAAAGAAATGTCTGCTTACTGAGGCAGGATGGGATTTCAGGGGTGGAGTTTTAAGGCAAAGTTTTAAGATGGAAGCCCAGGTGATGGTGCCATATGTATGCCTCGTGGATTTATTTACTATATTTTTCCTATGAAGATAATTATTCTTATTGCTTAATAAATTAGCCTTATAATTTAACCAGGGTCTTATAATATCAGTTATATGACAGACCAATGTTTTGAGCAGTTAGCTTTAATAAAAACCGACAATAGGTCATATTTCTTAAAAGGCTTGTAGATAAAAACATTCTTAGAAATTATAAGGTAAAATGAAGATTATTCAGGCATTAAATCTAATTATTAATAGCAATCACCATAAATATTAAAGAAAAAGTTATCTTAAATTCTCTGAACGTGACCACAGCTATGCAGCGAGAGAATGGGCAAGCAATAAACATGTTTCTCCCAGCAGTTTTTCTGACATTCATGGTATATCATATGAAAAATTCAATGACCAAATTAAAAATAATTAATTACATGGTCAAGACTAAATCCTTTAATGTTAAGCACTATTTTAAGTTTTAATAATTTTAAGTTACATATATATTTGACAATTTTTCCGAATGTAATATTTTAAAAATATACTTGAAAGACAAATTTTGTGCATCTCAAAAGGCCCTAAAATTGTACAAAAGGATTTATGCCTTCTCCCAAAAAAGGAAATAATTAAATTAGACCAATACAATATACTTGGTTGCATAAGGAAATTCTGCCAAATAAATAAATAAGAGGAGAAATTAATTTATTAATAGCAATGTTATTATTTAAATATATATATATGTGCTTTCGGAGCTGACTCTCTCTGTGTGCTCTCTCCCTCCAGAGGGCAGGCACCACACCCAGCCCAAGCTTTTAATCTATTTTATGTCTGTCTTTCATTATTCTTTAATCCCAAAAGCACTTCCTAGTTAGCTCTAACTGGTTCAAGTCTCCCCCTCCATGCAGGACACGGAGACGAGGCTCCAGCCCCAGCACACCCGCCATAAAGTACCATCTCACACCTGTCAGAATGGCTATCATCAACAAATCAACAAACGACAAGTGCTGGAGAGGATGCGGAGAAAAAGGAAAACTTCTGCACTGCTGGTAGGAATGCAGACTGGTGCAGCCACTATGGAAGACAGTATGGAGTTTCCTCAAAAAACTGAAAATGGAACTCCCATTTGACCCTGTGATCCCACTTCTAGGAATATATCCCAAGAAACCAGAAACACCAATCAGAAAGGATATATGCACCCTTATGTTCATAGCAGCACAACTCACCATAGCTAAGATCTGGAAACAGCCTAAGTGCCCATCAGCAGATGAAGGGATTAGAAAACTGTGATACATCTACACAATGGAATACTATGCTGCTGTAAAAAAGAAGGAATTCTTACCGTTTGCAACAGCATGGATGGAACTGGAGAGCATTATGCTAAGTGAAATAAGTCAGTCAATGAAAGAAAAATACCACATGATCTCACTCATTTATGGATAATAAAAACCATTATAAACTGATGAATAAAAATAGATACAGAGGCAGAGCAGCTTTGAACAGACTGTCAAACTGGAAGGCTGGGGAAGGTTGGGGGGCGGGTAAGAGATCAACTGAAGGACTTGTATGCATGCATATAAGCATAACCGAAGGACACAAGACACTGGGGGGCAAGGGGGGGAGCTGGGGGAATGTCAAATGGAGAAGAAAAGGAGACATATGTAATACTCTTTGTAATAGTTTAAGCAATAAAACAAAATTAAAAAAATAAAAAATAATAAATAAAAATATTTGACCAAGGAGGCAAGAGCATATAATGGCTACAAAACAGTCTCTAACAAATGGTGATGGGAAGTTTGGTAGATACATGCAAAAATATGAAACTAGATCACCAACTTACAC
The DNA here is from genome assembly GCF_963259705.1 of Myotis daubentonii. Taxonomy (NCBI): domain Eukaryota; kingdom Metazoa; phylum Chordata; class Mammalia; order Chiroptera; family Vespertilionidae; genus Myotis; species Myotis daubentonii. Next base: position 93,631,287 of record NC_081861.1, on the reverse strand, counting down.
CATATACACACACAAAATGGCTGAAGGACTTGAATGTAAGATGGGAAACAATAAAAATCCTACAAGACTCCATAGGCTGCAAAATAGCAGACATATGCTGTAGCAATATCTTTACAGACACAGCTCCTAGGGAAATGGAGACTAAGGAGAAAATAAATGGGGCTATATCAAAATAAAAAGCTTCTGCACAGCAAAAGAAACCATCAACAAAACAAGAAAGCCTACTGCATGGAAGAATATATTTTCCAATGATATTTCTGATAAGCGTTTAATCTCCAAAATTAACAGAGAACTCATACAACTTAACAAAAGGAAGATAAATGATTCAATCAATAAATGGGCAAAGGATCTAAATAGACACTTATCGAAACAGGACATACAGAAGGCCCAGAGACATATGAAAATATGCTCAATGTCACTAATCATCCAAGTGATGCAAATCAAAACAACAATAAGATCCCATCTCACACCTGTCAGAATGACTATCATGAACAAATCAACTAACGTCAACTGCTAGCAAGGATGTGGAGAAAAAGGGACCCTCCTGCACTGCTGATGGGAATGCAGACTGGTGCAGCCACTGTGGAAGACATTATGGGGTTTCCTCAAAAAGTTAAAATTGGAACTCCCATTTGACCCAGTAATGCCACTTCTAGGACTATATCCCAAGAAAACAGAAACACCAATCAGAAAGTATACATGCACCCCTATGTTAATAGCAGCACAGTTTACAATAGCTAAGATTTGCAAACAACCTAAGTGCCTATCAGCAGATGAGTGGCTGAAAAGACTGTGGTACATCTACACAATGGAATACTACGCCGCTATAAAAAAGAAGGAACTTTTATCATTTGCAACAGCATGGATGGAACTGGAGAGCATTATGCCTAGTGAAATAAGCCAGTTAGAGAAAGATAAATAACACATGATCTCACTCATATGTGGGATATTTTAATCAACATAATTTGATGAACAAGAATATATTCAGAGACAAATGGTAGGGGGGGAGGAGGTTAGAGAGCAACCAAAGGACTTGTATGCATGCATATTAGCATAACCAATGGGCACAGACAATGAGGCGGTGGAGGCTTGTCCAGGGTGGGAATGACTGGGGTGTCGGCAATTGGGGAAAGAAGGAGACATATGTAAAACTTTAAACAATAAATAAAATTTTAAAAATAAGTACAAATTGGTAGTTACCATATAAAAATAGTCATGGGGATGTAAAATACAGCATAGGAAATATAGTCAGTAATATTATAATAGCTATGTATGTTATCAGATACCCACTAGACTTACTGGGGTGAGCACTTAATAAGGTATATAAATGTTCAATCCCCATATTATGCACCTTTTACTAATATAATATTGTATGTCCACTTTAATTCAAAGTATTTAAAAAGAATATCCAGATGCTGGAAAAACGGCGACCAGCAGGAAGGTAGGGAGGGAGAGAGTGTGAGAGCGCAAGGAAGTGATAGAGGAGTGTGTGAACACGTGTGGTGTGTGTGTATGAGCTAGGGACAGTTAGATTCTGCAGGTCTTCTAAGGGGCTGCTAAGCCAGGCAGTCTTAGGCAGCGGAGTCCCGCTCCCTGCACAGACACTCCTGGGCAGCCAGCACAAGCACGGCGACCACGCCATCTTGGGAAACAGAGCTGCTTGAGACTAGGATCCTGGCCTCAGCACCACCCAGTCTGATCTCAGACGCATACCAGGACCCTGCAGCCACTGGGGACAGAGACCTGTGACCACAGCTACAGACCTGTGGACACCAAAAGTTCAGAAATCCCCGCGGCAGATCCGTGAGTAACAGAGCCCATCCCCCCTTCCTGCAGGCCTGTGGGCAGCGCCAGAGTAACTAACTGATAGACCCACCCCTTGCTGGGGCCTCAGCGCTCCAGGAACTTTAGCCTGGAAGTGCATGAGCACCTTGGAACTGATCCCGCATAGGGCCGGGTTCAGGAGCACTGGGCTGGGAGCAAACGCGCGAACCCCAGGAACTGATCCTACGAGCACTGCTGGCATCTGAGGCCAGGGCTGGGAGCAAACGCGCAAACCCCAGGAACTGAGCCTAGGCACACTGCCGGCTTCTGAGCGCTGGGCTGGGAACAATCACACGACAACGGGCATTTGTCCTGCGTAGCACAGGCCCAGGGACCCCGATTCTCTGGGCAGGAGGCAGCACCAAGCACCAGTGATTTGACTGTGTTTCTTATCACCTGCGCCTGAGATCCTGATTCCCTGTGCATTCATACTAAGAGCCAGTGACTCCAATTCCTGGTGCAAGGGCACACAGGGAACCTGATTCTCAAGGCAAGGTCAAGCGAAGCAACAGAGACTCTGATACTGGATTCTGGGGAACTCTGACTCCTGGTGCACGCTAGGGAGCTCTGGTTTTCAACATGCTTCAGGGGGGTCTCTATTCCAGCACGGTGCAGGCAGGGTCCCTGATTCTAAGGGCGCCTACGAGGCCACATTGAGTGCTGACAACACTGACTCTGAGCGAGTCTGGTTCCCACCAACCCAAAACAACCACACATCTTAGTGTCAGAGCTCTTCAGTGACACTAGGGTGGTGGGACGCTCCCACTGCACATGGCCCAGGCCCACGTAACTCGACGTTTGAACCATCGGGAGAAAATCAGAAGGAAGAGATGACACAACACCCAGAGGAAAGACAATGAGGAGTCGCCAAGAAAGGAAATTAACCAAGAACCATGCAACATGACAGAAAAGAATTTGGAATAATGGTTATACAATTCATTGACCAGATGGATGAGAAAATCAACAACCTATGCAAGAATCAGGAAGAAATGAAAAGTGATATAGCTACAATCAAAAACACCATGGAAAGTTTCAACAGCAGACTAGAAGAACCAGAGGACCGAATTAGTGAGTTAGATGATAAGGCAGAGAACAAGCTCAATCTGAACAGCAACTGGAGAAAAGAATTAAAAAGCAGGAGGAGAGCCTAAGGGAGCTTCGGGACAACATGAAACAAAGTAACATACGCATAAAAGGGCTGCCAGAAGGACAAGAAGAGCAGCAAGGATTAGAAAATCTATTTGAAGAAATAATGTCAGAAAACTTCCCAGATATGGGGAAGAAAAAAGTTATACAAGTAAAGAGAGTCCCAGGAAAGAGGAACCCTAAAAGACCCACACCAAGACACGTCATAATAACGATGGCAAATGTACAAGACAAAGAGAGAATCTTAAAGGCTGCAAGAGAGAAACAGAGAGTTACCTACAAAGGACCCCCCTTCAGATTATCAAAGGATTTCTCAACAGAAACACATCAGGCCACAAAAGAACGGACAGAAATTTACAAAGTAATGCAAAGGAAAGGACTGAATTCAAGAATACTCTATCCAACAAGGCTATCATTCAAAATTGAAGGCGAAATAGGAAGCTTCACAGACTAAAAAAGGCTAAGGGAGTTTATCACCACCAAGCCAGCAATGCAAGAAATGCTAAAGGAACTGGTGCAAAAAGAAGAACTAAAAAGCCCAGAAAGCAAACAGCCACAAAAAAATAGAAATGGCTACAAACAAGTACCTTTCAATAATAACTTTAAACATAAATGTACTAAATGGGCCAATCAAAAGACATCGAGTGGCTGAATGGATAAAAAAACATGACCCATATATTTGCTGTCTACAAGAGACCCACCTCATTAGAAGTGACTCAAACAGACTGAAAGTGAAGGGATGGCAAAATATCTTTCAGGCAAATGTAAAAGAAAAAAAGCTGGGGTAGCAATACTTATATCTGACAAAATAGACCTCAAAGTTAAGGCCATAACAAGAGATAAGGAAGGCCACTTCATAATACTAAAGGGATCAATACAACAAGAGGAAATAACCCAGATAAACATGAATGCACCCAATGCAGGAGCACCCAGATACATAAGAAAACTCCTGGAAGATATCAGGGGGGAGATCAACAACAATAAAATCATCGTAGGGGTCTTTAATACACTACTAACATCACTGGATAAACCCACTAGACAAAAACTCAGCAAAGAATCAGAAATCCTAAATGACTCACTAGATCAGATGGGCTTAATTGACATCTTCAGAACACTTCACCCCAAAGCCACAAAATATACGTTCTTCTCAAGTGCTCATGGGACATCTTCAAAAATAGACCACAAATTGGGTCACAGACAAAGTCTCCCCAAATTCAAGAAGACTGAAATCATACCAAGCATCTTCTCAGACCACGATGGCATAATATTAGAAATAAACTACTCTTGGAAGCTGAATAGCATGTTATTAAATATTAACTGGGTTACCAATGAGATCAAAGAAGAAATTAAAAACATCCTGGAAAATAATGACATTGAAAACACAACATTCCAAAACCTTTGGGACACAATGAAAGCAGTCCTGAAAGGGAAGTTTATAGCTCTACAAGCCTATCTCAACAAACAGGAAAAAATGGTAGTAAATCATCTAAATCTACAGCTCAAAGAATTAGAAAGAGAGCAACAAGAAAAGCCTAGAGTGAGCAGAAGGAAGAAGATAATAAAGATTAGAGGAGAAATAAATGACATAGAGACCAAAAAAACAATACAGAAAATCAATGAAACCAAGAGCTGATTCTTTGAAAGGATAAACAAGATTGACAAACCTCTAGCCAGGCTCACCAAGAAGCAAAGAGAAAGGACACAAATAAACAAAATCAGAAATGATATAGGCGAAATAACAACAGATCCCACAGAAATACAAATGATTGTTAAAAAATACTATGGACAGCTTTACTACGACAAACTAGACAACCTGGAGGAAATGGACATATTCCTAGAAAAATACATTCCAAAACTTAATCAGGAAGAATCTAAAAATCTCAATAGGCCAATAACTATGGAAGAAATTGAAGCAGTCATCAAAAAGCTTCCAGCAAACAAAAGCCCAGGACCAGATGGCTTCACAGGGGAGTTTTACCAAACATTCAAGGAAGAACTAAAACCTATCCTCCTCAGACTACTACAAAAAATTCAAGGGGAAGGAACACTTCCAAGCTCATTCTATGAAGCCAGCATCACCCTAATACCAAAACCAGGTAAAGACAACACAATGAAAGAGAATTACAGGCCAATATCCCTCATGAACATAGATGCCAAAATCCTCAACAAAATCTTAGCAAATTGGATCCAGCAGTACATCAGAAAGATCATACACCACGACCAAGTAGGATTTATCCCAGGGATGCAAGGATGGTTCAATATTCGCAAATCAATAAACGTGATACATCACATAAACAAATTGAAAGAAAAAAAGCACATAGTCATATCAATTCATCAATTGAAAAAGTGTTTGACAAAATCAACACCCATTTTTGATAAAAACTCTCAGCAAGGTGGGAATTGAAGGATCATACCTCAACATAATGAAAGCCATATATGACAAACCCACAGCCCACATCATACTCAATGGACAAAAACTAACACCATTTCCCTTAAGAACAGGAACAAGACAGGGATGCCCACTCTCACCACTCCTGTTCAACCTAGTACTGGAAGTATTAGCCGTTCCAATTAGATAAGAAGAAATAAAAGGCATCCAAATTGGAAAAGAGGAAGTAAAACTGTCCTTATTTGCAGATGACATGATATTATACTTGAAGGACCCTAAAGACTCCATCAAAAAACTATTAGACTTAATAAAAGAATTCAGGCAACGTAGTAGGATACAAAATTAACTCCAAGAAATCTATGGCATTTCTATACAACAATAGTGAATTTGCAGAAAGAGAGACTAAAAGAGTAATTCCATTTACCATTGCACCAAAAAAATTAAGCTACCAAGGAATAAACTTAACTAAAGAGGTAAAAGACCTCTACTCAGAAAACTACAGGACATTGAAAACAGAGATAGAGGAAGACATAAAGAGATGGAAGAACATAGCATGTCCTTGGATTGGTAGAATCAACATCATTAAAATGTACATACTGCCCAAAACAATCTATAAATTCAACGCACTTCCCATTAAAATACCAATGGCATATTTCACAGACCTAGAACGAACTCTCCCAAAATTCATCTAGAATAAAAAACGCCGCCGAATAGCTGCAGTGATCCCGAGAAAGAACAAAGTAGGTGGGATCTCAATACCAGATATCAAGCTGTATTACAAAGCCACTGTTCTCAAAACTGTCTGGTACTGGCACAAGAACAGACATATAGATCAATGGAATAGAATAGAGAGCACAGAAATCAGCCCCAACCAATACCCTCAATTAATATTTGACAAAGGAGGCAAGAACATACAATGGAGCTAAGATAGTCTCTTCAATAAATGGTGTTGGGAAAATTGGACAGATACATGCAAGAAAATGAAACTAGACCACCAACTTACACCATACACAAAAATAAACTCAAAATGGATAAAGGACTTAAACCTAAGACGGGAAACCATAAAAATACTAGAAGAATCCAAAGGCAAGAATATCTCAGGCATATGCCGAAGCAACTTCTTCACCGATACAGATCCTAGGGCATTGGAAACTAAAGAGAAAATAAACAAATTGGACTACATCAAAATAAAGAGTTTCTGCACAGCAAAAGAAACCATCAACAAAACAACAAGAAAGTCCACTGCATTGGAAAACATATTTGCCAATGCTATCACTGATAAGGCTTTAACCTCCAACATTTATAAGGAACTCATACAACTCAACAAAATTAAGATAAACAACCCAATCAAAAAATGGGCAAAGGACCTAAATAGACAACTTTTAAAAGAGGACATTCAGAAAGCCAACAGGCATATGAAAACATGCTCAAAGTCGCTAATCATCTGAGAGATGCAAATCAAAACAACAATGAGGTACCATCTCACACCTGTCAGAATGGCTATCATCACCAAATCAACAAACGACAAGTGCTGGAGAGGATGTGGAGAAAAAGGAACACTTGTGCACTGCTGGTGGGAATGCAGACTGGTGCTGCCACTATGGAAGACAGTATGGAGTTTCCTCAAAAAACTAAAAATGGAACTGCCATTTGACCCTGTGATCCCACTTCTAGGAATATATCCCAAGAAACCAGAAACACTAGTCAGAAAGGATATATGTTCATATATCCACCCCTATGTTCATAGCAGCACAACTCACCATAGCTAAGATATGGAAACAGCCTAAGTGCCCATCTGTAGATGAATGGATTAGAAAACTGTGGTACATCTACACAATGGAATACTATGCTGCTGTAAAAAAGAAGGAACTCTTACCATTTGCAACAGCATGGATGGACCTGGAGAGCATTATGCTAAGTGAAATATGCCAGTCAATGAAGGAAAAATACCACATGATCTCACTCATTTCTGGATAATAAAGACCATTATAAACTTATGAACTAAAATAGATACAGAGGCAGAGCTGCCTCGAACAGACTGTCAAACTACCGCAGGAAGGCCGGGGAGGGTGGGAGGGTAGGAGGGGTGTGGGTAAGAGATCAACCGAAGGACTTGTATGCATGCATATAAGCATAACCAATGGACATAAAACACTGGGGGGTAGGGGAGCCCAGGGGCTTGTCAAGGGCGGGAAACAACAAAAAGGAAACATATGTAATACTCTTTGTATTACTTTAAGCAATAAAAAAAAGAATATCCAGTGAAGTACTGTCCCAATTTTACAGATAAATTACCTCATCCTTGATGTGCAAAGTGACTTGCCTGAGGTTACCACGCTGGTAAGTGTTTTATCTGTTATTGAAATCCAATCTGTGGTACTCATTCCTTTTGTCAGGGAACCTAACTAAGGGGGTGATAGCCTGAGTGTTGACCTGGTGGCAAAAGTGGGAATGTCCTCTATTAGGGTGTAAGATTAGGAAGAAGAGTGGTGGGGCCAAAGAAACCACCAGGTTCATGCATACTGTATGCTAAGTGAAATAAGCCGGTCTGAGAAAGACAAGTACTATATGATTTCACTCATATGTGGAATTTAATGAACACAATGAACTACGAAGCAAAATAGAGAGACTCAAAAATAGAGAGGAGGCTGGTAGCTATCAGGGGAGGGAATCTGGGGGCAGGGGGTAGAGGGACAGGGCAAAAAGAAATAAAAAGAAAAAACTCATGAACACAGACAAGAACGTGGTGATTGCTGGGAAGTTCGGGAGGTGCAGGATGGTATAGCAGGTAAATGGTGATGGACTGAGACTTGATTTGGGATAGTGAATGCATAATACAGTGTACAGGTGACACGTTGTAGAATTGTGCATAATTTTGTTAACCAGTGTCACCCCAATAAATTAAATAAACACAAAAAAGAAAAATGATATTGAAACAATAACAAAAAAAGAGAAACCACTAGGTTAATAGTTTTCTCTGCTAGCCAGGGTTTTAAAATTAGACTTTCAACACCATCCCATAAAGAGTAAAATATATATGTTTAGCATACTTGAGAGATCTAGGATTCATGTATATTTGAAGTTCTAGCACCTTAATTCTTGTGATGGCAGGTTTATTATTTTTACTCTCTGGGTCACAGAACCTCATTGGTGTAATCAAGGAGTTAAACTTTCTAAGATCCTCTGACTTTCTAGGGTCTTTGAGTTTAGTTACAGAACTGAGCCAGTTACTCCAAAAATTCTGTAAGATTCTATAGTGATTGTGGTTTTCCCATGTCCCAGAAGTAGTAGTACTAATGTACAAAGTTCCTGGATGCTCACTTTGAGAGATGACAAAAAAGGAAAAAGCTGAAAAGATTTTGTTCAAATCCACAGTTAAATTGAAACTGGGTATATGCAAGTAGAACCCAAGGAAACTGAGTGATAATGTCAAGAGAGGTAAGCATATACAATCCAGGAGCCAGAGGTACGAAGGAAGGAGGAAGGGGAGGCCTCAGGGAGATATGGTTAAGACACTCTAGTAACTTTCCCGGCAGGCTTAGCCTGTCCTATGACCTAAAAATGCAGTCTGCTCTGCACTTGCTGTCCAACTCTAGCTTACTACTATCATCACCTTCTTTTATTTTCCCTATGAGCCCATGAAACAACAATTTGAAGAGAAAGGTTTAATAGATTATTGAATAGTACAAAGAGTATCTGCTTTTGTGTCAGAGGCTTGAGTTCTAGTCTCAGTTCTGCTCCTGAGTAACTCTGTAGCTTTGAAAGTCCTGGCTCCTTCTCTCTCTTCTCAGGGACTCATCTGTAATTTAAAGAGATTGGAATACTTCTTAATCTTCGTTGGAGCACAAACTTCTGAGAATCTGATGAAATTTTTGAATACATATGTCACAATTTTGTGTATAATTTCAGGAGACTTATAGATCCCTAGGCTAAGAATTCCTGAGTGATAGATAAGGGCTCTTTCTGCTCTGAGTCTGTGGTTCTGTAATCTGGACATGAAGCCAAGGTCTGCTACCCCTTCCAGAGGAAGAGGAGGAGGAATTAACCTTACAAATATATCCTTTGGCCAGTGCTTCTAGCAGCTTTTGGCTTTAACCCATGACACTCAGGGGTTTGGGAAGTTCTTACTTCCACCACAAGGCTTGAATATGAGTAAAAAAGACAAAGGCAATGTGCTAGAGTCCCCTTCAAAACTGAGTACCCCTAAGGTCCCTTCCTAGGGCCTTTTTGGTCCCAGATGAAAATTAAAGGCAATTGTAAGAGGGCATCTGGTCCACACAATAAATTACTCTAGGAAGACTGACTTGCATTGCTGGCTGGCTAGGCTTGTTCCAGACTGCACTCTCCTCTGGTGGCTGTTAACGTGTGCAAGACCTTAGCTAGAGGCCCCAAACTTTAATAGCAGTATAGGGACAGGGGTCCAGTGGAGCTTCCCAATTATGACTTTGCCAATATATTAGGCTTAAGGAAGGAAAGAGTGGTCACAATGGATAGCCAAGCCTCCATTTACAATGAAGACCAGGGCTCCTTACCCCCTACCAAGACCAATCTCATGTCTTCTTTATCCAACTGCATGTTGGGCTTCACAAACCTAGATGTGTCAAAGAATTTTTTCCAAACTCAACATATCCAAAATTAACTCATCACTTTCTTTTCCTAGCCAATTTATATAATTCAGTAGGCTTTAAGGTGCAGTTACAGAAATTTAAGTAAAATGGATTGAATTATGATAAAATGTATAAACATTTATCATCTTTAACAAATAATCTGGAAATGCTTAGTTATAAAGTTGTTCAATTTAGTGGCTCAATAACCTCAAGGATACATCTTCTTTTATCTGTGTACTCTATTATATTCAGCATACATGCTACACTCTTGATAGCTTCAGCAGTTCACAATGTCAGGTTTTCATACTATAATGCCCAAAGACTGAAAGACAGGACAACCTTCCCTTTTGCCCCTTTATAAAGATAAAACATCTTTCAAAGAAACTCCACAACAGACTTTTCATATACCATTGGTAAGAAGTTTACTATATACTTTATGCTTTAGAAGTTATAATTAGATTCAGCAGTAACACAGTAGAAATACAAACACATATGATAAATAAACAAATATGATAAATTTTTATTTCTGTATATAAGAACAGAGGCAGGCATTCCAGAACTTATATGGTAGCTTCATAAAGTCATCAGAGATCCAGGATCCTTCTAGCCTTCTGTTTTGTTATCTTTAGAGAATTCTCCATATCTATGTGGTCCCTAACAGCTGTTGGAGATCAGTCATCACATCTATGTTCAGGAAGGAAGATGGAAAAAATCTGGTAGTAATGCCCCCAGCTAAAGTTGGTACTCTATTGCAAATAAGAAGCAGAGAATGGATATTGGTGGTCTACCAGACCTCTGAAAAACATGCCACTTTCTAATAAATCACTAGCAAAGGAAATGAAATTGTCATGATTAGTTTAGACCAGTGGTTCTCAACCAGCATAATTTTGCTCCCAGGCAACAGTTGACAATATCTGGAGACCCTTTTAAGTACAACCTGGGAAAGCTGTTGTAACTGGCACCTAGTGAATACAGGCTCAGAATGCTGCTAAACATTTTACAATGCACAGGACAGGCCCACAACAATGAAATATCTAGCCTAAAATGTAAACAATGTCAGGGGTTTAGAAATCCTGTCTTATGCTCATCAAGATCCATCACATACCTACCTTTGACCCTTGGGCTAAAAAAGGGCCCAGTGAATGGTGATATAATTTATCCAGCTGCTTAGACTAAAATTCTTGGGGTTGTTCTTACCCTGATTTCAACTCTATAGTGACTTCTCCTTGCTCTCAGGATAAAGAAGAAAACACTTAATGTAACCTGAGAAAACCTACATGGTTCTCTGGACCTTACCAGTTTTACTACCATATCACACCACTCTCCCCTCTCACTTTCTGTGGTCCAGCCATACTAGCCTTTTGTTTTAGCTTCTCAAACGTGCTGCATTATTTCCCATCTCTCCTCCTTCACTGAATCCTTCATATCCAATGGGAGCTGTTGATAACATTAATGGTCTCAATTATTTACCCTTCCCTCTATCCATTCCCATTGGCATGTAACATTACAGTGTCCTTCCATTCTGACTCTAAGCCTGGCTATATGATTTGCCTCAACCAATGGATGGTTAGCATAAGTCATAGCATGCCAATTTTGAAGCTAGGCATTATGTAGTATCTCATATCTGTAGTCAACCCAAAACAAGCCCAGACTAGATAAATAAAACCCCAGATGACCTGTAGATATTTGAATGAGAAATAAATTCTTATTTTTTTTATTTTTTTGTTAATTAAATCTTTATTGTTCAGATTATTACATTTGATCCTCTTTTTTCCACCCATAGCTCCCCTCCACCCAGTTCCACCCCACCCTCCTCCCTCACTCCCCATCCACTGTCCTCATCCACAGGTGCACGATTTTTGTCCAGTCTCTTCCCGCATCCCCCTCACCCCTTTCCCCCTCAAGAATAGCCAGTCCATTCCCTTTCTATGCCCCTGATTCTATTATATTCACCAGTTTATTCTGTTCATCAGATTATTTACTCACTTGATTTTTAGATTCACTTGTTGATAGATGTGTATTTGTTGTTCATAATTTGTATCTTTACCTTTTTCTTCTTCCTCTTCTTAAAGGATACCTTTCAGCATTTCATGTAGTACTGGTTTGGTGGTGTTGAACTCCTTTAGGTTTTTCTTATCTGTGAAGCTCTTTATCTGACCTTCAATTCTGAATGATAGCTTTGCTGGATAAAGTAATCTTGGTTGTAGGTTCTTGTCATTCATGACTTTGAATATTTCTTGCCACTCCCTTCTGGCCTGCAAAGTTTCTGTTGAGAAATCAGCTGACAGTCGTATGGGTACTCCCTTGTACGTAACTGACTTTCTTTCTCTTGCTGCTTTTAAGATTCTCTCTTTGTCTTTTGCTCTTGGCATTTTAATTATGAAGTGTCTTGCTGAGGTCCTCTTTGGATTCCTTTTGTTTGGGGTTCTCTGAGCTTCCTGGACTTGTAAGTCTATTTCTTTCACCAGGTAGGGGAAGTTTTCTGTCATTATTTCTTCAAATAGGTTTTCAATATCTTGCTCTCTCTCTTCTCCTAGCACCCCTATAATTCTGATGTTGGTACACTTGAAGCTGTCCCAGAGGGTCCTTACACTATCTTCGTATTTTTGGATTCTTTTTTCATTTTGCTTTTCTGGTTGGGTGTTTTTTGCTTCTTCATATTTCAAATCGTTGACTTGATTCTTGCAATCCTCTAGTCTGATGTTGGGAGTCTGTATAATATTATTTATTTCAGTCAGTGTATGCTTAATTTCTAGTTGGTCCTTTATCACAACCTCGAGGATCTCATTAGATTTCTTGTAGATCTCATTAAGTTTATCGGCAGTTTCTAGAAAATTCTTGAAAAACCTTAAAATTGTGGTTTTGAACTCTATATCCAGTAGTTTGCTTTCCTCCATTTCTGTCATTTGTGTCCTTTTTCTTTGTCTCTGCATTTTTTATGATTCCCTGTGTTGATAAAGTGGTTTTCTGTGCTGAGTGTCCTCTAGGGCCCAGTGGTTCAGCCTCCCCAATTACCTGAGGAGGACACTCTTGGTGCACCCCCTTGTGGGCTTTGTGCACAGTCTTGTTGTAGTTAAGCCTTGACTGTTGTAGTTATCACTGGGAGGAATTGACCTCCAGGCCAATTGGCTGTGAGAATCAGCTGTGCCTGCAGTGGGAGAACTTCTGTGCTGGAGACACCCCTCTGGGGCAAGACTTGCTTGAGTGGGGCTTTGGTGCTCACTGAGTCTGCCCCCTGAGTGTGTCCTTTATGGCTCCATGGAGCTGCAAACTGGATGGTCCCACTCTGACCTCTGGGTTTCCTGGCTCCTGGATCTCTAGGGAGGTGCTAATCTAGCCCTTGCCTGAGGCTATCCAGCAAAAGCCTCCCTGCAGGGCTTGGGTGGGGTGGGTCTCAGGGGATCCAGATGGCGGGGCTAACAGTTATGGCTGCTTTCAGTCTTGCCCTCAGAGGCTCTGCTTCTCAGTGTCCTGGTAATCGCTGCTAGCCCCTCGGAGAGAAAGCTGCCCTCGAGTTCTGACAGCTGCCAGACAGTCCCGCTTCTCCCCTATGAGTCTGGGTCCCTAGAGACTCACCCGGAACTGGAGCTCAGAGCCTGAGACTCCCTCCCGATTGAAAACAACAACCGCGCCCTCAGCCGCCAGCCCGCTCCACATTCACCTCCGCACCTTAGTATTTTACTTCTGCACTGCGCCTCCTCTGAGTCTTGGTATGCTTTTCTCTTTCCTTCTAGTTGTAGAATTTCCACTCAGGGAGCCTTCCTGTGGTTATGGATGATGTCCGTTCAGTCTTTTAGCTCTATTTTTGAAGTGGTTGTTCGAGGCAGCAATCTCCGGTGTTTACCTATGCCACCATCTTGGTTTCTCCAAATTCTTATTGTTATATACTATTGAGGTTATGTTATTGTTAGGCAGAATTAGTATGATGGAAGCTGACTGATAAACACCTCAATCCAATATTACCCAGATTCTGCTTATTCTACTGCCTGAATATCTTTCCTATTTGTTCCATTGACTGAGTACTGACATAAAAATATTCTATCTGGTCTCTCCATTTCTAATCTTCTCTTCCTCCAGCCAGTCCTCCATACTGCTTCCATAATTATCTTGCAAAACAAAACATAAAAACAATGATTATATTACTTTCCTGCTTAAAATTTACTGATGGCTTTCCACTGCCTCCAGGATAGGACCCAAACCCCGTAGTCTTGCATTGCAGGCATCCTTTGTGGGACACTTCTGCCTTTAAACCTTCATCTACCTTGTTTTCCTTGGCATACTCCAATCACAATGCTCAAACATGCTCTGTAATTTCAAGCCTCTACACCAGAGGTTCTCAACCTGTGAGTTGTGACCCCTTTGGGGGTCGAACGACCCCTTTCACAGGGTTCGCCTAAGACCATCGGAAAACACATATATAATTACATATTGTTTTGTGATTAATCACTATGCTTTAATTATGTTCAATTTGTAACAATGAAATTGGGGGTCACCACAACATGAGGAACTGTATTAAAGGGTTGCAGCATTAGGAAGGTTGAGAACCACTGCTCTAGACTGTTAATCTCCCCTTTGCTCCTTCCATTCCCTCTTTTGAATAATTTTTTTCCCAGAATTCTAACTATAGTTCAAATACCAGCTCTTCTGTGAAGCCTTCTTTGATTCTCTTCACTTCTCCCCAGATGGAAGATATCATGCTCTTCCTTTGTGCTTCAATGAGGAGCTGTTTACCTTACACTTCCTTTAGCTTTAGGTTATAATTAGTTCTTTTTTTGCACTGTTAACAATCATTTATTTTTGTATAACTTTGTTTCTCAAGGTAATATATTTTATATTCAGGGTTTATTTCTATTAATCTTTTGATTTCATTTTTAATAATTATTAACAATTGCAAATTACAATGGATAGATGCCCTAGCCCTGTGAGTTTCTTTGTGTTATTTTTCCAGCCTCCTTCCGCACTCACACTGGCTCCCCATACCTAATACAGAAACTGGAACAAAATAAGCACTCAGTAAAGTGTTGCAGAGAAATAATTCTCTAATTTTAAGTCTTTAATGATAGAGCTATAAAATGTTATATTGCAGGCAGTTATAACCTCCAAATTATCTTCCCTTCTGCCTGCATAACCATAATCATCCATCAATAAAAAAAAGTCATTGGGCATAATGAGCTTTCCCTTTGAAAGTAATATATGACCAGGGAAGGGGAAGGATTTCATTAATTTATAGATAAGGGTGGAGCAAGGATGCTGCATAGAGTTGAACAGTGAAACTTAGATAGGCTAGGGGTTGGGTGGAATGGGGTGGGGGTTAAGGATAATGATTCTGATGCAAAGGGAACACAGGAGACAGAAACAAGAGTTCACTAAAGAGACCAAGAGACTAGAGGAGAAGTAATGAGAGATAAGAAGATGGAATATATTAAAGCCAAGAGCTGGAGGCTGTAACAAGTTTTCTATGTGCCGTGAATCTATGTGCATTTATTCTGAAGCTATCTTAGGACACAAAGACCATGATACAGGATAGGATTTCCTTAGAGAGAGTACACATATACTATTTGGGTGGTCTACCTACTAAATCCCTGGTACCAAATATGCTCCACTTTTGCTTTCATCCCCAACTTTATGCTTCAAGAAGTTTCCAAATACCTCCTGCTCTGTGTCTCAATTCCCTACCTCATCACTGACTCCCTGTGTGACCTTGGGTTGATCCTTTCTCCTCTATATGCTTCTGGGTCTCCATTTATATCATGAGGGAGGTTTGATACGAAGTTTTACAAGGGTTTAGCTTGATGATACTGTATCTACGATTCCAAAACTATAAGGTGTGTTTGTGAGTGTATATGTATGCATATGAATTCAGACATGTCTCTGCCCCATGGGTTCCAGTTAACTTATAAAATGGGGATATTTGATCCAGACAATTTTTAAGTCCCTTCTAGTTTTTAAAGTAATGATTTTATAATTTTGCAGTCCAGATAAACCAAGTCAAAACCTAAGGATCCTCCTCATATATTTTTTTAATCATTCTCTTAACTATTAGATGCATCCCCTCTTGCAACTCCCAGAAAGAAATAAAGATTTCCAGGCCTTGCCCAAGAGCTAGGGAGCCAAGTTCCTTTCTGGCCCCATCGCTGTTAGCTCCAAAGTACTATAAAAATGCCAGCTGCTTGGAGCCGTGTCTCCCACAGCTAATAGGTGTTTGTGTGTGTTTTTTTCCAGTTGTCTTGAGAAACTAAATTATTCTCCAAGCAAACTCCATTTATGTCTATAATAAATTTGATTTAAGTGAGAAAATTATCACCCTCTCAGGCTGAGAAAACTACTCCAATCTCCCCAGGGAAGAAATGCCTTCATTAACCTGAGGACCCTGGAAAAGGAAAGAACCTCATCCTGGGGGTGGAACTCCAATAAATACAAAGGCCATGGGACTGAAGTGAACTCACAATTAGCCTCAGTACTCCTGAAGGACATGGAAATTCAGGGCCCATTGAGCCCTCAAGAGGATCATCGTACACAGCAACCTGCCCTCACACTGAGCTGCCTCTCTTACAAACCAGACAAATGAGATCTCTCCTGTTCATAAATGTCTTTGTATATCTCATTCCACTATTTATGCCATAATTTAAATACCTCTATGGATTTTTAAAGTAGATCAGATCTAATTACCTTGTTGAAGACATGAGGAGACTGAGGCCTAGAGGGGAAAAAAGACTTACCCAAGGTCACACAGTGAATAAGTGGCAAAGCTAGAGTCTTCCTAGACTGTGAAAGAGCAGCAACCACAGTGTAGCCTAATTTTGCAAATTCACCCTACCTCATCCTTTGCCCTTTATAACCCAGTGCTCTAGTCTAAGTCATCCTTGTTAGAGTTTTTGGTTTTGCATACATGGGGAACTATCAGAGAGAGGGAGCTACCACTTTCTTCAGCCTGGTTCAAATAATTTATCAGCCACACTTCATTCTGCTTGAAACCTTGATAATCTGACAACAAAAGCTTATTACAAGTCCCTGGCATTTTTTATGATTTCTCTCAGTTCCCAGCCTCTCCATCTACAAGTAGAGACAGCTGCCCCATCATTTCCATAGACAAGAGCTACTCTAGTTCCTGAAAGCTCCACCTTTCCCCCAAGAAACACATCTAAGAACGTGCCCCATAGAAAAATAATAAAATGGAATGTGTTCTCTATGGATATCTTAGTGACTTAGCCTTCTTCCACACCAATTTCTGTCTTCTTCCTCATCCATCATTACCACCAGTTCCCTTTGCTGATAACTAGCCCAGTGCATTCTAGCTTTACACAAAACAGGAGTCCTGGAGATGCATTTTAGGACAACATGAAAGAGACTTATCAACTGTCATTGGGAAGTCAAAGGTACAAGGATAATATGATTTCTATTGTTGCATTCCTTATTCATTCATCATTCATTATTTCATTCATTCATTCATTTCTAAATAATTACCAAGTGTCTATTGCCCTCAAGGAGTTCACAGATTAGCAAGAATAGATGTGATGATGTTATAACATACAGTGATTACTGTCAAATTAGGGTTATGCACAAAGTATTGAGTAAACATATTAAAATCTCTAATTTTGCTCAAGGAACTCGAGCAACACAAAGGAGATATTGTTTTATTGATCTTGGAAGGAAAATTGGAGTTTGTCAACAAAAATGAGAAGCTGTGCTCTAAGCAGAGAGACTTCCATGTCAAAAACCATGGTTGAATGATAACGGCAAATATTTACTGAGAACTTACTATGTGTCAGGTGCTTTATGCACTAAATAATTTAATCCTGACAATAGCCTTATGAAGCAGGTAATGTGATTACCCCTTTTACAGAAGGGTGACTGAGGCACAGAGGTAAAGTGACTTGCCTAAGGCTATTTTTAATATATTTTTATTGACCTCAGAGAAGAAGGGAGGGGGAAAGAAAAAGAAACATCAATGATGTAAGAGAATCGCCCATTGGTTGCCTCCTGCACACCCCACACTGGGGATTGAGCCCGAATCCCAAGCACATGACCCACCTGGAAATCAAAAGGTGACCTCCCAGCCCATAGGTCTATGCTCAACCACTGAGCCACACAGGTCTGGTACCCAAGGCTATTTTAACTACATAATAGGAAAGGCAGTTGGATTTCAGAGATGGAGCTCTTAACTACTACATTATATTGCTTCTTTCAGTTGCCAGTTGGGAGCATCTTGACTAACATGTAAGGCTGAAAGGGAGGAGACACAGAAGGTGAAAATGGTAAGAAGCATGGTGGAGAGATCAAAATCAAAGGACCATGTGAAAAAAAACACACACACAATAAGAAGCCATTAGAATGGAGTAGGCATTTGCGTTAGGTATGACACTTAGGCACAGATGCAGGCCTATTTGGAATACCGCATTAGCTCATCTCTATGTAAGACATTACTGTCAACTCCCAGGTTGGCACTAAAATCCAGAAGGTTTTTGCAGTATCCAGAAAAATCAGAGAAGGGCTTATAATTTGCAGTTTCTCATGTCACCACCAATACCCTCGTTATGTACGCCTAGCCAATGGGCTAAGAATAGGCAAGATGTAAACTAGCTGAGGAGACTGAGCCCCAGGTAGCTGCTGTCTTTGGCCGTGGTTTGGAAAGAGCTTGTGAGGTCCAAGAGAGGTGGTATTTGAGATTTGGAAGGGAGCTGTGAAGACAGAGATGTAGTTTTCTGAGAGGTGGTGCCAGTGATGTACCAACTTGTTGCCTCAGTCACAATATTTGTTTTCTGTCCACAAAGCCTTGCTTTGGAAATTTAATCATAGTACTAAAGTTTTCTTCTTTCACCATCCTTTCTGCCTTCTTTCTTTTTTAAGTAGTTACTATTTGTGTGTGAGTGTGTGTGTGCATGTGTGTGTGTGTGTGTGCGCGTGTGTGTGTGTGGGGGGGTGGGGGTTGAGTGCCAACAGCCATTTTCATTTGTACTGCAAAGAAATAGAAAAGGCATGTGGCGGACTCTGCTTGTCCTTACTCAAAATCAATTCTCCTCTTCTTCCTAACAGAATTCTGATGTGGCAGGGGGAAGAAGAGAGTCTAGCATTTAAAAAGCATTCAAAAAATAAAAATAAAAGAACTACACCTCTCAGCTTTCTTCACCTCTCAGAAAGATGGAGAGAGTTCAGTGTGGGGTAAACACCGTGAATCAGGGGATACATAATTTTTGCCTTTTCTGTCATTTTATCCCATAATGCAAACATGATGTATGGTGATACAGGAGCTATATATCTTGTAGATAGACCCCTATACCCTAAGGGCAATACTGCAGGTAAGAATGGTAGAGCAAAAGGACACAGGGGCCTGGATATACAATGGGTCTTGGACTCTAACTCTCAATTTCTTGTTATACAAAAAATAAAATAAAATAAAAAATAATTCCCTTACATGTTTAAATCGCTGGGTTTGTTTGTATGTTTATTTGCTTTTATTATTTGTGATCGAATGCAATCCCAATTTGTTATAGTTAACATACTTTCTTGAGCTGGAGTTTTGAAGAGTGGGGCACCGAGAAAGAGGTGATTCTGAGGGGTAAGCTATGGACAACCACTCCTTGGCTCCTGCAGGCCTTTCTCCCCAAGCTCCGTTTTGTCCAAACGTGGAAATGTCTTTGTTCAGATTATATCAGGAAGACTGTTTCCTTACAAGGGGTAACAGTGTAAACCAGAGCCTTTGAGGGAAAGAAAACTCAGTAGATAAAATATGAGCATCTAATACAAGCTGTACCTTCTCTTCTACATCTCTGTCTTTTGGAACTCTTCTCTGGCAAAATCTAGGATGTTCCCTGTTCTGTTTTTTAAAAGTATACAAATGTAATGATTTAAAGATTATAGACAAGATGGAGTGATATAATTGTGCTTATTTTACATTGTTGAAAATGAACTGTTTAACTACAATCTTCCCCTACAAACTTCAAACAATATTCACATTGAATAAATAACCTGACATATAACTTATAGGTGATGAACACTAATAAAGTTTGAGTAAAGTAAAACATAGATTTAAAACTGAGTTATTCATATTTTAAATTTATATTTGCTCCACTTAAAATTAATACTTGTAGAAGATCACAAAAACTGTTTATATTTTCAGACATTGCAGAGAAGGTATATCCCATTGTTTTTAACTGATAAAGTAAATATTTTTTTTCTTTTTTTGTTAATCCTCGCCTGAGGATATTTTTCCATTGATTTTTAGAGAGAGTGGAAGAGACAGGGAGATAAAGTAAATCTTAAATTAGAAAATACTGCTATGCCACATATTAAAATAAAAACAAACATTTTATTTTAAAATTTTAAATTTTTATTTTTAAAATTACGTTGAAAGAACAGTTATTGATGTACATTTTAAATAAATCAAAGAAAATGAACTCACAGACACAGAAAAGAGACTGATGGTTGCCAAAGAGGAGGGGGTTGAAGGGCTGAGTGTAAAAGGCTAAGAGATTAAGAATACATAGGGGAAAAGTTCCTCAACATAAAAATTGGCAATGATTTTTTTCAGAAGTCGGGGCGGGGAAGGGGATATGACACCTAAAGTAAGAGCAACGAACAACAAAAATAAACAAGTGGAAATATATCAAACTAAAAACTTCTGCAAAGCAAAATAAATTATCAACAAAATGAAAAGGTAATCTACAGAATGGTAAAATGATTTTTAAATTATATGACAAAGGAA